>NC_141607.1:30301110-30993610 GCF_047967505.1 Dipteris shenzhenensis | reverse complement strand
ACACACACACACAAGGAAAGAGAGGCAAGGAGGTATATGAAATGAGCGCGTGCACACACACACACCCATATTCTTGAATATTGTTTTCTAATTCTTTGGTCGGTTAGATTCTTGAGACGGGAATTTGCAGTAGAAGCATTCTCCCTGAAACTTCTTCTTGCCGCCCTTCTTCTTTTTGTCACCACTAGTAGAGGACTCACCTTTGGTGGAGGAACCACCTTTGCCTTTTGCAATGGCAGAGAAAGCAGCATCCCCATTGCCGCCTCCATCTCAAGCTTTAAGCGTCAATTCCTCCATAAGTAAAGCACAGAACTCATCAAATGAGTCATGACAATGGTTGGGTCTCACCTGAGTGTTAAGCACTGTTAGCAGTCCATCAAACCTTGGTGGACATATCCGGAGACACCGCCGAGCTAGCTCTCAGCTAGTCTTTTGTATCCTAGCACCAGCCATCTAGTCATGCAGATTTTTTATTTGGGTTATGAACACCTCCGCTGTCTCTCCTTCATTAAACTTCTCAGTTGCGAGCTTATTCTCCAAGTGCTGGATCCTTGTTTGATTCCGCATCTCATACTAACTCTTCAATATGTTCCAGGCCACAGTTGCCTTAGATGTATGCTGAGTCAAGGTCAAAACACTATCAGTAGTACTTGTAACCAGGGCGCACAAAGCATTTGCATTTCTATGTTTCCAAGCTCGCAGAAGGTCGGCATTAGGAGGTATCATACTCCTTGGATTTGCTAGGTTGGGGGTTCCTTGTGGTTCTGGGTCAAAATCCCCAATACTATCTCTAGAATCTCATATGAATCCATAATAGCAGTAATTTTAAACTTCCGTAGAGTGTAGTTCGTACCATCTAGCTTGCCTTCAGTGAAGACTGGTGGGCGAATCCTTAACGCCTGGATTGTTGATGCAACAGCAGCTGCTGAATGTGAGCTGCTTCCTATTGCCATCACTCCATATGCTATTGAAGCCCTCACCTCTCTTCTATACTTCAATTCTTGGAGCTGCCTGGGCTTTGATATCATGTTAAATTACATAGCGTAGTGGAACAAAAACTTAACAAAGAATAAAGAGTACACAACAAACTAGAGAGGAACAAACTTTTCCTTCAATACTCATGTAGTACAGATGAAGGCTCCGTCCACCCGTGCGCTCCCATAGTGGAGCTTAGGAGCTACTAGCTGGAAGATCTGATTTGATCTAAACTGATATGATACAATGGACTGGGGAGGTTGCTTCTTTATAGCTATGAGGGCGATAGTTGGATCAACATAGTCGGTGGAGTTGACCAGTCGACCTAATCGGTGGAGCCGACCAGTCAACCTAGTCGGTGGAACCTACTAGTTGTCCATGGAATATTCAAGGAATATTTCATATACTATCGCCTCGGGGGCTCTCGCCCCTGAACCCCCACTAGGGGGGCCACTGGCCCCCCTAGGTCCCCCCAACTGGGGGTCAATTAGGCCCCAGGCCCTAGGTCCCAACAAGAATAAGGGGCTCCCACACAATCACCTTTCTACCATCAATAGTCTCATTGATAGACCTCATCTAACATGCAAGTCAGGATCCATCCAGTGTCTCGGGCTCACACATGGCTTCTGCTCATATGGGGGCCTTACAACTTGAGCACCTTGGACCACTAGTAGTTACCAAGAGGGTGGGGCATTGAGCATATCTAACACTTTTGCAGTTATTGCAACTTTGGAGGTTCCATTTTTGGGAGCTGGACTACCATTAGGGCATGAAGAATGGCTAGGTCATTGTCAAAGATGTGATCTTCAATTTTAGCACTCTCAGCCTCAGTTTCATAAATAATGGCACCTCTAGATCGATTGGTTCTTCATGTGTGAGTGGAGGATCTACCTGTAGCACCTTAGCATCTATCTGTGAGAAGATGGGGTCTAATGAATGGCAGTTGTGAATGGTTGCCAACGTTTGTATCCAGTTATTGACATTGCTTTGGGAATCACCTACTATGGCATGTTGTTGCAAGGGAGCTGATTTGCTTGAGATCTTAGTTGAAGATGTGTCATCTAATGCTCTAGGCACAATTGGTTTTATAGCTCCTGTCCCCACATTTACCCTAACTATGGTATCACAATTCTCGATTGTCAATCTATCAGTTCCCCATTCATGGAGGACTGATGCTTCTCGTAGCCAAGGACATCCCAGTAAGATTTGATATAATTTTTTTAATGGAAGAACACAGTCACAACTGCTCTTCTTCTACCTCTCGATTCTTAACCCCTCATGAGTCAAGATAAGACCTATTTTGATTGGGTCCTTCTATCAAAAATGATATCGCCAAGGAAAAGTGAGAGGGGAAGGAAAAGTAAAAGGGAAATGGGAAGGGGAAGGAAAAGGAAAAATGGAAGGCGAAGAGAAAAAAACATGCATTCTATTTTAGCACTTTGAAGGGAAAGGGTAAGGGAAGGGGAAACAAGAGGAAGGGGAGGGGAAAATGGAAGGGGAAGGGAAAATGGATACATTAAACATTACAAACATGCATTCATTTTGAAACAAGGGGAAGGGGAGGGGAAAATTGAAGGGGAAGGAAAGCAGGAAAGGGAAAGAGAAGGAAAAGGAAATGAGAAGGAGAGGGTGAAGGGGAAGGGAAAAGGGAAAAAAAACATGCATACTTAAACAAGGAGAAGGGGAAGGGAAAATAGAATAGATGCATTCATTTTAAAACAAGCGGAATGGGGTGGGAAAATAGATGGGGATGGCAAAAGGCATTACAAGAATTTTGGACTAAAAAAGGGAGCTCTTGGGCTAGTAGGATAAGTTGAATAAAATTGAGTGAATCCAGCATGTGGTCTCTTTGAAAATGAGTTTGAATCGTTGCTCCCACGTCCATATTGTATGCATGAGCTACATGCATGATGTTGGAGACTGCCGGAAAGGAGCTGGGGACCTGCCAAGTTGTGGAGCGTTGACGTGTGCATAAGACAAACAAGAGGTCCCTATATGCATCTCTAGGTGGTGTCCTTTGCACAACGGAGGACGTGATCGTCTTTGTCGCCATGATGAGCACGAGTCATCTTCTCAACTTGCACTGGCAATGCTGCGAATGTAGATTAGGTAGGTAGCCAAACTTGGAGCGCAGGTTAGATGTAGAATCAACGGGAAGGGAGAGATGTTATATACCCGCTGAGGATTCTCTGATTGTATGCCTGTCTGATCAGCGTTCTACTATTCGTTCTACTATTGGCTAATACTACTGCATACATGATTTTGTTTTCGTTCATTCTTTCTTAGCACCGCTTACAATTTCCTATATGGTATCAGAGCCTTTCGATCTCTGAACCTACCTCTGCCTCCCTTCCCCAACCCATCCACACACTACCTTCACCTCTTCCGCATCATGGCCACTGCTGATCAGAATACAACTGCTTTCGTGCGCACTCACAACAACACAAAGCAACTATAGATGCGCTTGATAGACGCGTAAAATAGCGAGCGCGTCTATAGGCATTGCTTGAATAGATAAATTACGGGCGCAAGTATAGAACTGTTAAAGCGGAGGATGTTCCATATAGAGGCAATCAGCGTCATCAAAGGAGAATGGAGCTCAGAGCCTAGATGCCAGCCTGAGTGGGAGCGGGAGAGGGACTCTAGACTTTGGAGTCTGAGGGAGTTATGGCATGGCGGTGCTCCCTTCGTTTATGGAGTTTGAAGACTCCCACCCTCCCCTCGTGACATGTGGCAGGTAGTAGTCCCTCCTCCTTACGGGTTGCCGTCCGTTTGCAGTCCATGCGCCTGACTGGGCTTGACTACCCTTTGCCCCCTCCAGTCTGCCTGCCATCAAGTCGGCCTGCGATTGTCACGTGTCATTTTGGTCCACTCACCGTCCCATCTTGCGCGCCATTGGAGCTGGAGTTGGAGTTGGCACCCGTTAGAGCTTTTACTGCTCTGGCCAGTGGCATGTTGTAAGGACCCATGCCATGCTGATGCAGTCTGTCTAGACACGTGCGGTGCCACATGGCGCTCCTTTGCCTTGCCTCACCGCCGCAGTATGCTCTCGAGCCACCACGTGTCCCACACCTCCATCCTTCTACCGCCACAGTCTGCTCCCAAGCCACCGTGTTTCCTGTGCCTCCCCAAACCATCTTCGAACCTCCATCCTTCTCCCTCCAGACCTCCAACCTTCTGCCACGTCGATTTGTGCACCACGTGGCGTCTTCTCGTGAAGCTCTCCCTCCTTAAGAAATAGTATAGATATAGATATAGATATAGAAGTATAGATATAGATATAGATAGATATAGATAGATATAGAAGGAAAATGAAGGTATCATGTATTGAAGGTATAACCTATGTGATCTTGTGTATTGAAGGCATAAGCTATGTGATCTAATCAAACAAGGAATTTAGAATCCCAGCTACTGCGATAGATCTAGATTCGCTGATTACAGCCTATTTCACCCACATAGCCTCCTGCTGCTACTTTTTGTCCTGCTCATTCATTCTACACTACCAGTCTTTCCATTCATGACGATTTATCCTGCCCATATTTGATGATTTGCAACCCACTCGCTCGCGATTAGCCAGCTTGCTTCGCTGCTCCTTACAGATCACGATCTTGGCTTGCCCATCGTTGACCATTGCCCAGCCTATTCGCTGCTCTACATCCATCATTCAATTGGCTTGTCCACGATTGATTCACTGCTCTCTATCGATCAATTCATTGGTCAGCTCATCGCACTGCGGAAACAGCAGAGTACCCAATTTTAAAGGTGTTTTACAAGTCCTTCCAGGTTAGTGAATCGATGAACTCTTTGCTGGTAATTGAGCTTCTATTGAAGATTTGGTGTATTTTTTACCTGGTACGCAAAAAGATTTTTGCTACGCTGTGGGCTTCCCATATTGAGCCAAAGAAATTCTCTCGTTTCATTCATGCTCCTGATATTTGAATTCAGAAGTCTAACTGCTCCTTTTCAAACGAGAAAGAAAATTAAATTCTGAACTTTTCAGAAGCGTCTCAAATATTTTCAATAGTTTTCTTGCTATGTATAAATTCCTTCAAAATTGTGTTCTTATAAAGTCTCTGAATTTCGAAAGGATCTAGGAAAGAAACATGGAAAAAGGCTGTAATCTCTACAGGTAGTAGTAGCACTTTTTAACTCGTTCATGTGCTGTAGACATGCAGCCCTCGTGGATGCTGCCGTAGGCAACACCAACGCATACCCACGTGGCAGCCCGTGCTTGCTCTCCCCCGATGTCATCCTCAATTGGGGGCTCACATGTGGGTAGATGACCATATGTCTCTGACAGCCGCAGTATAAGTTACATCCACTTGATCAGCGTCCCAACACTGCTTATGTGCCTGCATCTCTTGCTGCTCCAGGTACTACACCGCTGAGTCCACCAACTCTCTGAATCAGACAGTCACGTCCCTACCAGAATCTTCCAGCTGCTTAGGTATCACCATCAGGTCCATCCACAGTGCCACTTTCATGCGCTCCACATCTGATCAAGCCATCCTTGAACTGACATATAGCTATCCAGCCGTCCCCCTCATGAACTAGGAACAGCCTGGATTATGTTAGGCCAAACACTAAGGGTCTGTTTCAACCTATCAATCATGCAGCTCTACCTGTAAACTTTGTGGAATGCATTTGAGTAGAGAAATTCCTGTGGATGGCTCACGTAAATTCCAGTACACATTGTCTATCCAGAAATCCTGGAACTGCCTCCATCATTCTCTTGCATAAGCTTCTGCTAAGCTCCACTCAAGATTCAACCGTAAGTCCTCCAAAGCACCCTGCAAACTCTCATCTTTATGGCTCCCCAATCTCTGACACATTGTTCTTAGCTGGTTCAACCATAATGTCCAGCCTCGTGCAACTGGGCCTCCATGGTTCGGCTGCCCATTGTGTAAAGGATCCGTCATGCATCTAATGTACATATGCGAGTTGATAAGTGCAGTGGGTGAGCTTTCTGTTTGCATGAAGAAAGCTCGTTGGATGTTCTTACATGGGCATTAAAGGCTTTTTTAGGATTGAATGGTCTTGTTTCTGCAGGTGAGTTGAACACGTGGACACTTAACTTCCAAGTGGAATGGGTGTCTTCATTTTCGAAAAAAAGCTGTGCAGTCGAATGCGATTGTGGGAGTATAAGGATCAATATGTTCTGGAGCCTTTGGAGGGTGGACATACTCATCTTCTTGCAATAAGTCAGAAGGGGGCAGAGTTACAACTTCTAAGTAAGGAGACATCTTTCGATAATGTGCAAAATTTGTGTATCTTGATGAAGTAGATACATTTTTTGTTTGTTTGGCTTGCAAGGGCATTGGTGATAGCCAGGGTAGCTTTGTCAAGCAGAATATGTGTTGTATTGAGCCTAGAAGTCTTGCTCTTAATTCTTTCTCCTGGACTGCTTTCACAATTTGTACTTTGTATACTACTCTACAATTTTTGGTTGTGCTGTGGATTTAAATCTTAGATAACAATGGTGGCTAAGCAATAAGACATCTGAAATTAGCTATGAAGCCTAGGATGCTTTAAAAGGAGTCTTACTATATAATAAAGCTAGGGATTTGGTTACGGTGCTACCAAGAAGATGAAGGCTCAAGCATCGTATTCCTCCCAACCATGAACTCCGTGAACTCCTTAACCTAATTGGAGCTATCTTTTTAGTAACCTTCTAGACCTTTGTGGAGTTCTCTCCTTAACCTGATTCTTGCCACTTGGCTCCCATATTGGCCTTTAAGGACTTGTAACTTCATGCCCTCTTGGGCCTTACTAGTCCACCCCAGGATTGTTGCCAAGGCCTAGGATTACCCCTAGACCCTTGCCATTCTATACTATGACAAGCCCAATAAACAGTAGTGTCCATCAATGTGCCATCTATGCAAACATCGTCGAGCCATCATGGTTTCCCGCCTTTCCATAACCAAGCTATTAGTTTTTGTAATTACCCTTAGGAACGTTTGCGTCCTCAAAAACAAAATTGGGAAACCTCTTCAAGAGATCGCTTACTCTTTCCCTGTTGAATGCTCTTCAAGTCTATCATTCCCTTAACCAGACATTCTTGATATATACTAATGTCTTGTTCTTTTTTCTTGTCTATCTAAAACTTTTTTTGGTTCATGTGGTAAAGATGCATGTTCAATGAGTTCAACTAGGATTTCATTTCCAATGAGATTGTCATCATCCCTAACTTCCTTTTAAGCCTACTTACATGAAAAATTGAGTCTGCTCTATAATCTTTCGGTAAGGCTAATTTGTAAGCAAGTTCTTCAATTCTCTTAAGTATTAGAAATGGTCCACAATACCTAGGAGACAACTTTGGGCATTTACCTGTCTTTAGGATAACGTTGGACTTTCTCATTTTCTTCAAACTCCAACTTTCTACGGGGTGGGTTTGCATAACTTCTTGCTATATCTTAAGCCTTTCTAATGCTGCTTTAGCTAATTTAAGCATTTGATTCATATCTTCAACAAAGTCTTTGGTTGCTTGAATCTTCTCTTTTTGGAGTCCCACTGCAATTTGGGCTCTAGGTTGAAATCTGTACGTCATCATGAATGGACAAAAACCTTTGGTTGAATGTTTGGCACTGTTATATGCAAATTCTAATATGGGCAAATACTATTCCCAATTAGTTTGCCTTTTACTCACACATGCCCAACGCATATCCTCAATGACGTGATTGACCTTTTCAGTTTGACCATCAATGTGTGGATGATCCAGAGTGCTCATATTCAAAGTAGTTTCCAACCTCATAGAAACAGCTCCCAAAAATGATTGATAAATTTTTCTATCCTGGTCACTAACAATACTGGCTGATAGCCCATAAAACCTATAAATATGCTTTGCTAGTTCAAGAGTGTTAACCTATTTCATTGGTTGCAATAAATGGAGCCATCTTTGTCAACCGATATTCAATAGCCATTTGTGTCCTAGCTGATTCAATAATAAAATCCATGGAGATACTTTCCCATTTGCTAGATGGGATCTCCAAAGGATGTAGCAGACCTTCTACCATAAGATGATTGACCTGAAATTTTTGGCATTTTAATATGTAATCTTGGATGTCCTTATATATTCTAGGCTAAAAGAATTGTCTTTCCAGAAGTGCATTTGTCTTATGAATTTTTGGATGTCCTGCATTGGGATTATCATGACACTCAAAAAGAATTTGACGCCTAATGTCATTGTTCTCCGGACACATACTCTACCTTTGTAGAGCAGGTAGCTGTCCTTAATCCTAATTTTTTCCCAATTTATCACCACCCCATGGTATGTTACCATTACCATGTGACTCTTCATGAAAGCTCCTCGACGTGTTGGATCCCTCCTCATAAATGCTTTCCTTATTTCAGAAAAGTGAGGATAAAACTCACATTTTCTTGCTAAGGACTCTAGGACATCATTTTGGAATTGAGTAAAACTCAATTCATTAACTCTTGGTGAAATCGAAATGAAATCATACCGCCCAATTTCTTTAATTTGTTGAGGGAGAAATGAGAGACATTCATGCACACAATACACAAATACTAGGGTCTAGGGTCTAGAACAACATGGCGGGACCCCCCCCCCCCCCCCCGGTATTTTATTATTTGATAAAGTTTGAGTATAAAGCTTGCAGCATGAAGCTGCGTAACAAAGCATGAAAACTGAGATTACAAGGGAGTGGAGAGACCCAGCTCTCAGAATTGGCAATTGCCACCTGTAGCAATTCTTGTTACATGCCATAAAGTGGCATCTTCTACAGTCTTCAAGCCCCTTGGTCACAGCAGGCGTAGGCTTCTCCTTGGAAATAGCAGTGCTCCATGCCATGAAGCCCTCTTAGAACTGCACAATTAATTCAAACCAATTAACCATGGCACCCATTAATTGTTGGCTCTTGCATGCATCTTAGACTAATCCTAGTCTCTGTGGACGTCCCCATCATAATTAAGGGCTTTGACCGATAGTCAAGGCTTCTTAATCTTAATCAAATCTCTCCCGTCGAGGTTAGAATATCTTGGTTGACTAAAGTCAACCCCCCTTTGGCCCACACCAAGCCTCATTGACCCAAGTCAAGCCTCATTGACCGAAGTCAATGCTTTGACCAAGTTGACCATAGCAAAATAAAGAAAGAACTCTTTGACCGTGGTGAAATAAAAGGTCAACTTTATATTTACTTGGAGTATTTACAACTTAGTGACATCCCCTCGGCTTCTAACGAGCAGTGAAAAGCCTCTTTGTAAATATCCAAAACTTGTTGATAGTCAGGCAGCATGTCTTCCTCCATCTACTTGGCATTTAGTGCCGAATAGTTTTTGAACTTGACAAGGTACCTTGCCTTATTCTTGCGTACCGTATGATACACAATCTACTCTGGCTGGGGGATTTGCTCCAACTCATCCACTTTTGGTGGATGTTCCAATATAGGTTTTGTAGGCTCTAGGCTTTGATATCTTTTTAAGACTCACATGAAAGGCATTGTGAATCTTCCAGTGCTCTGGCAACTGTAGCCTGTATGCTACCTCATTAATTTCGTCTGTGACCCGGAAGGGTCCATAATACTTTGGTAGACAGCTTGGCATACACTTTCTCCTTGCCCTTAAACTTGCAGAGCCTAGCTTTCTCAAACTTTAAAAGTACCCAATCCCCTACCTCGAGGTCTAGCTGTCTTTTGTGCTTATTTGCAGCTCTCTTATGTTTCTTCTGAGATCTCTCTATCGCTGTCCGCACTTGGCTGAATGTTGTCTGGAGATCCCTAACATAGTGATCAGCTGCAAATATCTCATCTTTGATCCTTAGGATTGGTGGTAGAATCACCTTTCCGTATATGACCTCAAATGGGGCCTTTCTTGTGGAGCTATGAACCGTATTATTCTATGCAAACTCCACTAGCGGAAGGTACTTTTCTAATTTGATTTCTGTTCAGCCACATAGCATTTCAAAAGGTCTAACACAGTTGAATTTGCTACCTCATTTTGGCGATCTGTCTGGGAATGGAAAGAAGAAGAAAAATTCAAGCTGTTCCCCATATTTTCAAATAAAGCTCTCCAGAATAGATTGGTTATTCTGGGATCTCGGTCACTATCAATGGACTTTGGCATACCATGGTGCTTAGAGATCTGGGCCTGGAAAACTTTGGCCATGTGGTCTACCTTAATGGTCTTGTGTAACGGTCTATTTGCTGAATTTGTGTATAAACTCCATATCCCATTATTCCTTGTCTTTGATCATGGCAAATCAAAGATATTGTGGTGCCTGGGGCACATGAAGAGGCATCAAAAGGGTAGGTGCCTTCCGTCTATCAAACTAACCTTTTGACAAGTAAGGCATTCTTATTAGTCAAATCATGAAGTGGAGCAGCTATATGAGCAAAGTGCCTGATAAATCTCCCATAATAGGAACAAAGACCCAGAAAACTACATACTTCATGTATAGTTCTGTCACATGCACCCCTGCACTTGGGTGCAATGTGACACACTAGCTACATCAACAAGCGCGTAATAGTTCCCTAATAGGACGTATGCTGTGATCCCTTTGTGAGCCCTTGTCCAGGGACAGCCAGGCACAAGCTACGTAAGTCAATCTCTTAGCCTTAGGTCAGGTTAGACAGATCGGCCCTTGTTCACTGGTACCCACTGGAGAACAATAGGGTAGTGTTTCCGTTTTAGGATTAGAGATAGGTTTATGTCCAGCCTAGGGTAGGAGCCCTTTTGGGTCCCCTTAGGGCTGGAACAAGTGAAAGGGAATGGCAGGGGAAGGGCTGCCTTTATAGGCTACCCTGCATCCCTCCCTAGGCCAGCTTTTATGGGGCCTAGGGCTGCTTTTATGGGGCCAAGGGACCAGCCAATCAGCCCCAAGACAGGCGACTATAAAGTCGGCTATTTTGGGCAGGTTGGCTGAGCCCTTCCAGCTCTATAAATAGGGGGCCTCTAGGCCCTCATTTCTCATCCCGTCCAGCCTCCTGTGTGTTGGGGTAAAGGCCAATGGCCCAGTATATACCCCTTTGTACCATACATACATAATAAGAGCTGACCTTGATTTGGGTGAGTCAGCACCCACAATCTTCGGTGTTCTCCCTTTCTTTGTTGCTCTCCGATAAGACCTCCTCTTCATCAACTGGTATCAAAGCTCACGGTGTATGGGGGAGAGGCATTTGCAGAACGAGGTTGGTGAGGACATCGCCACCACGGAGATTGCCAAGGATTGCAAGGGACTTCCGTGCTTCGGTGGAGATCTCATCCACAAACTTGTGGAGTTTTCGTTCGTGAGCTGCATCTTCATCTTTGTTACATAGCAGTTTTCTTGAAGAGCAATGCGAAGCATAGGACAGTTTCTCCTCTTCAAGAACAGCTCGTTTTTCACTATAGAAGCTTTAGAAAAGCTCTCGGGATCCTGTTCTATCTTCCCACAAGCTTGTTGAACTGCTTCTCAACTCTCAAGGGACAAAATTGAGCTGTACACAAGGAGTTCTCAAGCTTTTCTACTGCAAACAAGATGTTCTTCAGCTTGCCTTGCTACATGAAGAGTTTTTGCAGTAACTCCAGCCTAGAATGATCCAAAACGAGGCTGTAATGAGTTGTGTTTTGTGAGTTATCTATGCTACAGGCTGTTCCTACACCTACAGAACTGCAATCGAAAAATCTCAGGTACACATGGTTGCGGGCTTCTTTCCTGCATCTGGAAGCTTGTTTGAGATTTTCCCAAACTTTGGATACTAGTTGGGCACCTGATCGACAATTCAGAGCATTGTAGCAAGCTTGGAGGAGTTATAAATGGTAGTTTTAAGCACACACTAGCAGGCTGGAAATTTCTTCAAGCAGTTTTTTGACAGTCTGGTATAGTAAAAGTGTTCTGTTTCAACATGGGAAGCTCCGAATTGAGCTCTATTAGGCTCTAAAAATTGTTTGCTATATATTCTAGCTTTCCACGGAGCTAGAAGTTCATTTGGGAACAAGCCAGCCATCTACAGTGGCTGGAATTGTTACAGGAAGCCTTGCTTTGTCATTTTGGAAGGTCACCTATAGCGTGTGGAAGCACCACAAATCTTGGATGTGAATACTACATCATTGACTATCATATTTGGGAGCTAATGCAACTTTTGGAGCAACAAAAGCAATTTTTTTGACTTGTGCAAGCACTTTTGGGGCACTAAGTTGGATGCTTGGTGAGTGGCAAATGTATATATTTGATGCCTAAATGGATGCTCATATGCAGTGAGGCCAAGCACGTGGTAAATGCATTTTGGGGGCACTTGCAAGGCATTTTTTATTCTCTGGTATGCAATTATAGAAAGTGGTTTATGCTCTTGATGTAACAGTCAATGCATGGTTTATGCTCTACAAGTCACTTTCAGGAGAGAATATCTCTCAAACTGTTAGGATTCAGAATCTGAGTTGAACAGAGAAGTTGTAGACTGTTTCAAGGGCTACAACTTTGCTTTTGAAAGTTTTCTTATCTGGATTATCTGTCAAAAGTTATCAGACCTGCAAAACAGCAGAGAGTTGCGGTCTGCAGCTTGTGACGGCAGTACAAATTGAGCAAGTGGCTGTTTTCAACAGAAAATTTTGAAAAATCAGTTAAGGATTTTGGACTTGCTGTAAACTGAGAAGTTGTAGAGTTTTCTACAAGCTACATTTCTTCTGTTTACACTTGTTGCATCGGAGCTACCGTGCAAAAACTATTGGCTAGTTTTGGGATGCCCTGAGGTATTGCAGTTGATATTTTTTGGGCTTGAGTTTGGTACATTGGTGCAGTGTATCTTGGTTGTTCTGTCATCCATTGTGATGGCTTCGGCATCAGAGAATGCATTATTTAACATTGAGAAGTTGGATGTCACAAACTTCTCCTATTGGAAGGAGCAAATCTACAATGTTTTGGTGCAGAAGAAGCAAGTAAAGCCTATAAAACGCAAAGGCATAAAGCCAGAGGATTGGGAAGATGATGAAGAGTGGAAGGAATTAGATGAGCTTGCACGCTCTACGATCATGCTCACACTTTCAAAATCGGTGTATTTCAATGTGAAAGATGCTGCAGGTGGTGCCTATGGTGTGTGGATAAAGTTGCATGATCTTTATGAGAAGCAGAGTGCCGCTTGTCAAGTGTATTGGCTGAAGAAACTCATAGATCTTCGCATGGAAGAAGGGACTTCGATGTCTAGCCATTTAAATGAGTTTAACACAATTTTTAGTCAACTTTCAGCTCAGAAAATTGCCTTTGATGACTGAGTTAAGGCAATGTTCTTATTGGTCAACCTTCTGGAAAGTTGGGACACTTTTAGGACTGCTATAAGCAATTGAGCCCGTGCAGGAGGCCTGACAAGCAGTGATGTTGAGAGTAGCCTTCTCACTGAGGAGGTAAATAGAAAGAACAATTCTGGAACTAAAAGTTCAAGTGCTCTCAATGTGAGAGGGAGGTCATATTCAAGGGGAAAATACCATGCTAGAAGTAGAAGCAAGTCTAGAAGCAAATCTAGAGGAAAATCCCATGCCAAAAAGGATTTGGAATGCTTCTATTGTGGGAAGAAAGGCCATTTCAAAAAGGATTGCTACAAATGTAAGAACGATAAAGGCAAAGGCAAAGGCAAAGCTAATGTGCAGCCCAAGAAGGAAGAGAAATCCACGGTCAATATAGAGGAAGTGAATGCCATAAGTAACGATAGTGATGAGGGTGACATTCTTTATGCCTCTATGTTTGAGCATGCTTTTCTTGTGACTAGTGATGATGCATTTTCATAGAATTGGATACTAGACTCAGGAGCATCTTTCCATGTCACTCCACATAGGGAGTGGTTTACCTTTTATGATGCAGGAAGAAAAGGAACCGTGAGACTTGGAAATGATTATCCATGTGACATTGTTGGAGTGGGAGCTATCCACTTGTCTCTTTCTAATGGTTCTACATTTGTACTCAATAATATTAGGCATGTTTCAAATCTGAAAAAGAGCTTGAGAAGTACGGGACAGCTTGATGATGATGGCTATCATGTGTTTTTTGGCAACAATACATGGAAAATTAGCAAAGGGTCACTTGTGATTGCTAGAGGTTCCAAGCATGGAACATTGTACTCAATGCATGTGTCAGGCATAAGAGATAATGTAATCAATGTGACCGAGCAGCCATTTGTCTCTTTGTGGCATCGTCGGTTGGGACACTTGAGCATGACATGAATGAAGATACTTTCTGGTTTGCAGTATGTTCCCGTGTTTAATTTTTCAGATTTTAGCATGTGTGAGCATTGCATGTATGGGAAGCAAACACGGTGTTCACATAAAAAATCTTTGGGCAAGAAGAGGCTTGAACCATTGGAGTTGGTTCACAGTAATGTGTGTGGACCTATGCCTATTGTCTCATTGGGTGGTGCTTCTTACTTTGCTACTTTAATTGATGATGCTACATGGAAAGTGTGGGTCTATCCTCTTCGGAAGAAGAGGGATGTCTTTGATGCATTCCAAAAGTTCTTAGCATTTGTTGAAAATCAGTTGGGCAAGAAGCTCAAATGCTTGCACACTGATAATGGAGGAGAGTATACCTCTCATGCATTTAAGAATTTTTGTGAGCTACGTGGCATCAAGCGGGAGTTGACTACTCCTGAGAATCCTGACTACTCCTGAGAATCCTTCTCAGAATGGGGTGTTAGAAAAGACCCAACAGAGGGTACACGTAGCGGAAGACTTATAGTAATGCCCAGGAGCTCACACAGTGTGCGGTGTGGGTGTGGAATCACGAACTTCTTTACTTATGTGCATACAATAGGTGTGTAGACTCATCAATAGACAATGAACCATCCAGAGAGAGAAACCACCAAAAATATATATTTCCGTCCACAAATATGGACACAATACAAAATAGACAGATCCAGAGTCCCACCAATGGTGTGGTCCTCTGATCTTACCACAAGGTCCTTCTCCTATCTGCTGGCTATCTCTAGACTTGAGCCCGCGTGCTCCACCTCGAGCGTAAGTAGACTTTCCATCTAGATCCCTTCCACCTTGCTGTCTTTGCACCAGCCTAGGTGGGCAGCACCCTCAGCTAAGTCTGCAGCTACTGTATGCCCTCTTCTCCTCCAGTGATGAGGCCCAAGACAAGCTTCCTGCTGCTCCTTTCTGCTGGTACTTGTGCTGCTCCAAGTGATGTGAAATGAGGCCCAGGGCCTCTCCTTTTATAGGCCCCAAGGGGGCTGGCAAAAAACCGACCAGCCTGTTACAGACTGGCCGACCAGACTGGCCGACCAGTCTGTGGCTGGTCCAGCCCTAAAAGGGCACACCCCCCAGGGCTTTTGGCCCACACTTTCAGGGTCCTTTGGCCCTCCTTTCAAGGCAGGTATCCAGCCTATAAAAGGCCTGCCTCCTGCCCACAGACAGCCACAGTTCCTGCTGCAGATTTGGGCCTGCACATCCTGCCATATCTGCACCTCTGCCAGGCCCTCTTCCCAGCCACGTGTCCTGCGCTGTACACTGCTGATGTCATCGTGCCCTGCCAGGTCAGCTCTAGGGCTTGCTGTCCCCGCCTTCTGCTTCTTCCACAGGTTCCGTCCTTTGCAGCTTTCTTCTCTTGTGAGGTGCTGCCCATGTGGCAGCCCCCTCTCTCTTTCTTCTCTGGGCATCTTCTGCCCTAGGTCTCCCTCCCCCACGCTCTCCTCATTTTGGGGCTTACAGATGGGGAGGTGACCTTTCCAACACCCCCTCTCACCGACACATCTCAACCCAATGCCAACACGTCGATGAAGATGCTCCAGTAACTCCTTGGTCGTAGTCCTCTGGAACCTTTCGGTGTCGAAATCTTTTCCTGGCTTTTCATCCAGTGGCTCGTGCTCCACCAGGTCCGGTTCTGCTTCCGCACACCATCCTGGTACACAGGTCCATCTTTGGTAGCACCTCCTGGCACCACCTCCTTCAGTCACGTTCCCGCCTCTGAACTCGAGCAATCCAGCCGTCACGATCTTCCAGTCGTCCCCCTCATAATGAGTGAACAACTTGGAGTCTTCCAGGCACCATGCTCTGAGGGTCTGTTTCAACCCGTCCTTCCTTTGGCAAGGTCTGCAACCCATGAATATCTCAAGATAACCTAGACCATGAACTCTCGCTGAGTTCTCAAGTAGGTACTCTTTTGGCTTCAGTACTCTTTGTCCATCACCTTCTAGCAATCTGCGTTCGAGATTTGAAGAAGCACCAATACTTCCCCTTCTGCCTTTGAAGAAGGCCAATTCCTTCCAATCTCTTATCACCCGAGACAAATGAAGAGCAGAGTCTCTCCACAACATGCTATAAAGGCTCAAATGCAGAATATCAAATACATACCAGACTGTTGTACTGCCTGAATGTTCGCTCTGAAAGCAAACTCTCATTGAGGCACCCACCAAGCGCTTGTGTAATCCTGTACTGTCCCCTTCTGAACTCCAGCATCCATCTGACCATGAGATCCCAGGGCTTTCCATGGAATCCACCCTCGTGTCAGTGTCAACAGCCACACACCTGGAAGGTACCAAGCGCTCTATGCTGTCCTTCACCTTCACAAAGGCATTTGACTCCTCGTCGACCCACATCTCTATAGACTATGTCAGACATCCTTACTGTGATTTCTGGATCAACATATCTGACCTCGGTAACACTCGGTGATGTCACCAGGAATAACTCTTCGATTACCACATTTGCTTTGGTCTTTCCCTCTGAATCTGACTCAGACTCCTGTTTGTTTTTCTGATCCGCCTTTTTCTTTCTGCAGTCCTTTGCAAAATGTCCATGCGTATCACAATAGAAACACTTCTTCTTGTGCTTCCTCTTCGAAGTCCCCTCGTCGTCAGAGTTGTCTTTATTGGACTTGCCACCGTTAGGCTTGCCCTTTCCTTTGCTAGCAGAAGCCTTGTTGTCTTTGTCCTCGTTGTAGAGCTTCTCCCGAGCTTCCTCCTGTAGCAGTAATGGATACAACTCCTCAAACGTCAGAGGTTTGGTCCTCTGTCCCGTTGTCACAGCCGTAACAAAGCTTTTGAAACTCCGAGGCAATCTCCTCAGTACCATCAAGGCCAGATGGCATGAGTCTGTCTTCTGACCAATTGCTGCCAACTGATCCCGAACCACCTTGACCTTCGTCAAATGGCTATGTATTGTATCTCCTTCTTCCATATCAAGATTGTAGAGTTGATGCTGAAGAAGCACAATCCGGGAGGTGTTATCTGTCTCGTACAGATCTTTCAGGGTGGCCCACGCCTCTACTGACGTCTCGGCCAGCTGGATATGCGGAAGAACGGAGTCCGCCGTAGTCCCTATGATTATTGCCAGGGCACGGGCATCTCTTTCTTCCGAGGCTTCAAGCTCCTCTCTGTCTACTGCCATGAGTACCTCCCCTTTACTGTCCACCATGTCCTCCGGCTTCGACTCCTCTCCCGTGGTCAGCTTCCACAACTTCCGAGCCAGTAAATGACTCTGGATCTTCACTTTCCAGATCGGGTAATTAGTCCCGTCGAAGTTCCCAGACTCTCCAAAATTAGGGATAGTGAAAGAGAGAAAACTGGGGGAGGAGGAAGGGAAAGCAGGGGCTGAAGAGGCTGTAGAGGTCGACATCTCTGCTGTTTATACCACACAGCAAAGTCAACCAAACTCAATTTTAGTAAACCAGAACTCTGAACGCACCTAACTGAACTTGAGTCACCCTCCTTCTCGCAAGGGCACAATCCTCCAGTCGTGGAAGTCGATTCCCTAGAGCTGCTGAATCAGGGTCGTCCTTCAGCAAGGTCCCTGCCTTCAGGCTCCCACACCTGTGAGCCTCCTACTTGGGCTCTGATACCATGTTAGAAAAGACCCAACAGAGGGTACACGTAGCGGAAGACTTGTAGTAATGCCCAGGAGCTCACATAGTGTGCGGTGTGGGTGTGGAATCACAAACTTCTTTATGTGTGCATACAATAGGTGTGTAGACTCATCAATAGACAATGAACCATCCAGAGAGAGAAACCATCAAAAATATATATTTCCGTCCACAAATATGGACACAATACAAAATAGACAGATCCAGAGTCCCACCAATGGTGTGGTCCTCTGATCTTACCACAAGGTCCTTCTCCTATCTGCTGGCTATCTCTAGACTTGAGCCCGCGTGCTCCACCTCGAGCGTAAGTAGACTTTCCGTCTAGATCCCTTCCACCTTGCTGTCTTTGCACCAGCCTAGGTGGGCAGCACCCTCAGCTAAGTCTGCATCTACTGTATGCCCTCTTCTCCTCCAGTGATGAGGCCCAAGACAAGCTTCCTACTGCTCCTTTTTGCTGGTACTTGTGCTGCTCCAAGTGATGTGAAATGAGGCCCAGGGCCTCTCCTTTTATAGGCCCCAAGGGGGCTGGCAAAAAACCGACCAGCCTGTTACAGACTGGCCGACCAGACTGGCCGACCAGTCTGTGGCTGGTCCAGCCCTATGTTGGGGTTAAGGCCCTTACACAGTGTGAACACGGTTCACTTTGAACCGGTTCCACCCAAATGCCTATCCTATCTTAATATACATTCTTGAGGGTTGTGGTGTGCCCTCGTCTCTGCATTCACACCCGCCATTTCTGCTGTTTGATCGACTCCCCTCCACGTGTTTCCGCTTCAACTGGTATCAGAGCCAGATCGCGAGCAGCGACCAACGCCTCGAGTCAAGTCCTTGTTACGGGAAGCTCTGGCTACGGACTTGGCCATCTTTGTTCTTGAGGGTACCTCGCGCTCGGACAGCAGGCAAATGCTCCCTCGCAACGCAGCAGCAGCACAGAGCTCATCTTCGTTTGTAGCTCGTGAAGCAGGCTTAACGCACGCTGTGCGTACGCTCCCTGTGATGCCCTGCAACGGCTCAGACAAAAGAACTTTTCGTTCGTGAGATTTGCAGAGCGGGTGATTGGAACTCCTCGTTCGTGAGGCTTGCAAAGCGGGTGAGGCACCACGCTTTGACGATAGCGAAACGTCCGTTCCAGACATCAAACAGCAGAGCTCCGTCAACGTCCTTCGTTCCAGGTGTCAAACCGCAGAGCTCCGTCAACGTCCTTCGTTCCAGGCGTCAAATAGCGCAGAGAGCCTGTTTTCTGACTCGAGGTCTTCAGGGGAGTAAAGCAAGTGATCGGCTGTCGCAAGTGCTGCTGCGCAGCAGAGCAACACACAGAGCCTGCACTTTCGACGCTACAGGAGTGGATCTCCGTTCGAAAGAAGACGTCTACAGCTCACAGCTTTTCTCCATCGTAGTGCATTCTCCGAATTTGGAGAAATTTCATGCAACAAATTTGGGGCTTTTGACGTTAGAGTGCTTGTATGCACTTGTGGGTACCTATTTGACATAATTTTCTTCAATAGACGCCAAAACAAAGGGCTTCTGCTCAAATTGGTGTTATTGGCAGCTGTAAACAGTTTTGGAACGGGATTTACACGTCTATGTGTCAAATGCAGTGACAAAAGATGAGATTTTGCAATCAGTTTTGGAGAGTGGACAACACTGCATTTAGTCACAGTACGTGACTTTGAGGCCCTCTGTGCCTTAGGTGTATTTATTTTTTTCTACTTCAGCTTATCACTATGTCTTCAAGCAACGAAGGCAACTACTGGAATATTGAGAAGTTGGAAGGGAATGCAAATTTCTCTTATTGGAAGAACCAAATATATAATGTGTTGGTCCAGAAAGATCAAAATATGCCTATCAAGTATAAAGGGATCAAGCCTGATGAAGTTAGTGACCTTCAGTGGGAAACCATGAATGAGAACGCCAAAAGTACCATTCTTTTGACCATCTCAAAGAAGATCTACTTCAATGTAGAGAATGAAGCCACTGCTTACAGCATATGGAAAAAACTTGAGTCCCTTTTCGAGAGTCAGAGTGCAGCTAGTAAAGTGTTTTGGTTGAAGAGGCTTATGAAACTAAGCATGAAAGAGGGGACAGCCCTCTCACTTCACCTAAATGAGTTTCACTCTATATTCAGCCAACTCACAAATCAGAAAATGAATTTTGATGATGAGGTGAAGGCCATTTTTCTCTTGAGTACCCTTCCTGACAGCTGGGATACTTTTGCTACAGCCATCAGCAATTCAGCCCCTGCTTTCACAGGATTGTCATGCCAAGATGTGGAAAGCGCTCTTCTGCAGGAAGAGGTGAGGCGTAAGAATAGCAGTGAAAATAAGAATGCAAGTGCATTGGCTGTGGGTAGAGGTAGGCAGCAAAATAGAGGGGAAAACCAAAATAAAGGGAAATCTCGTAGTCAGTCCCGTCCTCGGAAGGACCTTGAATGCCACTACTGCCATAAGAAAGGGCATATTAAAAGGGACGGTTTTCAGCTGAAAAACAAAGGCAAGGATAAGGAAAGAAAAGAAGAGGACAAAGATGCGAAAAGAGATGCCAAAGACACCAAGGGCAAGGCTAAACTTGAGGAGCTCAATGCAGTGATTAGCAGTGATGAAGATAATGACGATGTCATACTTGTTGCCTCCTCTGGTGATAGTTCTTTTCTTGTGGCCAATGATGGCTCATATGCACAGGATTGGCTGTTAGACTCAGGTGCATCCTATCATGTTACTCCTCATGAGCAGTGGTTTGCTTCGTATGATGCAGGGAAGAAAGGATGCGTGAAACTTGGGAATGATTATGCCTGTGACGTTGTTGGTATTGGGGATGTACATTTAAAATTCCCAAATGGTTCTGAATTTGTATTGCACAATGTGAGACATGTGCCACAGCTCAGGAAGAGCTTGATATCCACTGGGCAGCTTGATGATGCAGGGTATCTCACCCAATTTGGTCATTCTATGTGGAAGGTGCTTAAGGGAAATATGGTTGTGGCCAAGGGCTGCAAATCAGGCACCTTGTATCCACTGTATGTTGAGGGTGTTGATGCTAATGTAATCCATGTGACTGAGCAGCCACACACTTCATTGTGGCATAGCCGGTTGGGCCATATAAGCCAGAAAGGAATGAAAGTATTGTCTTCTTTGGGTTACTTGCCGAGACTTAATTTTTCTGATTTTTCAGCATGTGATCATTGTGTTTATGGCAAACATAACCAATCAGCTCATAAAAAGGCTGGAAATGTTAAACAAGAAGTCCTAACTTTAGTACATACAGATGTATGTGAAATGCCCAATCTTTCTTTGGGCGGTGCCAAGTATTTTGTCACCTTTATTGATGATGCATCAAGGAAGATATGGGTCTATCCCATTAAGCATAAGAGTGATGTGTTCAAAGTCTTCAAGACTTGGTTGGCACTTGTTGAGAATCAGACAGGAAAGAAGCTCAAATGCCTCAGGTCTGATAATGGAGGGGAATACCTCTCAAGGGAATTTACTACATTTTGTGATGAGAAGGGGATAAAGAGGGAGTTGCCCGCTCCCTACAATCCTCCACAAAATCGCGTGGCTGAAAGGGCAAATAGGACCATTCAAGAGAGGACTCTCAGCATGCTCTCACAAGCAGGATTGACCCATGGTTTTTGGGCAGAAGCTGTTAAGACAGCAGTACATCTCATCAATAGGTCACCCAACCGTGCCTTGGATTTGAAGGTACCTGAAGAAATGTGGTCCGGAAAGCCACCCTCTTACAAACATCTCAGGGTGTTTGGCTGCCAGGCCTTTATGCATATCAGAAGGGAAATACGCAGCAAGTTAGACCCAAAGTCACGCAAGTGTATTTTTCTTGGGTATGGTGACAATGGAGAGATGGGTTACAGGTTGTGGGACCCTGAATCTCACAAGATTGTGAGGAGCAATGATGTGATTTTTCGAGAAGATAGGATGCAAAAACAGCCTATCAATATCATTGGAGTGAGAAGAGTCATTTTTGAGGAGGAAGGACCTTCAGCACAACCACAAAATGCCAATCAAAATGCTGTCCAAAATGGTCAAAATCAGCAGCCACCTCCAGCTTTTAATGCTCCATATTATCCTCCACAGGAAGAACCACAAATGCAGCCTGAGATTCAGCAAGATGTGCTTCTAGAGCAGGCTGTACAACCCCAAAATATGCAGGAACTGCAAGTAAATCAGCCACCTAATCAAGATGGTTGGGTTAGGCGGAGCACCAGGGTGTCTCGTATGCCTGATAGGTTTGTTCCAGGGGTAAATGCACTTGATGATTACATCATGGTGACAGATTGTGGTGAGCCCTCGTGCTTTAAAGAAGCCATGAAGAGGGAAGACACAAAGAATTGGCAGAAAGCCATGGCTTCAGAAATGCAATCTCTTGAGAAGAATCAGACATGGAATCTAGTGCAGCTGCCTACAGGCCAGAAAGTCCTACCATGCAAATGGGTTTATAGGTTGAAGATCACTCCAGGGGATGCTAAGCCCAAGTACAAAGCAAGATTAGTTGCTAAGGGGTTCAAGCAGGAAAAGGGAGTTGACTTTGATGAAATTTTTTCTCCTGTAGTCAAGATGACTACATTAAGGACTGTTTTAGCTTTAGTTGCTTCAGGACATGGATCTTGTCCAAATGGACGTGAAGACGGCCTGCCTTCATGGAGACCTTCATGAGGATATTTATATGCAGCAACCAGAGGGATATCAAGTCAAGGGTAAAGAAGGGCTTGTATGCAAATTGCAGAAGAGTCTCTATGGCCTCAAGCAGGCACCCAGAGAGTGGTATCACAAGTTTGATGCTTTCATGAAAGCACAAGGATTCAGACGGTCTGATCATGATCATTGCCTCTACACTAGGAAGACAAGAGATGGTAGTCCTCTTATACTCATTCTTTATGTGGATGATATGCTTATTGCTGGGAATTCATCTATTGATATGAATGCCTTGAAGGCAAAACTGCACAAAACCTTCGACATGAAGGATCTTGGTGATGCAAATCACATTCTTGGTATGCGAATTGTGAGGAACAGGTCAAAGGGTTTACTCTATCTTTCTCAAAAAGAGTACATTAGCAAAGTTCTGGAGAGGTTCAATATGGATAAGGCAAAGGCTTTGAGCACACCATTGCCTCCATATTTGAAACTCAGCCAAAAGGACAGCCCTCAGTCAAATGATGAAAGGGCTAATATGGCCGAAATTCCTTATGCTTCTGCATGTGGCAGTCTGATGTATGCCATGGTTGCCACTAGACCAGATATTGCTTTTGCAGTGGGAGTAGTCAGTAGATATATGGCTAACCCCGGTAAGAGACACTGGGAGGCAATTAAGGGTATATTGAGATACCTTAAGGGGTCTCAAGATGTGTGCATATGTTTTGGCAAGCAAGATGCACAAGTGTATGGATACACAGATTCAGATTATGCAGGGCATGTAGACAATCGTAAGTCCACCACGGGCTACGTGTTTACTTTCACAGGTGGTGCTATTTCATGGATATCCAGGTTACAGAGATGCACAGCATTGTCTACCACGGAGGTAGAGTATATTGCAGCCACTGAGGCTTGCAAGGAGGCCATATGGCTTTCACGTCTGGTGGGAGACTTGGGTTTTTCAGGGGATATTCCTTCTTTGCATTGTGATAGCCAGAGTGCTATTATGTTGGCAAAGAATCCGGTCTTTCATCAGAAGACCAAGCACATTGATGTTAAGTACCACTTTATTCGTGAGGTATTGCATGACAAGTTGTTAGAACTTGTCAAAATCCATACTGATGATAACCCTGCTGATCTCTTCACTAAGCCCTTGCTAGCAGAGCGGTTTGCACATTGCAGGACATTGATGGGTGTTGGATAGGCCTTGTACATTTTATATGTACTTGCTGTAATTTTTTTTTTGAGGCACATTGCCTTCAGGTGGGAGGTTGTTGGGGTTAAGGCCCTGTGCCACTTCATACACAGTGTGAACACGGTTCACTTTGAACCGGTTCCACCCAAATGCCTATCCTATCTTAATATACATTCTTGAGGGTTGTGGTGTGCCCTCGTCTCTGCATTCACACCCGCCATTCCTGCTGTTTGATCGACTCCCCTCCACGTGTTTCCGCTTCACCCTAAAAGGGCACACCCCCCAGGGCTTTTGGCCCACACTTTCAGGGTCCTTGGCCCTCCTTTCAAGGCAGGTATCCAGCCTATAAAAGGCCTACCTCCTGCCCACTGACAGCCACAGTTCCTGCTGCAGATCTGGGCCTGCACATCCTGCCATATCTGCGCCTCTGCCAGGCCCTCTTCCCAGCCACGTGTCCTGCGCCGTACACTGCTGATGTCATCGCGCCCTGCCAGGTCAGCACTAGGGCTTGCTGTCCCCGCCTTCTTCTTCTTCCACAGGTTCCGTCCTTTGCAGCTTTCTTCTCTTGTGAGGTGCTGCCCATGTGGCAGCCCCCTCTCTCTTTCTTCTCTGGGCATCTTCTGCCCTAGGTCTCCCTCCCCCACGCTCTCCTTATTTGGGGGCTTACAGATGGGGAGGTGACCTTTCCAACATGGGGTTGCTGAGAAGATGAATAGAACTATTCAAGAAAGGAATATAAGCATGCTTTCTAATGCCGGTTTACTTCATGGCTTTTGGGCTGAGTCTATCAAGACAGCAGTACATCTTATCAATAGATCGCCTAGCAAGGCACTAGATGGGAAAGTGCCAGAAGAGGTTTGGTCAGGCAAGCCACCATCTTATGGGCATCTTTGTGTATTTGGCTGTGAAGCCTATGCTCATATTCCTAAGGAAAAACACAGCAAGCTTGACCCAAGGTCAAGGAAGTGCATTTTTCTTAGATATGGTGATTCAAGCGAGATGGGATACCGATTGTGGGATCCAGAGGTTAGGAAGATAGTACGCAGTCATGATATTATCTTTAATGAGGACAAGATGCACAAGAAGCTAGAAAGGACTGTTGAGATACGCAGAGTGGTGTTTCAAGAGGATGGACAACCACCATATGAGAGGCATGCACAACCTGTTCCACATGATGCAGGGCATGGACAATTCATAGATCGTGAGGTGGGAGAGCCACATCTAGGTGGACAACCTCAGGTTATGCAGGAAAACCAGTTGGGACGGCAAGATGCTCATGGTAAGCAAGTGTTGAGACGTTCCACTAGAGTCTCACGACCTCCACAGAGATATGCTCCATCTCTAGATTATGTCATGTTTACAGATTGTGGTGAGCCTTCATGCTTTGAGGATGCTATGTCTAGGAATGACAAGCATAAGTGGGAGAAGGCTATGTAGTCAGAGATGGATTCTTTGATGAAGAATGCTACTTGGGATTTGGTTTATTTGCCCAAAGGAAAGCATGCATTGCCATGCAAATGGGTTTACAAGTTGAAGATGTCTCCAGCAGATGCATTGCCTAAGTATAAGGCAAGGTTGGTAGCCAAGGGGTTTAAGCAGGAGAAGGGTATTGACTTTGATGAGATCTTTTCCCAAGTGGCGAAGATGACTACCCTTCGTATAGTGCTTGCATTGGTTGCCAGAGAGGACATGGAGCTTGTCCAAATGGATGTAAAAACAGCTTTTCTACATGGAGATCTTCATGAGAACATCTATATGCAGCAGCCAAAGGGGTTTGTTGTGCAGGGCAAAGAATGGATGGTATGCAAGCTTCAGAAGAGTCTTTATGCGCTGAAGCAGGCTCCTATGTGGTACCATAAGTTTGATGCATTTATGCGATCCCAAGGGTACACACGGAGTGAGACTAGATCATTGCCTCTACACAAAGAAGGCATCAGATGGTAGCCTTCTTATTTTGATTTTATATGTTGATGACATGCTTATTGCTGGGAAATCTACTTTGGATGTGGATGCCTTGAAGAAAAGGTTGCATGAGACCTTTGACATGAAGGATTTGGGTGATGCCAGTCACATACTTGGCATGAGGATTGTTCGGGATAGGAACAAGAAACTCCTTCATTTGTCACAGAAAGAGTACATTAGCAAGGTACTTGAGCATTTCAATATGGAGAGGGGGAAGTCCATAAGTACTCTGTTGCCTCCATATGTGAAACTCAGCCAAGCGGACAGCCCTAAGTCATATGAGGAGCGGGCTGAAATGGCAAAGATACCTTATGCATCCGTAGTAGGAAGCTTGATGTATGCCATGGTTGCTACACGTCTAGATATTGCTTTTGTAGTGGGAGTTGTTAGCAGGTATATGGCAAATCTTGGCAAGAAGCATTGGGAGGCAGTGAAAGGTATCATGAGATACTTGAATGGTACAAAGAACATGTGCATTTTCTTTGGGAGGAAGGACACATCTGTTGTTGGATATGCAGATGCTGATTTTGCAGGGAATGTAGACACCAAGAGGTCTACTACAGGATATGTTTTCTCATTCACTGGAGGTGCAGTTTCATGGGTCTCTCATTTGCAGCCATGTACGGCTTTGTCTACCACTGAGGCAAAGTATGTTGCAACCACTAAGGCATGCAGGGAAGCTATATGGCTTACTCGTCTAGTGGGAGACTTCAGCATTGCAGGAGAGGTTCCAGTTTTGCATTGTGACAGTCAGAGTGCCATCCAGTTGGCACGGAATCCTGTCTTCCATGCGAAGACAAAGCATATTGATGTGAAGTATTGCTTCATCAGAGAGGTGATTGAGGACAAGCGCATCCAGCTTGTCAAGGTTCACACAGATGAGAACCCTACAGATCTTCTTACAAAGAGTCTTTCCTCAGAGCGGTTTGCACATTGCAGAGTATTGATGGGTGTCGGATGACATTAGGATGCCCATCTTCTCCCTTAAAGGCGCATTGGCCTTTAAGTGGGAGGTTGTTGGGGTAAAGGCCAATGGCCCAGTATATACCCCTTTGTACCATACATACATAATAAGAGCTGACCTTGATCTAGGTGAGTCAGCACCCACAATCTTCGGTGTTCTCCCTTTCTTTTTTGCTCTCCGATAAGACCTCCTCTCCATCATTGTGTGCAGCCTTGAATACCTCTGGAGTTGTTGGCCCTGATCAGCCTCAGCCTTTGGCCTTCAGTTCAGCCTGTTTGGAAGGTGTATACGTAGCACCACAGTTGAGGATTCGGACCAGCAAACGGAGTAAGGTTAGGGTACTGTTTCAGCAGCTCTTTACAGCTTTCTTTACAGTTTTGCACAGCTCACTTCTCAGCTCTATATTTCAGTCATCTCTCATCTCTGTTTAGAATCTATTACTCCTAGCTTTCACTCTCTCACTCACGCAGGCGGCAGGACCCCTACATCCCGATGGACCGATCAAGCCTCTCCCTTGCCTTGCAGAGGTGCCCTACATTGTTAGTGTGGACAGCATCAAGGGCTCGGTATTGGTCGGCGTTGCCTCTCAGGTCTTTGGGTTTGCAATACGTGTGCACAATGTACTCTTCAAAAGCACGTTTCTCGTGCTCTCTCAAAGAGTGTGATTTGTATTTCTCAGTTCTTCAAGTATAAAGCAAATTCTCCCTTGATTGGGGGAGGGGGCCCTTAGTGGGTACAGGGACCCAATCGGTTTTCAACTCCATTCTCTCTCTACCCTTATCTCCTTTCTCTCTCAATGGTGCATAACGCTAATTCCTTGCTAAAGGTTTAAAGAAGGTCTTGCTGTGATTACACGATTAGATTACCATTGCATGTTACATTGGTATCAGAGCTTCGGTTTGTATCCAACTTGCCTATTGCGAGTGTATGGTTGTGTTGAGATCCGGAAAGGACACACAATCAAGCGCCATGGAAGGGACGAGAAGAGAAGTCAACTTTGAAGACTATGAAGAGAAGGATTACCAAAAAGATACGCTTACGCCAAGTTCTCAAGAAGTGATGCAAATCTTTTGGAGCAGAGTCGGGTTCTACAGCAACTTGAAGAACATTCATCCCAATAAGAAGAAAGCGGAAGACAGCTGGATCAAACAAAACGATGTTTGGAGGAAAAAGAAGCAGAAAAGCCGCTGGAAGAAAGAGGAACCACAGATTTTGAAAAACTGCTCTTAGTGATGTGTGAGGAATGCAAGAATGAGGAGGCATTGCGACGCGCAGAGCTCGCCCAGGTAGAGGGGCAACAAAAGCTAGACTGAGAGGTGATGCTTCTCCAACACAACCAGATGTTAGTCGCTATGCAGGCAAGTTTGAGTGCGGTTGCAGTCACTGTACGTATTTGTCATCAACAAAGGTAATACCACTTACCCGGTCCACTTTAAATTTTGTTAAGTATGATGGTAAGTGTGACCATTCAGCAATTCTTCAATTCATTCATCAGTTCGTAGCTCATTTTCTGTTAGCGCGTATTCAAGATGAGCAAGACAAAGTCCACCTAGCAGCCCCTCATCTTATCGGTGAGGCAGTTACCTGGTGGCAACATTGTGCTAGTAAGCAAACGAATCCAATAACTTTTAAGATGAATTTCATTTGGGCAACGTTTGTTATCGATCTCTGATGGGGCAAGTTTGGTGGATCTACTCTAGGAGTTCCAAGACATCATTCTCCGAGATGATATGCCATCCAAGCTACCTCCAAACAGACCAGAAGACCATCGCCTCGATTTGATTCCGGACTCCTTACCTCCAAGTAAGTTTTCGTACCAACTTTCCAAGTCTACGGAGGGGGAGTTAGAGCAGCAATTGTTTCAGTTACTGCGTGCTGGGTTTATTAGACCATCTTTTTCGCCATTCGTTGCGCCCATTCTATTTGTGGCAAAGAAGGATAAGTCCGCACGATTATGTGTAGACTACAGAGCACTCAACAAGCTTTTAGTAAGTAACAAGTTCCCTATGCCCCGCAACGAGTATATCTTGGAAAGACTTAATGGTGTAAAATTTTTCTCAAAAATCAATCCTAAAACGGCTTTTTAGACAGAGCGAGCTCATTACGAGTTGGTCGTCGTGCCATTTGGTCTGAAGAATGCACCACTGATGTTTAACAAGATGATGTCTCGGGTCTTTGCAGATTATATTGGGAAGTGCTTGTTCATCTTTCTAGATGATATCCTGATCTTTTCCGCTATAACAGAGTAGCATATTAAGGATGCGCAATGTGCCCTACAGTTGTTGCACGATAACTAGCTATATCTCAACGCAAAGAAAAGTGAGTTTGGGTTGCTGGAAATCTAGTATCGGGGATACATCATTAGCGCTCAAGGGATTCAATTAGATCCATAGAAGATTCAAGCTATCACCAGTTGGGCTGTCCCCATGACGGCTCAAGAGATCCGGTCCTTTGTGGGTTTGTGTCAAGCCTACAGATCGCATATAAATGGATTCTAAACACACACAACCCCTCTTTAAGATTTATTAAAGGGGGTAAAGACACACAGACAAAAGATTCAAGTTACAGGCAAAGCTTTGCAGGCCTTCCATGACTTGCATCGGTTGGCCACAACAGCACCAGTTATGAAGATCTCCTCTTGGGATGATCCATTTCTAGTAATCACAGACGTTAGCAATGTCGCCATCAGGGCATTTTTACAACAAGAGGATAGGCCGGTGGCATATTATAGCAGAAAGCTCAACGACGCCGAAAAGCTATCTAGTTTATGATAGAGAGCTGCTTGGTATCATCTAGGCATTAAAACATTAGAAACCTTTCCTTTAAAGACGGACTTTCACGGTCAAGACAAATCACCAAGCCCTTAAGTGGCTTCAGACAATGCCTAGTTCATAATGGAGTGATTAGTAGCAATGGTGGAGCTAGATATTCCAGCAGTTTGGGGGAATGATTGAGTACGTCCTCAACAAAAACAACCCCGTTGCCGAAGCTCTAAGTCGGAAAGGTTCAATCCAGACCATTGAGAAGGCCATTGTGCTCGAAATCAAAGGAAAGGATCTTGATAGTATGAAGGCACAGTACGCGGAGTTAGCAGAGTTTCACACCTAGTTTTAGTTAGTCACGACGCTTGCTCTAGGCCATTACTCAGTAGAGGATGGTTGGCTTTTCTATAAGAAAAGTTTATGTGTGCTCAAAGACATATGCCAGTTGCTTCTCCATGATGCCCATGACACCCTCGGCGGTGGTCATAGAGGTATCAATGGTACTTTGGAGAAGTTAGAGCGCTATTCCTATTGGCCACAGATGCGGAAGGACGTATACGGCTACGTTCAGAATTGTCAGATATGCCAAAAGGTCAAGGCTTCCCACAAGAAGGCGATTGGCTTACTTATGCCATTGCTAATACCCGACGGTCTTTTCCAGGATATAGGTATGGACTTTGTGGGACCACTTCCAGCATCCGCAGCTACGCGCAACACTCAATGTCTTACTTTGTTTGTCGCTTTAGTAAATATTGTATGCTTATTCCTTGCAAACAGACGGCTAGCGTTGAAGATGTAGCTCGTTTGTTCATAAAGCATTGGTATCCCATTGGAGGGTTGCCAAGGACCATCACATTCGACAGGGACTTCAAATTCACGTCTAATTTTTGGCGAGCCTTGTTTGATAATTTTGGTACTAAGCTGCAGATGTCCAGTGCTTTCCATCCGCAATAAAATGGAGAGACAGAAAAGTAGTATAATGGTATGGCGTTTGATATTTTAAAATCATATTGTCATGATGCTGAGGGAAAGTGGGAGCAGTTTCTTCCCCTTGTGCAGGCCATTTTGAAGAATACCTATTCTTCGAGCATTGGTCGCACACCTTATGAAGCAGCGTTTGGATGGTGGTTTACATCAATCCTTACCCGTATGCGCCAGGATAACAAATCTAGACGATATGTCCAGTATAAAGAGGGTCAATGGGTGTACTTATGAATTATCAAGCACAGATTGAAGCACATGGGCAAGCGATGCCCTAAGCTGTCTTTGAGGAGGTTTGGACCATTCCCTATCATTCAAAAGATCAATGATGTCTTAATGAAGTTACGCCTTCCAAACAGTTGGACTATGCACAATTTGTTTCATGTAGCTTGGCTGAAGCCGTATTTTGGACCTCCTCTTACCGAGATTTTCCGACGAGCAGCAACTTGAAGTTCTTGATGAAGCCGAAGTTTTGCAGCCATAGCAGATCCTTCTCTATAAAGTCAAGCATGGGTCAAGACGCAGGATCCGGGAGTTTTACACCAAGTTCCGTGATCAAGGTACCCATGAAGCAGTGTGGTTGAACGAATATTTTTTCCAGGAGTTCCCACAAATTGTGGCGGACTACTTGAAAGCAATGAACTCACCGCCAAGCTAAGGAGGGAATGCTACATGCACCCCTGCACTTGGGTGCAATGTGACACACTGGCTACATCGACAAGTGCGTAATAGTTCCCTAATAGGAGATTTTGTCGTATGCTGTGACCCCTTTGTGAGCCCCTGTGTAGGGACAGTCAGACACAAGCTACATAAGTCAGTCTCTCAGCCTTAGGTCAGGTTAGACAGATCAGCCCACTAGGACACTAGGGTAGTGTTTCCGTCTTAGGATTAGAGATAGGTTTAGGTCCAGCCTAGGATAGGAGCCCTTTTGGGCCACCTCAGGGCTAGAACAAGTGGAAGGGAATGGCAGGGGAAGGGCTGCCTTTATAGGCTACCCTGCACCCCTCCCTAGGCCACCTTTTATGGGGCCTACGGATGCCTTTATGGGGCCAAGGGACCAGCCAACCAGCCCCAAAACAAGCGACTAAAAAGTCGGCTATTTTGGGCAGGTTGGCTGAGCCCTTCCAGCCCTATAAATAGGGGGCCTCCGGGCCCTCATTTCTCATCCAGCTCCCCAGTCTTCAGCACTCCAAACAGCTCCCCTCCAGCCTCTTGTGTGCAGCCCTGAAAACCTTTGGAGTTGGCCCTGATCAGCCTCAGCCTTTGGCCTTCAGTTCAGCCTGTTTGGAAGGTGTATACGCAGCACCACAGTTGAGGATTCGGGCCAGCAAACGGAGTAAGGTTAGGGTACTGTTTCGGCAGCTCTTTACAGCTTTCTTTACAGTTTTGCACAGCTCACTTCTCAGCTCTATATTTCAGTCATCTCTCAGCTCTCTTTAGAATCTATTACTCCTAGCTTTCACTCTCTCAGTCATGCAGGACCCCTACATCCCGATGGACCGAACAAGCCTCTCCCTTGTTTTCCAGAGGTGCCCAACATTGTCAGTGTGGACAGCATCAAGGTCTCGGTATTGGTCGGTGTTGCCTCTCAGGTCTTTGGGTCTGCAATACATGTGCACAGTGTACTCTTCAGAAGTGCGTTTCCCTTGCTCTCTCAAAGAGTGTTATTTGTATTTCTCAGTTCTCCAAGTATAAAGCAAAGTCTCCCCTGATTGGGGGAGGGGGCCCTCAATGGGTACAGGGACCCAATTGGTTGTCGACTCCATTCTCTCTCTACCCTTATTTCCTTTTTCTCTCAATGGTGCATAACGCTAATTCCTCGCTAAAGGTTTAAAGAAGGTCTTGCTGTGATTACACGATCAGATTACCGTTGCATGTTACAAGTTCTTAGCTTGGCTATCCTTGGATGGCTTGTATCTTAGCAGGATTCATTTTGTATCGCATTCTTGGAAATGATATGCGCGAAGTAATGAATCTCTTCTAGGAAAAGCTCACTCTTTTTGCTATTTGCATGGAGTTGATGATTATGTAGCTGTTGAAAGACAATAGCAAGGTGTTTCCTGTGCTCTTGTTCAGAATTAGAAAAGATTGTATATCATCGAAGAAGGTACCTGTGAAGTGCCTATAAGGGCGAAAAATACGATCCATCATTTTGTTAAAAGTAGTGGGGCATTTGTCAAACCAAATGGCATCACCAAATACTCATATAAACCAAAGGTGGTGTGGAATGCGGTTTTGTGCACATTTTGTGGTTATATGCAAACCTGACGATAGCCACTTTTTAAATCTATCCTACTGAAAACAGAAGCTCCACTTAGCTTGTCCAAATCAGTTTCTTGAGAGTTTTAAAGATTGTTTCTATGATGCCTTACTAGGGGAGTTACCCTTGAGAGGCCAAAAAATTATCACATAGAACTTATGCCTGGGAGTGAGCCACCTAATAGGCCACCCTATCGAGTAAGCAACACAAAGAGGAGAACTTATGCCTGGGAGTGAGCCACCTAATAGGCCACCCTATCGAGTAAGCAACACAAAGAGGAGAGATTATGACTCAGGTGCAGGACTTGTTGTCTAAAGGGATGATTCAACCCAGGTCCTCACCTTTCTATTCCCCTGTACTTCTGGTTCAGAAGGAGGATGGTTCATTCAGAATGTGCGTAGATTATTATGTAAAAAAAAAGAAGCATTCAACACAGTATGCATAATTACATGTTTTCCTTAATGAAAACATTTAATTATGCCCCTGCCTTAGTTTCTTAAAAGGATTTGATCTCAAAACATCAGAGTTTTTGCAAGTCTTCTGGATTTGTTTGCAATCCAAGTATACCTTTTCTTTGTGTTGCTTGGAAGTTTCACAAAACTCCAAAAAAGCCAAGATTTATTGCAACTGCTTGTGAGACTACTTTGACGGATGTCTCTAAATGGCTAAGCTACTGCTTCAAAGCCATGTTGCCTAGTGACCATGAACTTTGGAGGGACTTATTAAAAGAGGCAGATGTCCCCTCGCACTTAAGCTGGATTTTAAATGACTCTGTAGGAGTGATTCTTGTTGTAAAATTTTTTAATTCCTCTCGAAGCATTCAGGAAAAAGAGTCTCCTATTCTCCTTCAAACCTATGATTTTACCACTCTTTACACAAAGATCGAGCTGGAAGACGTGAAGTTTAGAATTAAAAAGCTACTGGCTGAAGTTTTCAAGCTGAGATTTGACAAAGATAGATGCAAAGTGCTAAAAGTTGAGAAAACAGCCTTATGCTTTGACTTTTTGTGGCTAAAAAATAAAGAAGATGACATAGGTTCTAAGAAGAAAAGATACACAAAGGTAGTAAGTGTGGAAGATGTTTGCTCTTGGATAGATTTTCTTTTAGATAATCTTTACATCACAATAGGTGATTCTTTGTTTGAACAAATTATAGGAATCCCCATGGGCACTAATTGTGCCGTCTTTTTAGCAAACTTTTATCTTTTCACTTATGAATTTGAGTTTATGCAACGTCTTATTTCTATCAATACCTGCCCTATCATTTTACATAAGCTTAGCCAAGTTAGGCGTTTTATAGATGACTTATTTGTACCAGATGTTCCTAACTTTCAAGACTTTATGTACAAAGACGCTAGTGCTTTTGGAGAAGGAATCTATCCTCGTGACTCTTGTGAACTGAACTGCACTTCAAGAGGGGATTCTTGTGTTTTCTTAGATCTTAGACTTTCTCAATCTACCATAGGATTAGAGGTTGATATATACGATAAACGTGAACAACCTGAATATAGTGGTTTACACATTATAAAAATGCCTTACATTGACTCAAACATTTCTGATTTGGCAAAATATGGTGTCATTTCTTCCCAAGTCCATAGATTTTCCTGCCTTTGTACAACTAAGGAGTCTTTTATCACTCAATGTAGTAATTTGATCACTTTACTATTACACAAGAGGTATAATCCAAGGAAAATAACTGAATTCAATTAGATTACTTATTTTAATTAAATTAATTGATGCATAATTAGTTTAGTTGAGTTAATTAATACACATTAATTAATCCAACTAAATTAAATAGACTAAATTACAGTATTTAGCCTAGTTAAATTAAAGATTGATTTAATTTAAACGTGATCAAATGTGATGACTTTTGGACTGAAGAATGCCCCACCTACTTTTCAAAAATATATACAAGAGGTATTTGTAGAGTACCTGACATCCTTCATGAAGGTATTGGTCTCTTCCTTTTGAAGTATTTGTGGATGCTTCAGATTCAGCAGTTGGTGCAGTACTAATGCAACAGAAAACACAAAAATGGTTTAGACGTGTGTACTATGCAAGCAGGATCTTAACCAAACATGAAAGAAACTATGTAGTTACAGAAAGAGAGGCACTCGGTATGATTTATGCATTGCATAAGTTTAGACATTATTTACTGGCTAATAAGGTAAATTTTCATGTTGACCACCAGGCTCAGGTTCCCTGGTCTTCCTCAGGTCTACTATCGACTTCTTGGTACTATCGGAGCCTTTTTCGGAGTGGTCACCGAGATCCCTCCCCTTCCTGACATGTCTTCTTCCTCGGCTGAGGCAGACAGAGCGGACGGGGTGCCTCGAGTTAGGGTCATTGTCTCTGACCCTAACATTTCAGATGACCACATTATGCTTCAGCGTCCAGATGGCTCTCTCTTTCGACAGAGAGTTAAGATCGCTGGTAGACAGAACCAGTGCAGGATCTGCAGGACACTTGGGCTCTTTGCTAGAGACTGCCCAAGGAAGAGAAAAAGACCCAAGAGGTCTTCTGGTGCGGCTCCTTCACATACTATCCCTACTGCACCTCCCCAACGCCCTGTACCATGCACTTTAGGACCACCAGGAGCAGCAGGGCGCCCTGCTTTGTGCACCCCAGGACCACAAGGGGCAGCAGGGCGCCCAAATTCCGCAGCACACGCAGTACCACTATGGAGAGCGATCAGAGCGGCTCCTTTACCTCAGGAGGAGACCCTTGATCAGGTTCAGACAGATGCCATCCAAACTCCAGAGATGGATGTTGCTGCAGCCCCAGATACTATAGTTCCACATCAGGAGGGGCCTTCAGATGCACCAGCCCTAGTCATTATGGTCTCTGATCACAAGGGGGCTTCCGATACTTCTTACCCTCAGACTGTTCCTGCCACAGCTAATGGAGTGTATGCACAGATGAGGACTCGAGATCCCTCTTTAGCACAGCCACATGCCTCCTCAGCTCCCAGCTCGAGTTCTGCTGATAGAGGCTTGGTAGGTCCTTCTCCTCCTTTCTCCATGAGTGCAAGTCTTCTTCGCACTCCTCGGCCATACTTGCTTCTCAGGAACTCTTTTTCAACACTGGCTGATTCGGCGACTTTCGTTTTTTCTCTTACTTAATAGAAGTCTATTTCTTGGGGGGGAAAAAAAAACATCTTGGAGAGAGAAAGAAAGAAAGAAAGGTCTCCGGAAGACCTATATGAGATGGAAAAAAATGGATACAATGAGCTGGTAGAGCCACTACGCAGGCATCCGCACCGAACTTAAGTTTAAACACAAACACAAATGCAAACACAAATACTAAGTATTTGAACCCATGGAGAAGATGGGAACTGTAGTGTTGTATCACTGTGGCAGTCATCTATATGTTGTTTGAGGAAACAAGTCCATTGGGTGGCTGAGAGTGGATAAGAGAGTCTCAGCAGAGAGAGGCTATAGTGGTGATCGATGCTGCGGCGGCATGAAACCCGTGATAGAGCGTTGACATCGATTAGTTTGCGTGGTCCATTGTCTTCTCCGAGCCATGGCTCTTCATCAGACAAGTGCCACTGCCACTCGCCGGTTGTGTCCCCGTCTGGCAAACATGGAGGAAAGATCCCCAATCTTCATCTGTGCATAGACTCACTGATAGGTTCGGTTGTCTCTCGCTTTGGGCCTTGAGTACGCCATCTTGCTCATGACTTTTGGTCCGTGCTATCCGACTAGAAAAACATGCTCTGGGTGGAGTTTGGCCGAGCTCCCTGATTTGTCAATGTGTCCTAAGCAACTGGTCTCTGTGTCGTATGACCTCATGGATGAAGATCGCCAAAAGTCTCTGATTCGCGTGAACCAATAGGCTGGAGAGGGGTTGAATGCATCTTTGAAAAGACTGTGGTCATGACTTTGGATATTATAGTACATAGGGCATTTAAAAGCAAAGTGTTGCTTTGACTCAATCTCCTATGATCACATAGGATGCATATGCAACCCTCTCTAGGTATGCCCCCAGCCCCCCATCCAGTCTCAATGTGTAATCGGTGCGAGGAAACATGGAACTGCCCAATCGAAATCCTCAAAGAGTGGTGGAGGTGTGTGATCACCTAGAATGCTACATCAAGGTGAAGTAGAGGTAACTTAAACGTAGCTAAAATGATATGGTGTGGAACTGACGGCTTACTATGGATCATCCGTGCCAATAAGAGATCTAGAGCCTCTCCACTCTATCCCCCAGTCTACCTCAGGCTTCCAGTATGTATTTGCCATAATGCTCGTTGGGGACCACAGAATCAAACTTGGTCTAGGGATCGTGGAAGTGAGAATGATTGGATCACAAGTATTGAAGTGATTCAACTTGACCAATTCCTGTCACTGCATTAGAAGCATTATTGACAGAAGTTAGGGTGCATTACTCAAAGATGGGCACAACTTCTTGCATGAAGTGAGGTGCTTAGAATCACTAGTATCAAAATACCAAGTATTGAACGCATCAGAGACAGCCATGCGTGATGAACTGAAGAATACACTGGTGTCCGATAACAATAGCCCAATCATGATGCACAATGTTTGCTGGCTCATCCTCCTCACCTATTGTCACATGCACCCCTGCACTTGGGTGCAAGGTGACACGCTGGCTACATTGACAAGTGCATTATAGTTCCCAGATAGGAGATTTTGTCGTATGCTGTGACCCCTTTGTGAGCCCTCGTCCAGGGACAGTGAGGCACAAGCTATGTAGGTCAGTCTCTCAGCCTTAGGTCAAGTTATTAAAAGTGTTTCCTGTAGGGAGAGTGAGGGAGAGAGGAGCAAGAGAGTGAGAGTGAGAGAGAGTGACACTCTAGTGCGGGTGTGAAGAATGATGAGCCACACCACAAACTCACTTGTGTTTTATTAGGATTAGGTTTACCCTATGACTGTCTTAAGACAGTCATAGGTGTCCTATCTTTTAATGAAGGGTTGGCAATGTGCCTTTACCCCAACAACCTCCCACCTAAAGGCCAATGTGCCTAAAGGGGAGAAAAGAATAAAAATTACAGCAATATACAGTTACTGTATACAAGACCATAAAGTAAGAATGGTCTCATCCTAATCCCATGATGTGGCGGCAATGTGCAAACCGCTCTGTAGGCAGGCTCTTAGTGAGCAAATCTGCAGGATTATCATCAGTGTGCACTTTCACAAGCTCAAGTTGCTTGTCTTCCAGTACCTCCCTGATGAAATGATATTTCACCTCTATGTGCTTGGTCTTCTGATGAAAGACCGGATTCTTTGCCAACATGATAGCACTCTGACTATCACAATGCAAAACTGGCATGCATATCTCCTGTAATGCCCAAATCTCCCACCAGCCGAGTAAGCCATATTGCTTCCTTGCAGGCCTCAGTGGCTGCAACATATTCAGCTTCTGTGGTTGACAGTGCAACGCATTTCTGCAACCGAGACACCCATGATATAGCACCTCCTGCAAATGTGAAAATATAACCGGTAGTAGACTTCCGGTTATCTGCATTCCCTGCATAGTCTGAATCTGTAAAACCATGCACCAATGCATCTTGCCTACCATAGCATATGCACAAATCTTTGGTACCCTTGAGATACCTCAAGACACCTTTCACTGCTTCCCAATGCCGCTTGCCTGGATTTGCCATATACCTGCTGATGACTCCCACCGCAAAAGCAATATCCGGACGAGTGGCAACCATGGCATATATCAAAGATCCAACTGCAGATGCATACGGAACCTTGGCCATTTCAGCCTTATCATCATCTGATCTGGGGCTGTCCTTACTGCTGAGTTTTAAATGTGGAGGCAACGGGGTACTAATGGACTTCCCCCCCTCCATTTTAAACCTCTGCAGTACTTTGTCAATGTACTCTTTCTGTGACAGAAACAAAAGTCCCTTGGACCTGTCACGAGTAATACGCATGCCAAGAATATGATTGGCATCACCCAAGTCTTTCATGTCAAAAGACTTATGCAGTTGTTTCTTCAAAGCACTAATCTCATGCTGAGATTTACTGGCAATAAGCATGTCATCCACATATAGAATGAGTAGCATCAAACTGCCATCCTTTGCCCGTTTGGTGTACAAGCAATGATCGGTCTCACACCGATGATACCCTTGGGACTGCATGAAGGCATCAAACTTCTTGTACCATTCCCTTGGCGCCTGCTTGAGTCCATACAAGCTCCTCTTGAGCTTACACACAAGCTGCTCTTTCCCTTTAACAGCATATCCCTCTGGCTGACTCATATAGATCTCATCATGAAGATCTCCGTGAAGAAAGGCTGTCTTCACATCCATCTGACATAAATCCATGTCGTCATGAGCAACAAGAGCTAACACTGCTCTCAAAGTAGTCATCTTGACTACAGGGGAAAAGATCTCATCAAAGTCAATGCCCTTCTCCTGTTTAAATCCCTTGGCAACCAATCTGGCCTTATACCTAGGTAAAGCATTTGAATCCACTTTGACTTTGTAGATCCACTTGCATGGCAAAACTTTTCTGCCTGCAGGTAACTGCACCAAGTCCCATGTATCATTTTGAAGTAGGGAGTCCATTTCTGACTGCATGGCTTTCTCCCACTTCTTATTCTCTGTTCTTCCCATAGCTTCCTTGAAGCTAGAAGGCTCACCACAATCTGTCAGCATGATAAAATCAGCCACATTATTGGCTCCTGGAACGAACCTGGCAGGGGGCCGTTGTACACGGGTGCTCCTCCTAACAAAATGTTCCGGATTAGGCTGCTGTCCAGCCTGTTCTTCATGCATGACGGGTGGCTGTACCACCATATCTGGCTGTTCTACAGCCCCATCTGCTGGCATATCCAGTGGTGCATCATTTGCAAAATTATCTGGCTGATTTTCAGCCTGTATACCCTCTTGAACAGGGTTATCTGCAGCAGCCTGCTGCTGCATATAAATGGGCATTCTTTGCTGTCCAACATCATCATAAATAACCCTCCTGTATTCCACAGGTTGCACGGGTTCCTTGTGTACACTATCTTCTTTAAAGATGACATCATTACTGCGTATAATCTTCCGTTTAACGGGATCCCATAACCTGTACCCCATTTCACCTTCGTCACCATAACCCATAAAGATGCATCTGATAGACTTTGGATCCAGTTTGGTGCGCAGTTCTTTGCGTACATGAGCAAAGCACTCGCAGCCAAATACACGTAAGTGCTTATATGAAGGTGGCTTGCCAGACCACACCTCCTCTGGCACTTTCAACTCCAAAGCCTTGTTTGGCGACCTGTTAATAATGTGAACTGCTGTTTGCACGGCTTCTGCCCAAAAGCCATGGGGCAATGCAGCATAAGACAACATACATCGAACCTTCTCCTGAATAGTTCGATTCATCCGCTCACTTGCACCATTTTGAGATGCATTATGAAGGGCTGTGAGTTCCTGTTTGATGCCCTTAGCTTGGCAAAACTGCATAAAAGCATGTGACACATACTCACCCCCATTATCGGATCTGAGGCATTTCAGCCTACGACCTGTTCGATTCTCAACCTGAGCGACAAACTTCTTGAAAGCATCTAAGGCATCTCCCTTATGCTTCAAGAAATAGACCCACACCTTACGTGTGGCATCATCAATGAAAGTAATAAAATATTTTGCACCCCCTAGTGATAGCTGTGGCATCTCACACAAATTAGTATGCACTAGATCAAGTGGTGCTCTATTCTGGGGAGTTCTCCTCTTATGAGGAGTGACAGAGTGCTTGCCAAATATACAATGATCACAAGTAGGCAAATCTGAAAAAGAAAGAGGCGGCAGATAACCCAAACGTGACAGTTCTTGCATTCCTTTAACAGACATGTGTCCCAACCGGCTATGCCACAATGAAACCTTTGGCAGCTCGGTTATGGCAACAACATGATTACCCACACTGGAAACATAAAGAGGGTACAAGGTATCACTCTTAAAACCCTCAGCCACTACAGTCTGGCCATCAGTAATCACCCATTTGGAATCCCCAAATGTGGTGTGGTAACCACTGTCATCCAATAAGCCAGTGCTAATCAGATTTTTCTTGATTTGCGGCACATGGCGAACACCATCAAGCATAAATGACCGTCCATCAGGAAATACTATCTGTATACTGCCAATCCCTGCAATCTGACATGCATAGTTGTTCCCAAGATGAACAACTCCATGAGTACCTGTGTAGGAAGTAAACCACTCCCTATGAGGAGTAACATGAAAAGATGCACCTGAATCCAAGAGCCAGGTGTGCATGTCATGGCCATCAATAACCAAAGCATGTGCTATTACAGCAGAAGAGCATAAAACATCATGTATGTCACTGTGACTGTCCTCTGCTGCAACATTCACTGCATCCAAGTCATCTGCCTTGGCCTTGCCTTTGCCTTTGCTTGCATTTCCTGCATCCTTTGTTTCAGCCTTCTTGGCTTTCTGATCCCGTATGAACTTGAAGCACTTAGACTTCACATGTCCCTTCTTGCCACAATAAAAGCATTCAATGTCCTTTTTGCCACGGGACTGACTGCGGGATTTGGACTTACTAGCAGATCTCCCCTTCTGCTGAGTCCTGCCTCTGTCCTGTACCTGCAAAGCATTTGAAGACTTGCTGCCCGCATTATTCTTCCTGCTCATCTCCTCCATAAGGAGAGAGCTCTCTACATCAGCATAAATAAGAGTGGCATTCGAGTTTGATAGGGTGGTCTTGAAAGTGTCCCAACTCTCGGGGAGGGTACACAGCAAGAAAGTAGCCTTGAACTCCTCATCAAGGTTCAACCCCTGTGCAATCAGCTGTGTAAAGATGGCATTGAACTCACTCAAGTGTGAGGTCATAGCTGTACCTTCCTTCATGCGAAGATCGACCAGCTTCTTCAGCCAATAAACCTTATTGGCTGAGCTCTTTTGGGCATACAATTCTTCTAGTCTTTGCCATAGACCATAAGAGGTCTTTTCAGCCTGTACATTGAACACAAGAGTGTCTGAAATAGTGAGCATGATAGCTGCCCTCGCGGACAAATCAAGCTCTTCCCAGTCATCAACTGCCATGTCAGATGGCTTGACACCCTTCACCCTTATGGGCTTAGCAATCTTCTTTAACAGAAGTACATTCAAGCACTGTTCTGCCCATAATGCATAGTTGTGTGCTCCTTCCAGTTTCTTTATGTTCAGAATTGAAGAATCACTTCCCCCTGATGCCATATCAGATGAGGAAAGTACCTGGCTCCCTGGAAGTAAAAAGACTGAATAAGAATTCTGATTTCTCAGAAAAAAAAAACTGCTCTATTCAAGAGCCAGAAGCACTCTCAATGGTGCTGTTTTTACTGTCAGTAAAATCTGCAGCAAAACAGTAAATGACCCTGCAAATACTGTACCTTCTGACACACTGTTCTGAGCTCAAAGAGGCATAAAAACAGTAATTTCAGACTGCTGCAGCTGCTCAACAAGTGCTTAACAGTGCACAATCATCTGACAAAACCACCAACACTGCTGTAAACACTGCTGTAAACACTGTACTGATCACTTCTCCCACCTCAGATGAGGTATTGCACTGAGTTAAATTGCAGTTTCCACTTGACAAACACCCAAAAAACAGTAAATGACCCTTCAGCCTGTCACAAAACCTGCAACAGTAAATGGGATAAATCCCAAGCAATCACCCTTATACCAAGGGGAGAAAATGCATCTGAAGATCTCTGTCGGTAACCCAAGTGCTATCAAACAAAGTCTGGGCAAAAGCCCCTTGATCTGACACCTGAATCAAGTGGAGAACACCTCAACACTGAGGTAGCATGCAATATGAAAATCTCTCTGACACTTTTACCTCACAATGTGCAATGCATAGACTGCCCCTGTGTACTCAGTAACAACACAAGTCACAAAGTACAAACACCAAGAAGAAAATCTTTTGAGCACTGTCAACGATGGGCAGTTAGGGACCGAGTAAAATCGATGCGCCCTGACCAAGCGTGGCTCAACTGAGATTTTCAAAGTGCGTACAAGGAATGTGACCTGCAACAAATGTCACCAAATGCACTGCGGAAACAAAGCAAATGTGTGCTCCCCGGCTACACACTGCCTCAAGGCATATACTGCAAACACATCCAGGCAAAAGCCCTTTGAAATGGTCACCCAAAACTGAGAATTGCACTCAGTAAATGCATAGAAGCTTCTGCAAAACAAACATCTGACCTTCCTGAAAAACAAGTAACTGCGCAAACGCCACCACTGTGGCACAAGTCACCTCAAGCGTGAGTGACACGAGAGTACCTGCTGTACCTCAACAAATGCACAGTATACAGCTGAAGTGCTTCAGGAATGCATCAGGAATGCTTCATGTACTGCGCGTACATGAACAAAACAGAGTGCTTCAGCACTATTCCTCTTCCAAAAGTGTGTGCCTGCTGTACTTTTCTGTACCTGCAGAGGCACGCTTTCCCAAAAAAAAAATGTCGAGTCTTTGCAGCAAAAAAAACGAGTCCTGCTGTACTTTACTGTACCTGCAGGTGGGTGAAGGACTGCAGGTGAGTCGTCCGTACAGTTGTACGGCAGTCCGTACGACTGTACGGCAGTCCGTACGACTGTATGGCAGTCCGTACAGCTGTACGGCAGTCCGTACGGCTGCCTTGAAGTAGCTGCGCCGCTGCACAGCGCCGCCCTGCTTGAGCAACTATAGTAGCTGTTGTGCAGCTGCCTGATGCAGCTCCGCCCTGCTGCATAGAGCAGCTGATGTAGACTCGCCTCGCGTCGTCGCCCGTGACCACGCCCAAGCCCGCACCCGCGATACGCTCTAGCCCGCGCCCGCACTGTCGCCCTGATCTGCTGCGCCGTCTGCGCACTGATCTGCCGCGCCGCCACAGTCCGTCGTCCTGCGCAGGTCTGGCCGCGCGATGTCCGTCCGTACGGTTGTACGGACGACGCACGGCCGTACGGCTCTGTCCGTACGTCCGTACGGAAAGGGTAGGCTAGGGAGAGGAGGCTAGGTAGGCAAGAGGAAGCTAGGTAGGCTCTGATACCAGTTGTAGGGAGAGTGAGGGAGAGAGGAGCAAGAGAGTGAGAGTGAGAGAGAGTGACACTCTAGTGCGGGTGTGAAGAATGATGAGCCACACCACAAACTCACTTGTGTTTTATTAGGATTAGGTTTACCCTATGACTGTCTCAAGACAGTCATAGGTGTCCTATCTTTTAATGAAGGGTTGGCAATGTGCCTTTACCCCAACATTTCCATCTTATAGTTTAGGTCTTAGCCTAGGTTAGGAGTCCCGTTAGGGTCCCCAAAGGCTGGACAGGTAAGCAGGGAAGGCAGTCTGCAAAGGCTGCCCAAAAACTCCCTTGGAAAATGAGCCAGGGAGGGCTTTTTATAGGCCGGTTGTAGGCCAACCAGTCTGTAAAACAGACCGACTCAGTCGGCTGTTTACAGACTGGGTTGGCTCAGTCCAGCCCTATAAAAGGGCCCCTTGGCTGCCCTGTTTTCTCATTCAGTTTGCTTCTGCCTTCAGTCCTCCTACAGCTCCACTTCAGCCTCCTGTGCAGCCCCTGAGATCCTTAGATCTGGCCCTGCTCTAGCCTCAGTCCCTTGGCCATCAGTTCAGCCTGATCTGAAGGGGACCACGCAGCACAACAGTTGGAGGTTTGGACCAGCAAACGGAGAGAGGTTTGGGCACTGTTTCCTCAGCTTTCTCAGCTCTCTTTTACAGTTTACACAGCTCACTTGCAGCTCTATATTTCAGTCATCTCTCAGTTCTCTCATAGGATCTATCACTTCTAGTTTTCACTCTCTCACTCACGCAGTAACCCCGCATTCCGGTAGACAGCACAAGCCTCTTCCTTGCCTTGCAGAAGCATCCTACATCATCAGTGTGGATAGCATCAAGGTCTCGGTATTGGTCGGCGTTGCCTCTCGGGTGTTTGGGTTTGCTATACGTGTGCACAGTGAGCTCTTCAGAAATGCATTCCGTGCTCTCTTGAAGAGTGTTCTTTGTATTTTCACAATTCTCCAAGTATAAAGCAAATTCTCCCCTGATTGGGGGAGAAGCCCCTCAGTGGGTACAGGGACCCAATCGGTTATCGACTCTACTCCCTCTCTACCCTCATCTCCTTTCTCTCTCTATGGTAAACAATGCTCATTCCTCGCTAAAGGTTTAAAGAAGGTCTTGCTATAAATTACACGATCAGATAACCGTTGCAAGTTACATTGGTATCAGAGCTTCGGTCTATATCCAGCTTGACTACCGCGAGTGTATGGTTGTGTTGAGATTCGGAAAGGACACACAATCAAGCGCCATGGAAGGGTCAGGAAAAGATTTCAACCATGAAGATTTTGAACAAGTGAAAGACTACCAACAAGATACGCTTCCACCAAATGCTCAAGAAGTGATGGCGAACCTTCTAGAGCAGAATTGGGTCCTGCTGCAGCAACTCGAAGAACAATCATCCCAGCTGGAAGAAAGCAGAAGACAGTTGGACTAGACAAAAGAACGTCTGGAGGAAAAAGAAGCAGAAAGCCACTTGAAGAAAGAGGAACCACAGAGCTCGCCCGGGCAGAGAGGCAACAAAAGCTAGACCGAGAGGCGATGCTTCTCCAACACAAACTGATGTTAGCCGCTATGTAGGCAAGTTTGAGCGCAGCAGCCATCTCCGCCACAGCTTTGCCATCGACAAAGGTAACACCACTCACTTGATCCACTCCAAATTTTGTTAAGTATGATGGTAAGTGTGACCATTCAGCAATTTTACAGTTTATTCATCAGTTTGTAGCTCATTTTGTGTTAGCACGGATTCAAGATGAGCAAGATAAAGTCCACCTTGCAGCCCCTCATCTTACAGGTGAGGCGGTGACTTGGTGGCAGCATTGGGCTAGTAAGCATACTGACCCACACATGTTTAAGACGAATTTCGTTTGGGCAACGTTTGTGGCCGACCTCAAAGCCCGTTTTCCTCCACCCCAATATCTGCTTAACCTGGAGGATGAGTTCGTTCGTCTCTCCCAGAATGGTTTGCCTATGTTGACATACATTAACAAGGTCATCACACTGGCACAACAGTTGGGCGTGACAGAGAGCGCCAAGATGAAGCAATTCATTCGAGGATTGGACACGAACATACGTTTTACCATTCGGAACTTCGACCCGCTGGATTACGAGTGAGCATTGACTCTCGCACAGAATCAGGAGATGATGCTGAATAGGGGAAAGCCCAAGCAGGTCCAGAGGATCAGAAGAAGGACAACCAGTTCCAAAAGAAAGACAGCCATGCTTCTAGTCAAAAGGAGTCCAAGCCAAAGATGACTCCGGATAAGAAGGCTAGTAAGCATACTGACCCAAACACGTTTAAGACGAATTTCGTTTGGGCAACGTTAGTGGCCGACCTCAAAGCTTGTTTTCTTCCACCCCAATATCTGCTTAACCTGGAGGATGAGTTCGCTCGTCTCTCCCAGAATGGTTTGCCTGTGTTGACATACATTAACAAGGTCATCACACTGGCACAACAGTTGGGCGTGACGGAGAGCGCCAAGATGAAGCAATTCATTCGAGGATTGGACACGAACATACGTTTTACTATTTGGAACTTCGATCCGCTGGATTACGAGTGAGCATTGACTCTCGCACAGAATCAGGAGATGATGCTGAACAGGGGAAAGCCCAAGCAGGTCCAGAGGATCAGAAGAAGGACAACCAGTTCCAAAAGAAAGACAGCCATGCTTCTAGTCAAAAGGAGTCCAAGCCAAAGATGACTCCGGATGAGAAGGCTAAAGGGGGTATTACGGGAGGCTATCTGCAGCCCGACGAGCAGAAGCGGTACCACCAAGAACATCGTTGCTTTCATTACCACCACATCGCTGGGCATGGCAAGAAGGATTGTCCGAAGTGGCTTGCCGAAAAGGCTGCGAAAGCACCTACTTCGTCCGTCGCTAATGTATTGGCTCTTCCAGCCCCACCTCCATCCTCAGCTATGAATGCTGTCTTCCCTGCTTTGAACGCCATTCCCACGGTGGTCTTTCAAGGTAAGAAGGAGGGTGAATTCTCAGATCAAAAGAAGGCGCTCATTTGAGCGTACAACACAGCTAATGGGCATCAGTTTATTGTCCTATTCGATATGGGGAGTTCAGAAGATGCCATTTCCGCTCAGCTTGCCAAGACAGTGGGGTGCACCTTGGTGCCTCATGAGCTTGCAGTGGACGGGCTCACGCCCGGTTTGCGCACACATATCACGCATAAGGCCATCTAGTTCACTTTTTCAGTTCAGAAGGCCATGTTTACGCGGGATTTTATATTGACTCCTTTGATGGGGTGCGACATGATGCTCGGGATTTAGTAACGCGTGATTGGCGGCAGGACACCTTCACGATTATAGAATATTTACTTGAGCCCGCCGTGATATGCGGTGAATGGAGCATACTAGGGATTCCATTAATCTCTCATATTCAAGCAGGTCGCGCCGCTCGCAAGAGTGCCATGTGTGCACTTGTCTATGTCCAGTGCCAGATCACTGCAGTTCAAGCCGCTTTTCCGATGGGGCAAGCAATGGTGGGATCTACTCCAAGAGTTCAAAGACATCATGTTCCGGGATGATCTACCACCCCAGCTACCTCCCAATCGACCGGAAGACCATCGCATCGATCTACTTCCGGACTCGACACCTCCAAGTAAGTTCCCTTATCGACTTTCAAAGTCTATGGAGGGGGAGTTAGAGCAGCAATTATCTCAATTACTGCGCGCAGGGTTTATTAGACCTTCTTCTTTACCTTTGCTGCACCCATTCTATTTGTGGCAAAGAAATATAAATCCGCACGACTATGTGTCGACTACAGAGCACTCAACAAGCTTACGGTAAGCAACAAGTTTCCTATGCCCCACATTGAGTACATCTTGGAAAGGCTCAATGGTGCAAGATTTTTTTCAAAGATTGACCTCAAGAGTGGCTACCATCAAGTCCGGATTTTTGAAGCTGACATCCCAAAGACAGCTTTCCGAAGTGAGCGAGCTCATTACGAGTTCGTCGTCATGCCCTTTGGTCTGAAGAATGCACCACCAACATTCAACAAGATGATGTCTTGGGTATTCGCAGAGTATATTGGAAAGTGCCTGTTCATTTTTCTCGATGATATCCTTATCTTTTCCGCGACAGCCGAGCAGCATATTAAGTATGTGCGCTGTGCCCTACAGTTATTACGTGATAACCAGCTATATCTCAACGCAAAGAAAAGTGAATTCGGTTTGCTGGAAATTCAGTATTTGGGCTACATCATTAGTGCTCAAGGGATTCGATTGGACCTTGAGAAGATCCAAGCTATCACAAGTTGGGCTTTCTCCTCGACGGCCCAGGACATCCGATCCTTTGTGGGTTTGTGTCAAGCATACAGCTCACACATGGAGGGTTTCTCAACATACGCAGCCCCTCTTACAGATTTACTCAAGGGGGTAAAGACATTCAGACAAAAAGTTCAAGTCATAGGCAAAGCTTTGCAAGCCTTCCACGACTTGCAACGGTTGGCCACGACAGCACCAGTTATGAAGATCGCCTCTTGGGATGATCCATTTCTGGTAATCATAGACACTAGTAATGTCGCCATAGGGGCAGTTTTATAGCAAGAGGATAGGCTCGTGGCATACTGTAGGAGAAAGCTTAACGATGCTGAAAAGAACTATTCAGTGTATGATAGATAGCTCCTCGGTGTCATCCAGGCATTAAAACATTGGAAGCCTTTCCTATGCGGACGGACTTTCTCGGTGAAGACAGATCACCAAGCCCTTAAGTGGCTTCAGACAATGCCTAGTACGCAATGGAGTGATCAGCAGCAGCGGTGGAGTCAGATATTCCAGCATTTTGGGGGAATGATCGAGTACGTTCCTGGCAAAAACAACCCCGTTGCAGACGCTCTCAGTCGGAAAGGTTCCATCCAGACCATTAAGCAGGCCACTGTGCTCGAAATCAAAGGAAAGGATCTTGAGAGCATGAAGGCACAGTACGCGGAGTCAGCAGAGTTTGGCATGCAGTTCTTGTTAGCCACGACGCTTGCTCCAGGCCATTACTCATTAGAGGACGGTTGGCTTTTCTATAAGAAAAGGTTATGTGTACTCAAAGATAAATGACAGTTGCTTCTTCATGATGCCCATGATGTAGGTTAAGTGTTTCCGTCTTATAGTTTAGGTCTTAGCCTAGGTTAGGAGTCTCGTAAGGGTCCCCAAAGGCTGGATAGATAAGCAGGGAAGGCAGCCTGCAAAGGCTTCCCAAAAACTCCCCTGGCAAATGAGCCAGGGAGGGCTTTTTATAGGTTGGTTGTAGGCCAACCAGTCTGTAAAACAAACCGACTCAGTCGGCTGTTTACAGACTGGGTTGGCTCAGTCCAGCCCTATAACAGGGCCCCTTGACTGCCCTGTTTTCTCATTCAGTTTGCTCCTGCCTTCAGTCCTCCTACAGCTGTGAGAATAGGGAGAGAGCAAAGTGTAAGAGCAGGAGCAGGAGAGTGAGAGAGCTCAAAACGATAGTTGCAATTAGATGAGTGTGTTACAACTGAATAGAGTGATAGGTTTTGTCTAAGTGACAAAACCTTATCCTTCACTAACCGTAGTTAGTGAACTAACTGTGGTTAGGGGGAAAAACCTCTAAGTGAGGGAAAAGTGCCCCTAACCTACTTATTACATTACATTGGTCACTGCTAAATTATAACAATAATTCTAACACCCCCCTGCAGTGCCAATGTCGTGTACAAGGAAATGATCAATCACCAAAAGGAGATAAGTTCAGGGCACTGCGAAATGCCTCAAACTTTTCACGTGGAAGTGCTTTGGTGAAAATGTATGCAACATTGTCGTGTTGACACATAGATCATATTGATCTCTCCTGCATGCAACTTCTCTCTGACGTAGTGATAGTGAACCTCAATGTGCTTCGTGCGAGCATGAAACACAGGATTCTTTGCCACTGCAATAGCACTCTGACTATAAGTGAGAATTGGAGAAGGACCCTCCAATGAAAGATGAAGATCAGCAAATAAACGACGCAGCCAAACACATTCAACTATCACTGTGAAAGCTGCCCTGTACTCAGCTTCACATGAAGAGGTAGCCACTGTAGATTGTTTCTTGCTCAACCAAGAAATACAAGCTTTGCCCAAAAAGAAACAATTGCCACTTGTGGACTTCCTAGTGTCAAAGTCTCCAGCCTAATCTGAGTCACTGTAGGCATGCATCTGCAAGTCACCCCCCCTGGGAAACATCAAGCCAAAAGACTTGGTACCTTGCAAATAACGGAAGATGCGTTTTACGGCCTGCCAATGCATAGTCTTTGGGCTGTGCATATATCTGCTCACCTGAGAAACTGCAAACTGAATATTAGGTCGTGTATTGCAGAGATAAATGAGGCATCCAACAGCCTGACTGTAGAGTGTGACATCAAATGATTCACCTGCTTCATGCATTGTAAGCTTCAGCCCCGGCTCCATGGGAGTAGCTATGGGCTTACAATCCTGCATGTTGAATCTGTCCAAGAGTTTTTGCACATACTTGGATTGAGACATACCGATGCCACTTTTCTCGAGTGAACTGGATCCCCAAATAAAAGTGTAGCAGCCCCAAATGTGACATGTCAAAAGTGGTCTGCAATTCAGCTTTAAAATCTGCAATATTATCTTCATTTGACCCTGTGAGCAGTAAGTCATCTACATAAAGAATGATGACTAAAATATCCCCCCCATCCTTCTTGATGTAGAGGGTGCTCTTAGTTGGACTGTTGTGCAGCCCCTCGCTGGTCAGAAAGGCATGAATTTTTGCATACCATGCACGTGGGGCTTGTTTCTGCCCATACAAAGCTTTATTCAGCTTGCATACCTGAAGTGCATTTCCTGAAATTTCAAAGCCTGGAGGTTGTTTGACATAAACCTCTTCCAACAAGTCTCCATTAAGGAAGGTTGTTTTTATGTCCAACTGATGAACATTCCATTGAAAATTTGCAGCCATGCTATAACTGACCGGATGGTTGTCATTCTGGATGTAGGAGCAAAAGTCTCCTCATAGTCTATGCCCTTTTTCTGAGCATATCCTTTTGCAACCAGCCTTGCCTTGTACCGAACAATGGTGCTATCTGGCTTTCTTTTAACTTTGAAAACCCACCGTGTACCTATGGCATGTTTACCTGGTGGCAAATCGACAACTTCTCATGTCTGATTTTTCTGAATGGACTGCAACTCATCGTGCATGGCATTCATCCAATGCACATTATCCTATGCCTCTTCAAATGTCTCAGCTTCCTCCTCATCAAGAAGAGTACCTGCATAAGCTGATTCAATTGAAAGAGCACCTCCCCCATACCTTACTGCACTCCGAGTTCTGCCAGGTAATGGAGCATCAATTTTACTCTCCCTGAGAGTTTATAACAGCCAATTTGGGACTGTTTTTGCTGCATGTATATCTGCAATTTCTTGCTGAACAACCTCTTCCACTGCTTGTGGAGGTGGTAAGACATCCTGTGGCTGAATCGGAGCATGTGAAGGTATCTGAAAATTCTGATTTGCATCAGATATATCAGCAGGGGAACCCAAGGCAAGGGGTAGTAACCCTCAAAGACATCATCGGAAGAAGAAGGCAAATCAAATTTAGCTTGAGTGTGAGCTGAATTTTCTGAAAATATAACATCTCTACTGACAATAATCTTGCGTGTGATAGGATTGTAGAGACGGTAGCCCTTGCTCTCTGCACTGTACCCAACAAAAATGCATTTGATTGCCTTATCAGACAACTTATGCCGAAACTCAACGGGCACATGAGCATATGCAAGGCATCCAAAGACACGGAAATGATCCCCAGAAGGCTTTCTCCCTTGCCAAACTTCATAGGGAGTCTTGGTCTTCAAAGCTTTTGTGGGTGCCCGATTCAAAACATAATTGGCACACCCGATTCAAAACATAATTGGCACACATGAGACCTTCAAGCCAAAATTTGTGAGGCAATTTTTTGCTTTTTAGTATACATCTATCCATCTCCATAAGAGTACGATTTTTTCTCTTAGCTTTGCCATTTTGCCAAGGAGTTAGCCTCACTGTAAGCTGATGTACAATGCCCTTGTCTTTCAAAAAAGCATCAAAATTTGCAGACAAATACTCCCCTCCTCTATCTGTGCGTAATGTCTGTATCTTGAGTCCGGATTCATTCTCAACCATGGCTGCAAAGTGTTTGAAAACCATAAACACTTCTGATTTGTGTTTCAGCCCATAAACCCAAGTGTAGTTGGAGTAGTCATCTATAAAAGTGACAAAGTAAAGATGACCACCCAATGATGGAGTCCTCATGGGACCACAGACATCACTATGGATAAGCTGTAATTTTCAAACAGCTTTAACTGATCCATCCTTCTTAAAAGGAGATCTATGCATTTTACCAAGAATGCACCCTTCACAGGCATGTGGAGGAGGTGTTTCAAGAGGAGGGAAAGCATCAACCATGGCATGTTTTTGAAGCGTCATCAAGCTGCCATAATGCATGTGTCCATATCTGGCATGCCATAACTCCGCATTCTGCATAGCAGTAGTAGGAGTGGAAACTGCAAGAGCATGTGCTGGTCTTTTCTCATACATGTCAAGCTGAAAAAGACCACGTAACAAAGTGCTAGACAATCTCAAGGCATAGTCATGCTCTCTGTCATGGACTACACACTTGTCATCTTAAAAAATGACCTGAAATCCAGCTCTGTTAAGAGTGGACACTGAAAGTAGATTTTTTGTGATACCAGGCACATACAAGACATCAGATATTCTGAATGTTGAGCCATCAATGGCTGTAAGTTCAACTTCTCCTGTACCACGAACTGAATAGGAGGAGTTGTTGGCACATGTGACCTTTTTACCAACGGGTGGTGGATGCAGGGATGTGAAAAGACACTTCCTGGAAGTGATATGCTTTGAGGCACCGCTATCAAAATACCATGTATTTTGTGTCTCATTGACACTAGTGCATGTCAGAAAAGCATAAGCGTCATCATTACAAGTGGCTGTACTATCCCGAGCAGCCAACTGAGAGTTTGAAATGCAAGACAAGAAGGCATAGTCGTGATCCACAAAGTTGGCTGTAGATTGCTCATTGTCAGATGCATGAGGAGCTGAATCTGAGACAGCCATACCGGAGCTGTTTTTCTTTTCTTTTGCAAGCCTTTTCTTGCATTCTCCAATGTAGTGACCTGGCTTTTTGCAGTAATGGCATATTCCCTTCTTCTTGGGCCTACCTGCATCACCCTTAGCCTTTTGAGAAGGCTGTCCTAAACCATTGGAAGGCTGATTTGCTGAAGTCTTTGCCTATCCCTTTACTTTAGGCTTGAATTTTGAAAGCATGGCATGTTCACATGATTGTGAAGCCATGTTTTTCCTGGTCTGCTCTTCCTGTAGCAGAAGTCCTATCAACTCGTGAAAATTGAGAGGATTTGCACCCCCCCTCAACGACAAATTCAGCGAGGTATGAAAGCTGAGATAAGACTCAGGAAGAGAATTCAGAGTGGTGGTAATCATCTCTGAATTAGGAATGATCTCATCAATATTCAGCAACTGCTCTCGTAAATCCTGTAGCTTTATGAGGTGCACTGACATGGAGTCACCCTCTTCCATATGTGTATGAGACAATTCTCTTTTCAAAAAAGACACCATGGCATCATTCCGAGCTGCATACATGCTCTCCAAAATATCCCATGCTGCCTTTGAGGTCTTACACGACCGGATATGCGGAATGATGAATCTTTTCACTGAAAGAGAAATACACGACAAAGCTAAAGCATCACGTGAATCCCATCTCTTCTGCTTTGGAGTGGTAGGTATAAATGCACCAATAACTTGTGTGCTGCAGCTGTACCCTGTGCACGACCTGTGCCTCCTCCTTGTTGGGGAGGGGTATTTACAACCGGAACTGATCGTGGAAAATAAACAGCTATGGATTCACGTCAACGACTGAATTAAAACTGTCCACAGCTCTCCCTTCTCTCTCTCTCTCTGTGGACAAACACTAGGGCCCAGGACAAATTGTCGGGCTGGACCCCCCCGAAGGTCTTTATTACTTTCAGAAAAACTGTTACAAAAGTTCAGCAGGAAGCTGTCTCGTAAGTCTCTCCTCCTCCTACGTGAAAAGAAATCCTTCTTTACAAGGGCTTCAAACCCCATTCAAATTGGCAACATGCCACTTGTCTACAATCTAGACTAGCTCTTATTACAAGCCACTTAGGGCCATTCTGGAGTCTTCAAGGCTCTCGATCACAGGAACCGCTTTCTAGGTGCTTGTCAGGCTCCCATTTCGCTTAGGAAAAATAATCCTTCTAGTACCTGCAACAATTAATTAAAGCGCACCACCATGGTACCCATTAATTGTTAGCGCTTTGCATGCAAATAACACACTGTGGACTAATCCTAGTCACGGTGGGCGTCCCCACTGAACACATGTGCACATCTAAACAAATATATATATAAATAAATAAATATATATATTTTCTCTGGTTGACCGAGGTCAACACTCTTGATTATAATTAAAGAGCTTTGACCAAGAGTCAAGGCGCCTTAATTATAGCCAAGTCTCTCCAACCGAGGTTGGCACATCTTGGTTAACCGAGGTTAACCCCTCTTGGCGCGTGCCAAGTCTTGTTGACCGAAGTCAACATTCTCTGACCGCAATCAGGTTTACTTGACTGGAGTCAAGTATCTTTGATCGTAGTCAATCCTTTGACCATTAAAATGACTCTTCGACCGTAATTAACACATATAGAACTCTTTAATTAAGATCAAATAAATGGTCAACTGTACTTTGACTTAGGATATTTACATTGTGGTGACATCCCCTCGGCTTCTATTCAGTTGACCTCAACTGAAAAGCTTCCTTGTAAACATCCAAAAGGTGTGGATGATCGGATAACATGTCTTCGTCCATCCACTTGGCATCTAATGCTGTATAATTCTTGAATTTTACAAGATACTTGTAAAATTCTTTACCCTGAGGGCCTTTTCGTACAGTATGGTACACAATTTGCTCTGGCTGAAGGACTTCCTCCAGCTCATCCACTTCTGGTGGATCTTCTGATACTGGTTCTGTAGGCTCTGGTCCTTGAAATTTCTTTAGAAGACTCACATGGAATGCATTGTGAATCCTCCAATGCTCTGGCAATGCTAATCTGTATGCAACTTCATTTATTCTCTCTGTAACCCTGAAAGGGCCATAGTATCTGGGAGATAACTTTGCATACACTTTCTGTTTGCCTTTAAACTTGCGGAGCCTAGCTTTTTCAAACTTTAAAAGTACCCAGTCCCCTTCCTTGAGGTCCAACTGTCTCCTATGTTTATCTGCAGCCCTTTTATGTTTCTCTTGAGACCTTTCAATTGCTGTCCGGACTTGGCTGTAAGCTGTCTGGAGGTCTCTCACAAACTGATCAGCTGCAAATATTTCATCTTTAGTCCTCAATATAGGTGGCAAAGTCACCTTCCCATATATGACTTCAAAAGGGGCTTTCCCTGTAGAGCTATGTACTGTATTATTGTAAGCAAACTCTACTAACGGTAGGTACTTTTCCCAATCTGAACTTTGGTCACCCACGTAGCATTTCAGCATATCCAAAATGGTAGAATTTGCTACTTCACTTTGACCATCTGTCTGGGGATGGAAAGAAGAAGAAAAATTCAGATTCGTCCCCATGTTATCAAATAAAGCTCTCCAGAATAGACTGGTCATTCTGGGGTCTCGATCACTAACAATGGACTTAGGCATACCATGATGTTTAAAGATCTGTGCCATGAACAGCTTAGCCATATGATCTGCCTTTATGGTTTTGCGAACCGGAAGGAAATGAGCTTGCTTGCTGAATCTGTCTATGATAGTCCAAATCCCGTCATTCCCTGACTTTGATCTTGGCAAATCAAAAATAAAGTCCATTGTAATATTTTCCCATGGTGCCTGAGGCACGGGAAGAGGCATAAGTAGGCCAGGTGCCTTGTGTCTATCATATTTCATTTTCTGACACGTAAGGCATTCAGTAACAAACTGATGTATATCTTTGCGCATTCCTGGCCAAAAGAAATACCTCTCTAGTGCTAGAGTTGTTGCTGTAATTCCTCTATGTCCAGCGTAGGGAGGTGCATGGCATTCCCCCAAAATCTTTTTCCTCATCTCCTGGGTGATGCATAGGCAATCATCTTTCATTAAATACCCATCTTTCAGGGAATAGTGACTGGTGGATTGCCCTTCTTGCATCTGCTGTAAAATTTCACCAAAATCAGAATCATGAGCATATTGTTCCCTCATGCCTTCCAGGTCCTGATGATAAGCAATAGTTACATTATTGACCTGGGGTCTTCGGGACAAGGCATCTGCCACTCTGTTCCGAATTCCTGGGGTATGGACAATCTGAAAATGATACATTGACAGCATGTTTGCCCATTTCATATGCTTCTCTGAAAGCTTGGTCTGAGTCAAAAAGTATTTCAGACTTTGGTGATCTGTTTTGACAGTAAAATCTGCACCCAAAAGATAATGTTTCCATGTATAGATGGCATGAATTACAGCTAATAACTCTTTCTCATAGATTCCTAAATATCTTTCCGCATCCCGAAGTCGTCTGCTTTCATAGGCTACTACATGACCATTCTGATGCAATGCAGCCCCAACACATTCTCCACAAGCATCACAATCCACATCAAAAGACTGATACAGATCCGGAACTACCAGAATAGGCTCTGTAGTCAACTTTTCCTTGAGTGTATTGAATGCTTTCTTCTGTGATAATCCCCATGTGAAAGCTGCATTTTTCTTAGTGAGGTCATGTAATGGAGCTGCGATATCAGCAAAGTGTCTGATAAATCTTCTGTAGTAAGAACACAAGCCTAAGAAGCTTCGAACTTCATGCACAGTTTTCAGCTCTGGCCATTCTTGAATGGCACGGATCTTCGCTGGATCCATTTCTTGGATATTATATGCCCCAGATAATGGATTTCTTCCAAGAAGAACTCACTTTTCTTGCTGTTTGCATAGAGCTGATGATTTCTTAGCTCTTGAAACACTATAGCAAGATGTTCTCTGTGGTCTTCCTCTGTCTTAGAGAAAACTAAGATATCATCAAAGAAGGTACCGGTAAAATGCCCGTACTTCCGGAAGATGCGATCCATCATTCTGTTAAATGTGGCCGGAGCATTTGTCAATCCAAAAGGCATCACTAAGTATTCATACAACCCGAATGTTGTGCGGAATGCTGTCTTGTGCACATCCTGAGGCTGTATCCTCACTTGGTGGTAGCCACTCTTTAAGTCTATCCTGCTGAAAACTGAAGCTCCATTTAACTGATCCAGGACATCATCAATACGCGGAATAGGGAATCTATTCTTGATGGTCATTTTGTTCAGTGCGCGATAATCAACGCACATACGGAATGAACCATCTTTCTTCTGTACTAACAGTACAGGGGAACAAAAAGGAGACGAGCTGGGCTGAATCAAGCCTTTGGACAGCAAGTCCTGTACTTGAGCCATAATCTCCTCTCTCTGAGTCGCACTGACTCTATAAGGGGGTCTGTTTGGTGGCTCACTACCAGGCATTAACTCTATCTGATGATCTTCTGGTCTCTCTGGGGGTAACTCCCCTGGCAAAACATCAGAAAAGCAATCTTTAAAGTTTACCAAAAACTGAAACTTATCTTTGTCTGCATCATTCATTTCAGCATGCATATCAGTCTCTTTTTCTTTTACAAAAACCATGTACGGAGAAATTGCAGACTTTATTGCTTTACTGCATGAAACATCAGATACAATGGGGATAGTGTCCCCTTTATTCCTGGCAATTACACGCTGATTTTTCCCCCTATGTACAAATTCCAGCACTCTTTCAGGAAGAGTCAACTTCACTGCCTTGCGGTGAAACCAAGGCATCCCCAAAACTACATCATAATGTTTCAGTGGAGAAATAAAGAAGTCTTCCTGATCCACATAACTTTGAACATGTAGACGGAGTTTCCCTATCAAGGGAGTAACTGGCACAGGGTTCCCACAAAACATTTGATCGGCATCCAAAGCCCTGCCTAACTCTTCTGTCTTTATTCCCAGCCTCAGGGCTAGATCCTCTGATATGAAATTATCAGTAGCCCCTGGATCAAATAAAATTAGCGCTTGCTGGTCTCTAACTTTGCCCCAAGATAGCAGCAATTCTCGTTCTTCTGGGTTCAAAGCATGACCCAGTATATCAGGAATACCCCCCGCCATTGGCTTTTGCGGTCCTCGTGGCTTCTCTGCCTCTTTTCCCTTCGATGATGAAGGCTTTTCTGGGCACTGGGCAGCCACATGCCCCTCTTTACCGCACCTGAAGCATTTCCCATCTCTACGGAATTCCGCTATCTGTTCAGGGGTAAATATAGATTTGCCCTTATAGGTCTTTGAAAACTGAGTACCCCTCGGCTTCTGAGGCTGAAACCCTTTCTTTTCAGCCTTAGGGGACTCTTTCTTTTCTGATTTTATAAAATCAGATTTCTTTTTATCAGCACGTCCTGCATGCAAGGATGGCACTGTAGATGGATCTTGTAGCGGTACAAGACTCGCTACTGAGGCTGAATGCATAAAATCTTGAATATTCTTTGCCCCCAAAGCATTCACTACTGCCTGAATTCTTGGAGTGAGACCTGCTCTGTACTTCCTCATCTGGGTACCTTTGGAGATCTTTTTGAACGGTGCAACCTGCAAATAAGCATCCCAGAACTTTTGGTTATACCCATCCACTGTATCTCCTGCATCCATGTGCAAGCTGTCCCAGTCTTGAAGAACATGGTCTCTGAACTGTTTAGGCATGAACTGCTGGTAGAAGGCTTTCTTGAAGCCCTTCCACTTTCTTGGGGCTGACCCATCTGTAGTCAGTGCACTCCACCATGCACTAGCCGTTGCTGTTAAGTGTAAGCTGACCATTCTTAATTTGGAGGATTCTGAAAATTTCTCTGTACCAAATGCAGCATCAAACTGTCTGATAAACTGCAATGCTTTGTCTGTATGACCATACTGTCCATTGTAGGTCATAAACTTGACAGATTTTCCTCCCTCTTTAAATTCCCTGGTCGCTTTGGAAGACTTTCTCTTCCCAGACTTCTCGTGTTTCCTTCTTTTCCTGGATGGTTTATCTGATAAGGAAGAAGAAGACACAGAAGTCGAACTCGAGGTAGACGGTGATGGACTAGGAGATCGGTGACGATGCCTCGATCTCTTTTTACTATGGGACCGTCTCCTATGAGATCTATGAGATCTCTCTCTCTCAGACCGTACACGGGAGTGTGCCTCTGGCATTGGCACGTCATATACTGGATTAGGCATAGCCTCTGCTGGAAACAAATGCTGAGCCCTGGGATCCCTTTTAAGATTTTCCAGCTCTTGTATACGAGTGCGTACCATTTGTTCAAATTCTTGTTGAGTTTGTGGTTTGTTCAAATTCTTGTTGAGTTTGTGGCACATTCCTCTGTCTTGGATGCACATCCCTATCTTGAGAATCCCACTGGATAGGTGATTGATCCATATTCTGAGATCTGCAGATTTTCTCACACAGTGCAAATAACTAAGGCACACTACCTTTGCTTTTCCAACAGAAAAGGGTACCTCAACAAGAGGTGTTTTGCATTCACAATCTATGCCAGTACTGGCTGTCAGTTCAAGGCATGTACCCACACAGTTGCCAAAGCATCATCAACTATGTTGCCCTTTTCTGGCTGCTGCAGATGGCTTCAAAAGGCATCTGTTTTTCCCTCTTTTTACTGTTCAAAGGCATGCATTCTCCTTTTTCTGCAAATCTCTGTTTTCTCTGCTTTTCTCTGGTTTTCTGCTACTTTTCTGACAGTAAAAGCCTGACAGGCAAGAGAAAATTGATAGCCAAAACTGTCTCTGCAACTGTCTCTTTTTTTTTTTTTTTTTTTTTTTTGGGTGAAAACAGTAACCAGATGAGTAACTACTGGTTACTTTAACCGACTGTCTGGTTCTGGTCTGGTTAGTCTGCAACTAGACTAACTGGACTGGTTACACCAACCAAACTGGTCTGGTTAGGCCAGCTTAACTGAACCAAAGTTGAACTAACTGGATACTGGTTCAACTAACCAGAGTTAACTGACTGCGGTTGACTTAACCAGGGTTTCACTAACCACGGGTCAACCAACCAGGGTTTAACTTTACCAGGATTAACTTAACCACTGGTCTGCCAGGCTGGCTGCCACGTGTCAGTGCCATGTCAGCATCTGAGCTGTCTGCCACCTGTGCTGCGCCACGTCAGAAATGCACACGTCTGCCACGTCACCTGCCACGTGTCAGATTACACACGTGCCACATCAGCACCTTGCAAGACCTCTGCCACGTGTGCTACGCCACGTGTCCCGCGCCACGTCAGCGCCACGTCAGCGCCTGCCCAAACCTTGGTCGTGGGCTGATCGTCGTCGGGCGTCGCGGTTTTTGTGTCTCTGGAGAGGCGATGATCGTCCGTCAGCGGGTGAACCAGCTAACCGATGCGTGAAGGTATCGCTGTCCCACCCGAGGCGTCACGCAATTATTTGGACAAAATATCTCTCCAAGGAATGACTGAAGCCCATGCCCCCGACTCCTCGTTTAGCTTACCAACTGAAGGACCGTATGAACCTTCATACTTTGCCTGGTCACCGTCCTGCGTATAGCCTTCGTCGGTGCATCCAAGGGTAGGTGGTCAGCAATCATTTGCAAACTAAAACTTGAGAGCCAGAATCTCGTTGTCCACTGTTTGGACGGAATTTGCAACAGGCAAAATAGAACATTCAAAGGTCCGATAATCTTCTGATTACCCAACCAAACACCCTTCAGCCTTTCTTGGATCGTCACCACCTGCACTCTTCAACTCTACTTGGATCGTCACTTCCTAGGAAGGAAATGAGACCTTCCGCTCTGATACCAATACAACCGGAACTGATCGTGGAAAATAAACAGCTATGGATTCACGTCAACGACTGAATTAAAACTGTCCACAGCTCTCCCTTCTCTCTCTCTCTCTGTGGACAAACACTAGGGCCCAGGACAAATTGTCGGGCTGGACCCCCCCGAAGGTCTTTATTACTTTCAGAAAAACTGTTACAAAAGTTCAGCAGGAAGCTGTCTCGTAAGTCTCTCCTCCTCCTACGTGAAAAGAAATCCTTCTTTACAAGGGCTTCAAACCCCATTCAAATTGGCAACATGCCACTTGTCTACAATCTAGACTAGCTCTTATTACAAGCCACTTAGGGCCATTCTGGAGTCTTCAAGGCTCTCGATCACAGGAACCGCTTTCTAGGTGCTTGTCAGGCTCCCATTTCGCTTAGGAAAAATAATCCTTCTAGTACCTGCAACAATTAATTAAAGCGCACCACCATGGTACCCATTAATTGTTAGCGCTTTGCATGCAAATAACACACTGTGGACTAATCCTAGTCACGGTGGGCGTCCCCACTGAACACATGTGCACATCTAAACAAATATATATATAAATAAATATATATATATATTTTCTTTGGTTGACCGAGGTCAACACTCTTGATTATAATTAAAGAGCTTTGACCAAGAGTCAAGGCGCCTTAATTATAGCCAAGTCTCTCCAACCGAGGTTGGCACATCTTGGTTAACCGAGGTTAACCCCTCTTGGCGCGTGCCAAGTCTTGTTGACCGAAGTCAACATTCTCTGACCGCAATCAGGTTTACTTGACTGGAGTCAAGTATCTTTGATCGTAGTCAATCCTTTGACCATTAAAATGACTCTTTGACCGTAATTAACACATATAGAACTCTTTAATTAAGATCAAATAAATGGTCAACTGTACTTTGACTTAGGATATTTACATTGTGGTGACAGTATTAGGTGCCACATTTGCTGGCCGGAACTCATCCCCCATTTACATAGTCCCATAAATTACAAGAAATCATAATATTGCGTACCATAAAACTCCAGAGGGAGTAGTTGGTACCATCCAACTTATCCTCTTGTGAGAGACCACTGAAACCGAAATCATTCTGATTTTGCTGGGCCATGTCTGAGAAAGAAAATACAGCAAATGCAAATATGAATTCCCTTGCAGGGAATGGAGTGCACAAATCCCAAAAAAACACAGCCAAACACTGGCTAAAAAGGCAACTCAAATCTCTGTAATGTTTTTGTCAGAAATCTGCCAGAGCATCCAATCTCTCCCAAAACCTGCCAAAAGTGCTTCAAAACACTCACAGAAAGGCAGTGTGAACTGAAACGTGCAAAATTGCTCCCCCAATTCGTGGCTTGAAATTGCAACCAGAAAGGGGCAAATTTTACTAAAAGCCCCAAATCTGCAATTTCTGAGCAAAAGCCCCAAATTTCAGACCAGATCTGCAGATCTATTTGCAATGCTTGCTCCAAGTGCAGCTCCAAATTTCTTCAACACCTGCAAAGTGTTTGCAATGTCTGCCCGCGAATACAAAATGCCCCAAATTTTCTACAAGAACTACGCCAAACAATGGCTATCTGTAAAGAAATGTCTGCGAGACGACCAACTGCAAGAATGACTGCAGGAATGAAACCTACTCAGAAGGCCAAATGCAAATGTACGGAACTGTTAGTACGAAACTAAAAGTACATCTGACATATGGATGTACGGCATGTACGGTGACTGTACGACAGAGGTATGGATGGCCGTACTGTACGGACGAGCTGTGTGCTGCAGGCTGTACGGCAAAACAGTACGGAATGTACGGCCAAGCTGTACGTTGAATGTTCGAAAGGTACGAAGACTATACGGAACAGTTCGTACGTCTTGTACGGAAGGCAGCCAAGGACAGCAGTACGGACGAAGAGCTGGTACAGACATGTACGGTGCATGTACAGTACGGGGGGTACGGAATCAGTCGACGCAGGTTGTACGGCGGCTGAACGTTGATGCAGAAAGTAGAGTACGGGCGGGAGCTGAGACTCTGTACGACGTACGGCGCTGCTGTCAGTTGTACGGCGTACGGCAAAATGACGCTGGTGCAGTACGGACGAGAGCTGAGGAAGTAGCTGTACGGGAGCAGGCGCAGAAATGTACGGACTCTTGACGAAGGTTGTACGGAAGCAATCCGTACAATGTACGGACTGTACGGACAAGGAGCGGGCCGAAGCTTTCAAGCAAGGAGCAGGGAGCAGGGTCAACCTGGCTCTGATACCAAATGTGAGAATAGGGAGAGAGCAAAGTGTGAGAGCAGGAGCAGGAGAGTGAGAGAGCTGAAAACGATAGTTGCAATTAGATGAGTGTGTTACAACTGAATAGAGTGATAGGTTTTGTTTAAGTGACAAAACCTTATCCTTCACTAACCGTAGTTAGTGAACTAACTGTGGTTAGGGGGAAAAACCTCTAAGTGAGGGAAAAGTGCCCCTAACCTACTTATTACATTACATTGGTCACTGCTAAATTATAACAATAATTCTAACAACAGCTCCACTTCAGCCTCCTGTGCAGCCCTTGAGATCCTCAGATCTGGCCCTGCTCTAGCCTCAGTCCCTTGGCCATCAGTTGAGCCTGATCTGAAGGTGACCACGCAGCACAAGAGTTGGAGGTTTGGACCAGCAAACGGAGAGAGGTTTGGGCATTGTTTCCTCAGCTTTCTCAGCTCTCTTTTACAGTTTACACAGCTCACTCTCAGCTCTATATTTCAGTCATCTCTCAGTTCTCTCATAGGATCTATCACTTCTAGTTTTCACTCTCTCACTCACGCAGTAACCTTGCATTCCGGTAGACAGCACAAGCCTCTTTCTTGCCTTGCAGAAGTGTCCTACATTGTCAGTGTGGACAGCATCAAGGTCTCGGTATTGGTCGGCGTTGCCTCTCGGGTCTTTGGGTCTACTATACATGTGCACAGTGAGCTCTTCAGAAATGTGTTCCGTGCTCTCTTGAAGAATGTTCTTTGTATATTCACAGTTCTCCAAGTATAAAGCAAATTCTCCCCTGATTGGGGGGGGGCCCTCAGTGGGTACAGGGACCCAATCGGTTGTCGACTCTACTCTCTCTCTAGCCTCATCTCCTTTCTCTCTCTATGGTAAACAATGCTCATTCCTCGCTAAAGGTTTAAAGAAGGTCTTGCTGTGAATTACATGATCAGATAGCCGTTGCAAGTTACACCTATGGAGGAAACATCAGTACTGCATGGCTTGATTGTTTCTTTGTCTTTTCAGACTCAATGCACTTCTGCACTTAAGAGATATCATGTCTAGGTTTTCTGCAGTAATTACATCTCTTCTTTTTCTTTCAACATTTTTATCGGCATCAAATGTGCTGCCAGCATTTCCCAAATATCTTTGTTGTCTTTCCTTTGCCCTTGTGATGAGTAGCGAATGTATCAATGTTAGCCAACTCTTCCTTTGAATCTTCGACCTTCCTCAAGTATTCATCCATGCTTTCTTCTCCATCCATTTGCAAGGCATCCAACAGCTTTCTCAAAAATGCAACTAGCATTGCGAATTTGATACAAGGAGGCGCATGTATCCCAAGCATCCTTAGATACTTTGCATGAGCTGATACAAGGAATTTAACCCTTTTTCATAGACAAAGCAAGTAGGGCATGAGCATGTGCATCCTTACCATCAAGCATTCCAAACAAATCATTGTTTGCCATCTTAACTGCAAGGGTATACAGCTGCAAAAAATGATATTATCTGCAAAAGTCCTATATTCTGTAAACCCTTGAGAGACTAGCTAAGGTTGTAAATCGGCACTCGAATTGAACAAGGATGATTAGCGTCAAACTATCAGCGACACACAGTTCATTGTACTATGTAGAGGCTTGTAGGTATAGCCTATATTGCTGTTGCAACTTGTACGGCTCGTATGGCCTATACACCATGTACAAGTTTGTATGCTACAGCAGATCATTAAGTGCAAGGTTGCCACTAGTGTCCACCTTGCATAAGAGCACATGAATCTGAGAATTGCACATACACTGAGCTAGAGCACACGAGTTAGACTAGAAAATTGTTTGCTAGCGGGGGCTCAACAAATTAGACGACATCTCCACGAGAAGCACAAAATGTGTATGCTCACGAACAAAACGGCTAGCAAGAAGCGTAGAGATCTGTGGTGGTGCACCAGCTCCACATGAAGTCTTTGAGTGCACTTGTTCGAAGTCCATCTACAGAGGGTGGCTACATTGGTTGACTGAAGGTGAGCAAGCAGTACTATTTGCTAGTAGCGACTCAATGGTGGGTGAAGCCTCTAGAGCAAAAGTGAAGAATTGATCAATAAGCTTCACAAGCTGGAAGCTTCAACATGAGCGACAAACTGCAAGAGTGCCTCAACAACCAAATATGTGGCAGCCTGACACGTCCCCAACACTCCTGAAACCTCCGATCTGCAAGCAAACATAAGAACACACCAACGTGAAGAAACTGAGCAGGCTGCTCACCACCCAACCATGACATCTACGAGATGTGATCTCGAATCAGGAGATGTCATGTGCATGGATTGGTATCTGACGTGTACTGGGTACACAAGACTAGCTCAGGTAGCCTGGGGAGGCTTAGAGCTAGGCAGGCTTGATTCTCGGGTTGAGTGGCAAGGGTACGAACCAGTTTGGGGTCTTCGCTATTTTTGGCGCTTGAGGCCCGAGTCTATAAAAGGGGCCCAGGGGGTTCAGTTCCCAGTGCGCCGATGGGAGCAAGTTTCGTTCCCAGGTGCTAGGTCTGTTCCTGGATTGAGTCGCAGACGCGCGCCTGCATCTTAGCGTAGCCCAAGGCCCAGAGGCAGATCCCAGGCTTCACAGCGCCACCTGGTAGTTTGGGACACCAGGCTGGTTTGGATCTGATTGGGAGTTCGTGTCAGTAGCTCAGCTCGTGGCTCGGAGGGGACATCTCCTGATTCGGGATCACATCCCGTAGATGTCATGGTTGGGTGGTGAGCAGCTTGCTCAGTTTCTCATGTTGTGTGTGTTTGTTTTGCAGATCAGAGGTTTCAAGAGTGCTGGGACGTGTCAGGAGATGTCCCCTCCGAGCCACGAGCTAAGCTACTGGCACGAACTCCCAACCAGATCCTAACCAGCCTGGTGTCCCATACCACCAGGTGGCGCTGTGAAGCCTGGGATGTGCTGCCTTGCACCTTTGATTCCTCCAAAGTCTCCAAAAAGTTTCATTCGTTTTGAGATCTTGCATATCTATCAGATCTCTTATCACCATCACCTTCTTTTTCCTTTGACATGTCAGAGGGACGCTGTCCAAGTGAAATCTCATCAACATCATTATATGGGCTGTGATTCACAGCAAAGATGATGTATCTACAAGCAATGATTTTTTTATTGTAGAAATCATAAAGATTTAACCCTTTGTCTACTCAGTGTGTTAGAAATTAATGCTTAGTATATATTATTTCAGATGGCAGTTTACAGACCAAGAATTGGTTATTTATTAAAAAAGGCATCATTGAGCTAAGGTAGGGCAGCTTGCCTTGATACAATGGCATCGCCTCCTGCCCCCCGGCCCTCCCTCTTGCCATGTGAAAAGGGTTTGGAAAGCCTAACGAAGTCTAGAATTGGAAAGATTTATTTGAGTGGAGATCTCTGACGGCAACCTCTAAGAATGCTCATGAGTTTTGCGAATTGCAAATGTAGATCGCGAGGCTTTTATGTCGACAAGCCGCTTGAAGATTTAAAACATTTTGAACAATATAGATCAAGTATCTAGATGCTAGACTCCTTGGCGATAAGAAGAGAACTGTTGGCCACAACTTCTGTGATTCTCAATGCAGTATCATATATGCCTTGAAAATGATCCAACACAAACCTGAAGGAGCTTCATGGAGAGTTCTCATCCCATGTTTTCTAAAGAGAATGCAGATCAAGGGCAATGGAGTGTAGATTGTCCAGCCTAGTTATGAAATTAGAACCTCAATGTCATTGCCTGTGGACAAGAACTCGAGAGCATATCCATGACAAAAAGTCAGCATAAAATCCAGGAAGCAAGCGTTTGCTACAACACGGAGTGGACAATGTGAAAGACCAGGCAATGCAGGAGGCATCAAGGTCCTAAGGCCATGTGAGGCTCTAGCCATAATGCAGGAGCTGCATGCGAGGTCTCGGAAGCACCACCAAAGGGAGCAACTACTTTCCTCTGAATCAAAGCAAAGAAAGAAAGGAAGTTTATTAAAAGTCTTTGAAGACTGAAGGGTCTATGAGATGGAAAGAACTAGATACAATGAGCTTATGGGTGGAGCCTCTAAGTAACACCGAAGACAAATACAACATAATCATAGAAAGACCGATACATAAAGATGTCTAAGCCCATGGAGAGGATGGAAGCTGTGGTGTCACATCACTACGATGATCCTCTAGAAGCTGGTGGAGGGGAGCCCAAGGGGGAGCTTGGTGGTGTACAAGGCTGCGGTGGCATAGAACCTGTGTAAGAGAGCTGGCGGTGGTTGCTGTGTGGGGTCCGCTGTGGTCTCCTAGTTGTGGCTGTGTCGGACCAATGCCACAGCTAGGAGATCATAGCTAAGAGATAAAGAGCACACAATAGAAGAGGTGATGCCAATCTGATGTATGGATGAACTGGACAAGGGCACACTAATGGGAGGTTAGGGTGTGCCCAGCAAAAACGAGCCCCAGGGTTTGTATAAACGAACCCAAGATAATGAATTGTGACTCGGGGGAGTATTACTCTACCTTATGAAAAAGTACAGAGAAAATGAAAACCATGGAGAGGCCCAATGGCCATTAGCCAACCACATCAAAGTACGACTATTATTTGTGAAATCTTACAAGCATCCTGGCAAGTTCATATTATTGTGTTTTTGAAGTGTTGGAGCTGAATGATAAAGTCTTAGAAGTCATTTTATTTGAAATGATGTCAATGAGTATCTGCTGAAGCCTTTTCTTTACTGTTCAATTTCTGGAAGTTGAAGCAATTTGATAATTCCCAACAGCAGAGACAATACTGTAGACCTGGAGATTGCTTTTACACAACTGATAATAATTGTACGTTTCTTATGCAGGTGAACTGCCTGAAAATACCTCTGTGAAGCCTGTACGAACGCTTGCTGTCTTTGGGTTCTTGGGAATCATCAGACTTTTAAGTGGTTTGTCTCCCTGATTTGTTGCAATGTGTATTTTGAACTTACCTTGCCAACCAATATCATATATTCTTCATTGAATAGCTTGCAGGACTTGCTTTACTTTCAGGTAATAGCTACTTTTTTTTTTTTTTGGTTAACAGAAGCTTATGCATTGGTCATTACATCCCGGGAACTCGTTGGGACCTACCATGGAAGTTCTGTATATAAAATTACCTCCATGAAGTTTCTCCACTGTAACTCTGATTCAAAGGCTCTATCTTCTTCAGAGGTAATTGATATGCACCCACAAGCTTGTCAACAAGCCGCAGTTTCAAAAGCACTGTATAAGATTTTGATAGGAGCTTTTGCATGACAGAAAAAAGATGAAGCTCATTTACGGAGCCTTCTCAAATCTCTGGAGGCAACACCTGGTCTGTATGTGTCATATGAGACTGATCTTACCCACAGGTATTCCCAACGAATGCTACTACATTAAAGACCTTCTGTTTTCTGAGCTCATAGAATGTGGGTAATTGGATTTACTCTCAGTGGAAAGGAACTTTTTTCCATACTTTTAGATTCAATCTTGGAACCTGGAAGTATGGAACATTCAGCTGCATAATTTAAAGGTTTTAAAGTATCCTAAATGTTCTTTTTTGGGGTGCAAGATAGCACATTTAATTTACGATGACCTTGTTATACTCGGTTTCATACAATGTTCAGATCAAAGGGTGAGATGTCAGATGTAGGAAGATGAGGACTGATATTCAGCTCAACCAAAATTGAAGTAAGGCTTTCATATTTTCCACAGTGTGGTCTAGATCATGTGCCTGGACTTCTAAATGCATGTGATTGATAACACATGAAGAATGATCACAGAAGCTATGGCACTTTAGCATAGGATCTTCTTAAACTCCTCTTCTCTCCTATTGGCAGTGGTTGTCAGAGTGTGGCAACAAACCATAGTATCTTGCTCATGAGGCCTCCACAATAGGCACCTGGAGAGTTTTCAGAGAGCTACCTTGCCAGAGTGGCACATCATCACGCAGGCCTTGCAGGGCATGTGCAGATGTACCCTACAGATTGACACAGTGATACTTGTTGACGGATTTCAGGGGGCAGATGTGATTGAGGGTAGACAGGTCCACTAACTAGGCGTCTTCTCAGGCAGAAGAGTCCCTTTTACAAGTCTATTCTATCCTTTGGAACCGAGGAGAGAGAATCCTTTACGCAGTTGCAGAGGGGTGGACACTAGTGAGATTAACAAAGCAAGAGTTTGATTGAGGACTCCATGGTATGGGTAAAGTAATCTGGAAACATCTCAGAGATACCTGGAACTAATGCCATGGTTAGTGATTAAACTAACTGTCACTGAACTTGGCCTAGGGGTGCCAGGCTAGGGGCATTAGTTAATGTCCAAAGGGTACCTATGATTTTATGTGCAACAAGTGCAACTGCTAGTGCTATTAGCTTGGTTCTATTCTCTAAGGTCATTGGTTTAGTTCACTAGGGTCATGCTTTAAAAATTGACCCACTAGAGGTCCTATATACTAGGGTTATTGGTTCCAAGCATTAGGGTCATGATTCACCAAGTGACCCCCCTAGGGGCATTAAAATCCCACGCCTATTTGCCATGTGTCTATGTGTGAGCATTTGTGGCCTCTCTGCTTGACTTGTGGCACCTGTGTGTCACATCTGGAAGCAGGCCTCGGAGCCCGTCCCTAGTCTTCCCTACTGTTCTGAGTCTTCTCCACTACCAGAGGAGTCTTCTGAAGAAGATGACGGATTTTTGCAGCTATCTCTTGGCTGGGTGAAGTCATTTCTGAAGCTTTCTCCACGACAGATCTTCTCCCCTTGGTGTTTCTTGCTGTTGGCATGCTCCCTGGACTTGGGCGTCTTCATTCTGGGCCTTTTCTGAAGTTTTTCTCGACTTTCTTCGCGACAGAAGTTCTCCTTTTCTTTATCTAAAGCCATATTCTTGGATGCCTCTCTCTTGGCTCCTGTTTGGTGCAAGGCGCACTGAATTCTGAGGGTCCTGTGGGCTGAAATCTTCATTCAAGTGGACGAATTCATGGCGGATTTGCTGCAGCTTGCTGGACGCTCTCTCTTATGACCTTTTCTGGTGCTGGAAGGCAGTCAAGCACAGTTCCCTCTTGTCAGAGTCTGCTATGTGCTGTTCAACCATCTTCTGAGGCTGTTTCGAGCTGAAACAGGCTCCTTTTGTTGGCCGAATTATTGTCTTCTCCTTCTACTTTGTGCTACTGTCACTCTTGCTGAGTTTTTTGGAAGGTTGGATGCCCTGCCGTTGGCCCAGGAGAGGATTGGGGCACTGGTTGTGATACTCTCTTCCTTGGGAAGCAGTGGCAAGCCTTGGGCTCAGTAATGGCTTTGATTTGTGTAGATGCATTGCTTGGCATGATGTTGGGTTGTTCTACTTGAGATATGCTTGGCTACTGAAGGGAACCAAGAGGATAGTACTGGGCGTTGGTCACTTGCACAGCCACGGGTTGGCATTGTACTGGGTTGCACCTGCGGGTGAGTCCAAGAAGGGAGTCCCTTGTATTTGAACTAACTAGTGAATAAATAAATACCGCAAGGGGTGCCAAGTGTTGGGGCCAACAGGTGTCACTGTGTATGCTTTTGAGTAGGGGCATTCTAGCCTTCCTTGTTTTGTATGGTTCAGTGATGCTATGTTGTGGAATTGTATGCTCTAAGTATTGTGTTTGGGCAATGACAATGGAACATGGTGGTTGTAATTTGGTGTTGTGAGAAAATAGAGTAAGGTCTACTGCCCTTTGTCAGTCAAAGGCCGCTTAAAGTTGCACATGTTCACTCAAAAGGATATAACAACCTATGGAAGTACAGGGATTGCAGAATCATGTAACAAATGGAATAAATCGTAAAGCTTTCTGAAAAGCTTCAAACTTGGGTCGTGGAAGTGCCTCGGTGAAAATATCTGCCAAATTGTCTTGTGTTGAAACATAAGACAAGTGAATATCCCCTCTCTTTGACATAATGATAATGAACCTCATTATGCTTAGTGTGTGCATGAAACACTGGATTCCACGCAATGGCTAAAGCACTCTGGCTGTCAGTGCAGATAGTGGTGGGAGATATTTGACCAACATCAAGATTAGCAAGTAGTTTCTATAGCTAGATATCTACATTCCGCGGTGGTTGTAAAAGCTGCCCGATATTCAGCTTCACAGCTGGAAATAGCAATTGTAGGCTGCTTTTTGCTAAGCCAAGAGATGCATGAAGCTCCGAGCATAATATAGATGCCACTATGTTACACTCTAGTGTCATAGCACTCTACCCAGTCACTGTTTGTAAAAGCATGCAGTGTAAGTGAAGAATGGTCACCATAGAGAAGGCCCAAACCTTGAGTGCTTTCCAAGTATCAAAAGTGGCATCAAAGGGCTCCATAGCATCACCCATGGAGAAGCGGAAACGAGATTGCGTAGGTGTAGAAACTAATTTACAGTTCTCGAACTGAAACCTGTGTAGGAGCTGTCCAATGTATTTGGAATGACTCATCATAAGTGAAGCTGATCCAAAATTTTCATAGTAAATGATTGCTGCAAATCAGCCTTAAAGGCTGCAATATGTTGAGTGGAAGGTCTAGTTCAAAGCATACCATCAACATATAAGATTAAAATCAGCCAGTCAATATCATGCTTGTAGACATAGAGATTCCTCTTCGTAAGGCTGTTCTGAAGACCAAGCTTGATTAGATGAGTATGAATCTTGGCATACCAAGCCTAGGGTACTTGCTTCAAACCATAAAGTGCTTTGTGCAGTCGGCATACCTTTTTTTAAGACCCTTTGATTTCAAAGCTCAAGGACATACACCTTCTCTTGCAAATGGTCATGAAGGAACTGCAGAGCTGGCCAAGAGGAGCTGTAGCTCCTACTTTCACCCAATAGAAACACACTAGAGAGCGTGGAAAGCACAAGGTAGGGTTGGAAACCAGCCCTGATCCCCCTCTAGGGCCATGTGAGAGCAAGGGTGTCACGGCTCGGGGACGTGAATTTCTAAGCTTTAGGAATTTACATTCATACTTTTTCTCGTTCGTTCACCTTGAGGAGGCGTTGGCCAGGACACCAATCTTGCCTTGGTTGAAGCTGTTTCATTGTCTAGATAGGGCTTAATTTCTTAAAAGACTACATACCTACTGACCAACACCTTCTCAGCATCCTTGTTGTATAGTCAACAAGGTTATGTCATTGTATCCTTCTTGAATCCAATTGTTTTTAGTATCTTTATGCACGTGCACCCATCCGTTAGAACCAAAAACTCTAAAATAGTTTATAATGGATTACTTATCTCAGTAAACCTCCACTGGTGTCTTTTCCATGATTGCTTTAGTCATTTTGCTATTCAGGATATGGACAACCATATTGACTGCCTCTGCCTAAAAAGACCTTGGAACATTTTTACCTCTTAGCAGGATGAAACTCATCTCTACAATCGCCCAATCCTTGCACTCTGCCTCCCTAAATGTACGTGTTGTCGTCACTTGACATTTGATGCCATTCTTCTTGCAATATGCATTGAACTGTGAATTCCCCTCTCTCACACACACCATGACCCACCTCTTGCACTCTATTCACTAAGGGGGGCATCAAGGACATGGTAATGAAGCTTCACAATGGCCGAGCGAAAGATCATGAGGGTTTATGCACTGAGTTTGTTGCATACAGGATTGATATCCTAGCCCCTATCTTAGCAAAGTCGTTCAATGAAGCCGTTTGCCTCGGTTTCCCTCGCACATGGATTCTCAAGACCATCACACCTATTTAGAAGGCAGGGGATCCCATGAGTCCATAAAACTAAGGGCCATTATGATTTGGCATGTCATGTCCAAGATTTATGCCTTAGTACTTGACATGGAGGTCAGCCGCTATGTAGAGATGCAGGGACTCAGAGCAGAGGGGCAGACAGGTTTCCCACGTGATCATGGGACCATGGACCACATACTTAACACTCAAGAGTGTCATAGAGGAGGCGATGACATGGAGGCAGAGGGTTTATTGCTGCCTTGTGGATTTTCGCAAAGCCTTTGACACAGTACCACGAGCATGTCTCATCCGGTTGTAGGAGCTAGGCTATGGCTAGGAGATAGTCTGGGATGTTATGGCACTATACGAGAGGGTTTCTGGCAGAGTTCGGACGGGGGTGGATGGACAGATGAGATCATGAGCACTATTGGGGTCAAGCAAGGTCGTCCACTTTTGCCGACCTTGTTTGGCCTTTATCTAGACGAGCTTGAGTCTTTGATAATTGAATTCTCATTGTGTGGACTATCAAAAACCAAGGCAGAATGGTATTGATGTGAAAATCATACATACTAAATATCAGGTCAAGCACTTTGACCCATACTTCAATTGCACGACCTCATTCAAAGAGAAATTTTCACATGATGATGAGGACAATGTTCAAGGGAAGGTACAAATGTTTGCAAATGGAAAGAGAGTAGTTGGGTGTGGGTGAATGATCAAGTGGCCTAATGGTAGTGTCCTAGGCATACCACTATCAGGTTCACTGTTAGGGTAGCTACAACATAAATTAACACCAATGCTTGTGATTATTACGAATGTCACACCCAATCAATCAAACATGAATATTTTTAAATTGGCAATTGAAGGTCAATAATTGTGGTCAAATGAGAGCTATTATAGCTAGTAAAAAAGGTGGTCCACCTTAACATGGACCCACTTATGACATTGTCGAGATGGAACAGAGCAAACTAGAGAAATATGATTCTAGCTCAGGTGATGAGAATGACAACTCTACATTTGGAGTGATGTTCCGCAGTAAGCCATCTATTCCCCATCAGATCATTCAGGCTGAGTTTGGGGCATCTCCATTGCAATTAGATGTGGCATTCCAGACTCTCACTTATCTATATCGTGTGTGGGATTATGGCTCATGTGCTGCAGGGCGACACGGACTACCTTGGTTGGCGCTATCCTCTTTCTGGCATTAGCGGCTCAGGGTGATCAGAGATGTTGGTACGCACACACATGCAAATGGTTTGAGAGACTGGGTATCCATATAGACAGGCTGCCACCCTTCCAGTATAGCATTGATGCTCCGTTTGTCCCGTTTGAGGGCAACGAGTTCAATCCGATCATCCGAGAGGATATTCTACAATTACACACATTTAGGGCCTGGTTGGCACAGATAGAGCTTCCTGTGAAGCTCAGCTTCTATAGGGACCACTGCTTACGTATCTTCGAGGAGGGTTTCATTATCCCGCCAGGGTACACTCAAATCCACCTACCACACTCACGTAGGATTGCCAATGGGTAGTTCCGTTCGACAGCACACTGACTCCATATCGAGAGTGGACGAGCATAGGGGATCCCCAGAGAGAGTCATATCTGCACACTGTGTGAGCGTTGTCCAGTCTACTATGAGATCCGTGGATGATACCACTACCTTTTCAGAGACGGCTTTGAGGGCCTTTCCAGACTTCTCTCATACCCAGACCAGAAGTGCCTCGCCGCTTTCCTTCATGAGGCAGTCCGACATAGAGAGCGGCTTATCAGATCACAGAGATAGAGACGGGAGGCCTTATTTGATCCATCTCAAAGTGTGATCACAAAGTTCTTCTAGCCAGAGCATGCTGCCCCCTTGGTCATAGATAGCAGGAGAGGCAGAGACCCTGAGATTGAGACACAGCACATTCGACGGACAGATGCACATATCACACTAGTTGACATCTCATTTATGTTCAGACCTAGTTTGTGGCTGACATGGGTTATGTGGCACTTGTTAGGCGTAGAGCAGCTGCCAAAAGGGCACGACAGAGTACTATTCCTCCAGACAGTAGACAGTGATCTATCACGGGCTTCTTGCATACACTACCTAGCCCGTCATCGGGCGTACTTGGCGTTTCATGCCATGTGTGTCCTGCATTGTATTGTATTGGATTAGATTGTATCTGTTGGGCCATAATTGCGTGCCTGGCCACCTTCATGCCCTCTTGACTCATCTTGCCTCATGGAAACATAATGCTTGAAAGATATCTCCTGCTGCACATCATCCTTCTTTTCCATTGCAAGGCTAAAAGCTTCATTCCTTTTGTTGCTTGTAAATGATGAATTTGAGGACATTCTAGGAACAATAACAATACGGAATCGACATGTAGAAGTGGTTGGGTTGGATTTTTGAATTCCATCGTTTTTTTCATTTGAGATATGGGGCTCTCAGGTGTATCTCTTCTTAATCACTTGTGATTCTGTTGTTGCTTGTGAAAATATATGTTTAAAATTCTGAAGTTCTGATGGTGCTTGTATCTTTTGTAGTATTCAGAAGTATGCTTCTATCCAAAGGGATCAACCTATATGGAAACAGGTAAGCTAGGTCTGTTTAAAGGGCATATTTTTAATCTTGTTTTGAGTTCAGGAGTTTTTCCTTTGTAACATGGCTTTACTGGTCTTCTGCCCCTCTTTTGTGGGGCTTGTTCATATTGGACAGAGTTGTTATTTTTTTACAAAGGTTCACCTTAGGTGCATACCTGTTGTGTGCCTGATTGCTGAGTTAGCCTTCAGCCTGTGAGGAAAAAAAGACTCAATCTTTCTTTCCAGCACCACTGTCTAATGGCCAAGGCTACTCTTCACCCCTGCAAATGAAACAGAACTAAATACACTGAATGGTAGAATGTGCAGCTTTATGGATGACCTATGGGTGGGCATGATGCCGTGAGAATCTGATATTGCAACATGTATTTTTAACGAATTTTAGAATGAAGCCCTTTGGATAAATGTATTGATGAAATGCATGTGGACATGTGCCTTTGTGAGTATACATTTATACACTCTTTCGAGGGTGTTTGGTGTTAATGAATTGTGTGGAGTGTCATAGTAGCTAGTTCCTGTTTCTGATGATCTTGTTAGTTTTTAATATTATGGGTAACGAAGATAAGGTTTAAGAACTGCACTTATCGTCCGTTTCAATGCTAAGTTCGGGCATGGACCCTCATCTGTATAGGGGTACCAGCTGTCACAGAACACATTTAGTACCATGGGTGCTTGATGTCATCATGATTTAAAGCTTTGGAAGAGACTTTTGTAAATTGAAGAGCGCATACATTTTGTCTGTGTTTCTGATGATACTTTTAGGAATAGACCTGTTCATTTGTTTGTATATGTATGCCTTTGGTTTGGTCTTGCAGGTCGAGTCAAGGTTTGTATGGAACAAGCAGCTAATGGAAGATCTAATCGAATCCCAGGTCTAAATTTCTTAGTACTGGTTTCCTTCCAGCGTTTTTACCTTTTTGCAACTCTTGCCAACATAACCTAACTTGAACTGTCTTTTGAATTGGATCTTGCTGTGTAGTTGCAGTTGGACGCTTTTGCACTCCCTGTTATTCAGGGAAATATCCTGTCAATTCTACAGCTATAGCATTGATTGTAGATTTCAATATTCTTCTTCCTTGATAATATAAATGCTGGAAAAAGGATGCAAATACCTGGTCTTAGTTTGTTTTAGTTTTCCAAGGCATGGGTACTTTTTGTATCCTTCGAGTTTGAGCTGTTTTCATCAGATGCTACACTCTTATGGACATTATCTCTTAACTTGTGAGCACGCTTCCAGACAATTGAAATACAAGTACCGAAGGCACTCGTAAGAGTGTCTCTCATTGCCCGGCGTTGTGTTCGCCGCATAGGTATGTTCAGTGTCGCCACCTTTTTCTAATTTTCTGTCAATGTGTTCTGTTTGGAAATGCAATTACAAAGGCAGTCTTGACGTTCCATTGGCATCCATTTCAGGCACACGGATGTGGCGGAGAGGGGCTAATCAAGATGGGGATGTGGCAAACTTTGTAGAAAGTGAGCAAATCTTAGAAGTCAATGGGTACACAGCATCTTATCTTCAGGTATCTTTGTAATTCTGAATGCAGTTTTGTTTGTTTATAATTCGAAGTCAAAATTATTTGCATTTTTCTCACAGCTTAGAATGTGCAGGTTAGGGGTTCAATCCCGCTTCTATGGCAGCAAGTTGTCGATCTCACTTACAAGCCTAAAATTGAGCTTTGCAATATGGATGACATAGTGAGCACTGGACCTTTTAATTCTTTTGTTAATACATCATTTCCAGGCTCAATTTACTAGGTGTTTCGTGCAAGTTGTTAGCGTCTTCTTACTTATGAAATCAACTTGCATGCTTCATGTCACCAATAATATATTGGTTTTGTTTTTATGCATTGCTGTGTTGATATGAACTTTGGACCATCACATAGGTGCAGGGTTTAGGAATTTATGGATGAGAGACATGCAAGACCACAATATGCAAGTATGAAAATGAAAATGGAAGAAAAAGTTTAGTAGGAAATAGAAGCCTAAGCTAAATATATTGGGCTAAGGAGCTTTAAGCCTATTCAGCCATGGAGTTAGATCATGTGTATGGAAGTGCTAGACCCCAAGACAGTTGTAGCTATGAACACTGGAGAATGTACAAGAACATATGTGTGGAATCCTTAGGAGTGTCCGTATAATATCTGCAAAATTGCAGAAACATCTATCCTAAAATCCCTGTAGTGAGATGTACAGAATTCTATGAGGATGTGACATTTTGTCACATGTTGCATGACAGTTATGTAGAGTTAGCAAGGCTAACCATCATCATAGTATGGATTGGAAATCTCTTAACAAGCCCACTGTAAGTTGGTGGAGTAATAGCATTGACAATGGGAAAAACTGGCGAAAGATGATCAAATGGCCTTGTGTGCAATCCACTCTCCTGGGCCCCTTGTAATGGAGCTAGAAGGCAGCCATAGAAGGTGGGTGAGCTGAATATGCCATTCTGTTGTGCTTTGTGGGCAAGAAAGTCAAGAGGGTCTCGTAAAGGCCATTGATGACGTCAAATCCACTCTCTTGGGCCTGATGTGCCTAATTGGAATTCACAGCAACCTGAAGGTGGCATTAGTACCAAGCTGGAGGGACTGTCTTGCTCCCATATTGTAGAATTACCTGTGGTTGGGAACTTCACCTATGCACCTTGGGATGTTGGTATTTTGCGGGTGAATTAGGAAATCTTTGGCAAAAAACGACTGTGCTTGGGTACTGGAGAACATGCGCATTAGAACAATGCTCATTGCTTTGGCTGCTAAGTAGTTTCCTCCCTCCCTTGTCCTCTTCTCTCTCTCTCTCTCTCTCTCTCTCTCTCGTTAAGCCTAGCCCCGCCTAGCCCCGCCGCCTCTCAGCCTACCCTTGCCAGCCCTCCGCCTAGCCCTGCAAGCCCTCCGCCCACCGCCGCCTAGCCTCGCCAGCCTTCAACATAGCCCTGCCTGCCCTCAGCCTACCCCCGCCAGACGCCTACCAGCGCCTAGCCCTGCCAGCTCCGCCTATCCCCGCTTAGCCTCACCCACTAGGAACCCCTAGTTGGGCTGAACCCCCAGCTCAACTAGGGGGTCAGATCAGCCAGGGGGTAACAGAAGAAATGGCCAGCAAAGAATGGCCTAGCCTACCCTCCTCTTCAAAATCACCCTTTACTCCAGCAACCTCCAATAGCAGAGCCCGATACGCCACAGTTGCGGCGAAGACGTCTTCCCTGTATGCTCATATCTATGAACGAGGTGGTCTTTTTGACCGACCCATTATTGGGTATCATGAACATATTTGGTTCCTACAGGATCAAGTGAGAGACATGAAGATGCAACTGGCGGATGCCATAACTAGAATTCAAGTCTCGGAAGGACCTGGTAAGCAGGAAGTCATTGACAAGGTTGTAAAGTCATGTAATGCTTCCCTCCCTAACCCCCCAACTAGTCTCTACAGTCAAGAATCTAGTTCAAACAAAAGTGCAGACAGCCAAGCAAGAATTGATTGTGGAGTTTGATGCAAAGGTCAACAAAGCTGATATTCAGGAAGAGATTAAAGAACATGCGGCTAGAAAGGATAATGCTTTGAAAATCAGAATTGGGGGGCTTCCAGATGAATGGTATAAAGAAGAGGAATCATTCAGTGATACCTTTGCACATGTCAAAGCAGCCATGCCTACTATTGATTGGACAGCTGACGCAGATCACAATCCTGACAATCCTGATGATGATGATGAAGCTCAAGCAGTCGAGATTGGTAGGCGTAATGGCCATGCTATCATTACTTTTAACTCACGAGACCTACGTATAAAGGTACTACGACAATCTCATAAGATGAAAGGGACTAAGATATGGATAGCCGAAGAACAAGAGCTCAACTAAAGGATAAGGCAAAGGAATTAGCAAAGGTTCGGGCCGTGAGGAAGGACGGCAAACAGGCAGTCTATCATGAAGGAGTAGCACTCATTAAAGAGTTTGAATCAAAACCAAAAGACTCTCAGTTTTAAACTGATGTATGGCCAACTATATCTACGTATGTTTTATCTAGATTATCACGTAGGTACTTTAAATAAAATGGAGCTGCGTTTGCACTCCTTGGGAGCTGCCGTGTGCCCTCCCTAAGCTGATGTACTAGTTGGTTTCACAGTTACGCTGAAACGCGTTTCAGAGTCGAGCCAGGCCTGAAACGCCGTTTCAGAGAAGCCCCGTTACTTGAAACACGTTTCAGGACCCTGAAATGGCTGGCTGAAACGTTTCAGCCAGTTTGAAATGCGTTTCAGAGCCCTGAAACGTGCTGTTTCAGACAACACAGGTGCTAGGTCTCCAAAATCACGCGAAATCGGCCGCCAGCCCCGTTTTTTGTCTTTTTGCTTTCGATTTTGGCCTCCTTCCACTCCTTCAGCCTCATAGTACATACTCTCTCCATCCTCAAGATTTTCTAGTCCTCCTTCAGCCCCATTCACTCCTTTCCTCTCCTTTCTCTCCTGCAGCCTGCTTGAGCCCTCCATCATCATCTACTCCCCTCCAGCCCTCCTTCAGCCCCCTCTTTCAGCCCTCTCTTTCAGCCTTCTGTTCCCTCCTCTTTCAGCCTTCAGGCCCCACTTTCAAGTTTCAGCCCTCTCTTTCAACCCTTGGCTCTCTTTGCAGTTTCAGCCCCCCTTTCAAGCAACAAGCTTCCATGGCTTCAAGACACCCTACCCCTGAGTCTCATTCCGAGGTAGAATTCACCCAATCAGATTTTTGGTGGAGTCAAGTCGATCTCCTGGGTGCCTACGACTCCAAGAAAGAAGGCACTCGCAAGTTCATGTGCAGGCTTTGTGGATTGAAAAGAGGTGGGATTCCTGATAGGGTGAAGGTCCATCTTCTTGGCATCAAGGGAGAGGGGATTACAATATGCAATGAAATATTCGAGGAAGAGAAAGCAAGGTTGGCACGAGAGGTCGAGGCATTTCCTTCCGTGAAGAAAGGTAGGACTATTGCATCCACTGGTGGAGGAGCTACTTCAAGTGCTCTTCCCTCTTCCCTCTGTTGGTGCTACTACAATTTCATCTTCTGGGAGTGCACATGTTCTTGGAGCTATAGGTTCTACTCCTACTGCATCTCCTTCACCTCTCCCACCTACATGAAGGCAAAGCACCCTTTATACTGCATGGCATCCAGAAAGGAAGGCATAGGTAGATGCAGCCGTGGCCCGTTTCTTTTACTCGAATGCGATTAGTTTCAATGTGGCACGGTCTGCTTATTTCAAGGAGATGGTGACTGAAATTACAGCCTTTGAGCCCACATACACCCCTCCCACTTTTAATGCATTGAGGGGAAAGCTTCTAGAGGATGAGGTGAAGGCAGTTAATGAGGCCATTCAGCCTGTTAAGGAGAAATGGCATAAGTATGGGGTCACTTTGGTAGCAGATGGCTGGAGTGATGTACGTAGTCGATCACTAGAGGGTATTTTGGCATATTGCAGAGGATCTTCTTTGTACATATACTCCATAGAGTGCGGAGTACAACAAAAAACAGCAAATGTTTTGATGCAAATGTGGGCAGATGCAGTGGAGTATGTGGGCCCGTCTAATGTTGTGCAGTTGGTTTCAGATGGTGAAAATACGAATAGGGCTGCAGGTGCATTATTGGAACAAAGGTACCCCCATATTCAATGGAGTTCTTGTGTTGCCCATTGTTTGAATAATTTGTTGAAAGACATTGGCAAATTACCTTGGGTAAAAATTGTAATTGATAATGGAAGAGAGATAGTTGGGTTCATTACACGCCATCATTTTTCTCTCTCTTTGTATCGCACCTATGCAAGCAAGGAGCTTTTGAAGTATGCAGAGACAAGGTTTGCATACAATTATATGATGCTTTGCAGACTCATTGAAATGAGACCTGCTCTTAAGCAGGTTGTGGCAAGCCCACAGTGGGATGCATGGCCCACTTCAAAGGAGGCTCTTGGGATATTGGTGTACGATTTGTGCATAGGTAGCGATGACTTTTGGGCTGATGCATCACACTTGTATGACTTGTGTAAGCCGATTGTCTTGTTGCTAAAAAAGGTTGATGAGACATGCCTTTTATTGGCAAGGTATATGAGGGGATGGATCGTATGATAGAAAATATTAGAGTGTTAGAGAAAGATCCCCACAGGTTGAAAGAGCTCGAGGACTCGGCTGTGACTAGTGGAATCAGTACTACTCTCCCATTCATGTGGCTGCATTTGTGTTGGACCCAGAGTTTCAACACAAGGCAACTGCACAACAAAGTGATGCAGAGGTGGTCCGTGGTTGGAACCTCACTCTTCAGAAGATGGTGCAAATGCCAGAGGCTCGCTGGACAGTGAAGGACCAGCTCGCCAATTACTGCAATAAGGAGGGCATATTTGGATGGCCAGATGCCCAGCATGATAGGTAATCCTAACTCATTTAAATTCTTAAATTTTACTATTTAATGATTCGTAATTTTCAGATTTCATGAGCTTTGCCATATATCTGAATTTTATGATCTTTCAAATTTCAGATTTTGAGTTGGCTCTGTTACATGGTGGGAGGATTATGGAGCTGATTCCCCACAGCTGCAATCGCTTGCCATTCGGATTCTCAGCCAGGGTTGTAGCTCCTCCTCTTGTGAGCGCATGTGGAGCAGCTTTGCCCACATCCATACAAAGAAGGGGAACCGTCTCAAAGCACACAAGGCGAACGATCTTGTCTTTGTTAATGCAAACTTGCGTTTGCTTAACAGGATGAGACAGGAGTACACTCATGACAAGTTCATTGGTTTTCATAAGCCTGATGACACCCTCATTGATGATGATGAGGAGGGGGAGGACGATGACGACGACAATGAGGAGATGGCAGTGGAAGTGGAGGAGGAGGAGGAGGAGGAGGAGGAGGAGGAGGATTCTTGAGTAGCTGAGCTATCTAGATTCTAGAATCTACATTATGGATTTTGATCATATCATCAGTGATGTAGTGGTTGGCCTTAAGGCTTAGAGCCTAGGATTTTGGGAATCTGAATTTTGTACTTTTGACTCTTGAGTCTTGAGTCTTGACTCTTGACAATGAGACATAATACATATATGAATCATATATTATATTGCCTTTGGCATTTTGTAACTTGTCAATCTTCAGCTTTTCTCATTGATTTCAGATTTGTCATTTATATTTGTAATATGTATTGCTCACTGCTAAGTTAACTTCTAAGCTCCAAGTTCTAAGTTATAATTTGTAACTTGTTCTAAGTTCCAACTTCTAACTTCTAAGTGACATTGTACCATGTGGTAAGTATTATGCACTATATTTTAAGTTACAGGTAGGCTGTAGGCTGTAGCATTCTAAATGTGTGTGTTCTCATCTCAAAACTCCCTTTTCTAAACCTCCCTTGCTGACGTGGCGTTTCCCCGTTTCAGCCCTCCCAGAAATCCCGAAACGTTTCCGTTTCCGTTTCCGTTTCCGTTTCCGTTCCCCGTTTCCCCGTTTTCGTTTCCCCTAACTATGGTTGGTTTTCACGTTATCCCATAGACCTGTTGGTCTCCCGTGGACATTAATAGACTTTCTTTCTTTCTTTTCTTTCTCTCTCCCCCCAATAGGAGAGAGAGAAAATACGTCACATAAGATCTGTTGTGCAGTGTAAGAGCGCAGTGTAAGAGCGCCAGAGGCCATACAGAGGCCTTGGACATCTCAAGGACATCAAACAATGCAAAGATTTAATCACATCAAAGCAATCCGATCGAGATGTTTGGATAGTGGACTTTGATACATCACATCACATGTGTACAGTTGTGATTCGTTCAAGATTAGATGTTCATCTTGGAGACAATCATCCAATTCTAGTAAAAGGGATTAGTGACATTTAGCTTGCAAATGGTGAGAATTGTAGTCTTCCGGGCGACTGGCAGAGAGCGGTGTTGATACAGCATGGTACGCACGGGTATCCTCATGGTTTGGCAGTCACGACATTCATATGGACATAATTCCCCCCTTTTAGTACATCATGGATGCACCACCCGAGATAATCCCACGAGATGAGACCAACCGTATCACACGGTTGGACCTCCTACAGGTCCATATGTCTAGAAATTGGGGGGAAGAGGAGTTCCCCACCAAGATCTAGTTCTACCATGACCACTTCTTGAGGGTCTCGGATAATGGTCTCGTCATCAAACCTCAGTAGCTCGAGGATAGGAGAGTCTCACATGCACTGAGGATCGCCATCGGGCAGTTGCGAGTCTCGTCACATCAGCTGAGGATTGAGGCAGGGAGAGTTGTAGGCATGCCCAAAGAGCAGAGGATCTGTAAACTATGCCGAATGAGGGAGGTCGAGACAGAGGAGCACTTTCTATGTGTCTGCCTAGTCTACTATGAGATCCGAGGGTGATATCACTGCCTCTTTCAGGAGGGTCATGGCTTTGGCCCGCTTACACGGCTGATCCATTTTCCCGACCAGGTTTGTGTTGGGCTCTATTTGATTGAGATGCGACGACACAGAGATATACTGATGCGACAGACCAGAGATCAGCCAGAGGTGATGCCACAAGTTACCGAGATCGACCAAGCATAGACACATGTTACAGACTTCTATGCATCTGAGTCAGGTACCGGGGATGTTGAGGGAGAGGAGCTTGATGAGATGAGAGCATCATGGATTAGTAGTGAGAGTCTCCGCCACGATGTTGCCAGACGATAGGCACATACTCCACATGTAGCACGGAGAGTGACCAGAGCACGCACGATGGAGGTCCAGTCTATTTCCATTCTCCTCAGAGGAGACTACGAGAGACGAGGTGTCACCTTGATGTAGCCCATTGGATATAGAGATCGAGGAGAGCATGCCCTCCGCCACATCGAGAGACAACTCGATAGACACAGATACGTGATCTCCTCACATCCCATTAGAGAGCCAACAAGTTACCTGGATATATGGAGCCTGGTTGTGTACTAGGAGTGTTAGCTCTGAGCACTTGATACTATTTCACTACTTTGCTACTTTGCTATTTTGCTCACTAGTTTGGCACTTCAGCTTTTAGCAAGGGCCTTAGTGAGCCCTTTGCTTCAGCCCATAGCGGCTTGTATGAGTTACTTTTGGTCTTGTACTTTGTCTCATAGGCCCGCGAGGCCTCCTACAGACCTTAATACATCTTTCTTTCTCCTCTCTCTCTCTCTCTCTCTCTCTCTCTCAAATACCACAGATAGAATGGGATGAAACTGACATAAGTTGTATCTCTTAGTAGGGAACACAAGTACAAGTTTATTTTACAGAGAGGGCAGGAAGAACCAAGATTCTCCGACAGACAAACAAGCTGAAAGGTACACAGGTATAGATATCTAAGGAGCTCACTTTGACTCAGCTCAAACAAAGAAGTGTTGAATTTGCTTAAGTGAAGGATGCATACAAAGTTCGAAAATGGGTAGTCTATCGTGATAGACAAGCCTTGATTTGTGTTTCAAATCTAAACCCAAAGACTCTCAGTCTTAAACTGATCTTATTCAAGCCGTTTTTCTAAGATAGAATTAGTAGCTAATTATGCATCTAAATGATTGGGGCTGAGTTGCCTTGAGCACTCCCTCAACTCTCTAGATACCCAGATGTATTTGCAACTTTTTTGGTGTGTACCTTGTCCCATAGACCCATGAGGTGTCCCGCGGACGTTAATAGATCTTTCTTTCTTTCTTTCTTTCTTTTATCTCTCTCACCCCCTGAGTCGATCCCGTGAGACGAGATTAACCGTATCATATGGTTAGATCTCCTCCAACTCCATACATGTTGGACGGGGGGAGGGGGAACCAGGAGCTCCCCACCAAGTTCCAGTTCTATTGCGACCAATTCTTGAGAGTATCAGAGGAGGGACTCATCATGAGACCTTAGTATCTCGAGGACAGAGGAGTCTCCCATGCACTGAGGATCGCCATTGGACAGATGCGTGTTTCATCCCATCAGTTGAGGATTGAGACGAGGAGAGCAGCAGGCATACCTAGACACAGTGTGCCCCGAAACGGCATTTTTGGGCACCCGAAACAGCATTTTTGAGCAGCCGAAACAGTACGGCATTTTCGTCCTGTTTCCAAGTTCAGAAACGCGTTTCTAGGCATCTGCGAATCGCGAATTCTGTGCCTCTTTCCCACGTCTACTGCGCCTCTTTCCTGCGTCGTCTTCTCCAACCCTCTCACCCATCTCACGGTTCACCTCAGCCCTCTCGGCCTACAGCTCTCCCTCCCTAGCCTCTCCTACTTGCTCTCCTCTCATCCTACAACCCCCTCTCAGCCTGCTGCCCCTCCATTTTGCTCTCCTCTTCTCTCTCCCTTGCCCCCTCCTCTCCTCCTTGCTCTCCTCTCCAACCTCTCAGAGGGGATCCCTAGGGAGCATCGCATATGCACATTGTGCGACTGTCAGGAGGTTGAGTCAGAGGAGCATTTTATTTTCAGGTGCCCAGTGTGCTACGAGATCCGAGGTCGCTACCACTGTCTCTTCAGAGACGGCTTCGGTCTCCTTTTCGGATTCCTCGCCTACCCAGATTAGAGATGCCTCGCGGCCTTCATTCATGAGGGGGTCCGACACAGAGAGTACTTACTCAGGCGACAGGGCTTGGCCACACCACCAGACACCTCTCAGAGCAGGATCACAGAGTTCTTCCCATCGAGTGATATTGATCGTCCAGCCTCTAGCTGCAGACGTGACAGAGACCCCGACCTGACGATCGCAACACGACACATGAGGCATCGAGGGGACACACAGGTCACTCTGGGGGACCTCCCATCATTGTTTAGATTCGGGGCACGTCCCACGGGAGTCATGGTGGCTCTGGTCTTGCATCAAGCCTCCTCCAGGAGATCGAGATGCACGGCACTCCTTGACAGACGCTAGCGTCCCATCACCGGCTAAGCACTAGCTAGGGCGACATGACATACGGAGGATTCCACTCTGCTCCAGCCTTTTTTATTTTCATTGTCACACCCATATGTATTTGATTATGTATGATCAGACTTAGGACTTAGCACGGGTGATGATGCTCGTTTAGTAGCTCCACCCTTACTGTGATTTGTATCAGGTTTTCTTTCAGTCTCATAGACCCATCGGTCTTCCAAAGACTCTAATAAAATTTCTTTCTTTCTTTCTTTCTTCTTCTTGCTCTTCTCTCCTCTCCTCCTTGCCCTCTCCTCTCCTCCTTGCTCTCCTCACTAAGGCTCAGCCCTTGCCCTCTTCTCCTTGCTGTCCTCAAGGCTCAGCCCTTTCCCTCTCTTGTCCTCCTTGTCCTCCTCTCAGCCTACATTGACTCTTACTTCGGATGCATTTTGGAAGCATGCAATTTGGAAGCTATGAGTGGTCTGGTGATTCTAAAAAGTGGAGATGCAAATTCTGTGGAATGGAGAAAACGGGGAGTGTCACCTGTGTGAAGGATCATCTTGCCCATGTGCCAAGCAAAGACGTAGGGCCATGCCCCTATGTTCTTCAAAATGTCAAGATGTTAAAGGAGAGCCTTGAAGAATGGAGGCGAAAGCGTTTGGGAGTTCCCAAAGATTCAAATTCTGTGGAGCCATCGAATGACGAGGAAGGTAGTTCAAGTCAAGTACTGGCAGGAAAGAGAGACAGAGATACAGAGTCAGAGAGTGGCCATTCCTCTATGTCGGCTATGCAGGCAAAGAGAACTCCTTTGCCAGAGGATGTATCACGAGCCACTCCTCCACTCCCTAGAAATTTTGTACAAAGGGCTAGCATCCAAGGTGGCTTTCAAAAGCAAGCAATGGCAGAGGCAACTAGGGAGCTGACCTGATAGATCATACAGTGTGTCATTCCCTTTCATGTGGCCAAGACGAACGAATGGAGGAAGACCATGAGAGCCATCCGCCGCATTGGATGCGAGTGGGAAGGCCCTTCATCTGAGGCTCTACGAGTATGTGAGCTCAAGCGGGAAAGAGCATGCATTGAAGTGCACTAGAGCCCTTGAAGGAAACATGGAAGAAGTGTGGCTGCACTATATTGTGTGGCAGATGGTGAGACGTACGTAGGCAGAATGTGTACAATATTCTAGTGTCTTGCTGCAAAGGCACTATGTTTTTGAAAGCCATTGATGCCTCCCTCCGAGGTCTCACAGTTACCGGGTTATTTATTTGGGGTCATATACAGGAGGCAATCATGCAAATAGGGCCTGAGAATGTTGTGCAAGTAGTGACAGGAAATGGGAGCAATTGCAAGTCTATGGGCTCTATGCTAGAGGATGAGTATTCAAGGATTGTTTGGACCCCTTGTGGATCACATTGCCTCAACTTATTGATCGAGAACATAGGTGAAATACAATGGGTTGATTCCATCTTTCGCACTGCATGAAGCATGGTAAAATTTGTGAAGAAGAGGCCAAAACTTTTGAGCATGTTTCGGGCCTATAGCAATCTTGAGCTACTGCATCCTACAACCACAAGATTGGCATACATGTTTATTGTGCTTGATGTAGAATCCCGTAGGATAGAATAGATGCATCTTGCAAGAGGTGTGAGAGCATAATGAAAGAAAGATGATAGTTCTCTATTATGATTGTGAGAGAGAGGACTCTCTTTTATAGAAAGGGGGAGAAGGTAATACCTTCCCTACATAAGTGGCAATCAGCCCCTACATCAGTGGGAATCAATCCCTACATCAGTGGGATTGCCTTTGTCTCACATCATCACTTAGGTCACACACTAGACACATCATAGCACTTGATGTGCCTTTACAACACACACAAACACACATGTGACTCCCCTAGGTGTACACATGCATCATAGAGCAAGCCCTTGATCATACTTACCCCAACATACCCCCCCTCAAGGGGTTGCCTCTTGCAGTGTCAAGGATACATCTAGTCCCATAGTTTCTCATGCCATCTCATGGTGGTCAAGGATAAATCTATGGCTAGGATCTCATGCTAGCAAGGGTTCCCAAGGGTGTGAGGTTCACAGAAATGGGATAGATAAAACACATATCACATGGTCTACATCATATGGTGACCAAAGGTGATTTACATAACATATTCTTTTTGGAGTACTACTCCAGGCAGAGAATCTCAAAATTTGACCAAGTGATGATAAACAAAAATTCAAAAGACAAAGTGCTTAAAAAGTATAGTCTTTATTTTCTTCATTTGCTGATGGAGTTCTTCCTTTAGGCAGATTTGCTTTGTTGTTGAAGTAGTCCTTCCTGTCTTTGATCAACCAATTAGCTTTTTCTTTTGTAGACTTCTTTCCATTTACAACATTCCACATCTTCTTTTTCATAAGCATAAACTTGGCTTTTGTTTGCTAAGTATGGAAACTAGTTCCATCCAACTTCTCAAAAAAGGTCTTAGCTTCCATGGCAAGGTCTTACCCGAGGGCAGTGTCTAGTGCCTTACAAGGCTAGAAAGAGTTGAAAAAACTTCAAAGTACAAGCATTTAGAGTAGCAAAGGCTTGCAACCAAATTCCATACCACAAAACATAATGGAAATGATGCTTTCACTTGCATGCTTCATAGAGGTGGCTAAATGAAAGTATTTCAAGCAAATCCAGGTATAGCAACTTAAAGGAAAGCTGTAGCTACAATTGTACTGATGCTATTCAACACTTTAAAACATCAGAAATTCTAAAGTAGCATCTAATGTAGCATCAAACTCACAACATTGTCAAAACTGTCCAAAACAGAGACCAGAACTTGGAGGGTGCAATTATCACAGCTCATAGCTCTATTCAAGGGGATTTTTATGCAGGAAGAAGGGCTACCAGCAAGGAGGGGCGAAATGTTGTGCCAGGTCGCCCTGTAGATACTTGAGAAAACCGATTGGTTTTTCGCCGTTTTCTCCTCCATCTCTTGTCCAAATGAGCTCAGATTTCAACAGCATCTTGCCCTCAGTGTCGTCCAACACGGGCTCAGAGGAATTTGCAGATAGATAAGTACAAAGGCGGCATTGCGCGAAAGTTCATCAAGGAGTGTGAGTGTTGGCGTTGTGCGTACAATCAAAATTTCTCTAAATGTTTGTAGCTGGAAGTTCGCCCATACGTGAGGAGTTTGCAGCTCAAAGGGTTTGGGCAATGGTCGCTTGAATGCAGAGAACAGAGCTCTCAAAGATTTGGGGAAGGAGGAGAAAAATGGAGAAGATGAAGAAGTTTTGAGAAACTAGTAGTTTTATGCTAGAGATAGCATCTAATGCTAGACTAGGCTAGATCTAGAACTTAAAGCTCTGATACCATTTATAGAATCCCTTAGGATAGAATAGATGCATCTTGCAAGAGGTGTGAGATGTATTGCATCCTCTATAGCGAAATGAGGAGCAATATGACAACACGAAGCTTGATGATGGCTTCATGACATACATTAGGACAGTGACCACCCATGGTGACGTGTACATGCAGGGCTGTATAGAGAATGATCCCTTGGGCTTCCGCAACCATACGGGGAGCTTTGGTAAAGAGACAACAAAGCTTTGAGAGACTCAGCTAAAGCTCGTCTCATGGTGGGGGAAGTATGGGAATTGTGCAGAACGCATTGCCATTCGTGCTCTCTCATGATTGTAGTTCCGGTCCATGTGAGAGGAATTGGAGCACTTGGGCACTTTTCCATACAAAGAAGAGAAATAGGTTGAGTACCTCTCAGCTAGAGAGGTTGGTATTTTGTCATTGTAACCTCCAGCTCCTTGATAGGAATGCCGAGAATGCGGAGCCTTCTTAGGTGAATGTGGACAAGATGGACATTGAGACGGTGAAGTTCATTCTAGAGACCCCACAGGAAGAGCGCGATATGTACTCCTTACTTTATGAGGAGTTGACAGCATCGACCCGCACCACTTTCTCTTCCACTCGCTCTCAGAGGTAGAGATCAAGGGACATATCCATCGCTTCCACTGCAGCAGGGCCAAAGGAGCATGATCCTCTCTTATCTTCATCTAAGGATGACACTCAGGAGTCAAAGGAGATAGATGACAGCATGGATGCCAATGATGTTGAGGAGTGATTCTTAGAGCATGCATGATGTTTGTTAGATTTTGGGATTGGATATGGATCATGTTTTATATTGGCTACGGCATAGACTATAGTACTTATTTTTAGGATTTTGTCATGTCACATGTGACATGGATCATGTTTTGTATTCACTTTTATGAGGCTTCAGCCTAGGCCCCAAACTACTTGTCATTTATGATCTGTCATCTATGGTAATTGATGTAGCGTGTGTGACTTTGCCGAACTTTGAATTCTCTGAAGTTATAAGTTATTGTGAAATTTGAAGATGTATTGGTAATGTATTACGTTTTCATTAATGATATACGTATTAATAATAACTATATATATATATATTATATAGTTACATTAATGATATATGTATGACATATATATTAATAATAACTATATATATATTATATACTTTATTAACCTTAAAAACCGAAACTCTGTTTCCACCGTTTATTTCAGTGGTCGAAACTCCGAAACACCGTTCCCTGAAACTCCTAGGAACTATGCCTAGAGAGGAGCGGATCTATATGCTGTGCACACGGGGAGTGGTTGAGACAGAGGAGCATTTTCTATGTGCCTGCCCAGCTATTATGTGATGAGGGGATGATACCATTGCCTCTACCAAGAGAGGAGCTGCTTCTCCCCACTCACATGAGTGATCCACTTCCATGACCAGGTCTGCATTGGCCTATATCGACTTGAGATGCGTCGACACGGGGAGACTTTCCTACGACAGATTAGAGAGCAGTAGGAGGTGACCAGATCATAGGGTATAGAGGTTGATAGAGCACAGCGACACGTCACAGGCTTTTATGCATTTGAGTCAGCTCTAGGACACAGCGGGTTGGAAGAGGAGGACATAGCTGATGTGTGGGTAGCTTGATTCATTGAGAGAGGGCCGCAGAGACCATCTATAGCACGCAAAGCGACTAGAGCACACTCTATTGAGGTCCGACCTATCACAACTTTCCTCAGGGGAGACGCCCGAAATGAGGGGTCACTCTGAACATAGACCAGCGGGGTTCAAAGATCGGTGAGACAACCCATTTTTCGCCGCTCACACACGAGCCATTGCAATATGGCAGGAGGTCCTAGCACCGATCCTTGCACATATGTTTAACCTTGCAGTTTGTCACGGCTTCCCACCAGCATGGAGCACCACTACTATCGTACCGATACACAAAGCAGGAGACCTCATGGACATCGGGAACTATCGCACCCTCATGATTGGCCACACAGTGGTCAAGATCTATGGATCGGTACTAGAGAGAAAGATCAGCAGTCATACAAAGGAACGGGAGCAACAAGCACTAGGGCAGACAGGATTCAGGAGGCAGCACTCTACTCTAGACCACATTTTCACTCTGAGGGCTATCATTGTGGAGGTGAGGTCCAGACATCAGAGAGTCTACACATGCTTCGTAGACTTTTGAAAGGCCTTCGACATTGTTCCATGATCCCGCATGATTAGGAGACTAGAGGAGATGCAGATCCCAGAGATGCTGATTTGGGGTGTGATTAGCTTATATGAGTGAGTCAGAGGTAAGGTTCGTGTCCCAGGCGGTCTATCGGATTGGGTCGAGAGCACATTGGGGTGAATGTTAGAATTATAGATATAATTCAGCAGTGACCAATGTAATATAATAAGCTAGTTAGGGGCACTTTTCCCTCATTTAGAGGTTTTTCCCCCTAACTGCAGTTAGTTCACTAACTATGGTTAGTGACTACTAAGGTTTTGTCACTAGGACAAAACCTTATCCTACTCACTGTGTGTTGTACTCTTTTCACTCTATTCTATTGCAACTACAGCTTCCAAGCTTCCTACTCTCTCACTCCCTCTTGCTCTCACTCTCTCCCTTTCCTTCATTTGGTATCAGAGCAGGTTCTAGGCCTTTGAGCCCTCTGCTCCTTTTCGTACCAGCGCCTTGCCTCCAGCTCCAGCCCGCTCCAATCTGTCCGTACAGTCCGTACGACTGTACGGCATCCTGACGCATCGTCGGCCGTACATACCTGCTGACCGTACCGTGTCGCCATTCTGATCCGTACGACGACCGCCATTCAGATCCGTACAGTGTCGCTGTACAGATCCGTACCAGCGCCGTACACTTTGGAAGACGTGTCCGTATAATGACCGCTGTCCGTACCAGCGCCGTACACTTTGGAAGACGTGTCCGTACATTGACCGCCGTACAGCGCAACAGCATCCGTACCTGTCGTCGTACAGTGCCAGCCGTACAGTGCCGTACAAACTGTACGGCATTTCCGTACTGTTCACACTGTCTGTACTGAATCCGCTTCAGTACAACAGGTAGCTGCTTTGTTTCGAAAAGAACCAGCAGGTGTTTTGTTTTTGACAGACAAATTGTGCAGACAGCCATTGTTTGGCCTACATTCTGGGAGCACATTTGGAGCTTTTGCAGTTTTTGCAGAGAATTGCAGAAATTTGGGGCTTTTAGTTGAATTGCCCCTTTCAGGTGCAATTTCTTGCAGAAATTTGGGGCTTTTGCAGTTTGGATGTAATTTGGCAGTTGAAAGATCATTTGGGAGTTTTGCAAGCAGTTTTGGACTCAGTATTTGGGGCTTTTAGCATCGTTACCCTTTTCTGGCTGCAATTTCTAGCCACAAATTGGGGCTTTTGTGTTGGGAGAGCATTTTTTGGAGTATTCAGTACATACTGCCTTTCTTGGAGTGTTTGGAACACTTTTGGCAGATTTTGGAGAGTGTTTTATGCTTGGACAGATTTCTGACAGCTCAAGTACAGAAATCTAAGTTGCATATACAGCCAGTGCTTGGCTGTGTTTTTGGGAGTTGTGCATTTTATTCCCAGTAAGGGAATTCAGCTTTGTATCTGCTTCAATCTCTTTCTCAGATATGGCCCATCAAAATCAGAATGAGTTCCAGTTTGGTGGTCTTTCACAGGAAGACAAATTGGATGGTACCAACTACTCCCTCTGGAGTTTCATGGTACGTAATATTCTGATTTCTCGCAATTTATGGGATTATGTCAATGGGGATGAAATCCGACCAGCAGATATTGCACCTGCTACCCCTCCTCAGCAAGGAGGTGGAAGAGGTCGTGCACAGGGTGCAGCTGCAGGACAAGTTGTTGGTGCAGCTACAGTCAATACTCCAGAGCAGAAAAGATGGGATTCACGGGATGCCTTAGCCTTGTCATGCATCTCTCTTTCAGTGAAAAGATCAATCATTCCGCATATCCGGTCATGTAAGACCTCCAGGGCAGCGTGGGATATTTTGGAAAGCATGTATGCAGCACGGAATGATGCCAGGGTATCTTTTTTAAAAAGAGAGTTGAGCAATACACATATGGAGGAGGGTGACTCCATGTCAGTCCACCTCACTAAGCTACAGGATCTCAGAGAGCAGTTGTTAAACATAGATGAAATTATTCCTGATTCAGAGATGATTACAACCACTCTGAATTCTCTTCCTGAGTCTTATCTCAGCTTTCACACTTCGCTGAATTTATCATTGAGGGGGGGTGCAAATCCTCTCTCTTTTCATGAGTTGATAGGACTTTTGCTTCAGGAAGAGCAGACCAGGAAAAATTTGGCTTCACGTGCAGGTGAACAAGCTATGCTCTCAAAATTTAAATCAAAAACAAAGGGACAGGCAAAGACAACAGCAAATCAGCCTTCCAGTGGGTCAGGACAGCCTTCACAAAAGGCTAAAAGTGATGCAAGCAAGCCCAAAAAGAAGGGTTTTTGTCACTACTGCAAAAAGCCAGGTCATCACATAGCAGAATGCAGGAAAAGGATTGCAAAGGAAAAGAAAAACAGCTCAGGAATGGCTGTTTCAGATTCAGCCCCTTGTGCATCTGACAGTGGGGATGCTGCAGCCAACTTTGTTGGTCAAGATTATGCCTTTTTATCTTGCATTTCTGATTCTAGGTTGGCTTTTCCAGATGCTCGGGATAGTACAGCTTCTTGCAGTGATGATACATATGCATTTTTGACTTGCAGTTTTGACTCTCCTTCAGATGCATCTGCTTTCAGTGTTGATGAAACACTGAACACATGGTATTTTGACAGCGGTGCATCCAAGCACATCACTTCGAGGAAGTGTCTCTTTACTTCCTTGCATCCACCTCCTGTTGGTAAGAAAGTCACTTGTGCCAACAACTCCTCATATTCAGTACGTGGCACAGGAGAAGTTGAGCTCACTGCAATTGATGGCTCAATTTTCAGACTTTCTGATGTCTTATATGTGCCTGGCATAACCAAAAATCTCCTTTCAGTGTCTACTCTTAACAGAGGGGGATTTCAGGTCATCTTTGAGGATGACAAATGTGCTGTCCGGGACAGGGAAGCTAACTATGCCTTAATGTTATCTGGTACTCTGCTGCGTGGGCTTTTTCAGCTTGATATTTTTGAGAAAAGAGCAGCTCATGCTTTGGCAATTTCTACCCCTACAGTTGCCATGCAAAATGCAGAATTATGGCATGCCAGATATGGCCACATGCATTACAACAGCTTAATGACACTTCAGAAATTTTCAATGGTTGATGCATTGCCACCTCTTGAGATACCTCCTCCACATGCCTGTGAAGGGTGCATTTTAGGTAAAATGCATAGATTTCCCTTCAAGAAGGATGGTTCAGTTAAAGCTGTTCGCAAATTGCAGCTTATACACAGTGATGTCTGTGGTCCCATGAGGACTCCGTCATTGGGTGGTCATCTCTACTTTGTCACATTTATTGATGACTACTCCAATTTTACTTGGGTTTATGGGCTGAAAAAGAAATCTGAAGTCTTCACAGTGTTTAAACACTTTTCAGCCATGGTTGAAAATGAAACCGGGCTCAAGATACAGACATTACGCACGGATAGAGGTGGGGAATACCTATCTGCAGAATTTGATGCTTTCCTCAAACAAAAGGGTATTGTGCATCAGCTCACAGTCAGGCTGACCCCTCAGCAAAATGGCAAAGCTGAGAGGAAAAATAGAACCCTCATGGAGATGGACAGATGTATGCTGAAAAGCAAACACATGCCTCATAAATTCTGGTTAGAGGGTTTGATGTGTGCCAATTACATTTTGAACAGGGCTCCCACTAAGGCTTTAAAAACAAAAACTCCTTTTGAGGTCTGGAATGACAGGAAGCCTTCAGTGGATCACTTCCAAGTCTTTGGATGCCTTGCCTATGCACATGTGCCAGTTGAATTTAGGCACAAATTGTCAGATAAAGCCATCAAATGCATATTTGTTGGATACAGTGCAGAAAGCAAGGGGTATCGTCTCTACAATCCTGCTACACGCAAAATCATTGTAAGTAGAGATGTGATATTTTCTGAAAATTCAGCTCACACTCAGGCTGATTTTCAAATGCCTTCATCTTCAGAAGATGTCTTTCAAGGGTTGCTACCCATTGCTTTGGGTTCCCCTGCTGATTTTTCTGATCCAAATCAGAATTTACAGCAACCTTCAAATGCTTCAGTTCCGCCACAGGATGTCATGCCTCCTCCACAGGCAGTGGAACAAGCGGTGCAGCAAGAAATTGCAGACATACATGCAGCAAAAACAGTCCCAAACTGGCTGTTACAGACTCTCCGGGAGAGTAAACTTGATGCTCCGTTACCTGGCAGGACTCGCAGTGCAGCAAGGCACATGGAAGGTGCTAATTCAGTGGAATCAGCATATGCAGGTACTCTCCTTGATGAAGAGGAGCCTACCACATTTGAAGAGGCACAAGGTAATGTGCATTGGATGAATGCCATGCACGATGAGTTGCAGTCCATTGCAAAAAATCAGACTTGGGATGTTGTGGACTTGCCACAGGGTAAACATGCTATTGGCACACGATGGGTATTTAAAGTCAAACGAAAGCCAGATGGTTCCATTGACAGATATAAAGCCAGGCTGGTTGCTAAAGGCTATGCTCAGAAAAAGGGCATAGATTATGAGGAGACTTTTGCTCCTACATCCCGGATGACCACCATCCGATCAGTAATTGCAATGGCTACACATTTTGAGTGGAATGTTCATCAGTTGGACATCAAAACAGCCTTCTTAAATGGGGACTTGCTGGAAGAGGTGTATGTCAAACCACCTCCGGGTTTTGGAATTACAGCAAATGCACTTCAAGTCTGCAAGCTTAATAAAGCTTTATATGGGCTGAAACAGGCCCCTCGTGCATGGTATGCCAAGATACATGCCTTTTTGACCAGCAAGGGGCTGCACAATAGTCCTACTGAAAGCACCCTCTACATCAAGATGGATGGGGGGGAAATCTTAGTCATCCTTCTTTATGTTGATGACTTACTGCTCATAGGGTCCAATGAAGAAAAAATTGCAGATTTCAAAACTGATTTGCAGACCCACTTTGATATGTCAGATTTGGGGCTGCTTCATTTTTATTTGGGGATCCAGTTCTCTCATGAGAGACGTGGCACTGTTATGTCTCAGTCCAAGTATGTTCAGAAACTTTTGGACAGATTTAACATGCAAGAGTGTAAGCCCATATCTACTCCTATGGAACCGGGGCTGAAACTCACAATGCATGATGCAGGAGAATCAGTTGATGCCACACTTTACAGTCAAGCTGTTGGATGCCTCATATATCTCTGCAATACTAGGCATGATATTCAGTTTGCAGTATCTCAGGTGAGCAGGTACATGCACAGCCCCAAAACTATGCATTGGCAGGCAGTTAAGCGCATCTTCCGTTATTTGCAAGGCACCAAGTCTTTTGGCTTACTATTTCCCAGGGGGGGTGACTTGCAGATGCATGCCTACAGTGATTTAGATTGGGCTGGTGATTATGACTCTAGGCAGTCCACTAGTGGTAATTGTTTCTTTTTGGGAAAATCTTGCATTTCATGGCTGAGCAAGAAACAATCTACAGTGGCTACCTCATCATGTGAAGCTGAGTACAGGGCAGCTTTCACAGCAACAGTTGAATGTGTCTGGCTGAGACGTTTATTTGCTGATCTTCATCTGTCTTTGGAGGGTCCTTCTCCAATTCTCACTGATAGTCAGAGTGCCATTGCAGTGGCAAAGAATCCAGTGTTTCATGCTCGCACGAAGCACATTGAGGTTCACTATCACTACGTGAGAGAGAAGTTGCATGCAGGAGAGATCAGTATGATCTTTGTGTCCACACATGACAACGTTGCAGATATTTTCACCAAAGCGCTACCACGTGAGAAGTTTGAGGCATTTCGCAGTGCCCTGAACTTATATCCGTTTGGTGATTGATCAGCCTTGTACATGACATTGGCACTGCAGGGGGGTGTTAGAATTATAGATATAATTCAGCAGTGACCAATGTAATATAATAAGTTAGTTAGGGGCACTTTTCCCTCATTTAGAGGTTTTTCCCCCTAACTGCAGTTAGTTCACTAACTATGGTTAGTGACTACTAAGGTTTTGTCACTAGGACAAAACCTTATCCTACTCACTGTGTGTTGTACTCTTTTCACTCTATTCTATTGCAACTACAGCTTCCAAGCTTCCTACTCTCTCACTCCCTCTTGCTCTCACTCTCTCCCTTTCCTTCAGTGAAGCAAGGCTGCCCTCTCTCACCGACTCTTTGGACTCTACATTGATGAGATCACATCTTTCATAGATCGCCTAGGTGGCGAGGGCTCATTACTAGGGGATCTCCTCATACAGATATTGTTATATGCTAATGATATAGTCCTTATATCCTCTTCAGCGGAGGGGCTGCAGAGAGATATTGAGGCTTTAGAGGTGTTTTGCAGAGAGAGAGATCTGACAGTCAACCTTGGGAAAACTAAGGTTATGATCTTGAACACCTCACGAGGAGTGACTAACCGACTTACTTTCACCTATCGTGGTGAACCAGTGGAGATAGTGCAATCATACACATATTTGGGAGCAGTCTTCACAGGACCCATCTTCATGATGAAACATGCAGCCCATGCATGACTCACACGAGGGCGTAGTGCTTTGGCTAGACTAGAGCCGGAGTGTTTCCAGGGGCACTTCCAGGATCCACCGATGAAGGGCTGGCTTTTCGACACACTAGTGCGGCGGACTGTCATGTATGCATCGCCTTTCTGGGGGTGCGATCTTCCGAGGACAGACTGGAGGAGCTTCGAGCGGCTAAAGGGGATGATGGGATCCAGGATGATCCGATGCAAGCCCTCAGTTCCACATGAGATAGTACAGGCAGAGTTCGCCATGACACCTCTCCAGGTTGATGCCATCTTTCAGACAATGACTTTCATCCATAGAGTCTGGGACTTATCTAATTGGAGAGTTTCAAGGTTGGTCCTAGAGTCATCCAGACTCGCAGAGAGCGGGGTAGACACATGGTATGCATGCATATCTACATGGCTTGCCCCCTTTCAGTACAACATGGATGCACCTCCTAAGTCGATCCCGCGAGATGAGATCAACTGTATCATACGGTTAGACCTCCTCCAGCTTCACACATCCGGGACTTGGGGGGAGGACTAGGAGCTCCCCACCAAGACCCAGTTTTATCGCGACCACTTCTTGAGAGTATCTGAGGAGGGATTCATTATCAGACCCCAGTATCTCGAGGATAGAGGAGTATCTCATGCTCTGAGGATTGCTATCGGTCATATGCGGGTTTCATCCCATTAGCTGAGGATTGAGGTAGGGAGAGCAGTGGGTATACCTAGAGAAAGAAAGAAAGAAAGAAAGAAAGAGATATTAATGTCCATGGGAGACCTCGCGGGCCTATGGGACAAAGTGCACAGAAAAGCGAACTCATACAAGGCTCAGTGGGCTGAAGCAAAGGGTACGCTAGGACCCTTACTGAGTACTAATCTATGCTAACAGAATCATAATCATAAACATAATCATAATCATATCATATCAATCAATCTATGTAGGCGCTGGGATGAAACCAAAGCTTGGTACAGTGATGGCTCTCTGGTGGGCTGCGAAAATATCTCGTATCTGCGTCTGTCAAGCTATCTCGAGCTTTGGCGGGGGTGCGGTCTCCTCGCTCTCTGGACTCTTTGGGCTATGTCTAGAGTGATCCCTCGTCTTTGTCGGTCTCCTATGAGGAAAGCTGTGATAGGTCAGGACATGTGGCCTCTGCGCCCCTCTCTTGGCAGTACTGTGCCGATTGCTCATCCAGACTGCTCTCATATCGGCTAGCTCCTCTCCACTCCACTGTGTCCGAGGGCTTACTCAAATGTATAGAAGTCTGTGACGTGCCGCTGTGTCTTATCACCCTCTATGCCCTGTTGCTCTTTGATCTGTCGTAGAAGCGCCTCCCTGTGTTGCCGCATCTTCATCAGATAGAGTCCGATATAGACCTGGTCATGGAAGTGGATCAGTCGTGACAAAGGACCGAAGTCATTCCCCTCTAGGTAGAGACAGTGGTAGCGTCCTCGAATCTCATAGTAGGTTGGGCAAACACAAAGGAAATTCTACTCTGTCTCAACCGCCCCGAGCATACATAGCGTGCAGATGCGCTGCTCTCTATGTATACCCACTGCTCTCCCTGCCTCCATCCTCAGCTGATGGGATAAAACCCGGATTTGACCAATGGCAATCCTCAGTGCATGAGATACTCCTCTATCCTCGAGATACTGGGATCTGATAATGAATCCCTCCTTTGATACTAGCAGGAAGTGGTCGCGATAGAACTGGGTCTTTGTGGGGAGTTCCTGGTCCTCCCCCCAACTTTGGGATGTGTGAAGTTGGAGGAGGTCTAACCATATAATACGGTTGATCTCATCTTGCAGGATCAACTCAGGAGGTGCATCCATGCTGTATTGAAAGGGGGGAAGCCTATCCATTTGGATACCGTGCTTGGCAAGCCATGTAGATATGCGTGCCCCGCTCTCTGCGAGTCGTCTGGATGACTCTAGGGCCAATTTCGGAAGTCTCCAATTGGGTGAGTCCCACACCCTGTGGATGAAAGTCATTGTCTAAAAGATGGCATCAACCTGGAGAGGTGTCATGGCGAACTCTGTTTGTACTATCTCATGTTGAACTGAGGGCTTACATCAGATCATCCTGGATCCCATCGTCACCTGTAGTGGCTCAAAGCTCCTCCAATCTGTCCTCGGAAGATCGCACCCCTAGAAAGGTGCTGCATACATGATAGTCGGTCACATGTATGAGGAGATCCCCTAGTGATGAGCGCTCACCGCCTATGCGATCTATGAAAGATGTAATCTCATCAATGTAGAGTCCAAAAAGAGTCGGTGAGAGAGGGCAGCCCTGCTTCACCCCAATGGTGCTCTCGACCCACTCCGATAGGCCGCCTGGGGCATGGACCCTGCCTCTGACTGACTCATGTAAGCTCATCACACCCCAAATCAGTATCTCTGGGATCTGCATCTCCTGTAGTCTCCTGATCATGCGGGATCGTGGAACAGTGCCGAAGGCCTTTCGAAAGTCTACGAAGCATGTGTAGACTTTCTGATGTCTGGGCCTCGCCTCCTTAATGATAGCCCTCAGAGTAAAAATGTGGTCTAGAGTAGAGTGCTGCCTCCTGAATCCTACCTGCCCTAGTGCTCGTTGCCCCCGTGCCTCTGTATGACGGCTGATCTCTCTCTAGCACCGATCCATAGATCTTGGCCAGTGTGTGGCCAATCATGAGGGTACGATAGTTCCTGGTGTCCATGGGGTCTCCTGCTTTGTGTATCGGTACGATAGTAGTGGTGCTCCATGTTGGTGGGAAGCCATGGCAAACTGCAAGGTTAAACATATGTGCAAGGATCGGTGCTAGGCTGCCCATGTGCGAAGTGCTTTGTCCAAAGGCCTTCGTGATCCTGTGCTTTCCGGTTGTGGAGCCGGCGAAGTGCAGCCCGCACATTGTGTGTAGTGAATAGATGACAAGTAGTGGGTCTGGGCATAGTGGACATGTGGTGTCTGCCTCTGAACATCATATAAGGAGCATGCATAGGTGTGCCACACGCCCGGATTAGTGATGGGGATGGGTGGCTTTCCCTTCGCGAGTTGGGTCTCCTCCGCGAAACGATCTGATGATCTCATCCATCCTATGTGTGAGGAAGGCTCGTCTCTTGCGGCGTGTCAGCCGTTGAAATATCTTGTGTGCCTCGTGTGGCGTCAACTAACCCAAGGCTCGCTCCGGTATGAGGTGGGCTCGCATCTCTCTACACTCATCATCAAACCAGGGGTTCTGAGGCATCTTCCCATCTCGTACCCGTGAAGATTGGGTCGTAGGAAAGGATCTGGTGGCAGCATCCTGCATCAATGCGACAAGGGTAGCTGAGGCATGGGCGAGGTCTAGATCAGCCTCCAATAAGGCCGGAAGCTCTCTGGCTAAGTCGCACACATACACTGGATCAAGAGCACGATCAAAGTGGATCTGGGTACGGGTAGGAACTCTCCCTATGCTTGGTGTAGTAACAAGAACATCGAAGGCCAAGTATGAGTGGTCAGCTCCAAGTGGGGGGGGGGGGGGTATGGTGAGGTCATGTATCCATGAGACAAAAGCCAGTGGGCCCAGTAGGTAGTCCACTGTGCTAGTCCCACCTCCATGTGGTAAGCATGTGAATCCCTCAGATGATGGCCATCTCTGAAGGCCATTGTAGATGATGAGGTCGTGGACAGCTCCCAACTCAAGCAGGTGTCGCTCGTATGTTGTCACATGCGAAGTATTTGCAGAGAGTCTCTGAGTCCCAAGTTCTACTGCATCTAACTCTAGCATCATGTTGGGGGGGATTGGGGGGGGGGGTGGTGAGGTCATGTATCCGTGAGACAAAAGTGAATGGGCCCAGTAGGTAGTCCATTGTCTAGCCCTGCCTCCATGTAGGAAGCATATAAATCCCCCAGATGATGGCCAGCTCTGAAGGCCATTGTAGATGATGAGGTCGTGGACAGCTCCCAACTCAAGCAGGTGTCGCCCGTATGCTGTCACATCTTTGAATCCCAAGTTCTACTGCATCTAACTCTGGCATCATGTGGGGATCTCTCTCATATGTGAAGTCACGTAAGCCCACTTGTCTGCCCCTCGTCCTTGCATTGAAATCCCCCAGAAGGAGGGTGTCTCCCTGTCTGGAGAACTCTATGATATCCTCATGTATTGTCTCATAAGGGCTGTGCCCCTCTGTAGTGACATCATGGGCATATGATGACGTGTGCGGAGGGAAATAGCATACTGCAATGAAGATAGGTCGGGGATCTAGTGGCTGCACTCGTATCCACATGTGATGTGCATGTTCCTCTCTCCATACTAGAGATATGAGTGGCCTCAAGTGTGTTTTGAAAAGGACAGCTGCACCTCCACAGCCTCGTACCCCACTATCTCTCCTCATTTCTTTCCTATGAGCAGACTCCCAGGTGTAGGGCCAACTGTTAGGCCTCTGACCAAGACATTAAATGCCTTGCTGCTCCTCCTTTTCTCTTCCTCAAGGGCTTCAGAGATGATCTCTTTCTTGGGGGCTGCCGTACCCTTCTCAACCACATTCTTCCATTCTAGCATGTGTTTTTTTTTCTGCAGTTTGCTGGTGGAGTGGAGGTTGGAGCTCACGGGGGACCCTGGGGCGTCATCTTGACTTCCGGTTGCTGTTCCGGTGGGGCTTCTCTGTTCAGTCATAGTCCATGGGGCCTGCATACCCCTTGCACAGAATTTTGTGGGCCTTTATTGGCCCTGGTGCAAGCTTGTTGTATTGTTTAGGTAGGTAGGTAGGGCAGCTACTGCTAAACAGTAGGCGGGAGGTAGACTAGTGGGGGGGTAGGTAGTCGAGGGCTAAAGGAGGTGGCGCAACAGTAGGAAGGCAGGGCTAGGGGTTGGGGGCTGAGGCGGAGAGGTTAGGGGCTGAGGCGAGGCTTGAGGCTGAGAGGCGGGGCTAAGGGAGGTTACGCAGCAGGCTAGGCTAGGGAGGCAGGGCTGGGGGCGGGGCTAGGGGCTGAGGTGGAGAGGATAGGAGCTGAGGCGGAGAGGCTAGAGGCTGAAAGGCGGAGAGGCTAGGGGAGGTGGCGCAGGCTGCTAGGCTAGGGAGGCTGCTCGGAGGCGGCGGAGTAGCATGGCGGGAGGGCTGAAGGAGGTGGCGGAGCAGCATGGCGGGCTAGGGGCTAGAGAGAGAGAGACAGAGAGAGAGAGAGAGAGATGATTGGATAAAAGTCCACGTGAGACCCTTCAAGATCTATGGATGCTATGTACGTTGGGGGCAGTTGAGACAGAGGAGCATTTTTTGTGTGTTTGCCCAGCCTACTATGAGATTCGGGGATGCTACCACTGTCTCTACCTAGAGGGGAGTGGCTTCGGTCCTTTGTCACGATTGATCCATTTCCATGACCAGGTCTGTATTGGGCTTTATCTTATGGAGATGTGGCGACACAGGGAGGCGCTTCTACGACAGATCAGAGAGCAGCAGGGGATGGTCAGACCACTACAGGACATAGAGGGTGACGGGGTACATCGGCACATCACAGACTTCTATACATTTGAGTCAGCCCCCGGACACAGTAGAGTGGAGGAAGAGGAGCTAGCCAAAATGAGAGCAGTGTGGATGAGCAGCTGGCACAGTACCATCGAGAGAGGGGTGCAGAGGCGTGCGACAGAGAGCCCCGTGAGTACACTCTATTGAGGTCCGACCTATCACAGCTTTCCTCAGGGGAGGCCGACAAAGACGAGGGGTCACTCTAGACATAGCCCAGAGAGTCCAGAGAGCGAGGAGACCGCTCCCCCCATCGCAGTGCGAGACAGCTCGACAAACGTAGATACGAGACGTTTTCGCAGCCCACCAGAGAGCCATCACTGTACAAGGCTTCGGTTTCGTCCCAGCGCCTGGATAGATAGATAGATTGATTGATATGATATGATATGATATGATTATGATTATGATTATGATTCTGTTAGCTTAGACTAGTACTGAGCAAGGGTAGCGTACCCTTTGCTTCAGCCCACTGAGGCTTGTATGAGTTAGCTTTTCTGTGCACTTTGTCCCATAGGCCCGCGAGGTCTCTCGTGGACGTTAATATATATCTCTTTCTTTTGTTCTTTCTCCAATAAGAGAGAGAAAATACGTCACATAAGATGTGTTGTGCAATGCAAGAGTGCTAGAAGCCACACAGAGGGCATCGATATCTCAAGGACATCAGACAATGCATAGCTTTAATCACATCAAAGCAATCTGACCGAGAATGGATGGTGGACTTTGATGCATCACAACACATGTGTACAGTTGTGATTCGTTTAAGATACTTGATCCACTTAGGGGAGCTCCAGATGTTTATCTTGGAGACAATCATCCAATTCCAGTAAAAGGGACTAGTGACATTCAGCTTCCAACTAGTGAGATCAATACCATTTGTAATGTGCTTTATGTGCCAAGACTTGGCGTGAATCTACTGTCAGTTCTACAATGTGATGATCGTAAAATTCGGATTCTCTTTGATGACAAGGTGCTCTTGTTCATGTAGGAAGGGACCATTAGAAATAGGTTGAGAGATGACATTTTTTAACAAGTTGGTAGTCACACCCCTTGGATAGAGATCATGCATGATTGCACATATTGACTCTTAGTTTGGCGCCAGAGGTATGGCGCCTTCACTTCAGATGCATGTAGTTGCTTGAACACAGGAACATGGTCAATGGACTCCCATTTGTCAAAGATGAAGGTTTGTGTGAAGGATGCCTTTATGGGAAACATCACAAAGAGTCTTTTCCCAAGGGTCAAGCCACTAGAGCCAAGAGGCCATTGGAACAACAGAGTGACATTGCAAGGTACATGACAATATGCCATCACTTGGTGGTAGCAAATATGTCACATTTATTTATGAGTATATCATAAAAGTATTTGTCTACTTGATGAAGCAAGATATAAACTTCTTGAAAAGTTGAGTTCAAGAGTATGGTAGAAACTCAAACCAATTGTGAAATCGAATGCCTTTGATCTGACGATGGGGGAAAATTATGTCTCTAAAGCAATTATTGAGTTTTGCAAACAGTGGGAAATATGCAACAATTTTGCTTGCCAACTACAAAAAAATGATACGGAGTAGCAAAACGAAACAACAGCACCATTGTTTAGTGTGCAAGGAGGAGTGATAGACACCTATAGTTCGCCAATGGGGGTGGTACTCTTGTGTTAATTTGAGTTTTTCTTTGTCTCATAAGCTTCTTTGGCCTTTTGCAGACGTTAATAAACCCTTATGTCTTTCTTTCTTTCTCTGTATGTGTGCGTACACGCCTGCGCACGTGTGGGTATCAGTTCATCAATAGTTTTTCTTTGGAGGTGTGCTAGATACCTCTGTTACCCCCCCATGGAGGTGTATTTTTCATGGCTGATTTTGACTCCTTGGTCTCATAGGCTTTTCTGACCTTTCACAGACATTAATAAACCTTTTTTGATATGCAGGAGATCAGACAAAGGATCACTTTGTGTTCAGATGACTTAGTGTACTATTAGATTTGTGAACGACATCATTGTCTATTCAGTAGCAGTTTTGGCCCACTCAGGAATTCCTGGCACATCCTGACAGTGGTGGGTGGCCATGTTCCTTCTTGAGGCCCAAAGACATAGAGCTCAGCTCATACGAGAGTCAGAGCATGATCACGGACTTTTCCTCTGGTGACTTGAGCCAGGGACAGCAAGGGACCTGACGTAGTAGATCCGGACCCGGGGTGGACACACACACAAGGATTGCAGAATATCCTCTATTTTGGAAGTGGGGAGATGGACCATTGGAGTGACGACATCACTTTCAGATGGAGAGCTACCTCATGGAGAGTACAGAGGAGGTAGGGGCCTGGATAGACCAAGCATCAGCAATGATCCATCACATTTTTTCTTGACGCCAGCCCTCACCATAGCCACTATTAGACAAGCTCCTCTGTCTCTCCTCAATTGTTCAGTGGAGTTGTCCAACAGACGCCATTACATAGGTTCGGTCAATCGGATGGATAGCTGACCTATTGGTAGATGACCAGGGGCTCCCTTCGTTGTTTCCCTTTTTGGGGGTTTCTCTGCAGTGACAGCATGAGCTATTTATTTTTCTTGTCACAGATGTCAGCGTTGGTTATGGGTGCCCGTTTAGGTGCCCCACCCTTACCTTTCATTGTATCTGGTTTTTCCAGTTTCATAGACCCTTCGGTCTTTTGTAGATGTTAATAAACTCTCCGCCTCCCCCCTGTCCCTGGCCGGTCCCCTTCCAGCCCCCACTCCAGACTGTTCCAGCCCCTGATGGACCTGCTACACCCCTGTTGGATCAGCTCCAGCTCCCCTTTGAAGCTGTGCCACTTTCGCAAATAGGTTCCAGCTGCTCCAGCCCTGTCTGGACCTGCAAAGCACCAAGACACCCGCAAATCCCCTCGTCTAGACCTCCAGCACTATCGCAGGACATGCACCAGCACCAAAGGACCAAGAAACATGCAAATTCCATTTTTTATACCTCTAGCACTGTTGTGGGACAGGTGACAGCTCTAGCAAAGCAAAGAAGACCTCAGTGGATCACCTACAGGCTCCAAAAGACTGTGCCAACTTGTTGCAGTTCTTGTCTGAAGCTTCCAGAGGCTCATGAGTCTGTTTGAAGTACATGAAGAGTGGGTGACCAGATAAGATATACAGCTGATACCTTCTACTGCACATTTCTTGACACTTGAATTTGCTGATATCACTAACAATGTAGTGCCAAGTATCAAAGATATATTGCTACAAAATCTGCTTAACAGGTCAAGATTCCCACTATTGAACAGGTCATTATTCACAAAAGAGGAGTGGAATTCACACTACTAACATATATGCAGATACGTCTACTCCCAAGGGATCGCCTCTTAGCATCACGTTCCCCCCATCCCAAATTTTTAGAACATCAAAGAGGCAGATATATGAGGCAATGATCAAATCGCAGAATGAAAATACCCTGTTAATCTAGGAGGTAAAACAGGTGAAAGACAGCACGAATGAAATGTCCCAGAAAATGCAAGCAAGGGATGACAAAATAGAAACAGGATATGCCAAGATCAGGGATGCGTCAATTTTACGAGCAAAAACCTATGAGCAGGTTTATCCGAGCGTGTTTTTCAAGAGATTTAAAAAAATGTATTTCTTTGGGAAATATGGTTTTTACACTTTTCCTTTCACTAGAACTAGATCCCTTTATCATAAAAATATACAGACTAGTCACTCATTCATTTTTACACAACATAAATTTCTTATTTAGAGACATCCCTTTGTACCCCTGTTATTACCTTAAAAAAGTGTTGATTCCTTTAAGAAACATCCCTCATAATCACTCTCAATGTAATAATACTATGCATACATAATTACTTATTAACACATTTATATCATATGGCAATGTCTTTTTAGTGTTTTTATAGCATAAATAACAAGATATTTATGGACATGTTTCTAAAGAAGTTTAAATTACTATAAATAAGTATTAACTTGGGCTTATATATCACTCTCATAAAATACATGTAATATTTAATACAATATATGCAAGATTTTCCAAAATATAACTCCATAGATGTGCTCAAAGGGGGTGTTCCGATCAATTTGAGTGGTTGAATGACTATATTTGGACATTGGATATGAAAGTTATGTTATTTTTAAAAGTGCTGTCCAAGGTAGTTTCGCCAGCGAAACTACCTTGGGAGACCTACTTCAAAGGGGTTTCGCTGGCGAAACTACCTGGATGGCTTGCTTCAATGAGTTTTCTTTGAAGAAACCCTTTCATGAAGATAGGTTGAGAGAGGGTTTTCAATGTCACCCCCTATTAAGTAAAAGTTGTAAGAAGGATCATAAGGGAATTTTCATAGAGAAGTCTACTCTAAATGTGGGTTTCTTCAAAAGCCATCCCATTATGCTCTCACCACTCCTAAAGATTCACCTAAAGATTTTTGTATAAAATAGGCATTGCTATAATACTTTGCATATTTCTAAGTGAAACTATGTTTTCTTCTGATCGATTTTTGCCATATTTATGCATAGTTGGAAGCTTTTTTTTTCCTTCGCTCGGACGCTCGGAAGATTTCGCTCAGAAAATGCTCGTCCCCCAAGATCAGCAGCATGGAACATATTATAGAGAAGAAAATGCAAAAGCAAAAAGTGCAGGGGGTGCCAGATCAGATATGGATCCCACAAATGACAAAATCACAAATTATCATCACTACCATTGATGATATAGTCAAGAGAAAAATATATTTGTTCGAGAAGAAGGAAACAGGAAAAAGCCCTGAAACTTAGAATTGTAGGAGTGAGCATGAGGACATGGACTCATCCCTGTCTTTCAAAAGACAACGCATATTTCTACAACAAAGTGGCAGGATGCCTTCAGAGTGGGGAAGAAAGGGGACAAATCAAGCCAGATAGTTGTTAAATTTCAAAGTGTTGAATTATAAACACCACCTCAAGAGGCAATCTATATGGATAAATGAGGATCACACATGAGGTCAATATGCCCAAAGATCAAGGAGCTTGGAAAAAATGAAAAATGCAAAAAAGAGGGGAAGAATGCATACATGAAGGGTGGGAAAGCTGTAGAAAAAGGCAAAGGGAGAGGGGAGCATGCATAGGGGCTCGAGACCTTAGGATCAAACCATGGAACATGGGAGGATGGACATTGGACAAGGCCATCACATCGGAAGAGGAAATATTAGAGATGGATATACTTATGTCTTAGAGACATGGGAGCATGAGGGAAATGAATCCCTACAAATCCAGGGCTGCTGGAACACATCAATATGGAACACAGAAACAAACATAGGACGGGGTTTTGGTGGGATAGCATGCTACATCAGCATGGCATGGGAAAAATCAACCAAGGTCATAAAAAAGGACCCACAGAAACAATATATGTGGTTGGAGAGAACGGCAAAAGAGAGCAATATCAAACTGGCAGCATGCTACTTTGCACCCGGGCAATCAGCCATCTACAAACACAACATCCATATATCTTGAGAAGATCTTCTCATGCATTTGGGGGAGGATATGGCCAGGTTTTCTAGAGACCTTGCAATTATTCTCGTACGGGATTTCAATCACAGACAGGCTCAATGCAAGGTATCATTACATTGGAGGGAAGAGATCCCACATGGATGGAAGAAATGGATGAGGACAATGAAGGAAGAAGGGGCTGGAAAAGGTCATCGAGAAAGAAAGAAAGAAAGAAAGGAAAAAAAGTTTATTAAAGTCTTTGGAAGACCGATGGGTTTATGAGACTATGAAAAACCTGATACAATGAGCTGTGGTAGTGGAGCTACTAAGCGAGCATCCACACCAATGCAGAATGCAAAAAATGCAAAATGGCAATACTAAGTCCTAAGTACAACATAGTACAACATAGTCATGTCGATAGTCGACTATATATGAATCTCAGCGCATCATCAACATCATCATCATCAGCAGCAGCAGGACATCAGGATGGATGAGGCAGTGGAGGCATGAGGTCAGCAATAGAGTGCTGTCAGCCCCTCAAGGGTGCAGTCAGTACGTCTCCTGGTCATAGCTCTGCGTCTAACCAAGGCCACTGTGACCCCCGTCGGTTGGGCTCCAACTCTAAACAAGCAGGGGATGTCCCCAAGTATGATATGTGTGTCAATCCTCTGTCTGAGCTGTCGGGTCACATTCTCCGAGTCACGGGCATGTCGAGGTCTCATCTCGTGGGGGTCTATGTGATCTGGCTGAAAGAACTCCGTGATAGAGCTCTGAAAGGTATCAGTCAAGGAAGAAGTCTGCTCCTGTCTTCGTGCTCGAAGTATCCTCTCGCGGTGTCTAAGCACCTCATGAATGAAACCAGCCAAACACTGTTGGTTTGGGTAGGAAAGGAAACGGGCCAAAACCCCATAACTATCTTTGAAGAGGCAGCAGAAATGCCCTCGGATCTCATAGTAAACAAGATACCTGAAGATGAAATGCTCCTCTGTCTCAACCTCCTGCATGTCACACAGTGTGCATATGCGCCTCTCCCTGGGTAACCGCTCTGCTCTGCCGCTCTCGATACAAAGTCTGTGTGAAGAGACGCAGAAGTGCCTCAAACCATCTCTCTGTGCGTGCATACCAGCACCTGTGGTCTCCCCCTGCTGCAAGTGCCATAGAAGAAGATAGTGCTAGCCATGGTATCCTGCTATGCCTAGAGGTGTTATCCCCATACTCCCTGACTCGGTACAGATACGTGATGACCTGAAATGCAGCATCTAGGTGTAATGGGGGTGACCCAAACTCCGCCCGAATGATCTGGTGAGGAACGGATGGCTTACCACGGATCATCGGTGATAACATGAGAACCTGTAGCCGCTCCACCCTGACCTACTCTGTATCCGACAAGTCAGCCCCCCAGCATGGATTGCCATACATCCCTTCTAGGCGGACCAAGGAGTCAAAAAGCAACTCTTTGGTCCGTGGATCTTGAAAGTGAGAGCGGAAGCACTGTCTCTCTAGTCTAGCCAATGAAGCATATCCTCTGCTCAGGCGTGCATGCATCGCAGGTCTCATAATTAAGATGGATCCGGAAAAGACGACCCCAAGATAAGTGTATGATGAAACTACCTCGACAGGGGACCCATCAAATGCGAACTGCTCCTGGCGCTTGACGGCTCAAGATATATTGAAGATCATAACCTTGGTTTTACCCAAGTTGACCTTCAAATCATGAGACTCACATGGGGACTGAGTGCGTCAAGGTGTCTTTGGAGCCCCTCTGCTGAGGAAGACAAGAGAGCCACATCATCTGCATAAAGCAATATCCGGATCAGCATGCCCGCGAGAGAGCAACCTACCCCCCTGTTTCTGCATCACTGTCTCGAGCTCGTCAATGTAGAGTCCAAACAAGGTAGGTGATAATGGACACCCTTGTTTGACCCCGATAGTGCTCATGATCTCGTCTGTCCATCCAGATCCTGTTTGGACTCTGCGTGAAACTCGCTCACATGGGGAGACAACACCCTATGCGGACGCTTCACATTGCAAATTTGCACTGTCACCTCATAATTCAAAAACACATAAGGTTACACATGCAAAACCCCTCAAGGATCAAGTGTAATTGACTACATGATCATAAGCCCACATGCAAGACACATACTTGAATATCTCAAGATTGAGGAGACTCTTGAGTTTGACCATAGAGCAATGCCTCTAGGCATCATACGGACAAAGGATGCTTTAAACAAAACAGAAAATTACTGCACACCCGAGGCTGATAATGGACTACGAGTAGGCTCATAATTATGAGAGGGAATTAGAGACAAGCATGTCACAAACTCAAATGCCTTCTACTTGTCACGCAATCAACAAGTGCATAATATAAATGCTGCAGGTGACAAGCAAGGGGAGGAGCATAGGGATGCCGTGCAACCACTGCTATTACCAGGAATGTAAAAATCTAAATAGGATGTGGAAATAGTAGAGATAGCTGAGAAAGAGGGCAAAGCTCGAGCATACAAAGAAGTGGGTAAGGAACAAAAAAAGAATGTTTCTCAAGAGCAAACAACTTGAGAGTTTTGAGGAGCTAAAACAAAAACCCAGAAAGGACCTCTACGAAAGAGATGGAGAAGAGAGAGTCAACCATGACTTTTCTATCAAAGCAGCAAATGACATCATAGCAAAAGAAAAATCTAGGAAATGGGAAGGCTACAGACACACAAGGACTAGTAACGGAGATACTAACATGGGGAGGAGAGAAGACAAAAAAAAAGGCTTATGAATATGGTTCTAGAGGAAGGGTTTTCCTAAGAATGGCTTTTACCAATCCACAAGGGGGAAGACAGCAGGAGGATGGCAAAATGTTCTCGTACGATCATGGTGAGCAGCGTAATGGCCAAGCTGTATGACACAATCATTGAGCAAAACATCAGAAAATGGGCGGAGACACAAGGAGTCAGGGCACCAAACACTCGACATTGGACTACTTGGTCGTCATAAGGGCTGCATCCGAGGGATCCAAGCATAAGAAAGAGGCCGTCTGTTGTTGCTTTGTAGACTTCAAGAAAGCCTTCAATAGAGTGCCACGTTGAAGCTATTTGAAAGTTTGGAAAAGATTCAAGTCCCTCAAGAACTTGTGGAGGTCATATACTGACTATACCAAAGAGTATTAGCTGAATTAGCAACGCGACTTGTAGATGGATCATGCTCTAGAGGAAAAGTGTTATAAGAAGTGACATAGGAGTCAAGCAAGGCTGCCCCCTCTCACCAACTCTTTTTGGTCTCTTTATTGATGAAGTAGAAGATTGGATGAGAATACATAGCAGAGAATGAGTCCACATTGCAGGCTACATCCTATTGTTTCTTAGTTACATAGAGGATGTAGTCTTCTTTGCAAAAAGCAAGAAGGAAATGCAAGCACATTTGGAGGGAATTTCTGCAGACACTCATGTATGCAGGTCAAGACAAAAGTAATGGTTTGGGACTCACATTAAGCAGATTGACTGAAGGGGAGCCTTTGGACACAGTCACCATGTACAAATATTTGCTGGAATTTACAGATAACTACAAGTGGAATGGATTTGTGGAAAGAAGAATTCTGGGAGGTTTGAAAGCTCTGCAGAGCTCCAAAATAAGTGCAAGAAGGCACACCCATGGAATTGGAAATGAGAAAGTCTATAAATACTCTACTTGTGCAAGCAGTGATCATTTATGGGTGTCCAGCCTAGGCACCCGGGCTTTCTAGAACTTACTGATGAAAAAGAACAGAAAATTTACATAAACGCTTTCTCATAGCAGAGCTACCGGTCAAAATACAGAGACTAAACAGTAGGAAAACATATGCATTCTTTTCTCAAACATTCTGATTTAAATTTCAAAAATAAATATATGCAATAAATGAAGTACCAAGCTAGTGGATATATGTTTTGTGAGGAAGCGACATACAGGACCTGGTAGTCCCTAGCTAGCTTCTTGTGAATCCCATCTTCAACAGAGATCACTGCCTACTTCATCGGCTTGCCAGACTATACACGGATCCACTTTCCCCACTCTTTGAGGATTTTGATTGGTCAGTTCTGTATCTCTCACATCGATCACTATTGAGGCTAGACGGACTAAGGGCATACCTAGGGAGGACTGCATATGCACCCCTATGTGATCTCAGGAGATTAAGTCAGAGGAGCACTTTGCTGTCAGATGCCCTGTGTGTTATGAGATGTCAGGTCGTTACCACTGTCTTTCCAGATATGGATTCGGACCCCTCTACAATCTCGTGGCTCACCTAGATCAGAGAGCTTTGCTCATCTTCATTCATGAGGTTGTATGACACAGAGACCAGCTGCTCAAGACACATAGACGAGATCAACGGGCTCATCCAGGCTCCACCCAGAGCGTGATCACGATAGCACAAACCAGCAGTCTCGAGGGAGATGGTGTTGCTGAGGCTTGGAGTGAGAGATGATAGACCTGTTGCTGTGTCGATGCATAGGTTAGGCTTTGGGATCTTCCCTTGTTATTGGACTAGAGACACAACCGATGGGGGCGACAATGGCATTTGTTCGATGGAGAGTCACGGGTAGGAGACCATAGTGGACCATGCAATCTGACCGATGCCAGTGCTGTATCAAGTGTTTCTGCCACCATAGCACCGATCACCGTTGGAGCCTCTCTCTAATGAGACCCTCTCGTCCATTCTCAGCCGCTTGATGGACTTTGTTCCTCAGACAGCATACAGGAGGACTGCCACAGTGATACCACACTACAGATTTCTCCATCCTCTCCATGGGTTTAGATACTTAGTATTAGTGTTTGTGGTTGTATTTCTCTTGGGTGCAGATTCTCGCTTAGTGGCTCCACCCATTCAGCTCATTGTATTTGGTGTTTTCAGTCTCATAGACCCTTCGGTATTTCAAAGACATTAATAAACTTTCTTACCTCTTTCTTCCTTTCTTCCTTTCTCTGATTTTATTCTACCATTGTCCCACCGGTCGCTAGGTCCTCCATGATATTGGGCCGGATTGTTGTTCTTTGTACATTGATGATATATGATGACAGAGGTGATGGGGATGATCATATTGACATTATGTTATGTCTCTTTATTGATGTTCTTTATGACTATGTAGCATGTAGCATGTAGTTTGGGTGTTGATGCTCGCTTAGTAGCTCCACCCTTTCAGCTTGTTTTGTATCAGGTTTCTCCCAGTCTCATAGACCCATCGGTCTTCCAAAGACTGTAATAAACTTTCTTTCTTTCTTTCTTTTTCTATTCTTTCTTTCCTATTAAGTGTTCCAAGATGGTCAATTTGCCAAGTTTGGATTTTGGAATTATTGGTCTTGGAAAGATATATCTATTTTTGACTTTTACTAATCTAAGGTACAAATTCATTGCAGCCTAAGGTGGTGCAACGGCATTTTCAGGATCTTACCCAAAGATATGGCTCTGTTGTTGCTGTTGATTTGGTGAATCAGGTAAATGACATTTCCTTTTGCAATCGTTTGTGTGTCCATTAGCTGTGTATTTGTCAAGCCGCATTTCTTGTCTAATCTAATGAGTACTGGCCTTAAATCATGATCTTTGAAAGCATTCACAATTACAATATCATTAGAAGTAAATCAAAGAGATCTTTTTGCACTGTACTAAATCCATTCTGTCCAAACCTTGGGCTTACATTAGCTCTTCTTGATGGTTTCTGCAGCACGGAAGTGAAGCCGTTTTGGGCATGGCGTATGGAAATGCTATGCAGAACTTAGTCAATGAGAACATCCAGTAATCGCTTTTTCTCTTTGTTCGGTAGTCTCTGTCTTTTGTTTGTTCTTTCAAAAAATGAGATGATATAATGGTTAAAAAATTTTAGAAGTAGTTGGACTCAGTAGAGGGTTTTGTTGCAGGTACGTCCCATTTGATTTTCATCATATATGTGGGCAAGTAAGATTCGACCGTTTGTCTTCTCTACATAATCAGATTGCAGAACAGCTGAGCAAGCAAAGGTGCGTTGTGGATTTGGTCCACTCCTGTGAGAATATTCTTTATTTGTCTTTTCAAAAGAGTAACCATCGTTTGACTGGTGGCTCATTAATTTCTTTTGGAGACAGATAAAGCTTTGATGTACACCTGTGATTTGTTTTTGAAAAAGGGCATGCAGAGCTGTTTGGCATTGTATGCTAAAAAGTATTAAGAAGTATGTCTTATCATGTATTGGTAGCCACGTTCTTCTATCATCCATCTAATCTCGATTTTCCTTTTTTGGTGTTGATTCTTTTTTAAGCCTTAGAAAACACGAGTGTTAAAGTGCTTCAATCACAATAGGGCGTATGCTTAGCCAGCTCTTCTGCGTATAGAGTATATTCTTTAATCATGTAATGTTTGTTAGAAGGACACTTTCCACAATTAGAGTAAGCAGCTACTGCAACTGTGAAGGGGCAATAGGAACTTAGGATTTAAATGCCAGTGTAAGTGTGGGCCTTTCTGGCTGCTAGACTAGGGGTTTTGAAGTGGGCATACTGTTTGATTGTATCAGTCTCATGGGGGGTCTTGCCAAAGATCACCTAGGCTAGTACGAAACAATGTGTGTATGCTGACCAAGTGTTCTGAGACTGTTATTTGATAGTAATCCTGAGCATAATATTTTCTGGAAGCTTATGCCTGCTTGCGCTATTCAGTAAGAGGCATTGTGGTGATGTGATTGGTCTTTTATTAATTCAAGATGACATCATTTTCCTACTGCCTCAAAACATGAATCTACTTAGAAACATGCAAATCTCTTGATGATGACACTTTTTGGATGGGACATGCCGTAAGGGATGCATGCTCTTATTGTTTGAATGTTTTTGGGGATGGTTAGACTGTAGACGAGGGTGTGTTGTAATATGAGGGCCATTGCTCCTCTTGTGAGCCGTCAATGAGGAGGACAAAGGGGCTTGACTCTTGTAGCAGTATGGGTGACCAAGGTGCCATGTGGGCACATGGGAATGCTGTCACATGAGCATATGAAAAGGCTGAGCGAGGAGCTGCCATATGGGCAGCAAACAGCAGCGGCAGCATTCACAGATTCTTTTTAGGGTTTATGAGAGCTGCCCAGTAGGGCAGCTCATTCCACATAGGACTGACTCAGTGGGGCTGCCTCTAGGGCTGCACAGTGCACACAGGCCTGAGTGTGAGATTGATGGAGCACTAGGGTTGGGCACAGGCCCAGCCAAGAGTGGCTTGCATACAAGGCCTTATATAGGCCAAGAAGAGGCTAGAGGAGAAGCTGCTCGGCCTAGCTAGGTCAGTCAGAGGCCAGAACAGGTCAGCAGCAAGCTGATGAGGGCATATCTGCTTGACAGGGTTAGTCAACCCTGTCTGGTCGGCTACAAACCAGGGCCAGCAGGAAGCCAAATAGAAAGGGGCCTTGTTCCCTATAAAAGGCTCCATCTTGAGGGTTCTTGCATAGTTCAGTCTGCAGCATTCCTTAGCATACTAGCGCACCACAGGGTATACACCTATATACTGTAGGATAGCACATGTGGATATGTAGTAGGAGCAGGAGAGCTCAACCTTGAGCAGCTACTGAAGGCTTGGAGACACGTGGCTGACATGACAGATGCAGCAAGCAGTGCACAAAGTAATGCCATACTTGGCTGTAGCAGACAGCAAGTAATGGCATACTATTGGGCAGATTTTGTATTTGATATCGTCTATCTATGCACACTATTTTTTTGGGGAGGGGGGGGGCCTAGCGCACCACAGGTGTACACCTATATACTGTAGGATAGCACATGTGGATATGTAGGAGGAGCAGGAGAGCTCAACCTTGAGCAGCTACTGAAGGCTTGGAGACACGTGGCTGACATGACAGATGCAGCAAGCAGTGCACAAAGTAATGCCATACTCGGCTGTACCAGACAGCAAGTAATGACATACTATTGGGCAGATTTTGTATTTGATATCGTCTATCTATGCACGCTATTTTTTTGGGGAGGGGGGGGGGGGGTTCTGTACTATTGAGTGATGCCTTTCTAGATCTCTGGTATTTTTTCTTACTTGTGTGCACACGTGTTGAAGTGAGATTGTGGGTGTGACTTGGCAATGTTTGCACATTAGATGACTTGTGGTCAAGGTTGGTGATTGATACAAGGTCATTGTTCTACTCACATGGTATGTCAGCTTTAATCGTTGAGCTGGAGATACGGGCTTAGGTATGCTTTCCAACATGATATTTGAGATAGGTAGTGGGGTGGTGGAGGAGGAAAGGGAGAGGGAGGAGATGGAAGAAAAAGCAGAGGCTTGGCCCATCCACCAGATGGATGTGAAGAATGCCTTCCTCAATGGTTTTTTAGATGAGGAAATCTACATGATACAACCTCTAGGATATGCTGTTGTTGGGATGGAACAAAAGGTTTGCAAGTTGCAGAAATCACTTTATGGTTTGAAACAGGCTCCTCGTGCATGGAATGCAAGGATTCATCGTCACTTTCTGACATTTGGTTTTCAGCCATCAAATTCTAATCCATCTCTTTACACAAGAAAGACTACATAAGACATCCTTCTTGTAGTGCTCTATGTTGATGACTTGATCATCACCGGCTCCAATGGACATCTCATCTCAGAAACAAAGCCCTCCAAGGTGGATTAATATTGTGCTACCTTCTGATCTTGGTTATGATCAACTGCACAGAATGTAAAGGGATATGTTTGATTGGCAAGTGGAGATTTAGTTCATTGTTATCGATATGACGAGGAGGATGCAAAGATGTAAGTATTGACCCCTCAATCCTTTCTCACATTGTGCACTTTTACTGAGGAATAGTACTTTGAGTATTGCTTTATTACTTCAGATTGACATTGGGAAGCTTCTCCCTAGTTTCGTAGTTAGGGCATCGTCTTCTGCCCTTTCACCATAGCTAGGATGCTCCGGACCACCTGATTTCACGGGATGAGATCGACCTTATCATATGGTTGGACCTACTTTAGTTCCACACATCGTGGACTTGGGGGCAGGACGAGGATTTTCCCACCAAGGTCTGGTTCTACTACGACCATTTCCTCAGAGTATCGGTGGATGGAGTGATTATCAGACCGTAGTACTTGGAGGACTGACGAGTCTCACATGCCTTGAGGATCACCATCGAAAAAATGCGGGTCTCGTCGCATCAGTTGAGGATTAAGACAGGGAGAGCCACAGGGACACCCTAGAGTAGCGGATCTATAGACTATGCACCCTGGAGGAGGTGGAGAGAGAGGAACAATTCCTGTGTACTTGCCCTGCATACTATGAGAGCTGAGGACGATACCATTGCTTATTCTAGGAGGGACACGGGTTTGGGCCTCTCTCACGGCTGATCCATTTCGAGGACAGGTTTGCATCAGTCTCTATTTGATGGGGATGCGACGACATAGAGAGACCCGGATGCGCCGCATTAGAGAGCAGGATAAGGCAGCGGCCCTTGCGACCGAGCTACAGAGACAGTTTACAAATTTTACACTTTTCAGTTTGCTCTTGGACATTGCAGAGTTGAGGAGGAGATAGATAACATGAGGGCTGAGTGGGGTAGCAAGACGAGGCGGCGACGTGGAAAGGTGCAGCCGGAGATGCAGAGACGGACCAGGACACGCACGATGGTGGTCCAGTCCATTGCAGCTATACTTAGGGGAGATCGTCTGACCAGGGCAAACACACTAGGCCCCAGGACAAACTCTAAGGCTAGACCCCCTCGAAGGCTTCTATTATCAAGAGAAAATATGAGTACAAGAGTTCTCAGCTTAGAGCTGCCAAAATCATTTTTTACAAGAGCAACCCTTTTGGCAACATGCCACTTGTCAACATTTAAGATACTTGCTAGATTACATGCCACATCGGTCAGCTCTGGAGTTTTCGGAGTCCTTGGTCACATGGACACCTCCTAGTTGCCTGCTAGGCTCTATACTCGGTGGATATTAAATCACTCTCTTGTACTTGCAACAATTAATTTAAATGCACATTAGCATGGCACCCATTAATTGTTAGAGCTTGCATGCAAAATAAAAGTCACTGTGAGTGTCTCCACTGAAACACATGTGCGCACATAACATAGAAATACTCTGGTTGACTGAGGTCAACCCTCTTGACCGTAATTCAGGGGCTTTGACCATGGGTCAAGGTGCCTTAATTAAAGCCAAAACTCTCTAACCAGAGCCGGAAAATATCTTGGTTGACCAAAGTCAACCCTTCTTGGCTAAAGGCAAGCTTTGTTGTTCTAAGCAAGTCTACCTAACCAAGGTTAGGCTTGCTTAACTGGAGTTGAGTATCTTTGACAATGAAAAATAACTCTTTGACCACAATTAAATAAATGAAGAACTCTAGAATTATGATCAAATAAACGGTCAATGACTTGGAGTATTGTCAACTTCGTGACATCCCCTTGGCTTCTATTCAGTTGACCTCAACTGAAAAGCTTCCTTGTAAATATCCAGGAGCTGTGAATAATCAGAAATGACCTCAAATGGGGCCTTCCCTGTGGAGCTATGAACAGTATTGTTATATGCAAACTACATAAGTTGAAGGTACTTCTCCTAATCTGATTTTTGGTCAGTCACGTAGCATTTCAAAGATCTAACACTGTTGAATTTGCTACTTCACTTTGAGCATATGTTTGGGGATGGAAAGAAGAAGAAAAATTCAAATTTGTCCCCATAAGGCTCTCCAGAACAGGCTGGTCATTCTAGGGTCTCGGTCATTGACAATGGAGTTTGCTCTTGCATGTGCTGTATAATCTCTCCAAAGTCTAGATCAGTGGCATAGTGTGTCCTCATCTCTGCAAGATCCATGTGATAGGCAATTGTCACATTATTGACTTTGGGTCTTCGAGATAAAGCATCAACCACTCTACTATGAGCTCCCGGTGTATGGACAATCTGAAAATGATACATTGACAGTATCCTGGTTCATTTCATATGTTTCTCTAAGATACACCACACACTCACGTGCTACGGTTACTACAACACTAGTTTGTGGATCTGTCACGAACTATAAATAGTAATTACAAATGGCCAACCACAAACTGGAAAAAAAAACTTTCGAAAAGTATAACTCAATTTGAAATTAGGGAATAGACAACATTTGCGCACTTATAAACTTCCCTGACTAGCGTCCTAGTCGAAGCATCTATCTATGCCCATCAAATCTTTGAACCTTAACTTTAGACCCTTCCAATCACACCCACAAGTGTTAATAAGAGTCCAAGAGCGGTTGAGTACAATTAAAGGCCAAGATGCCTAGAAAACGCAATCATTCTAAAACAGAATCACGACACTTGGTACATTGGGATCCTTCAGCCACATAATTCTGATTCTGAGGAGTCTCATAATATTGAAGAGATTCCCAAAGCTCGTCTCGCAAATTCTCCATCTCCTGAAGGACAGCCTCCGGTCGTCGTGGTCGATGAGATTTGAAGTCATTTCATCCTCCAATTCCACAAGACAATAATCCAAGGGGGGAGCCTTGTTACTTTGGTGGCTTTCCATGATACCCCCTAGTAAAGGTGGCTGTTGCGAAATTGACAGCGACGAGCATCAAGGAGAGAGACAGGGGCCAGGGCTGTGCGTAAAAGAGAAAAGAGGGCAAGTGGCTGGTTGGAAAATGGGGAGCAAGTTAAAGGGGATTCCACTAGAGGTGAGGGCGCACGGGCTGGAGCAATAAATTGCAGAAGGAGAGCACGCACGCTGAGATGTTATATAAGCACGGGGAAAGCAGCCAAAGTTGGATGCAACAGGCTGGAATTGGGCACTCACTTTAAACTGGGCTGAGTCTCGAAAAGCACAAAAAAGAGCTTGCTTTTGTTTGAAAAAGCTCCTGCTGTTTGTGTTGTTTTAATTCAGCCACCAATATAGGAAAAAACACAATCTTGCTTTTCCAGCCACACACCCCCGAAAAACAAACTCATCGCCCACTACTCACCACACCAAGAGGCCGCTCACCCCAAAATCACATCTGGCCCAAAACAGGCCACTCTTTCTCACGCGTGATCGCTTCTCTAGCTTTGCTCTTTCTCATGCGCGATCTCTTCTTCCTCTCTTGGCTTCCCCTGAACTTACTGACATCCTCAAACGATCGCTCTAGATATCATACAGCTGAAGTGGAAAACATTACTCCCTCATCTCAATCCTCATATCTTGGTCCTGAGACAAGCAAGGGACTGAGCTCACAATCCAATTCTCACAGTGCAATCTATCATACCCACGCTTAACTCCCATATATCAGGGCGTACCAATCCAGAAAGACAAAATGTCATAGCTTGAAGGCAATTCACAGCCCCACGCATACCAAAACATGGAAGCGCTAGCTGCATACCTGGGAATCTTGCATTCATGATAAAGTGTCTCCATACCTGGAGTTTGCCACTCAGGCTTACCTCGCATCGATCATCCAGGATAGGGCAGCTCTGATACCAAATGACACAACCTCGCAAGATCTAGCCCTATCGAAACCCAGGTCTACAACCCCAAAGTCCTATGCAGGAAACTCACCACCCAACCATGATGCTCACGAGTCTTGAACCCATAGAATCCTAGCATCCTTCCGCCGAGCCACTCTCATGTGCTAGATTTATGGATGTCTTGCATTTTAAGGACTGCTTCAATCTCATGACCACTATAATATTATCATTCTAACACTTGAATACCTTTAGTAGATCACTAATAGGGACCTCATGCTAAAAGCTAGAATCAATTAGATGTAACTATTGAGCATAGTACATATTTTATTGTTGAAACATTTTTAATAAGTTAAACACAAGTCTAAACTAAGATGCATTTAATTGAACATTTTAAATGGCAGGCGAAGCCCCTAATCATACAAGTAGATTTACCAGATGTAATATGTACTGTATTGATTGCTTCAAACTCTATAGTCTACTATTTCTTCACACTCTACTGGTGGAGCGTAACCAAGATGTAATCTAGTCCACCTTTGAGAATCGAGATAAGCATCATAAAAAGTACTTTATAGTTACTGGACCATGACTTAGTACATCATCTAGCCTTAGGACTAGAAACAAGCGAAAATTATAGTACATAATAGCATACATAATAGCATTGCACCTTAAACTTGATGTTGAATGATCCCTCGAATCTCTCTCTCTCTCTCTCTCCACCCTTCTGTTGTCTCCACCCCCTCTAGCCCCTCCCCTCAACCTCTCCGCCTCAGCCAGCCCTCACCCGCTCCGCCTCCCCTCCGCTCAGCCTCTCTGCCTCAACCCCCGCTCGGCCTTTCCACCTCTCTCTCTTTCTCTCTCCTTGTTGCACTCCTTGGGAGCTTCCATGTGCCCTCCCTAAAGCAGATGTACTAGAGGGTTTCTTGCTGTCCCATAGACCTTTTGGTCTCCAATGGACGTTAATAGACTTTCTTTCTTTCTTTCTTTCTCTCCTGTCCGTACCTCTCCTGTTTATCCTTTTCCGTCCATACAGCTAGTCACCCGTTAGCAGCCCGCCACTCGTCAGCCCTTCGCCTCAGCTAGCAGTTACCTCAACCAACATCAAACACACTAATCCTAACCCTGAGTTGGGCTAAACCCCCAACCCAACCCGGGGGTTAGGTTCAACTAGGGGGTTCAAGAGATAGCCAATTATGGATTGGCCTACCCTCTCCTCCAAGTCCCCCTCAACTCCTTCAACCTTCATCAGGACTCGGTACTCTATAGTTGCAGCCATGACACCCTCTCCTTATGCACGGAATTACCAACAAGAAGGCTCAAAACGACCCGTCCTTGGGCAACAGGATCAGTTTTTTAATCTGCAGCTGGCAGTGAGATAGCTATGATTGGAATTGGCAAAAGTAAAGGCTCGACTTCTTATTTGGAAGGGCTTGAAAAGCAGGCAGTAATTGATGAGGCTGTAAAATCTTGTAAGGATTCCCCCCCTACCCCGTAGCTAGTCTCTACAGTCAAAGATCTTGTTCACATTTAAGTACAAACTGCTAAGAAGGAAGTGATTGTGAAAGTGGACACCAAAGCAAGTAAGTTGGATATTCAAGCAGAGATTAAAGTACACGAAGCTAGAAGTGATAATGCGCGCTGAAGATTAGAATAGGGGGACTTCCAGAAGATTGGTACAAAGAGGAGGACGCATATAGTGAAATATTGACAAAGATCAAAGCAATGCCCAACATTGAATGGGTGGATGATGATGAGCAGGATGATGACAACTCCAAGCCAAATTCTATCATGCACTATAAAGGTCATGCAATCCTTACACTGAAGTCAAAAGATACGCGGATCAAGCTCCTTCGACAATCTTACAAGCTAAAGGGTACCAAAGTATGGATAGCAGAGGAGCTTACACAGGCTCAACTCAAGAATAAGGCAATTGAATTAGCTAAAGTCAAGGCTGCTAGAAAGGATGGAAAATGGGTAGTTTACTGTGAAGGCGTAGCTCTAATTAGAGAGTTTAAATCAAAACCAAAAGACCCTCAGTCTTAAACTGATGTATGGCTGTTTACTCTTTCAAACTATTATGTAGGTACTCTAAAATAATGTGGGTTGCTTTTGCATTCCTTGGGAGTTGCCATGTACCCTCCCTAAAGCAGATGTACTAGAGGGTTTCTTGCTATCCCATATACCTTTTGGTCTCCAGTGGACGTTCGCTACTCCCTCGCTACGCCCTACTCTCTCCCCCGCTACCCCCTCGCTACCCCCCCCGCTACCCCCTGCTCTGTCTACTACCCCCTCGCTACCCCCTTCGCTACCCCTCGCTACCCCTTGCTCTCTCTGCTACCCCCCCGCTGCCCCCTTGCTACCCCCTCTGCTACCCCCTCCGCTACCCCTCCGTATCCCCTCGCTACCCCCCCGCTACCCCCTCGCTACCCCTCTCTCTCCCCGCTACCCCCTCCACTACCCCTCTGCTACCCCGCTGCCTCCCCCGCTACCCCTCTGCTACTCCCTCACTACCCCTCCGTACCCCCTCGCTACCCCTCCACTACCCCTCACTCAGCCCCCCCCGGTTTAATATATATATATATATATATACAATCTGGAGGACTTCAACAAATGCAGCAACCGGAGCGGTTTGACAGTGGATAGCACCGCGGCCCATAAGAAAGGGCCCCCCCCAAAGCCCATGCCGCTTACCACATCCTCGACCTCTATGGTTACCACCACTATTTCACCACCATCATCCGCCTCATCATCTATGCCACCTTTCTCCTCCCCCTCTCCTACATCATCAACATAGGTCTCCTCTCCAGTAGCCTCACCACTGGCCCCACCGGCCACGGCTCCACAGTACTTTCCCCTCGTATCACCTCTACCTCTCAGTCAGCCACCCTTCATCACCTCGCCCGGCCTCGCTACTCCTACATACCACTCCCCCGCGCAGATCATGCTATCCCCATCCTCAGTACAACCTCAACAGCCCACCTTCATTCCAACCTCTCTCGAGATCCAGTTCCCACATGGAGCAGGACATCTTAGGCCCCCACCAGATGCTTGGGACTCCCTATTGGCTGAGATACACAACATTCGGGCCCGTCAGGCAGAACTGACACATTACACCCAGGAGCAGGCCCAATACACCCAGGAGCAGGCCCACATTATACACGAGCAGGGCACCCTTATTCAGGGACTCAAGCACGACATCACACAGCTTCGAGAGGAGCTTGGGACCCTCAGAGCAGCGTCTGGAGGGACCCCAGTCACAGAGATGGAGGCACAGATAGCCACGATACAATCGGCTATAGCAGAGACGACTAGATGGGTGGAGGTGGCGAAATGGGAGCCCACAAAGGCAACCGTTTCAGCCGCCATACAGGAGCAGCATCATAGGGCTTCGAAGGCCCTCAACATCCGGATACGAGGGATCACGCGAGACAGCACCAGCACCACTACGACGCCCATGGAGGAGGCGATCACCTTTGTGACCACCACCATGGGAATCGGCGACCATGGCATAGAGGGAGCATGGCGTGTTGGGAGAGATCCCAACCGAGAGCAGCCCCTAGTCATTCGCTTCAGAGATTCACATGCTTGACTAGCGACACTCCGACGCCGAGCCGCTCTACGAGAGCATCCCACCCTGTCCATGGATGAGGATTCGACACCACTATAGATTGAGGAGCAACGAGTTCTTCTGTAGCAGTGGGATGTTGCCCACAAGAAGGAAAAATGGGCCGTGGTTCGAGATGGTAGGTTGTTGACTGGCACCCATCGGGCTCCCACCCGTACCCCCTAGGGGGACGGGGCCTATGAGACTCAGGTTTTCGAGACCCTAGACTGCACCATTTGGAACTGTAAGACCCAGGAAACCTCTCAGAGTCTTATACAGGACGAGACATAGTCTTTTACACGAAGACACACCAGAGCCCAGAGCGTCCACTACCGCTAGTCAGTGGCTACACATGGGAGTCAGCCTTTAGGGATGAGAGGAGGGATACAGGAGGAGTCTGAGGATCAGGCGGGGTCGCATTATTGTATAGGTCTTCCCTCGATGGAGCCATCTCCATTGAGAGGAAGGACGCACACTCCCAATTCATGTGGATCCGGATCCCTGACGCATAGGCACGTGTGACCTTTTCATAGCAATATGCTACTTTCCGCCAGACACATCCCACTTCGCTAGAGTGGCACGAGAGGAGGGTGAGACATCGCCATATGCACCCTTACATCAGGATATCCCAGACCTTTCGGCCCGCGGGGAAGTTCTCCTTGTTGGGGACTTCAACGCTAGGACGAGCACGTGCCAGGCACCACTCTTGGACTTTCGAGACGACTCTATCATGCTACCAGACATGGACCTAGACAAAGCAGGTATGACCAGGACCTCATCGGACCGACACGGGCCGGTTACACCATATGGACACGCGCTCCTTGATCTGGGCAGGATGCATGATCTCATCATCTACAACGGGCTTGACCTATGGCCCTCCTTAGGTGGTTTTACTTGCTTCCCACACGCGGGGGGGGGGGGGGGGCGCACTAGTATAGTAGATTACATCATGGGATCCCCTACCTTCACTTCATGTATCACCGACTTCACCGTAGCACCACTCCCTCCAGGAGCTGATCACACATACCTATTCTTCACTATTGCTACCCCACGCTTAGCCACACTACACACACCACATAAGAAGCACGACACCTACCATGACATACACTTTGATCACAGCCTCTCACCGGCATACTCTGGACGCCTAAATAGACTCCTAACCTACATCGATCACATACCACTCATAAAGGACCGTGCTGCCCTGATTAGTCGCACACTCCACGAGGCTGCCCTCCAAATCTTTCCCCACACCACACGGTCCACTAGACCACCACCTCTTGGTTCTGTACCCTGTAACAATTGGTACGATGCGGAGTGCAAGGCTTATCGCCGACAGCTCCGACTTGAAACCAAATGTCACCTCTCGAACACACCAGACACGGTACGCAAGTACCGACATCTCGTACGTTGGAAGAAGCGGGCATTTCTTCGTCGAAATGAGGAGGAGCTACTGCACATCTTGTACAGCAGCAACTCTAAGGATTTTTGGCGGAGATTCCTTGAGCGTAGGTCTCCACCCCTCACCGACACGAGAGTCTGGCACACGTATGCACACCATCTTTATGATGTCCCACACCAGCCCACTCCAGATCTCATACACCTCGCCCCGCCACTTGCACGTTGTTTACCAGAGGGGGAGTCAAGGACGCGACATTGAAATTGCACAATGGTCGAGCTAAGGATCACAAGGGGCTATGCATTGAGTTTATCGCATATGAGATCGACATGTTAGCCCCGATCCTAGCAAAGCTATTCAATGACACTGTTTGCCTTGGCTTCCCCCGCACGTGGATACTCAACACCATCACCCCCATCCGCAAGGCAGGGGATCCCATGGACCCGAGTAACTACAGGACTATCATGATTGGACATGTGATGTCCAAGATCTATGCAGCTGTATTGGATGCGTTGGTCAACCTGTTCGCAGAGATGAGAGGGCTCAGAGTAGAGGGTCAGGCCGGTTTCAGGGGAGACCATGGGACTATGGATCACATACTCACACTCAGGAGTGTCATTGAGGAGGCCGGATCACGGAAGGAGAGGGTATGTTGCTGCTTTGTGAATTTTCACAAAGCCTTTGACACAGTACCTCGAGCTCGTCTCATCACACGCCTACAGACACTGGGATTTGATCAGGAGATCATCTGGGCAGTCATGGCACTGTATGAGAGAGTCTCAGGCCGAGTTCGGACAGGCGCAGGTTGGACAGATGAGATCTTGAGTACCATAGGGGTCAAACAGGGTTGTCCCTTATCACCGACCCTGTTTGGCCTCTACATCGATGAGCTTGAGACTTTCATGAGGACATTCGGAGGGACCGGTTGCTCACTTGCGGGGATCATCATCATGATTCTTCTTTATGCAGATGACGTGGCACTCTTGTTGTCCACACGCGAGGGGCTCTAGCGACACTTGGATGCACTGTAGGCTTTTTGTTTATCCCATGATTTGGAGGTCAACCTTGGCAAGACCAAGTTCATGATCTTTAACACCTCTCGAGCAAACATGCAACAGAAGCAGTTTACTTTCACTTTCGGTGGGTCACCAGTTGAGATCGTATCCTCATACACTTACTTGGGGGTCATCTTCTCCAGCATGATCTTCGCGATGAGACCAACGATGCAAGCCAGACTGAGCAGGGGATACGCCTCACTGGCTCGGCTAGAGAGACAATGCTTCCACTCCCACTTTCAGAACTCTCGGACCAAGGCTCTTCTCTTCAACTCCTTGGTCCGACCAGCCGGTATGTATGGCAGCCCTTGTTGGGGGCCTGACATGTCAGAGATAGACTGGACACGGGTGGAGCGCCTGCAGATCCTCATGCTCTCACGGATGATCCGGGGGAAACCGTATGTACAACATCACATCATTCAGGCCGAGTTTGGTGCTTCTCCACTCCAGCTAGATGCAGCCTTTCAGACCATTATATATCTACACCGGGTTAGATCATATGGGGACTGCACATCAGGGAGACAGAGGTTGCCATGGTTGGCTCTCGATTCCTCCATGAGGTTGGCAGCAGAGGGAGACGAGTGATGCTGGTATGCACGGACTCACAGATGGTTTGTGAGACTAGGGTTCCACATCGATAGGATACTTCCTTTTCAGTACAGTTTAGATGCCCCTCCGGTACTCCCACCCACCATCCTGATCGGGCCACACACCAACCAGGTCATTCGAGAGGATCTCCTGCAGCTACACACCTTTAGGACCTGGTTAGAGCCGAGGGAGCTTCCAGTGAAGCCGAGTTTCTACAGACATTACTGTCTACGTATTTCGGAGGAGGGATTCATCACACCACCCGGGTACACTGAGCTTCATATGCCTCACTCACTACGGATCTCCATCGGATAGTTTCGGGTATCATCACACCGCCTCTGCATAGAGAGCGGCAGAGCAGAGGGGATTCCTAGGGAGCATCACTTATGCATATTGTGCGACTATCAGGATGTCGAGTCGGAGGAGCATTTTATTTTCAGGTGCCGAGTGTACTACGAGATCCGAGGTCACTATTACTGCCTCTTCAGAGACAGCTCCGGGCTCCTTTTCAGATTCCTCGCCTACCCAGATTAGAGATGCCTCGCGGCCTTCATTCACAAGGGGGTCTGACATAGAGAGTACTTACTCAGGCAATGGGGATTGGCCACATCATCAGACACCTCTCAGAGTAGGATCACAGAGTTCTTCCCATCGAGTGCCATTGTTCGTCCAGTCTCTAGCTGCAGACGTGACGCTGCAGACGTGACAGAGACCCCGACCTAACGACCGCAACATGACACACGAGACATCGAGGGGACACACAGATCACTCTGGGGGACCTCCCGTCATTGTTAAGACCCGGGATACGTCCCACGGGAGTCACAGTGGCTCTGGTCTTGCGTCGAGCCTTGTCCAGGAGACTGAGACGCACAACACCCCTGGACAGGTGCTAGCGTCCCATCACCGGCTATGCACCAGCTAGGGCGACATGACATATGGAGGATTCCGCTCTGCTCCAGTCCTTTTCTTTTCATTGTTACATCCAGATGTATTTGATTATGTATGATCAGACTTAGGATTCAGCATGGGTGATGATGCTCGTTTCAGTAGCTCCACTCTTACTGTGATTTGTATCAGGTTTTCTTTCAGTCTCATAGACCCATTGGTCTTCCGAAGACTCTAATAAAATTTCTTTCTTTCTTTCTTTCTTCATTGGCTGGGTGTGTGCAACTATGGCTCTCACCCTCCCTATATAGCCTCAAGGAAGAGTGTTTGCCAAGCAAAGCCAAGAAAAACGTACACATGCCAGGAAAAGCGGAAAGCAAGAAAGGGGAAAACAATCCTGCTCACCCTTGTTTTGACGAGTAGGGCTCTAGCCCATATTTGCTTGCTTGTCCCTAGCGTGCACATGACAATCCCATAGCCTTTGAGTCAGAAACTTCAAAGTGCTGAACTTAAGTACAGCGTGTATGAGAAGAAACTATTAGCCATAGTTCATGCTTTGAAGTTATGGAGACATTATCTTTATGGATCCGACTTCAAGCTTAAGAAGTTATGAACTATTAGCCATAGTTCATGCTTTGAAGTTATGGAGACATTATCTTAACGGATCCGACTTCAAGCTTAAGACCGATCATCAAAATCTTAAGCATTTGTTTTCTCAACTAATAGTTTCACCTCGGCAAATCAAGTGGGCTGAATATCTTCAACGGTTTAGATAACCTCAGTTAGAATATCAGCCTGGTAAGGAGAACATAGTTGCAGACGCACTAAGTTGTAGACTGAGTGTAAACTATGTCTCCATAGTAAGAGAAGAATCTGTTAGTGCAACGAAGGATGCCTACATAGATGATAAAGAATTTGGGACTATTTATGATGTGTTACTTCAAGGACAAGGTGATTCTTTAAAGGGATATACAATTTATGATGGGAACCTTCTCAGAGGACATTCATATGTGTACCCTCCACTTTTAGATCCCTAGTTTTTGAAGAGATGCATAGTAGTCCCTATGCTGGACATAGAGGTAGTAGAGGGACCATTGATAGGATTGAGAGATATTTCTATTGGTCAAGATTAACAAAGGATGTAACTACTTTAGTCCAACAGTGCTTAACTTGTTAACAAATTAAGAGTGATCATGGTAAGACACTAGGATTACTTCAGCCATTACCCATACCTACTAAGTACATGGTGAATCTAGTGGCTTAGAACAGAGTCTTGATGATGAGCTGGGTATTCCTTCTGTTGTTACACCTGGAGCATGATCACTCTTAATTTAGGAGATAGGATTTTGGCAGCTGATTAGTTTGTTGAAGATGTGCAGGAAGTACTTACACAGGTTAGATCACATATTTAGTGAGCTCAAGAAGTCTACAAGAAGGCTGCGAATAAGAAGAAGAAAGATGAAGAGTATGAGAAAGGAGATTAGGTTCTTTTAAAGATAGACAAAAGGCGTATGAAGACAATCCGAGGAAATACTAAATTTGTAAAGCTAGCAGTGAAGTATTATGGACCTTTCCAGGTTTCAGAGATTATACATTCGGAAGGAATTCCAACATCATACAGATTGACATTGCCTACTAGTTGGAGGATGAAGAATGGTTCCATGTTAGCATCTTGAAGCCATTTAAAGGTGAACCACCGGTGAGGCCCATTGAAGAAGAAGAACCAAAACTCGAAGACAGGGTAGAATTACTTGTTCTTGAACCCATACTATTCCATGAGGTCAGGAGTACCAAAATAGACTGAGATCTCGATATTTAGTAAAGTCTAAAGGATATCCTATGGAAGATGGTCAATGGTTCGATCAAGATCACTTGAAGGATTACCCCGCACTTGTTGAAGATTATTTGAAGGCACAGAAATGAGGGCATCTGCTTCCCTAAGTAAGAGAGCATGTAATGACATGATCATTGTATTAGATCCATGTGGATCATTTTAGGAAATCTGGCGATTACCCTATGGTTGTAACATAGTAAATTGGCCGATTGGATATAATCAAGTATGCACATATGCATTAGGTCCTAGGATGGCTAGGAAAGGGTGGTATTTGCATGGGTATTGCATTAATCAATGGTAGGCATAAAAGAGTCATAGGCTAAGGGTAGAATAATGGGGTATGCCCAAGGGATGTGATCCCAAAAGGCATGAGGGTTGTACCCACACACATCATTCATGGTGTGTGGTATGAAATTTGCATGCATATGGATTGGTGGCTTGCAATGAGCATGTAGGAGTAGTATAGCAAAAATACACTCACGTGGGCACTCCTTCCACCCCATTTGGAGGGCCAATGCATCTCAATTTCTGCATCATTATCCACACATGAGCATCCTGCAGTGAAGCTTGTGACAATATCAGCAAAGTGTCTGATAAATCTTCTGTGATAAGAACAGAGATCCAAGAAACTACAGACTTCTCACACAATTTTCAGCTCTGGCAATTCCTGGATGGCTTGGATTTTCGCAGGATCCATCTGTATTCCACTCTTGGAAATTATGCGTCCCAAATAGTGGATTGCTTTCAAGAAAATTCACTTTTCTTGTTGTTGGCAAAGAGCTTATGATTATGCAACTCTTGAAAAATAGCAGCAATGTGTTCTCTGTGCTCTTCTTAGGACTTCGAAAAGACTATAATATTTTCGAAGAAGGTGCCTGTGACGTGTCTGTATGGACGGAAGATGCGATCCATCATCCTGTTAAAGGTAGCCGGGGCATTTGTTAACCCAAAAGGCATCACCAAATACTCGTACAGCCCAAATGTAGTGTGAAACGCTGTCTTGTGCACATCCTGTGGTGTATTCTGACTTGGTGATAGCCGCTTTTCAAATCTATTCTGCTGAAAATTGAAGCTCCATTGAGGTGATCCATCACATCATCTATGCGTGGAATCGGGAATCTATTCTTGATGGCCATCTTGTTTAGTGTGCGATAATCAACGCACATACGAATAAACCATCTTTCTTTTGTACAAGGAGTACAAGGGAACAAAATGGAGAGGAGCTGGACTGAATTAAGCCTTTGAACAACAAGCCCTGTACTTGAGCTATAATCTCCTCTCTGTGGGTAGTACTGACCCTGTAAGGTGGTCTGTTGGGTGGCTCACTGCCAGGTATTAGTTCTATGCAATGGTCTTCTGGTCTCTTAGGGGGTAACTCCCCTGGCAATGCATTTGAGAAACAATCTTTAAAATTGTCAAGAAACTGAGATTTTTCTCTATCAACATCATTCAAATCAGCATGCACTTCTAAACCTCTTTCTTTAATGAAAACCATGTATGCTGAAACTGCAGACTTTATTGCCTTGCCAATAGAAGCATAAGATACAATGGGGATGGTCTCCTCTCTATTCCTGGCAACGATATGTTGCGCTTTACACCTATGTACAAACTCAAGCACTCTTTCAGCAGGTAGAGACAACTTCACTGCCTTATGATGAAACCAAGGCGTTCCCAAAACTACATCATGGTGTTTAAGATTGGAAATGAAGAAGTCCTCCCGATCTATATAACTCTACAGCTGGACTGAGCTTCCCAATCAAGGGAGTAACAGGCACGGGGTTCCCCATGGAACATTTGATCGGCATCTAGGGCCATGTCTAACTCTTTGGTCTTTATTCCCAACCTCAGGGCTAAGTCTTCTGATATGAAGTTATTAGTAGCCCCTGGATCAGATAAAATAAGTGCTTGCTGGTCTCTTACCTTGCCCAATGAAAGCAACAACTCTCTTTCGTCTGGATTTGACACTCTTCCCAAAACATCAAGAATTCCACCCGCCACCGACCTGGGCGGTACTTGGGGCTTACTTTGCTCCTTCGAGCTTGAAGGCCTCTCAAGGCACTTGGCAACCACATGCCCTTCTTTGCCATACCTGAAGCATCTGCCTCTTTTTGCATAGTGCAATCTGCTCAGGAGTGAAAATTGTGGTTTTCCCTTATAGACTTTTTGTGCTTGATTTCCCCTTGGCTTTCGAGGCTGAAATACCCTCTTTTGAGCCTTGAGAACTTCTTTTCTCTCAAATTGGTGAGTGGCTGATTTCTTCTCCTCTGCTGTCCTGGCACATAGACAAGGCACTATAGTGGGATCTTGCATGTGCATCAAACTTGCCACAGAGGCTGCATGCATAATATTATGTATGCCTTTATGATGCTGGGTATTTACGACAGCCCTGCATCTTTGGATTTTGACCAGCCCTAGACTTCCTTATTTGGGTCTTCTTAGGGACTTTTTAAAAGGGTGCAACACTTCCTTATTTGGGTCTTCTTAGGGACTTTTTTAAAGGGTGCAACATCTAGATATGCATCCCAAAACTTTTGGTTATAAGTTTCCACTGTGCTCCCATCATCCATATGCAAACTTTTCCAGCTAAGAAGGACATGGTCTCGAAACTGTTTAGGCATAAATTGCTATAGAAGGTATTTTTAAAGTCTTCCAATTCTTTGGAGCAGAACCATCTATGGTCTGTGCACTCCGCCATGCACGGACTATTCTTTTCAGATGCAAGCAGACCATATGCTGCATCAAGCTGCCTTATAAACTGCATGGCCTTCTCTGTATGACCATATTGGCCATTAAAAGTAGTAAATCTGACAGACTTCCCACCCTCTTGAAATTCTTTAGTCTTTGCTGCCTTAGCTGCATGCTTTCCCTTGGATGACCTCTTCTTCTTAGACCTAGGTTTCGATGACCTAGAAGAAGAAGATGAAGATGAAGAGGTGGAATTGGAAGAAGAGGAAGAAGAACTTGGAGATATGTGATGATGTCTGGCCTTCTTTTTCTTGGAATATGATCTCTCTTCTTGGCTATCTCCTTTTCTCCTTTCCTGTCCTCATGACGAGGCTTCTTATTCTTCTTGGATACATCATCTGAAGGAAGAGTAGGAGATGTACTCAGGGATCTCTTCGTGCCAAACTTCTTTTGGGTTGCTCCAGAGGGAGCTTTCTCTAGCCCTTTCTCTGCATGAGGATGTTCCAATCTGCAAAACAAAGGATCCCTTCTTGCCTCTACTAGCTGAGCAACCAGCCCTTTGTAAGAAGTCTCCTTGTTAGTCTGCATGCCCTCTTCCTGCCTAACCTGGGCAGTGTCTGCAATCCCCTCATAGGGTGAATGAGCATGGTCTTGTGAAGCCACCTCTGCAAACTTGAGTTGAGACTTGTCAATACTCACAAAGTGAGTATGAAACCAATGCACAGAGCCTTTCTTTTCAAAGTGAAAATGCCTCCACTGCATGCACAACTTAATCCAGACTTGTGCCAATAGCTGGCTGTCAACTCAAGGCATAAACCCTTTAGTATCAATTACTGTGTTGCCCCTTTGTGGCTATTGCAACTAGTCTCAGAAATGTATTGGACTTCTCTTTTACTGCTCAAAGACATGCACATTTCTTTATTTGTCAACAAATCTCTGATTCCCTTCCGTTTTTTGGTAGGTAAGTACTGACAGTCTGCTTTTTGATAGGTGAGAACTGTCTTCTTTTTTAAAAAAGATGACTGACTGGTTACAGTCTAGTTAACCTGACCAAGGTCTGGTTAGATAGATTGGTCTGATTAGGTACTAGTTGGTTGTCCATTGGCTAGACTGCCACATCAGCATCTGCACATGTTGCCACGTCAACATCTGTCATGATTGTCACATCAGCACTGTACTTTCCAATTCCACATCATCGCCACGTCAACGCCACTTGTCCGCCTGTCAGCACCTAGCTAGCATCACTGGGCACGTCAGCTCCTAAACTCTGCAACAGCGGCGCACATGAAAGCGATGCCATACGTGATTTCGTCAGGATTCCGCCACAAAGAAAGAAAGAAAGTTTATTAAAGTCTTCGGAAGACCGATGGGTCTATGAGACTGAAAAACCTGATACAATGAGCTGTGGTAGTGGAGCTACTAAACGAGCATCCACACCAATGCGGAATCCAAAAAGAAAGCAAAATGGCAGTACTAAGTCCTAAGTACAACATAGTCATATCCCGACTATATATATATATATATCAATCTGAGCATCATCGTCGGCATCATCATAACCATCATGATCATCATCATCATCATCGTCAGCAAGAGGACATCAGGATGGATGAGGCTGTGGAAGTGGAGGCACGAGGTCAGCAATAGAACATTGTCGCCCCCTCGAGGGTGTAGTCCTGGTACGTCTACTGGTCGTAGCTCTGCGTCTAACCAAGGCCATTGTGACCCCGTCAGTCGGGCTCCGACCCTAAACAAGGAGGGGATGTCCCCGAGTTGTGATTTGTGAGTCAACCCTCTGTCTGAGCTATCGGGTCACAAGCTCCGGGTCACGGTCATGTCGAGGTCTTGCCTCGAGGGGGTCTATGCGATTTTTTTTTTTTTGCAAAAAGGGACTTCTATTAAGTATTAAAGAAAAACTGTTAGAGCAAGCTCCATACGGGATACATCATGCAATGCACGAAAAGCTCAAGAGCCAAAAAGAAAGGATTGAGGCTGATAGTGCCATCTCAATCCGGTAGAAACCTCCGAGAAAAGGGAGAACCTCTCCAAACTGCCCGTGAAGGGCCCTGCATGCTAGCCCATATGGCTATCAAAGTGTGAACCGTGTTAGACCAAATACCCGTGAACACTTGTAATGGGTGTATCTGGGTGTCATCCAAGGCCTCAGTACATCTGGCTCTCCAAATGTGCCAAGAGGAAATGCTAGCCAAAATCTCCCAAGAGGTGTCCACTGAAACATGAGAAGCTCTGAAGGGAGTAAGTGGTAAATCCTGTAGAGAGCAGGGCTCTATCACCTGTTGGCGGACCGAGAGTGCCCAAGAAGAAGGCTTACTCTCATAAAACACCTAGGGCCCGGTAAGAGATAACCATGCGACCGAGCCCCAAGTCATGAAGAAAGGGGAAGTGTGAAAGATGCTGAGTATCCGAGCAACCCCTTTTCAAACAGTCCTCGCCTGACTGCAGTCCCAAAGGCAATGTCGCACTAACTCCTCTGCAGAATGGCATCGAGGACAAGTGGGATCAGCCCCAAATTGTGATCTCCACAGGTTCACTGCAATCCCTCCATGAATAGAAAGCCAAAAGAAAAGAGTGATCTTTCTATTTTTGAGGGATTTCCAGAGCCTCCTCCAGAAATTTCTACGCAAGTCTGCGGTGATGAAGCAGCTTTCCCAATGAGGGGCTCTGGAGGAAATCCAACCCCTACTGTTCAGCTGAAACCTCCTGGCATTACCAACCGTGAAACGAAAGAAGGGAATCCCCCTCTCTCGGTGCCCATGATCTATCCATTCCCACTCTCCTGGGTCCCACTGCAAGGGTCTATGTGATTTGGCTGAAAGAACTCCGTGATAGAGCTCTGAGAGGTATTAGTCGAGGGAGAAGGCTGCTCCTGTCTCCGTGCTCGGAGTATCCTATCGCGGTGTCTTAGCATCTCATGAATGAAACCAGCCAACCATCGTTGGTCTGGGTAGGAGAGGACACAAGCCAACATCCCATAACTATCTCTGAAGAGGCAGTAGAAACACCCTTGGATCTCATAGTAAACAGGACACCTGAAGATGAAGTGCTCCTGTGTCTCAACCTCTTGCATGTCACATAGTTTGCATATGCGCCTGCTTTCTGTCAATCTCTCGGATATCTGGTCGGTTGGAATGATGTAGCACTAGCTATAAGGAACTGTAGAGTTATCCAGCCTTGCACAGGTACGAATCGTCAAGATCCACACCCAAAGCAACAATACGCGCTACAACCTAAACCAAATTCGTACTTCGGACCTACACCCAAGCGATTACACCTTGCTAGTGAGAATCACCGTGATGGGAAGCTTTGATGCTGGAAACACTCCCATAGCGTTCATCACGTCATGTTGGCTTTGCCTCGACTTTACGTCACCCTTCAACCTACTCACGAAGGTCCTCCCTCTATGAGCTATCGAAGATCGTGGTCTTTTCAGAAAAAGACTCGAGCTGTGCTTTGATACCAATGCAACTATTTCCTCAATTAATTGACGATTGATCTGGCGTTGGATCTCAAGTTCTCTCTCTCTCTCTCTCTCTCTCTCTCTCAGCCCCCTCCCCCTCCCCGTCACTTTCAGCCCCCTCCCCCTCTCCGCCGCTCTCAGCCCCCCCCTCCCCCTCTCCATCGCTCAGCCCCCCCCTCCCCGCCAGGCAGCCCCCCCCCCTCACCGCCACTCAGCCCCCCCCTCCCCGCCGCTCAGCCCCCCCTTCCCCCTCCTCGCCGCTCAGCCCCCCCTCCACGTAGCCCTCCCCCTCCCCGCCGCTCAGCTATCCCCCTCCCCGCTGCTCAGCCCCTCCCCGCCACGCAGCCCTCCCCCTCCCCGCCTCTCAGCCCTCCCTCTACGTAGCCCTCCCCCTCCCCGCCACTCAGCCCTCCCCCTCCCCACCACGCAGCCCTCCCCCTCCCCGCCGCTCAGCCACATTGTGCCCCCCCCCTCCCGTAGTTCTAGTGTGCCCCCCCTCTCCTGTAGCTCTACTCTGCCCCCCTCCCGTAGCTCTACTGTGCCCCCCCCTCTCCCGTAGCTCCACTCTACTCCCCCCCTTCCCACAGCCTCTGCACCACCTTCCCCTCCCGTAGCCTCTGCCCCACACCCTCCCGCAGCCTTCCCGTGGTCTGAGGGCCCTTGTCTGCTGCAAGCCTTGGCTTGCCACTGGCCTTGCGCAGGCCTGCACACCCCTACAGCAATGCTGAACAAGATCTGCCTCCCCTGGAAATCGTGCACTTGAACAAGTCCTACAATGGCCCACAAACCCAAATAGTCTCCGAAGCCAATTGTGGGAGAGATCACAAAGCGCATCTCCAGGAGTGGATTAGCAATTGACAGCCAACCAGCCGTGAAAACATCGGGTGCAATGGACACCAATGCAGTTCTTTCTCCCGTAGCCATCATCTCTACTCCAATCACTGCCCCCCCCACCACTGTACCACTCAGCCTGCCCCCCACAGGAGAGGGTCACAGTTCGTCACTCCCCACACAGCTCCCTTCTGTCTCCACCACTCTTATGTCCCCCCTTCCCCTCACCCAGAAGCCTTTCTCCACTCCTCTGCCATATACAACCAGCCTATCGCCCACGCCCCCACAGCCATACGCCATGTCCCAGTTCGCACCCCCCCGGGTCCCACCTGAGATGATAGATTACATCTTTACGGAGCTACATCGACTACGGGATCATACCGTAGCACAAGACCAACTTATTCAGAACATGCGCCAGGAGATCACTCACCTCCGTCAGGAGGCTGTCTCTCTCACTGCTACAGTCACAGCGGCCCGGCGCACTACACCAGAGGTAGAGGAGCGGATCGCTACTATCCAGACTGCTATTGCGGAGACTACCAGATGGGTGGACATTGCGAGATGGGCACCCAAAGCAGCAGTCTCAGCCACCATCGCCGAGCAGGAACAGAGGGCCAGTAAGGCTCTCAACATCCGAGTACGAGGTATCCCTCGCGCAAATTCACTCACCCCCTTAGCGGACGCGACTGCTTTTGTGACCTCTACCCTCGGCCTCGTCGAGGATGGGATCGAGCATGCATAGCGCACGGGACGGGACCCCACGCGCCCACAGCCACTCATCATCCGATTCAGGGATACTCAGGCTCGACTTGCAGCACTCAGGCAGCGTGCTACACTACGGGACCACCCTACTATCTTCATGGATGAGGATCTCACACCTATGCAGGTGGAAGAGCGGCGCACCCTGCTTCAGCAGCGAGATGTAGCCCGTCAGGAGGGGAAGTGGGCTGTCGTCCGAGATGGCCGCCTGTTAGTTGGCCCCCGCCGCCGAGCCCCACCAGGTACTCCAGACACGGTAGCACACTCCCCCCCCCAATAGGGAGACATGGTCTATGAGACTCAGACTCAGCACACAGTACCCTTGGCATGCACCGTATGGAACTGTAATGGAACCCTATGGTCTGACCCTGGGAACTTCTCAGAGTCATACACTGGAGGCGACATCGTTTTCTATACAGAGACACATGAGAGCCCCGAGCGCCCTCTCCCCTCGATCAGTGGCTATACCTGGGAGTCAGTATTCCTGAGGAGACTAGATATACTGGGGGGGGTCCGAGGGTCAGGCGGAGTTGCAGTACTCCTTCGCTCAGCGCTCACGAGCTTGACATCCGTGGTTAGACGGGATGTCCATGCCCTTTACCTATGGCTCCAATTCCGACGCCCCTCCACACGCGACCTCTTTATTGCAGTGTGCTACTTTCCTCCTGAGACGTCACATTTCGCATGGATGCTTCGTGAGGATACGGGGGTATCCCCCTATCTAGATCTCTATTCAGACATTGTGGAGTTCTCCAGATGCGGAGAGGTCCTCCTAGTTGGGGATTTCAACGCAAGGACAGGTGCACGTCAGACATCACTCCTGGACTTTCACTCAGATCCGGTCCTATTACCTGAGATGGACACAGAGGACTCAGGCTTCCCCCGCTCCTCGGCTGAGAGTCGCGCTCCCGTTACTGGGTGTGGGCAGGCTCTTTTGGACCTTGGACGTATACATGATCTGGTCATCTACAATGGACTAGATCGGTGGCCTGCCTCCTCTGGTTTCACATGTTTCCCACATGGCGGAGGAGCCAGTGTCGTCGACTATATTCTAGGATCTCCTGCTTTAGCCCCACAGATCACTGACTTCCGCACTGCACCCTTACCCCCAGGAGCCGATCACACTTACCTTTTCTTTCATATACTTGCGTCCCGAGCCCCTCCTAGCCACACCCCGCACTACACTACCTATCATGATATACACTTCGATCATAACCTCTCACCTGATTACTCAGCCCACCTAGCCTCCCTCCTCAGACACACAGACACCATACCCTCTCTAGATCACCGAGCCACCCTTATCACCCACTCCCTTCACAATGCAGCCCGCCACATCTTTCCTTCCACTACTCGGTCCACCCGCCCTCCACCCGCTGGCTCCACCCCTTGCAACAGATGGTATGATGACGAGTGCAAAGCATTACGCCGCACACTCCGACTCACAACCCAGCAAAACGCTAGGGCCAACCCACGTCTCACCAGGGATTATCGTCGACTAGTCCGTCGCAAGAAGCTAGCCTTCCTGCGCCAGAATGAGGATACGCTACTGAACATTCTGTTTAGTAGCAACTCCAAGGATTTCTGGAGGAAATTCCTAGAACGCCGATCCCCCTCCCCCCTCACCCACGCAGCGCATAAGCTTCATAACGGTCGAGCTAAGGACCATGAGGGCCTATACACAGAGTTTGTTGCCTATGGCATCAAAACTCTAGCCCCCATCCTGGCAACGCTGTTCAATGAAGCTGTCTGCCACGGGTTCCCCAGAGCCTGGACCCTGAACACTATCACACCCATCCACAAAGCAGGAGATCCCATGGATCTAGGGAATTACAGGACCATCATGGTTGGACCTGTTATGTCAAAGATCTATGCATCAGTGTTAGATGGCGAGGTCAGTGCTCGCGCGGAGATACAGGGGCTCAGGGCATCCGGACAGGCCGGCTTCAGGACGGATCACTCGACTTACGATCACATTTTTACACTTAGAGGGATCATTGAGGAGGCCAGACACAGGAGACAGAGAGTATATTGTTGCTTTGTGGATTTCCGCAAGGCATTCGACACCGTTCCCCGCGCCCGACTCATCAGACGTCTGCAGGAGTTAGGCTACGACTCGGCGATTATCTGGGCAGTAGTAGCTCTCTATGAGTGGGTGACGGGGCAGGTCAGGATTGGCACCAGCTGGACCCCAGAGATCACGATATCGGAGTCAAACAAGGATGTCCCTTGTCACCGACTCTATTTGGCCTCTACATCGACGAGCTCGAGACCACCATCAGGACACTCGGAGGTGCAGGCTGCTCTCTTGCGGAGACTGCCATCTAGATTCTCCTATACGCAGACGATGTAGTACTACTATCCTCTTCTGCTACTGGTCTTCAGCGACACTTGGATGGACTTCAGGTCTTCTGTGATACACATGACTTGAAGGTCAACCTTGGGAAAACCAAGGTGATGATCTTCAACACTTCCAGACCCGCTATGCACTGAGAGCAGTTCCTCTTCGCCGGTGACCCTGTTGAGATAGTTGACTCCTACACATACTTGGGCGTTGTCTTCTCAAGCCCCATCTTCACGATGCGCCCGGCCATGCAGGCCAGGATCAGCCGGGGATACGCCGCTCTTGCCAGGTTGGAGCGACAGTGCTACCACTCCCACTTCCAAGACCCGCGGACCAAGTCTCTCCTTTTTGATTCTTTGGTCCGCCCATCAGGCATGTACGGTAGCCCTTGATGGGGAGTCGACCTTTCAGACATAGAGTGGGCTCGAGTTAAGCACCTACAGATACTGATGTTTGCTCGGATGATCCGCAAACCATCGGTACCACACCAGATTATTCTAGCAGAGTTCGGCACCTCACCCCTACAGCTTGATGCGGCTTTTCAGGCTATCACCTACCTCCACAGAGTCAGGGATTTTGGCTCCTCCGCTGACAGTCACCTCCGCCTACCTTGGTTAGCCCTATTCTCCTCTATGGCCTTATCCGTTGATGGGGACCAGCGATGCTAGTATAGTCGTCTTTCCAGTTGGTTCACCCGACTGGGCCTCGACTTAGACCGGTTGCCTCCTTTTCAGTACAGCCTCGACGCTCCACCATCTCCTCTCTCCCCCACTGACCAAGAGGTCCACCGGCTCATTCGGGCGGATCTGCTCCAGCTCCACACCTGGCGGACATGGTTTCTTCACTTCGAGCTTCCTGTGAAGCTCGACTTCTACCGCCGACACTGCCTCCAGATCTCACAGGAGGGCTTCATCACACCTCCGGGTTACACACAACTTCATCTACCACATGTGCTCCGGATCTCCCTTGGTCAGTTTAGGGTCTCGTCACACCGATTACGGATCAAGAGTGGACGCGCAGAGGGTATCCCACGAGAGGACCGCCTTTGCCCACTTTGCGACTTGCAGGAGATCGAGTCGGAGGAGCACTTTGCTTTCAGATGTCCTATTATTATGCCATTTGAGGCCGATACCACTGCCTCTTCCGCAACAGATTCGGCTCCCTCCCACACATGCTGCAATTCCTGGATCAGCGGTGCCTAGCCGCTTTCTTACATGAGATGACCCGCCACCGAGATACTTCTCTCCGAGCACGGCGACACGAGCAGCACACACAGCGTGAGGACACCCAACGGCCTATCACTGACTTCTTTCAATTACAGGATACCTCTTCTCAGTCTAGCCGACGACGCGGACGTGAGCGAGAGCCAGAGCCACGACAGCTGCGTCAGTGGACAGACTCACACATCCAGGTCCATGACATCTCGTCTCTGCTCTCGGCCCGCCCCACTGGGGTTACCGTTGCCCTCATCCACAGGGCCACCCGCCGCCCCCGACGACCGAGCTCGACTAGGCGTGACGTCAGAGGCCAATCATCTATCGCAGGGTTTTTTCCAACTTCCCATTTGACGGCCCCTCTATGATTGGTCTCTGACGATCACCACCTGCACATGTATATTGTATCTCCCCCCTCTGCCCCATTTTTGGTGCCCCCCCCTTCTTCTTCTCTGTATCATCTGGAGGTAGACACATATTTTTTGTATCAGGACTAGACACATAGTCCTTCATAACTTTTTTTTTGTAGAAACGGTTGGTTGGCCCGTTTTGAGACCACCACCGTTAGGCTCATTGTATCAGTTATCTTTAGTCTCATAGACCTTCACGGTCTCCCGAAGACTTTAATAAACTTTCTTTCTTTCTTTCTCTCTCTCTCTCTCTCTCTCTCTCTGTGCAAACGGGCCTACGACAAACTGTCGCGCTAGACCCCCCTGAAGGCTTTTATTATCAAGAGAAAATCTGAGTACAAGAGTTCTCAGCTCACAGGCTGGAAAAATCATACGTGAACAATTTTTTTACAAGAGCCGATGGCTCATCCCTTTTGGCAACATGCCATTTAAGCTACTTGCTAGATTACATGCCACATAGGGTAGCTCTAGAGTCTTCATAGTCCTCGATCACATGGACACCTCCTAGTTGCTTGCTAGGCTCCTTACTTAGTGGATATTAGACCACTCTCTTGTACGTGCAACAATTAATTTAAATGTAGATAGCCATGGCACCCATTAATTGTCATATACACATCTTCTTGTAGTTCTCTATTAAAGAATGAAGACTTTGCTGGCCGAAGCCAATAGTCTCTGACCAGTCAGCTCTGAATTGCTCAAGTTAACTGTAGTCAACCCTCTTGGCCTAAGCCAAGTCTCCGTAACCAAGGTTTTGACAACAATTAAATAAATGAAGAACTCTATAATTATGATCAAATAAATGGTCAACTAGAACTTTGACTTGGAGTATTTACAACTTGGTGACAGCAGGAAAGAAGATAAGCATGGCACTATTTTGAAAAGTAATTGTTTGACTCTGCAGTAGCATTTTGACTAGAAACAAAGGTGCAGGAAAATATGCTCATGTGCTGAAGTTTTGTCTATAGAGATCATTTCTCACAATTCTGTAAGCATACTTTGCAATTTTGCAAAGTTTTTTCTTAGGCCAATGCTGGCTGCTGAAAGCTTTTAGAAGACTATGATTGCTGGATTTAAGAAATTTTATTTTTTACAGTAAGAGAAGATATATTATGTCTTAAAAAACAAAAACCAAAACAGTTTGCCTCAAGGCCCAGTTATCAGTTATTGTGTCTTCTTGGATCTTGAGAGTAATCTGTACATGAGGTGAATATAGGAACATGCTCAAACACACCTTCTAAAAGAAAAACTAATGATGTAGATCTAACCTCATGATAGCCATGCCATTAAAACTGCTACCGCTATCCTTTTTGGCTAAGATATAGTCAAGGGTAGTTTTCATATTCAAAATGTTATCGAGGATGCTCCTATTATGAGCAGACTTGTATTAAGCTTAAGTCCATTATGCATATCAAGGACTAGCCACTATGACATGCATACCAACGGCATCATTGGCTAGTGCTGAAAGGGGTTTGTTTGCCTAGAATACATATATTTATCATAGCAAATATTTGTCGATGTACCTGGACTAGTATCCATCTGATATCCAAGGACAACGTCAGCGAATTCCCATGAGTGCTCCCCTATACCTCCAGCTTCTCCTTGCAAGCCTGGCTAGAGCTTGGAGATGAATTCGGAAGGGCTCATGGCACACATTGATTTTTCGATGAGGGAAGATGTCCAGCACCTGTTATTGACAAGGTCACACATGCTTTACGGACAGGTTAAACTTCTTGCACTGGGTGGTATTCTGACTGTTGGAAATGGGAGGATAGAATCTCACACCTCTCACTCCGATTGTAGCTCATACAACACTCAGTAAACTAGATAGATGATCACACTCATACACAAAACCTTTCTCAAGAGAGATAGAGAGAGATAGAGACAAAACTCAGATATGTATTCGTCCACAGAATGTGGGATGACAAAGCTCAGAACTGAGCACAAAAGGTAGCAAGGGTTGCTGTCATAAACTGATTACTCTCCCTCTCCTTACACGCTGCCTGGGTGCAAGGCGTTAGGTGTAGGTTGATTGGAGAAAGTGTGGGGGAGGGGGGGTTTATATAGCAGGGCCTGTGGCCCCAAAAACTGGCCGATTTGGCCAGTTGGCTATTCCTGCTGCACCGACCCCTATGGGGTCTCACAGACTGGCCGACCCAGGCCTGGAGGTTGGCCTATATAAGGACCCATTTGCTGGGCCTATAGGTTGCTCTTGTTTCGCCTCAGATCTGTTCCAGATGTCTGCCTCAGAAGTGCCAGGTATGTGTGCTATCACTCCCCCCGTAGCCCCTATTGTCTCCTGCCCCCTTGTTTTCTCAAATGGGGGCTTACAGGTGGGGACAGTGACATTCTAACAGTGACCCAATAGCGCTAATTGGAATTCAAGGAGCTTCCAAGTAAGGAGCTAGGCCAATCAGTAGTTTGTCAAGGTTGGTCATTGTAGCTGGTGAGTTGGATGATGCCACTTGAGGTCCCTAGCAATAGAATGAACAGGTAGGTCGGGTGATTCTTGCTGTCACAGTCCTGCTTTTGATGTTTTCTTTTAGTAAGGGTAGTAAGGAATGACCAAACATGTTTTAGATGTTCATCTTTGGACTTTTAGGGCAACTCAATCCTAATATTTCTCTTGGCCAAGTGAGGTTGGTTGGTTGAAAATGATTTCCTTCTCTAGGGACCGCCGGTCCCTTGACGGTGACAACATTTCCCTCTTAACTGGCTTTTTTCTAACTATGGGCTTCAAGACATGGCGGTTCCTAGTTGAAGTGTTATGTTTCTTTATATTTTCACGAAGGGTTAGAGGTTGGCTGTCTCCTCTCGTAGGGCCATTGAACAAGTTGCCCTTTCTTATCATAGAGACCTTTCTCCTCTCTTCTCGAGGGACATAACAGACTGGCTGATATGCCACATAGCGGGTCACCCCCAGCTTTAGGAACGTTTGTCTATAAGCTTTTCAAGCACAGGAACTCACCTAAGACATAAAGGTAGTTTCTCTTAATACCCTCCCCTCCAAGGGAGGAGTCTTTGTGTACGAGGATTTTGTATTGCTCAGGTCCCATAGGCCGATTTTTTGGTCTTCAGAGGATGATAATATATTCTTCTTCTTCTTCTTCTTCTTCTCCACTCGTATGCCTCTTCCTTTTATGTGTCTTTTACTATGATGTGTCCTGTGTTATGGAGTTGTTCTTTTTGGTATATATTACAAGCGTATTGTACTGCCTTGTTGAGGAATTGAGATCAAAAGATGACTCTGAAGGTTCGTGCTGTGCAGATACTTTTTGATGACAGAGTCCGGGGAAGTAGTTGAGGAGCAAAAGGGAGTGGTGAGAAGTAACTGTATAGACTGTTTGGATCGCACTAATGTCACTCAGGTAAATGATAGGATCTTTTAAAGATTCTGTATTGACTATGTATCAGTGATTTTAACTGTCACAACAAATAATAGCAGTGTTTGATTTCCTAAAGGCATCCAAGAAAGTATGCTAGAACAGTAAGACTTTGTTGTCTTATTATCTCTTGAACTAATGTTTTTGGTCATTTTGTAATGCACACTTGTTAGCTGCTTTTTTTGCTCTTCTGCACTGTTGCTAAATGTTGAGGTTTTGTTACTATGGCCTTCTGTTCTAATATTGTTTGTGTGAGAGCATTCATAAAATTCTGATGTTTGTATATACCTTTCGACAGCCTGGGTAAGGATGGTAGGAAGGTCAATAATTAGGTTTTCTTTATAAGCGACCATGTGAAAGTATCAGCCACTGCACAAACTGTATGTACATCAATAATCAACTATGGTAGAATCTACTCGATTGTTGATATATATTTTTTTACAAGGGGGCATACCTGACGTGCCGGAAAGTTGTTGCCAGATGGCGCACGTACCGGTACTCATGCTGTATGTATGGTACTTAACATATGGTATGACTTTGCTCGGAATCATTAGCAACACCTGCAAGAGAGTGCGCTTATACAAAGCGAACTGTAGCCTCTTAAGACCACAAATCCACCTTGAATTCATCAGTAAATTACACATTTGGCATTCGCCAGCTAGCCCCACACCCAGTTTCACTTTCACCATGACCTGGGCATTTATATCACCAATCCACACCCTCTCCTTGCAGAAAACCATGACCTGCGATGTTACGCTCTAGCCGAGGTAGCATGACCTCGGAAGAATCAGTCGACATTTCCCTTATAGGATCTATTTTTGTAATATATGTGTTTGCGCTTTATGTAAATGATCGGGAGGGATTAATGTCAAGGTCCTAGGTGAGGGCTGATAGCACCAGACTAGATAGATCTGAGACCAAGGGCCTAGTGCAAAGAATGTGCCTAGGGGCAAGGAATTAAATGCATCCCAAGAGAGGGGTGAAATGTTGCATTAGGAAGGCCCTATATGGATGACATGTGGCATCTAGATCTATCTAGGGATTTGGGGTCTGTCAAAGCTAGAGAGAGAAGGGGAGAATGAAAGGATTTACGTGATTTTGAGATAGCTCTCTCTCTCTCTTGCTGTGTAGTTTTGGCAGTTGGCTGGGTGGAAGATCAAGGTGCTACTCCCGTGATCTGGAGAAGAGACAAGGATAGTAAAAGATGGTAACAATTTGGTATCAGAGCTTAGGCTGTGTAGGGGAAAGGAGTGGATTTACGGAAAGCGTCGATCGTGACGTCGATGTGCAGCACCCGTTTGACGAACGCAGCTCGAAGGGTTAGCTGGAAAGTAGATCGTCAGCGCAGGTCCTAGTCTAGGGTGGAGATCGTCACCGACGGAAACAGCTGGTATCACCGGGCCTGACGGAGGTTCGTTGACGAAGGTCTTCGACTACCGAATAGTACAGGGATGCATACTCAAAGTTTGATCACGAATCAAGTAACCCATTCGTTGCTACCTGCATAAATGTGGAGCTTCTTTGAAAAGGAAGCGAACGAAGAAAATGGTGGAGAGCGACGCAGGATAAGCAGATGGGCGACGAGCTTTGTTAAAGCTACGTATTTGGAGCAGATTTGCCATTTTATACGCACGCGTCCGAAAGGGTGCCTAGGCACTCGAAGGATCGCCAGGCGTGGAGCGCAGACCCATATCACGACGCCCTTCGTGGATTTAACGGAGACGTGGTGGTTGACGATTGGCTTCGGGTAACATTGGTGTGGGCATCGCTGAAGGCACGGCGCCGATCGGTGAATTACAGACTACAAAGGGTAGACCAAGCCCGTAGGTTGATAGCAGACCGTACGTGCAGGCTGCAAGCAGCAGGATTCGAATTCCAGGGAGCCTTCTATCTATTTTCCCTTTTGGTTTTGGATCAGAATTCATAGACCAGGAAGGCTCTTTGTCATTTCTGTCGATTCTATGTTTTTTTCCCCTGGTTTGGTTTGCTGATACTCCGTTTGCGTGGAAAGTGACAAGTATGCATAGAATATGATGCTGTAACAAGGACAGATTGTGCTTGAAACTATGCCTGTATACTTGAGTTGTTTGCAGAAATTTCCCTAGTATAGGGAAAGGCGGGATTGAATATATATGCCTGTGTCAAATACGTAATTAGTGTGCATGTCAGGTTGCAGGAATTCCCTAGTATAGGGAATTGTGTTCAGAGTGTCAGTTTGTGATTACAGTGTTCTAAGGGTGTTAAAAAAAAAAAAAAAAAAAAAAAAAACCCAAAACAAAACACCTACTGAACAAATGGAAGCAGAAGAAGGAGCTTCCAGGAGGGACCCTGGTGAATCAGGAGTCCGGCCGACCCAGCAGGGATCGCGCCCAGTAGCTCATACGTTATCTGGCAGGATTGCATTGCTGGAAGATGCCTTGCAACAGTTGTTAGCACAGCAGTTACAAGCCAATGCAGGGCAGTCCGAACTTAGGAGAGCACTCCAGAGTATGTTTGCCAGACCTTCTCGAGAGGAGAAGGGAAAGGCTCCAATGGAACCGGAGTCTAGTGTCCATACGGTCGAGCCTAGGAAGGCTAAGGTGCCAAACATTGCTAATTATAGACCGGAAAAGTATTCTGGTCGGATAAACGACCGTAGCTCCGATGTCATTGAGACCTGGCTACACAAATGGGACGAGGCGTTCGCCATTTGTGAGATCAGAAATGACATCAAAAAGATCCGCGAGGCCACCCATATGTTTAGTGAGGCGGCGGATCGGTGGTGGATTAAACAACAAAAAGACGGTATAGCATCCACTACCTGGGAGGGGTTTAAAAGAGAGTTCAGGAAACACTTCTTACCTCCTGACGAGGCATCCCGAGCTTGGGATCAATATAGGAACCTGCGTCAGAGAAATTTATCAGTGGCAGAATACACTGATAAGTTTCGAGAGAGTGTAATGAAGGTTGACGAACCCCTGCCTCAATCAATCCAAGTGAAAGATTTCATATTTGGATTGAATGATCGAATAAAAATGGAAGTTCGGGCTAAGTACGCGAACACTCTAGATGATGCAATAGCTATAGCCCTGAACTACGAGGATGCCAAGGGCAGCAAGCCAAGTGGGTTTGCACAGGCCGGAACCCAGTATGGGTATCCGAAGAAATCTGGGTTTAAGAAGAAGTGGACTAGTAAAGGGAGTGGTTCGCAGCCGAGTGGTCAAGCCAAGCAGGCGAGACCGGCTGAAACTCCTAAACCAAGTACCACCATTGGAGTGAAGAGAAAAGTAACTCCAATGGCAGCCCGGGCTTGGTCTAAGTCTCCCTTGAACCCGGAACAAAGGGAAAAAGCGAGGAGAGAAGGCTTATGCTTTGGTTGCCTTCAACCTCATCAGTGGAGAGATTGTCCACGTAATAAAGATCGTCGGATGGCTGAGATGGTGATCTCAGAGTGCGACGTGGAGATGCAGGGAAGTCCCAGAGCGGAAGAGATGCAGATTCAGCTAGCGGGATCTTCTCAGAGGTTAGTACCTTGTTTGTTCTGTGTGTCTGTTACTAAGTTAGTGACGAGTGCACCTGATAACATCCTATCTAAGCCCGCAGCAACGGGGTATACAGCCTTCAATGATACGGAGCTAATCAAAATGAAAGGGCAAGTGGCCAATCATGATGTCATTGTGTTGTTTGACTCAGCATCAACTCACAATGTGATTAACTCCAAGCTCGTGAAGAGGCTGAAATTAAAGACAAGTCCATCTGACTATGCGTACACAGTCAGGATGGCTGATGGAAGTTCAACTGAAGTATGGGACCAAAGGGTTACCCAGTTGGAGCTTCAGATTCAGGACTATACTGAGAAGCTTGATTTTGAAATAACCAAGCTTGCTCATGCGGATATAGCCCTGGGAATGGCGTGGCATTCTAGGAAGAATCCAGCCATTGATTGGAAAAAGCACGTATATCAATTCAAGATGAATGATGTGCTTTATGTCTTGCGAGGTGGAAAAGATATACCTCAGGGACCGTTGGTTTCCGTAATGGAAATCAGAAAGGCTCAAGTAGAGTTTTTATACCTTTGCACCGCATCGGTAGAGTCGGTGAATGATTCTTCGACTAGCACTGATGTTACGCAAAGTGATGAGATGGCCAAGCTGGCTGATCTTATAACAGAGGAGTTCTCTGAATGCTTTAGGGATGAACTACCTTATGGGTTACCTCCAGAGCGGAAAGTTCAGCATAAGATTGAACTGATCCCGGGGGCAGAACCTGTAAATAGACCTCCCTATAGAATGAGTTTTACTGAAGAAGCGGAGGTGCGTAGGCAACTGGAAGAATACCTCAAGTTGGGGCAGATTCAACCAAGTTTCTCACCTTTTGCTTCGCCAGTGATATTAAAGAGGAAAAAGGATGATACGTTTCGCCTCTGTATAGATTACAGAGCATTGAATAATATCACTGTTAAGCACAGGTATCCGATGGCTCGGATTGATGATTTGCTAGATGCATTACATGGAGCCGTGATTTTCAGCAAGATAGATCTTAAGTGCGGCTATCATCAGATCCGGATTAGAGCCGAGGATGTGCATAAAACCGCTTTTAGAAGCAGGTTTGGTCATTATGAGTTTTTGGTAATGCCCTTCGGACTTACCAATGCTCCAGCGACCTTCGTCATGCTTATGAACGACTTACTACGTCCGTATATCGGAAAGTTCGTAGTACATTTTATTGACGATATCTTGATATTCAGTAAGAGTGTTACTGAGCATTGTGAACACTTAAGGATAGTGTTCAGTACTTTGAGGAAAGCCAGTCTTTACGTGAATAAAAAGAAAACTATACTGTGTATGGTTAGGCTTGAGTACTTAGGGTTCATAATTACTCCACAGGGGGTAGAAATGGATCCGAAGAAAGTGGCTGCGATACTAACTTGGCCAATCCCTCAGAGTCTGACCGCGTTGCGATCATTCTTGGGATTTGTCCAGTTTTATAGAAGGCATATCAAAGGATATTCCGAAATAGTATCGCCATTGACTGATCTGACCTCAGATAAAGTACCTTTTATTTGGGGACAGAATCAACAGGAAAGTTTTAACACCATAAAACAAGCTGTGGTCTCAGGACCGGTGTTAAAAATAGTTGATCCCCAGAAACCATTGTTCCTAGAAACCGATGCAAGTGGCATTGCGGTAGGAGCAGTCCTCCTTCAAGAGGGAAGGCCAGTAGCCTTTGAAAGCAAGAAGCTTTCTCCCTCTCAAAGGAATTGGCCAACTCATGAATTGGAGTTGTATGCTGTTATCCATGCTTTGAAAACATGGAGGCATTATCTGTATGGTTCAGAGTTTTATGTAGATGTGGATCATGATACTCTGAAACATTTCTGTAAACAGCCTGACTTGAGGGGCCGCCAAGCTAGGTGGGCAGAGCTCATGCAGGAGTTTAATCTAACGATTCGGTACCGAAGAGGAAAAGACAATAAGGTAGCTGATGCGTTGTCTCGCATTATGCACAACCTGAGTTTCACGGTATTAGAGAGTGCTCTAATGACCGAGATCAGAGAAACTCAGAAGGTGGACGAGTTTGTCCAGAGCTTATGGCCTAAGGCTCATGTGTTAAAACCCGGGGAAAATGAAAAGGATGACCTGGCATCCAGAAAAGGCCAAACTTATGCAAGATATACCATAAGGGATGGTATGCTAGTTAGAAATGGCAAGGTTGTAGTACCTGGTCAGAATGATCTCAGGCAGAGAGTCATTCGACAATGCCATGATAGCCCGTGTGCGGGAACTTATGCAAGATATACCATAAGGGATGGTATGCTAGTTAGAAATGGCAAGGTTGTAGTACCTGGTCAGAATGATCTCAGGCAGAGAGTCATTCGACAATGCCATGATAGCCCGTGTGCGGGACATCCAGGTGTCGAGAAGACATATGATCTCGTGAAGCGAGATTTCTTTTGGCCAAAGATGAAAAAGCATATTCATGAATATGTGACACGATGTTTCTCGTGTCAGGTAAGTAAGGCCGAGCGGGTGAAGCCACCCGGACTTTTACAGCCCTTGGAAATACCACTAAGTAAGTGGGAGAGCATTTCCATGGATTTTATTGTAGGACTACCTGCAACACAAGGAGGGTATAATTCTATCCTTGTGGTGGTTGATCGTCTAACCAAGATGGCTCACTTCATTCCGACTAGAGAGTCTATTAGTGCCCCGCAAGTAGCGGAGTTATTTATTAGACATATATTTCGTCTGCATGGATTGCCTAGATCCATAGTGTCAGACAGAGATGTCAGGTTTACCGGTCACTTTTGGACAGCGGTATTTGAGACACTAAGGACTGAGTTGGGAATGAGTAGTGGGGATCATCCTGAGACGGATGGTCAGACGGAGAGAGTCAACCAGACTTTAGAGGATATGCTGAGAGCATATGTGTCATTGAGGCAACATACATGGGACAAGTGGTTGCCATTGTTGGAGTTTGCCTACAATGATAGGAAACATTCATCTACTGGGTTCAGTCCGTTTGAGCTGAACTATGGTTATAGGCCAGCCAATCCAACTATAGTTGGAGTACCTCAGAAAGTGCCTAGTGCCGCGAACTTTGTAGTTCAGATGCGGGAGATGCTAGCACTTGCGAGAGCTAACATCCGCCAGGCTATGGATAGAGCCAAGGTGTTTGCGGATGAAAATCGGTCTATAAGAGTATTTGAAGAAGGAGAAAAAGTTTTTCTCAGAATTCCTTCGCACTCGAAGTCGTTGACTTCAGGAGAGTGTGCTAAGTTATCACCTCGATACTGTGGGCCGTGGTTAATTCTAAAGAGAATAGGCAGTGTAGCCTATAAATTAGAATTGCCACAGGGGTGTAAGGTGCACCCGGTTTTTCATGTTTCACGTTTAAAGAAATTTTTACATACTGGTGACTCACTAATCGAAGGTGTGGTTTTGTTTCAGGAGATAGAGGATATTGCAAGGCGCAAACCAACAAGAATCCTGGACCGAGGAACAATGCAAATACGAAATCGGAAGATACCCACGGTGTTGGTTGCATGGCATGGTCAGCCTCTATCCGAAGCTACCTGGGAGTCCGTATATCAGTTGCGGAGAGTGTTCCCAGACTTTATCATCGAGGACGCTGATGTCTGAAGAGGGAAGGAATGTTACGCTCTAGCCGAGGTAGCATGACCTCGGAAGAATCAGTCGACATTTCCCTTATAGGATCTATTTTTGTAATATATGTGTTTGCGCTTTATGTAAATGATCGGGAGGGATTAATGTCAAGGTCTTAGGTGAGGGCTGATAGCACCAGACTAGATAGATCTGAGACCAAGGGCCTAGTGCAAAGAATGTGCCTAGGGGCAAGGAATTAAATGCATCCCAAGAGAGGGGTGAAATGTTGCATTAGGAAGGCCCTATATGGATGACATGTGGCATCTAGATCTATCTAGGGATTTGGGGTCTGTCAAAGCTAGAGAGAGAAGGGGAGAATGAAAGGATTTACGTGATTTTGAGATAGCTCTCTCTCTCTCTTGCTGTGTAGTTTTGGCAGTTGGCTGGGTGGAAGATCAAGGTGCTACTCCCGTGATCTGGAGAAGAGACAAGGATAGTAAAAGATGGTAACATGCGATCATGTGAAGCCAAATCCACCTCCATCACACAAGCTCTACACAGTGCCACACAGCAGTCCTTTCCCCAAACCATCGACCAAGGAACCTTCCATAGGCACGGTCTCTGCAACAGGTTGATATGAGGAGGACTGCAAACTTGTTCGCGAAGGCTCAAGGCCTCCTCTTTACTAGACAATCTAGCATAGATTATATGTGGCTGGCTTGCTCCAACAAGATGGCTTGTGTGCCAAGAATGAAGAAGGTGTACTTCAACCTGTCTTGAGCGGCAATTCCAAAGAGTTGTGAGCTAAATTCTTAGATAATAAGTCATCTTCACCCATCATAGACTTGGGTACATAGGCCAAGCATGCTCACATTGTATGATGACTTGATCAGCCATATGTAGAACAGCCAATTTCACATCCCTCATAACTCCTAGACCCACTTCAGCCTCTAGCTTCAATGTGAGGAATGTGCATGATCCTGTACTGAAATTCATGTTCCGTGGCCATTACCGCAAAGGGATCCACAAGGAATACCTTGCACATGGTTGAGAGATTTTGATGCCATATGAGCCCAGCTATTTATTTAAGTAATGTGGTCTAGTTGACATAAATATCCATCATACCTATCCTTAAGGAGGGGGATCCCATGGATCCACAACTATAGCAGGCAATCTTGATTGGTCATGGCATGACTAGGTTGCATGACTTGAGACACATAAAGTTATGTCCACTTTTGGACATAATATGGCTATTGTTATGAAGGTCAGGTTTTAAGGGTCATGGATCCTAACCATGAAATAAATAGGACATGAGATACATGATATAGTTAGAGTAGTCTTAGGGTTGAAACACTTAGGACACCTTGTGCCTATATAAGAGTGGGCTTTGGCTCATTCGGGACTTTCTTGACAGTGGTCCTCCTGAGAGTAGTGGAGCCTATCCAAGCCTATGTCTCCCTAAAGACACATGTGCACAGATGCGGCTGCACGATATTGGGATGCATAGCCTTACCTGGGCATTCATAGTGGTATGGGGATGTCTGATTAGGTAGACGGTCAATAAATATATGAAAGCTAGAATATATGCGTGATTGCAGATTGCAGGGCTGAAATGTGAAATCTGAAATGGATGAGGCAAAGGCGGGTAACTCAATGAGCTTATCGAAATCTGGTTGTAGGTCTCATGGGGTGAATGGGCTTGCAACCTAGGTAGATGGTTAATAGATAAATGAAAGCTAGATTATATGCGTGATTCACTCTAAGTCAAATGCATACATGCATGCGTTATCGCTTTGTCAAGCTGTGGGAGTAATCGGTTTTTCTTTGTGTTACAGAGTTTGCTGGGACGGAAATCTCTAGAAACCCAGCTACGGAGATTATCAATATTTAACGAGCTCGAGACCATTGACCAACATCCAACATTTGATATTAAACTTAAAGCTTGTAAGTATCAGCACCCCTCTTATCTGGTTTGTTAAGGCAGGATTGCAGATCATTAGGTCTGGCTCTGTAGAACGTTTTTGAGGTGCCTGTTGCACAGCTTTTGATCTATAGCCTTTGTTCTCATTTGATGCTGTTAGTCTTATTATTGCTAGTATAATTTAATGTGAATCATGAAGCTTATCTTCCAGCGACGACACTCAAATGGATCTCACTCTTAGCTTCACGTTTGGCTGTCAAAAAGCTGTTGGAAAACCTTGAACAATGGTCATTGTTATGGGATATCTGCACTATCATAAGATATTATAAAACATATGGCTGTTATTTTTTTCCTTGTAGTTTGGCCGTTTTTTTAAATTCTTATGTTTTCATCCATGACGAAACGACTAGGATTCTCAGCCTAAAGGTGCAATCCCATGGAACTCTGAGCTTGGATTTTCTAACATTGTCAAAGGGAGAGTCTCGAAAATGGTATGGTGATGCCCTGGCCCATATGTATCTTCCGGAGACAATTTTGAAGTACAATAATGAAGAAAAAGGGTAGGGAGGTTTACCTGAGAAGGGAAAGAGAGAAATATCTGAAGTTTTATGCCATCTCACAGGCTGCCATGTGTCCTGTGCCACCTCATAGGCACTGCCATGTGTCCAATGCCACATGTCATGGCTGCCACATTAGCATGCCACCATGCCACATCATCAGCGTGCCACGTCACATGCTATAATTATGGACTAAGGTTATTTCAACCACTTTTGACTAATAAATTCAGTTTGGGTGGTCGATACTAGTCTGATTTGACTTTTGTTTTCATCCTTAGGTTTCTGGCAGTTAGCTCTATTCAAAGTGCTAGTCTAGGATTAGTTTGAGTTTGGTTGGCCTTCTCACATAGCCTATCAGGCCTGTTTATTTTGTCGTCTTGTCTTGTATCTATTTGACTCTTTCATGTTGACAGACCCACATCCAAGGCTATTGCAAGTGTCCTTTTAAAAGTTGTTGGGACAGTATGCACTGTATGCATTTGATTGGTCTTGTGTTTGGGTACTCGATTGGGGTGTGGTCATTACGTTTCTCATACACGGATATGTCTCAACTTCTAAGTAGGAAATGATATGCATGCTTTTGGCAAACATCCTAATTTAAAGAACCTGAAATTTCCAAAAATGAAGATATGCAATAAATGAATTATCAAGCAAAGTGGATATGTGTTTTGTGAAGAGAAGTGACATTCTCTCCGTCTTTATTGTGCTTCCTTATAAGCATCAAGAATGTCAGGAATCTCATGAAACATTGCTCTTTCCATCTATTTATCATTTATAGATGGAAACACTTAGAACTCCAAGAGATAATTTTCGGTAACTTTTCCTCGTCTTCTTGTGATGATGTCATGGATTAATATCTGTTTTAGAAACAAGAGTATCTCATTATCCTTCAATTCTGGTAGATCTTCATAGACTAGGTATGACGAATATCCCCAACATAGGGTTTGATTTCCAAAGAGGTGGGAGATCTAGTGGAATTGAAGCGTGGTTAATAACTTAAGTACTTGAAAGGGCCATAATACCTCGAAAAGAGTTTTAGATAGATTTTCTTTTGTCCCACCTCAACTTTGAATCGGGCATTTTCAAAGTTTAGTACAATCCATTGGCCTTCCTTAATCTCCAAGGCCCTCCATCTTTTATTTGCAGCTGCTCTTTGTTTTTCCTGAGCCTTTTGGATGGCTGTGCAGACTTTGGCATAAGCTGAGTCATAATCCTCAACAAATTGATTAGCAGCAAAGGTCTTATTCTTATTTTGCATTAATGGAGTTGGTAGAGATCTACCATAGATGATTTCAAAAGGAGTTTTTTTGGTCGAAGAGTGTATGGTGTTATTATAAGCAAACTAAACTATAGGGAGATGCTTTTCCCACATGGTCTACAAATCATGTATTAGATTCTGAGCAGATCAAGTAGGGTGCTATTAGTAATTTTACTTTGGTCATCTGTTTGAGGATGAAATGCCGAAGAAATACTTTGAATACTTCCAAGGTTTTCAAACAACGCTGGCCAAGAAATACTAGTAAATTTAGTGTCTCTATTGAAAACTATAGATTTGGGTCTTCCATGATGTCTGAAGGTGTACCTAATGAATAGGTGTGCAACATCAGGAGCCTTTAATTTTTTTTGACATGGAATGAAATGAGCTTGTTTATTAAACCTATCCACTATAGTCCAAATCATGTCATGTCCTTGATTAGTCTTGGAAACCTTAGTCATGAAGTCCATGGTGATATGCTCCCATGGTCTTTTTGAAATAAGCAAAGATTGTAGTAGTCCTTTGGGTTTTCCTCTACCATACTTTGCCTTTTGATATGATATACATGCTGAAATGTAATTAATAGTCTTTCTACATGTTTGGCCAATAGAAGAGTGTATCTAGGGGTGGAAATGTAGCCACAATGCCTCTTATGACTAGCATAGGGTGGATTATGGTTCTCCCCTAAAACCTTTGGTCGGAGTTTCTTTGTAATACATAGTTTTTCTTGTGTATACAAATACCAATATGTTTTCAGCTTTTGAAAAGCTCCTTTCTACTTAACCTTCTTTGTGAGATCTTGTAAGGCAGCAGCTATCTTTGCAAAATGCCAAACGAATCTCCTAAAATATGAGCATAGACCAAGAAACGGAGGCCTTTCCACAAGTGCTTGTATCTTGGTTGGATCCATTCGGATATCCTCTTTGGAGATAATATGGCCTAGATATATGTTTCTGATAGGAAGAATTTCCTCTTCTTGTCATTACTCAAAAGGGCATTTTTTGATAAGACTTTGAACATAGTTTTCAAATACTCTCTATGTTCGTCCTTATTCTTATTAAAAATAAGAATGCCATTGAAGAAACTTATGTGAATTCTCAATGGTCCCTAAATAATTGTTCCATCAGCCTACTGAAAGTGGCTAGGGCATTAGTAACACCCAAAGGGCATTAATAGATACTCATAATGTTCGAAAGCTGTTCGAAATGCACTCGAACCTGATGACAGCCTACACACATCTTGAAAGATTCGTCTTTCTTGAGAACTAGCAAGGCATGAGAGCAAAAGGGGGAACAACTAGGTCAGACCAGGCCTTTATGAAAAAGTCCTTCATTTTCTTGAAGATCTTAACTAACTCGTTATGTAGGTCTATTGGGTGGAGAACATCCCTTTATTTCAGTCCAAATTCCACTCCTTTCAAAATTCATCAGGCCGAGACCACTATGACTTTTTATGGTTGAATATGGATGTTTTTGGGCCTTTATTTCAGTCCAAATTCCACTCCTTTCAAAATTCATCTGGCCGAGACCACTATGACTTTTTATGGTTGAATATGGACGTTTTAGGTGATCTATGTATTTCCTATGCTTCTCTACATGTCATGTTAATATTCCCCCCCCCCACCCCCACCCCGAAAAAAAACAAAAAAACTCATCTCCTTCCTCTTTTTTTTCTAATTTCAAAAATAAAACTCTTGCGAAGCTTGTGTCTAACTCACCTCAAACGCTGCACTTCGAGACACTTGTACAACTATGTTTCAACCATACACTCTAGCCCCTTACGAGAGATATTAGATCTTTTCGTCTGATTCTTGAGGGTCCATTCAACCTAGATGGACCCAATGCCTCCCACAGCTGATGCACTATTGTCTCTTATTATAACCCTTGATGCCTTGGAGCAAATTTTTTAACATCTGCTATTCCATCGTCTAAATGCTTTGTCCTTAAAAACAAAATTTAAAGGACTCCAACTATTTTGGATGTCTGCACTGTTGGCACACAATCTTACTGCTGACTTTGATGTTATCACTCACAAAAGTTCTTCGTTCATCATTTGTATCAAACGCTGTTTTTCCATGTTTAAGATATTTAAAGCTCGTTTTTCAAGGACCGCAGCATCACAATTAGATAACTCTATTGATATTAAAAAAGCAGGGTTTTACCTCCGCATGGCTTTTATAGGTCCTTAAAACCATAGGTTCCACTCTTCAAAATCATTTTTATTGGTGCATGAGCATGTATCAGTTAATGGGTGAGCTGGGTCAGTGGCCTTGGAGTTTTAAAGAGAGACCGCAATCTTGTCTAATGATCTTTTAAAACTTATAGAATCAGCCTTTGAGCTGTAAAATCTCACCAAAATCTGCATCACTAGCATATTGCTCCCTCATGCCTTCTAGGTCCTGATGATAAGCAATAGTCACATTATTGACCTGGGGTCTTCGGGACAAGGCATCTGCCACTCTGTTCCGAATTCCTGGGGTATGGACAATCTGAAAATGATACATTTACAGCATGTTTGCCCATTTCATATGCTTCTCGGAAAGCTTGGTTTGACTCAAAAAGTATCTCAGACTTTGGTGATATGTTTTAACAGTAAAATCTGCACCCAAAAGATAGTGCTTCCATGTATGGAAGGCACGAATTACAGCCAATAACTCTTTCTCATAGATTCCTAGATATCTCTCTGCATCCCGAAGTCTCCTGCTTTCATAGGCCACTACATGACCATTCTGATGCAATGCAGCCCCAACACATTCTCCACAAGCATCGCAATCAACATCAAAAGATTGATAAGGATCCGGGACTACAAGAATAGGCTATGTAGTCAACTTCTCCTTGAGTGTATTGAATGCTTTCTTCTGTGATATTCCCCATGTGAAGGCTGCATTATTCTTAGTAAGGTCATGTAATGGAGCTGCAATATCAGCAAAATGTCTGATAAACCTTGTAAGTAAGAACACAGGCCTAGGAAACTTCGAACTTCATGCACAGTTTTCAGCTCTAGCCATTCCTGAATGGCACGGATCTTTGTTGGATCCATTTGTATCCCATTCTTGGATATTATATGCCCCAGATAATGGATTTCTTCCAAGAAGAATTCTTTTTTCTTGCTATTTGCATAGAGCTGATGATTTCTCAGCTCCTGAAACACTATAGCAAGATGTTCCTTGTGCTCTTCCTCTGTCTTTGAAAAGACTAGGATATCATCAAAGAAAGTACCCGTGAAATGCCTGTACTTTCGGAAGATGCGATCCATCATTCTACTGAATGTGGCTGGAGCATTTGTTAACCCAAAAGGCATCACTAAGTATTCATACAACCCGAATGTAGTGCGGAAGGCTGTCTTGTGCACATCCTGAGGCTGTATCCTCACTTGGTGATAGCCACTCTTTAAGTCTATCCTGCTGAAAACTAAAGCTCCATTTAATTGATCCAGCACATCATCAAGGCGTGGAATAGGGAATCTATTCTTGATGGTCATTTTGTTTAGTGCGCGGTAATCGACGCACATACGGTGATAGGATAAAATCTGTATATATTTTTCTCCACAGAGATTGTGCATGAGGGTAGACACTGAACACACGATAGTGTCAATTTGCGGGTTGTGTGTGAATAAGCCAATGTAACTGGCTGCACATGTAAAAGACCTTTATTTTGAACTTGAAAGACTAAAAGTTTTTTGCAGGGACTTATCAGGGAGATGATGAAATGCAATGTGGTTGTATCATGTTGGGGTAAAGGCACATTGCCACCCCTTTATTAAAGATATGACACCTATGACTGTCTTAAGACAGTCATAGGGTGAAAAACCTAATCCTAATAAAACCTATGAGTTTGTGGTGTGGCTCATCACTTCACACCCGCATCTTTTGTGTCACCACTCTCTCGCACTCTCTCTCCCTTGTACTTCTCCCTCTTACCTTCCCTCTCAACTGGTATCAGAGCCTACACCTCCATCTCCACTCCGTCTACCCACTCTCCCTACCTCTTTGCCCTAGTGGCCAGCAAGGCAGCAGCGCAGGGCAGCGCGGGCTGCAGCAGGGCAGTGCGGGCAATAGCAAGGGCAGCAGCGGGCAGTGCATCGCGCAGGCGCACGTGTGGGCGCAGGAAGCGTGCCATTTCGCGCGCCGTACAGTACAATACGGATGTACGGCCGTCCGTACAGCCGTACGGACATCGTACAGGCGACCGTACCGTACGGACTGTGACAGGGAGCTGCGTCAGGGATTTTCGACAGGGAGGTGCATTTTTTGTTTTGGATCTGCGTCAGAGGAGTGCATTTCAAAATTTCTCCTTGGATCTGTACCCTGCACAGGTACAGCAGGTACATTTGTACCCTACACAGGTACAAAGGTACAAAAGTACAGCAGGTACATCAGTTTTTCTTTGGGGGAGAAAGAAAAGGAGAGAGAGCACTCTGCTCTTCATTCAGGATCATTTTCAGTTCTCAAAACTGTGTTTTGAAAGTACAGCAAGTACCTACCTTCGTGTCCCTCGTGCTTGAGGTGACTAGTACCACAGTGTGTGGTTGATTGCACAGTTATCTTGTTTCGGGAAGGTAATGCCTTGATTTTGCAGAGGACTTTTATGCTTTTGCTGAGTGCAAATCTCAGCTTTTGGGTGACATTTTCAAAGAGCTTTTGCCTGGAAGTCTATGCAGTGTATGCCTTGAGGCAGTGTGGAGCCAGGGAGCCCACATTGGTCTTGTTTCCGCAGTGTATTCAGTGACATTTCTTGCAGGTCACATTTTGTGTACGACACCTTGGAAAATCTCAGTTGAGCAACGCTTGGCCAGGGCGCATCGAGTTTACTCGGTCCCTAACTGTCCATCGTTGACAGTGCTCAAAAGATTTTCTCTTCAGTGTCTGTACGTTGGGATCTGTGTTGTTATTGTGTACACAGGGCTGTTTATGCATTGCATTGTCAGGTGAAAGTGCCAGGAGAGCGCTACTTTTTTGTATGCTACCTCAGTTTTGAGGTGTTTTTCACTTGGTACAGGTGTCAAATCAAGGGGCTTTTGCCCAGATTTTGCTTGAGAGCACTTGGGTTACTGTTTGAGACCTTCAGATGCCTTTTATCCCTTTGGCAGAAGGGTGATTGCTTGGGATTTGTCCCATTTTCTGTTGCAGGTTTGTGACAGGCTGAAGTGTCTGGAGCCTCTTTTACAGTGAACAAAACAGTGTATGACAAGTGGTTTATGCATATAAAATCAGTGCAATACCTCATCTGAGGTGGGAGAAGTGATCAGGACAGCAGTGTTTTATGCTTCATCAGATGATGATGCACTGTTAAAGCACCTGTGGAACAGCTGCAGCATTCTGAAATTACTGTTTTATGCCTATTTGAGCACGGTACAGTGTGTCAGAAGGTACAGTAACTGGAGGGAAATTTACTGTTTTGCTGCAGATTCTTTTGACAGTAAAAAAAACAGCACTATTGTGAGTGCTTCTGGCTCTTGATAGAGCAGGTTTTTTCTGAGAAATCAGAACTTTATTCAGTCATTTTTTTGACTTACAGGGAGTCAGGAACTTTCCTTATCTGATATGGCATCAGGGGGAAGTGAATCTTCAATTCTGAACATAAAGAAATTGGAAGGAGCACACAATTATGCATTATGGCCAGAACAGTGTTTGAATGTACTTCTGCTAAAGAAGATTTCTAAGCCCATAAGGGTGAAGGGTGTCAAGCCATCTGACATGGCAGATGATGAATGGGAAGAGCTTGATTTGTCCGCAAGGGCAGCTACCATGCTTACTATTTCTGATACTCTTGTGTTCAATGTTCAGGCTGAAAAGACCTCTTATGGCCTATGGCAGAGGCTAGCAGAGTTGTATGCCCAAAAGAGTTCAGCCAGTAAGGTTTATTGGTTGAAGAAGCTGGTTGATCTTCGCATGAAGGAAGGTACAACTATGACCTCACACTTGAGTGAGTTCAATGCCATCTTTACACAGCTGATTGCACAGGGTTTGAATCTTGATGAGGAGTTCAAGGCTACCTTCTTGTTGTGTACCCTCCCTGAGAGTTGGGACACTTTCAAGACCACCCTGTCAAATTCAAATGTCATTCTTATGTATGCTGATGTGGAGAGCTCTCTCCTTATGGAGGAGATGAGCAGGAAAAATAATATGGGCAGCAAGTCTTCAAATGCTTTGCAGGTACAGGGATAGAGGCAGGACTCAGCAGAAGGGGAGATCTGCTAGTAAGTCCAAATCCCGCAGTCAGTCCCGTGGCAAAAAGGATATTGAATGCTTTTATTGTGGCAAGAAGGGACATGTGAAGTCTAAGTGCTTCAAGTTCATACGGGATCAGAAAGCCAAGAAGGCTGAAACAAAGGATGCAGGTAGTGGAAGCAAAGGCAAAGGCAAGGCTAAGGCAGATGACTTGGATGCAGTGAATGTTGCAGCAGAGGATAGTGACAGTGACAGACATGATGTTTTATGCTCTTCTGCTGTAATTGCACATACTTTGGTTATTGATGGCCATGACATGCACACCTGGCTCTTGGATTCAAGTGCTTCTTTTCATGTTACTCCTCATACGGAGTGGTTTACTTCCTACACAGGTACTCATGGAGTTGTTCATCTTGGGAACAACTATGCATGTCAGATTGCAGGGATTGGCAGTATACAGATAGTATTCTCTGATGGACGCATATTTATGCTTGATGGTGTCCGCCATATGCCGCAAATCAAGAAAAATCTGATTAGCACTGGCTTGTTGGATGACAGTGGTTACCACACCACATTTGGGGATTCCAAATGGGTGATTACTGATGGCCAGGTTGTAGTGGCTGAGGGTTATAAGAGTGATACCTTGTACCCTCTTTATGTTTCCAGTGTGGGTAATCATGTTGTTACCATAACCGAGCTGCCAAAGGTTTCATTGTGGCATAGCCGGTTGGGACACATGTCTGTTAAAGGAATGCAAGAACTGTCATGTTTGGGTTATCTGCCGTCTCTTTCTTTTTCAGATTTGCCTACTTGTGATCATTGCATATTTGGCAAGCATTCTGTGACTCCTCATAAGAGGAGAACTCCCCAGAATAGAGCACTGCTTGATCTAGTGCACACTGATTTGTGTGAGATGCCACAGTTATCACTAGGGGGTGCAAAGTATTTTATTACTTTTATTGATGATGCCACACGCAAAGTGTGGGTCAATTTCTTGAAGCATAAGAGCGATGCCTTAGATGCTTTCAAGAAGTTTGTCGCTCAGGTTGAGAATCGGACAGGTCGTAGGCTGAAATGCCTCAGATCCGATAATGGGGGTGAGTATGTGTCACATGCTTTTGTACAGTTTTGTGAAGCTAAGGGCATTAAACAGGAACTCACAGCCCCTCATAATGCATCTCAAAATGGTGTAAGTGAGCGGATGAATCGAACTATTCAGGAGAAGGTTCGATGTATGTTGTCTTATGCTGCATTACCCCATGGCTTTTGGGCAGAAGCCGTGCAAACAGCAGTTCACATTATTAACAGGTCGCCAAACAAGGCTTTGGAGTTGAAAGTGGCAGAGGAGGTGTGGTCTGGCAAGCCACCTTCATATAAGCACTTACGTGTGTTTGGCTGCGAGTGCTTTGCTTATATACGCAAAGAACTGCCCCAGCAAGTAGCAACGGATTTGAATCTATGGGACATCTTGTAGCAGCCACATCATGTGCAGCCCCGTACACCTGCGCTCCTGACCTGCCATGTCAGCACCTGTTTTCTTTGTTCTCCTCATCTGCCACGTGTCAACTCTCCAACCGAAGTTGGCGCATCTTGGTTAACCGGTGTTAACCCTCTTGGCGCATGCCAAGTCTTGTTGACCGTAGTCAGCTCTGTGGCTCTCTGGTTAACCGCAGTTAACCCTCTTGGTAATAAACCAAGTCTCCCCGGTTTACTTGACTAGAGTCAAGTATCTTTGACCGTAGTTAATCCTTTGACCATAATTAACACATATAAAACTCTTTAATTATGATCAAATAAATGGTCAACTATACTTTGACTTAGGATATTTACATTGTGGTGACATTCTTTGGTAGACTCTGGTTGTGCATTTACATCCCAGGAAGGGATTTAACTTGTCTAGTTTGCTGTGTTTTTTGAGTTTTCTGGCAAAAATGGCTCAGAACAACCTCAATGAGGTGTTTGGAGTCCTCACACAGGAGGATAAGTTGAATGGTACAAACTACTCCTTGTGAAGTTTTATGGTTCGCAACATCTTGATTGGCAGACATCTTTGGGATTATGTCAATGGAGATGAGGCAAGGCCAGATTCTGTGGTTTCACCTGTCACTCCTACAGCTGGAGGCAGGGGTAGAGGTCAAAATGCAGCACAAGTAATTGGAGCAGCTGCTGTTGCAGTGGCTCCCACAGCAGAGCAGAAACGATGGGATTCTAGGGATGCACAAGCTCTTTCTATGATTTTTCTTTATGTCAAGAGGTTATTATTCCTCACATTCGGTCATGCAAACCTCAAAGGCAGCTTGGGAGATTTTAGAGAGTATGTTTGCAGCAAGAAATGATGCCAGAGTTTCCTTTCTGAAGAGAGAGCTATCTCATACGCATATGGATGAGGGAGATTCCAGAATGCTCACCTCACAAAACTTCAGGATTTGAGGGAGCAGTTGCTGAATATAGATGAAGTTATTCCGGAGTCAGAGATGATTACCATCACTCTGAATTCTCTTCTTGAGTCTTATCTTGGTTTCCACACCTCATTGAATTTGTCATTGAGGGGGGGCAGCAATCCTCTCTCTTTTCATGAGTTGGTAGGACTTCTATTGCAGGAAGAGCAGACAAGAAGATATATGGCAACACGGGCTGGCGAGCATGCCATGCTTTCTGAGTTTAGGCCCAAAGGAAAAGGGCAGCAAAAGCAACATGCCAATCAGCCCACACATCAACATAAAACAACCCTCTTATAAGGCTAAGGGTGATGCAGAGAAGCCTAAAAAGAAGGGCATTTGTCACTACTGTAAGAAGCCGGTCATTACATTGGTGAATGCAAGAAGCGCATAGCTAAAGAAAAGAAAAGGGATTCAGGTATGGCTGTCTCAAATGCATCAACTCCTAATGCACACGATGGAGGAGATGTTACAGCTAACTTTGTGGAAGAGCACTATGCCTTTTTGTCCTGCATTTCGAATTCTTCAGTGGATAGTTTAGATACTACAGCTACTATTGAGGATGACCCATATGCTTTCTTGACTTGTAGTTATGACCCTTCAAAGGATGCATGCTCTCTCAGTGTCAATGAGACACTGAATACTTGGTATTTTGATAGTGGTGCTTCTAAGCACATCACTTCTAAGAAGAGCCTTTTTGCATTGGAGCAGCTGCTACTGCAGTGGCTCCCATAGCAGAGCAGAAACGATGGGATTCTAGGGATGCACAAGCTCTTTCTGTGATTTCTCTTTATGTCAAGAGGTTCATTATTCCTCACATTCGGTCATGCAAATCTCAAAGCTAGCTTGGGAGATTTTAGAGAGTATGTTTGTAGCAAGAAATGATGCCAGAGTTTCCTTTTTGAAGAGAGAGCTATCTCATATGCATATGGATGAGGGAGATTCCAGAATGCTCACCTCACAAAATTTCAGGATTTGAGGGAGCAGTTGCTGAATATAGATGAAGTTATTCCGGATTTAGAGATGATTACCATCACTCTGAATTCTCTTCCTGAGTCTTATCTTGGTTTCCACACCTCATTGAATTTGTCATATTAAGGGGGGGCACTGAATTTATCATATTAAGGGGGGGCAGCAATCCTCTCTTTTCATGAGTTGGTAGGACTTCTATTGCAGGACTTCTGTTGCAGGAAGAGCAGACACGACGAAATATGGCAACACGGGCTGGCAAGCATGCCATGCTTTCTAAGTTTAAGCTCAAGGGAAAAGGGCAACAAAAGCAACATGCCAATCAGCCCGCACATCAGCATAAAGTTGATTCAGGACAGCCCTCTTATAAGGCTAAGGGTGATGCAGATAAGCCTAAAAAGAAGGGCATTTGTCACTACTACAAGAAGCCAGGTCATTATATTGGTGAATGCAAGAAGCACATAGCTAAAGAAAAGAAAAGGGATTCAGATATGGCTGTGTCAGATGCATCAGCTCCTCATGCACATGATGGGGGAGATGTTACAGCCAACTTTGCGGAAGAGCACTATGCCTTTTTGTCTTGCATTTAAGATTTTTCAGCTGGTAGTTCGGATACTATAGCCAGTACTGAGGATGATCCTTATGCTTTCTTGACTTGCATTATGATCCTTCAAAGGATGCATACTCTCTCAGTATTAATGAGACACTGAATACTTGGTATTTTGATAGTGGTGCTTCTAAGCACATCAATTCTAAGAAGAGTCTTTTTGCATCTCTGCATCCTCCACCTACTAAAAAGAAGGTGACTTGCGCAAATAATTCTTCTTATTTAGTGTGTGGAGTGGAGGACATCATCCTCACATCCACTGATGGCACAGATTTCAGAATTACAGATGTTCTTTATGTGCTAGGTATAAAGAAGAATTTGCTGTCAGTGTCCTCTCTCAATAGAGGAGGATTTCAGGTCATATTTGATGATGCTAAGTGTGCAGTAAGAGACAAAGAGAATGATGTTCTCTGGCACTTTGTATCGAGATCTTTTTCAGCTTGACATATATGAGAAAAGATCCGATCTTGCACTTTTGGTGAGCACTCCCACTGCTGCGATGCAGAATGCAGAGTTATGGCATGCCAGATATGGGAACATGAGCTATGGCAGCTTAATGACACTTCAGAAGCATGCTATGGTTGATGCATTGCCTCCTTTGGAGTCACCTCCTCCTCATGCATGTGAGGGTTGCATCCTTAGCAAGATGCATAGATTTCCTTTTAAAAAGGATGGTGCAGTAAGAGCTACTCGAAAATTACAGCTGATACACAGTGATGTTTGCGGTCCCATGAGAACACTTGCTTTTGGTGGTTATCTCTATTATGTTACATTCATAGATGACTTAACCAATTATACTTGGATCTATGGTCTTAGGCAAAATCAGAAGTGTTTATGCATTTCAAACACTTTGTGGCTATGGTTGAGAATGAGACAGGACTCAAGGTGCAGACACTTCGCACAGATAGAGGGAGGGGAGTATATGTCTCATGAGTTTGAGGTATTTTTGAAGGAGAAAGGCATCACGCATCAGCTTACAGTGAGGCTTACATCTGAGCAAAATGGCAAAGCTGAGCGCAAGAATCACACTCTTATGGAGATGGATGGATGCATTTCACTAGTAAGAAGTTGCCTCACAGGTTTTGGCTCAAAGGCCTCATGTTTGCAAATTATGTTTTGAATCGGGCTCCCACAAAGGCTTTGAAGACAATCACTCCCTATGAGGCATGGCATGGGAGAAAGCCTTCAGTGGATCACTTTAGAGTTTTTGGTTGTGTTTGCTTTGCCCATGTGCCTGTGGAGTTTTGACATAAGTTGTCAGATAAGGCACTTAAATGCATTTTTGTAGGGTATAGTGCACAAAGCAAAGGCTATCGTCTCTACAATCCTGCTTCTCGCAAGATTTTTGTGAGTAGAGATGTTGTATTTTCAGAGAATTCAGCACATACACATGCTGAATTTACTATTCCAGCTTCTTCAGATGATGTTTTTGAGGGGATGCTTCCTATAGCATTTGGTTCCCCAGCTGAGGCTCATGCTGAAAATCAGAATTTACAGCAACCTCCTCCTAATCTACATGCCCCGATTCAGCCACATGCTGATTTTGTACCTCCACAGGGTGTGGATGAAGTTGTTAGGCAAGAGATTCAAGAGATACATGCAGAGCCAAAACAGTTCCAAATTGGTTGCTTCAGACTCTCAGGGAGAGTAGAGGCTGGAGGCACCATTGCCTGGCAGGACTCGCAGTGTAGTAAGGCACGCAGGGGGGGCTCTTTTTGTTGAGATAGCTTATGCAGGTACTCTTCTTGATGAAGAAGAACCTAACTCTTTTGAAGAAGCCAAGGATAATGTGCATTGGATGCATGCCATGCACAATGAATTGCAGTCCATTGAGAAAAATCAGACTTGGGATGTTGTGGATTTGCCACCATGTAAGCATGCCATTGGTAGCAAATGGGTTTTCAAAGTGAGAAGGAAGCCAGATGGGTCCATTGACAGGTACAAGGCAAGGCTGGTTGCCAAAGGCTATGCATAGGAGAAGGGCATATATTATGAGGAGACTTTTGCTCCTACATCCCGGATGACCACCATCAGGTCAGTTATTGCCTTGGCTGCAAATTTTGTTTGGAATGTCCATTAGTTGGACATAAAAACAGCTTTCCTTAATGGGGACTTGCAGGAAGAGGTTTATGTCAAACAATCTCCCGGATTTGAACTTTCTGGCAATGCACTTCAAGTTTGCAAGCTTAATAAAGCTTTATATGGGCTGAAATAAGCGCCACGTGCATGGTATGCCAATATTGATGCATTCCTGGCAAGTAAGGGCTTACATGATAGTCCCACGGAAAGCACCCTCTACATCAAGAAGGATGGGGGGGATATTTTGGTCATCATTCTTTATATAGATGGCATGCTGCTCACAAGGTCAAATGAGGAAATAATTGCAGATTTCAAAGCTGAGTTGAAAGCTGAATTTGACATGACAGATTTGGGCATGTTAAATTTTTGTTTAGGGATCCAGTTAATACAAGACAAGCGTGGCATCGTTATGTCTCAATCCAAGTATGTGCAAAAGCTCTTGGATAGGTTCAACATGCATGATTGTAAGCCTATAGCCACTCCCATGGAGCCGGGGCTGAAGCTTACTATGTATGATGCAGGTGAATCAGTGGATGTCACACTTTACAGCCAGGCTGTTGGATGCCTCTTCTATTTGTGCAATATAAGGCCTGATAATCAGTATGCAGCATCTCAGGTGAGCAGGTATATGCACAGCCCAAAGACAAGCCCAAAGACAACACATTGGCAGGCTGCAAAACGCATCTTCCATTATTTGCAAGGCACAAAGTCCTATGGCTTGATGTTTCCCAGGGGGAGTGACTTGCAGATTCATGCTTACAGTGATTCAGATTGGGCTCGAGACTATGATACCAGGCAGTCCACTAGTGGTACATGTTTCTTTTTGGGCAAAGCTTGCATTTCTTGGCTGAGCAAGAAGCAATCTACAGTGGCTACTTTCTCATGTGAAGCTGAGTACATGGCAGCTTTCACAGCGACAGTTGAATGTGTTTGGCTGCGTCGTTTGTTCGTTGATCTTTGTTTATCTCTTATTGGAGGGTCTTTCTTCAATTCTCACTGGTAGTCAGAGTGCTATAGCAGTGACAAAGAATCCTGTGTTTCATGCTCGCACGAAGCACATTGAGGTGCATTATCATTATGTCAGAGAGAAGTTGCACGCAGGGGAGATCAATATGATCTATGTGTCAACACATGACAATGTTGCAGACATCTTCACCAAAGCACTTCCACGTGAGCAGTTTGAGGCATTTCACAGTGCCCTAAACTTACCTCCTTTTGGTGATTGATCACTACCTTGTACACCACATTGGCATTGCAGGGGGGTGTTAGAATTATTATCATATTCTAGGCAGTGGCCAATGTATTGTAATAAGTAGGCTAGGGGCACCTTTTCCCTCATTGAGGTTTTTCCCCCTAACCATAGTCCCTAACAATAGTCCAATCCCTAACTACGGTTAGTGGATAGGATAGGGTTTTGTCACTTAGACAAAACCCCTCACTCTGATTTTGTACTCATTCATTCTATTCAGTTATTCAGTACACTTACGTTTGCTCACACTCTTGCTCTCTACTCTCCCTATTCTCACACTTGTATGTGGGATATGGCTAAGGGGTTCACTGCCGTGTGGCAGCCCCACAGCGTGCTTGCTTTAGAGCGCTTGGGCTTGGATTGCCCATGGATCATCAAGTGGTCCCAACACAAGGGAAGATCCCAGAAGATTTCATTTTGCCGCACAGACAATTTGAGGATAATTCTTTTATTGTCTTTAGGTATGGCCTTTAATATTCTCAACCATTAAGTATGCCTTCGCTTTGGAGATACCTAGTACCCTTCTGTGAATTTAAAAAGTTTGTGGCTAACCTGAATTAAACTTTTAAGGATAGCTTGGCTCTTACGACCTTATTGGCCCCTAACTTTCCCTAGAAGCATACTCTTGGCCTTTTGTTGGTATACAGTAAACGTTTGGATCTTCTAATACCGTCCTCTCTTTTTTGTTTTGACGCACAAAGTTCTCTGATGATGTTTTACTGACGTTACATGTTCTAGAACTAATTTACTCTCAATGTGGCCTATTGCTGCAAGCTTGTGCTGAAGCTCTGTGGGACTGGCCTATGAAACTAAGATGAAGAGATGATTTTTAAAGGATTGGCTTTTCATGATTATTCTTAAGAGTTCTTTTACAGCACATAAACTTTCTTTATCCTTATTCTTTCAGCCATGACAACTTTGTTTTTTCCATTTTAGTGTGGGCTGATCATGGTGATAATATTAGCATCCAGTATTCTGGGACATCTGCTCTGAAAGGAGATTTTGTAAGGTACATTTCATTTATATTCGAGCACGTCTATGAGGAGATTGTCTAGGGATAACGCCATTCATTGTCTAGTACTGCTGTGAGTGTAGAATCAGCATTCTTTAACGTACAAAAGAGTCGTCTCTGAAGTTCTTGTTTGGGACTCTAACTGTATTCTTTGCTGTATGGCAAGGTCTTCCCATATTGTTGAAGCTTCTCTGTAAGCTTTGTGTGATAGTAGGAACTAATTATCTGTATTGAAATTGTGCTCGGTCAATATGTGTTGGAGAAAAAATCGCATTCAAAGACTTGAAAGTCTATTGTTTGAGTCGCTAGTTTGTCTACTAAAGGGGTCTCTTTGAGTCTTGTTTGTGTTTCCTGTTTGCTCGTTTTACACTGGTGGATAGGGGAACCTGTGTCCTTTATTGGGTGCGTTGCCTGCATCTCCACTATTGTTCATTAGGTAGTTTGCCTTGTGGGCAGTCACCTTATCTTCAGTTTGAATTTGTGCACCGTTTGATGCATGTCATTAATAAAAGTCCTCAACCTCTCCAGGCATGGGAAGAGAACAGTTTATGGTATCATTAAGGATGGTTACAGTGCTCTTGCTCGCTACTACTATAATAACCTTCATGATGGCAGAAAACAGGTTTGTGTCTAACTAGACCTTTGCATTGTATTGCAGTTTGGCTTGCATTTTTTGGGTGCCTGATTCAATCACAAAACTTGCAGGATGCTCTTGACTTGGCAGCTGGACATTATGCTGTGAGTCGAGGATTCACATTTCGACCTGAAAGAAAAGGAATAGAGAATTTTGCAGTAAGTATTGTTTATAGAGTAAACAAAGCATGAAAATGAGAAAATCGTCCTACATTTTGACGATGCTGATTCTTTAGTACCATGGAAGTTTGTTATTGAGCTGTATGGACCCATGCAAATCATTTGACTGTTTTAAAACCCAGTTGCAGAAATGTCCATTTGCAAACCATCTTTACCATTTACCTTTTCTTATTAGGTTGTATAGATCTATTAAATCGTTTTGGAATATCAAATATCTCGAACTGGTTTTCAAAACAACTTGCAGACAATGTCCATTTGCTTTATTTCATCGATAATCTGGTTTATGAAGACTGCACGTACATGAAGCAATGCTAGAGAGTTTTCAAGGAAATGCAAATTGAGCTCGTCTTACCAAAATCAAGAGGCATTGGACCAATCATAAAGGTGGCTGTGACAATCAACGTTGTCAGCTTTGAAGCAATCAATAATCATGGCATCTGAGCTGTGAAGGAAAAAAGGTTTTGCAAATAAGTTTAGACTGACACTCTGGCCTCTAGTTAGCCCAATAATAGTAGCAGACTATTAGGAGCTTAAGTCTTGTAGATTGCTCCAGAAGATGAGATTTCCAAGGAAAGAGCTTGCGTTGATCAGGAATTTGCCTAGATCAGAAGTCAACACAGAAGTCAACACTGACAAGATCTTGAATGAAAAATCGAGAACTATCAAAGTAGCCATGTTCTGAAGTGATGATGGAGTCTGGAGCCATTCCATTCAAATGGTTCCTAAAGATGTTCATGGTAAATAAGGTTGGAGAGTTGAGGAAAAATGTCTTCTCGAAGCCAGTAGCAACTGAGATCAACACAAATCAATTGAAACCAATCCCACGCAATAGCTTAGGGAAGCGGTGGCACTTGATTTTCTGGTGATTCATTTTAACTTTTGTGGTCTATTGGGCAAAATTTTAGGACCTGGACACTGCCTTGAAGATATATGTAGTAGACTTTAATAAACTTTCTTTCTTTATATGAAAAGGGGATTAAGTGCACAAAAACCAATTTCAAACCCATAAAGAATACAAGGAGGGGAGTGCTAGATGACTTCAAACCTAATACCAAGGAATTACAGCAAATAGGAGAGCCTACAAATCAGTTACCTGAGCAATATCAATATAGAAACAAGTGGGGTATACTATACTTGGTTAAACAGAAGAAGATGTGGCAATCTTACAATGAGAAATCTATCAATAGCTGCCGAGGGATAGTTTTACAATCTGTTCATGGGCTTCGCAGAGTTTGCATGGTCTTTAATTTATGCATGACCACCTGACCATTTGTCGTATGGCTGAATTTTCCCAATCACATGACTATAAGAAGAAAAACAGATCCTCCAGACAGTGATGCTGGAATTCATCCCCCTTAGAAGTCCCTTTGCACAAGGAATTATGGCTGATTGGGTCAAGATTGGTATTGAACAATGTCAATTTTGATTATCTTGTAAAATAAAGGTCCAATCATGTGGCCTGGCCTCATAAAAGGCATCAAGTGGCCAACAATCTCATAATTCGGCCTCAACTGGCCAACAATGTTAATTGATACATCCTAGACTGAGTGCGAGCCACAGGCAAGGGATTCCTCTCAAACAGGTACAGATACTTGATTCTACTGAAGTCTGGGCTAGAGGATCTTGTAGCCCCTCCTAGCAGCCAACTGGGAAAAGTGGCTTGGACACTCCCTGAAAGGCCATCTCCAGTATATAAGATCTCACTCTGAGCTGAGCCCCTGGAAAAGCATACTCTTGAGTCTGATGCGTGCTAAGAAATCTGCTCAGGCTCCCTATATGATGGATCTTAAACATGTTTCTCTGTATTGACAAACTAATGGAGGCATGTAGGTCTTGTCAATGATATCATTGAAATAGGATAAGTTAGAATGGAATCAGGTATTATAAATATGACCTTTATCTTAATTTCTGGGATTAATATACACATTTGTCATAATCCATTTGTAAGATAGAATGGCACACATTGAATCTGTATCCTAGCTCAGATATGTAATTGTTCTGCTGCATTTTTTTGGCTTATTGATTGTCAATTTCTGGCAGAAAATTAATTGGCATTGTCATCTAATGGGGCAATGACTTTTTACTGCAGCATCTTCCACTCGTTTCTGCTATGATGGTTATTGGGATGACTTTCACTGCAATGTCATTAAGGCAAGGTAAGACAAAGGAGAGTCTAGAGGTCATGATAAAGTAACATGTTAGGCTCATCTCTTTCCTAACCGCAGCATCCTTTTCATCACTTTTGATTCCTCAATGGGATATCTTTAAGCCTCCTAATGTTTTGGTGAATGTTGAAATTTCCTATAAGTTTGCTTTTTTATGGGTTTGCATTGATGCTAGGTGTGTTTTTGTGCAGCAACACAGAATAAATACCAGTTGCTATACTCGTTGATCTGGTCTGGTTTGACTGTTGGCCTCTTGACACTAGTGCGAAGCAAGGGGCGGCTCTTCACTGATAGACCAGTTCTCTGCAAATTGTTTTAGTTAGTAAGGATGAGGACATACATTCTCTTAGTGCTATTTAAATGTGATCCCCCACACGGTTCTCATCCACTCCTATCTGATTGAACCCCAGATGGATGTACGGTCTGTTTCAACATATTATATGATGCCTGTATTGCTACTTTGAAATTCTTATTGTATTTGAAGCAAATACAAAACTATAAATTCATTATCATTCCATTTGAGCAGGTTCAGATGTTTGAAATTTTGTGGGCAAAGCATCTTCTCTCAAGATCTTAGCGTCTCCTATATAATGTGAATCAAGGCTCCCGCACACTTTTTAGTGAAAACTTTTGATTGATTATATTACAAGAGTAGCAACCTCAAAATGAGGCAGCCAAAAGTACATCAACTGAAAATCTCAGTGTATGCTAAATATACATCATGATCTATGCGGTGCATCTGCAAGCAATCAAAGAGGGATTGCTAAAGTCCAGAGTGCCCAATAGCGAACCCAAACAAAGAAAAGATGAAACTCTGGTCTGGGTGGATGAAAACCAAAGAGCCAGAAAGACTTCCCAAAAAGACTAGTCGGGAATCTCGCTTGCAGGCGCTGGCGAAGAAGATCGATGAACTCACGAGAACATGGACAAAACCAGAATAAATGAGGCGCTCGTGCACGCGCACGCGCGCGCGTGCACACACACACACACAGAGGACTCTATGGAAGGATAGAATTCAGAGTCTTTGGTGATCCTACTATTTCACTTCTCTCTTTCTTCAGGCAATCTTTCTATGATTGCTTGCAAACTAAGTACATAGATCATGACGTGTATCTGTCTTATATCAAGATCTTCTCGTGATGTATTTTCCCACATCTCGTCTTGTGATAACGATTCTGTAATATAAAGCAACAAAATTTTCACATATGTACCTACACACACACACACACACACACACACACTTTTTTTGTGTCTGTAATACTTCATATTACTGCGTGGGAAACCCCAAAAATAGATGAAAACCCACCATGAATTACAAAAAAGAAAAAGTACACAGGATCACCTGTCTAGAAGAGACAGGGAATGGACAAGAAACTGAAAACTTAAGGAGGAAAATATGAACCTACACACCTGTAGGCGGCGACATAAAAACAATATCCTCCAAATTCATCCCATGTACTACTAGAAAAGCATTGAGTGAAGTAGTAGTGCCATCAATAAAATGCAATTTCTTTTTACCTTTGTGATTCTTCTTGACATAAGTAAGAAGATATAATTGTTGAATCACTGGGTCAAAAACTTGTTGCAACACAGGATGGATATCCTCAAGTGTAAAAGTGCTTTTTGGTTGAGGAGAAGCATCCTGAGCTTTTTGTACTCTCAAATTCACAGTCTGTTCCACTGCATCACCAATCACTATATCCGACGGAGAAATATCCACCTGTGTATCTTGCTCTAGCAAATCCACATTCAGATCCTCATTACCATCAATAACTATATCCGAAGGAGAGAGATCCACTTGTAGCTCATAAGACTGTGATTCAATGGCTGGAAATGCCATACGAGATGCCACATTAATAGAATGAGACTGGTGAACCGAAGAGGGCTCTTGAGAGTCAAAAACATCAGCACCAGAAAATGTAAAGCTGGTCGAGGAAGAAGGATCATCAAGAGGAGCCTCTGGGGACATCTACAATTGAGATTCAGGCATAAGGGTATCTCGAAATGAAAGATCCCGGAAAGGATTCGACAAAGGAGTCAAAGGAGATAGTGACTAAAGCATTTTCCTTAGGCCGCTCTCGTCTCCATTCTTTTTTCTACGTGGGTTGCACTATTTCATCAAAGTCGAGATGAGGAGGAACTCGAGGGAGAGGCATAGTGCCCTTCACATTAAGATCTTGACTAGAGGATGAAGGGCAACAACGAGCGAAATGACCAATTTTTTTACACTTGTAACATGCATTTGGGAAAGAAGCAAACTGCAAAAGAATGCGAAAAGGATGTGCCAAATCATAATCAATATCCAAACATGAAGGTATGGGTTGATCCATATCCCATAGGATGTAGACTCGAATGTCCCTGCTTAAAACTAAAAATCTCGCTTGGGAAGATGTAGCCCTTTCCCCAACAAAGCTGCAATAACCGAAATATGCAAAAGGAGAGGTACCAGTGAGGTCGTGAGAGTGACCAAGACTGGAAAAATTTGATAAGATTCTTGGCTGGGTCAAAAAGAAGATCCCAAGGCATAACATAAGAAAAAAAGCCTGCACCAGGGACCCCTCCCATGTTTACGAGCTTATACACTGTGTCAACATCAACACAAGTAGCATAGTAGAAGTCTTTTCCCAAAAAAACAAAGGAGCCAATTCGATCTACACCAACTGTAGCCGAAGTCCAAGCACGCAACGAAACCGAATTTATGATTCGTCCCATGAAATAGAGGCAAACACCAAGCTGTTGCTCATGAGAAATAGTGTGAAGAAGAGACTCTACAAAGAGAGAGCGATTGAGCAACAAACTCGGATTCTAGGCTTCCAAAATAGAATCGTGACACAAATGTCGAAGAAGATCTTGTTGCAACGTGGAGAAGGAGAAATTTTGAGAATCCAACTTCACGGCCTTATCTAGCTGAGAGGAATTGAAAATTGAAGCCCTTTTCTTTTTACAACTATTTGTCACAAGATCAAGTGATTGGAAGACAAAAGGTGTGGATCTGTGAGCAGATGGAGAGACAAAAGGAGCTGCTTCCAGGTTGGAACGAAGAAGAGGTCATGAGAATAGACGATGGTTGGAGCAAAAAACTTGTAGGGGATGGCGAAACAGACGATGGATGAGACAAAATGTGAAACGAAGCATGTACATACGGTTGCTGGAACGACAGGTTTGATGGGGGGTGAGATGACACTGTGGAAAGATCCTTGGTACACGGAGGAACAGATAACGATGGAGCAAGGAGCTCCATCATGAACCTTCACACACACACACACATAGGGCTTTCATCAATATTAGAAAATGTTTTTGACATCCATTTCTATGTACACCAAGGATCGTGGAATCAATTGCAAATTGTGTTAAGCTAGCTAGTTAGGAGGATGTTAGCATAGGGAGAGACAGCACGTACGTTGTCACATCAAGCGAGTGCATGCCACAATGAACCTACACTGTCCATCTATTGAATGATGGAAACCTTATATACATTTATCCACAATTGAATGGGGTGGATTCTCTTTGCACACAATAACACCCTTACCCACACACTTAAATCTATAAAACTAACTATTCTAACCAAGCAAACTACCCATGATATGGGTCAAGAAATCAAACCAAACCTTTATCGAAGAAGTTTACATACACTGCACTCAGGTTGTGCTAGCTTGGAACTTGTAATTTCACGACAATTTTTTTAATATATAGTTATTTAAAGGATGCGAGAGATTTGCGAAGAATGTGAAAGATGGATGGATCTAGTTGAATTTGGTAATATGGTTTCAAAGTTAAGTTAGACCTTCTTTCAGATAATAATCCAAACATGCATCACATTATCATTTCTAGAACTTGTGAAGAAATAATAAGTGTTGATTGAGCATGGAATTTCGTAAGTTTGATAGAGAGGGTGTGTGGGTACTAGAATGTTGAATGTATGACCTAATTTGATGGTCCCATCTTTTGTACATAGAGGTTTGCACATATTGGTGTTGGTGCAAAGGTTTGAAATTCCAGTACATAAATTCTAGGTTCTTAAAAGGAAAATAGATTCATTAAGTGTTACACATACAAAGTCACCATGGTTTCAGTATAGGACAAACATTGTAAACCTCAAGTATTCATTTAGCTCATCGTATATTTGCTGATATTCTTTTGACCACATAAACTAACATGCTTTACTCAATTCAATTAAAGGTTTCATCAATACCTTAAAGTTTGGCATAATCATTTAACAATAACCATCTTTTAGAGATATACATACATACATACATACATATAAGTTTAATCATGGCCTTGCCCTCCTTCTCACCCCTATTCTTTTCTCCACAACTCATTAATAGGAAATTTCCATTTTTCAATACATACTCAACTCATCAAACGATTTAGTTATAGAGAAAACAGATACCCGTTCTTAATGCTCATACGTGCAATTGCAATAGAACAATGATTCAGGCATCAATTGCTTTCATAAACCCTTCCAAGACATAGATTCAAACCTTGAATTTCATAATTGACCCCCACGACCTTTCCTAGAGTTTCAAACAGAAAGAGCATGAAAAAATAAACATGTAATCCTTAGGAATCCTAGAGTTTTAGATAGAAAGAGCATGAAAAAATAAACATGTAATCCTTAGGAATGATCTCTATCCGATCTTTGTTTCAAAAGTTATAAGCATTTGGACTTTTGACAGATTCATTGGTGAAGTACATATACAAATCTGATTAAACTCAAGGTTCATGACTTGTAGTTGGTTAGAGCATTGGCTTGTGTGGAGTCAGTGCTATAGCATGGAGAAAGGTAGGTTTGCTTGCCACATTTTCACTCGCTATTCCCATTTTCTACCTATTTGACTTGAAAATCAAATGCACACAATCTTGGATCCGGCTAGTCCTCAAGCATTAACATCAAATTTTTCATCACAAGATGGCTCGCTCACAAATCAGAACCTCCTCAATGGACACAATAGTTGGATCCATTCTCAATATGATAGATGTTACACCTCCTTCCATAGCTCGCCATGACAATAAAAAAGGGCTGTGACTCCAACACATCCACTTTTATCTTAGGTGATTGAAGTTGTCTGTGTGTACATGTAGACATTCTTTTTCTTCTCTCAACTCCACATAGAGGCATTAAGGGATTAGGTTCTGACAATAGTCTTGTTGATCTTGAGCAAGCAATTAGAGACAGCATTCCCTAATGAGGAGCTCTGTGAGGCCCTCAACACCCTTCCACCTCAAAAGTGCCCTGGGGACCATTTTCATTTCACTGCTGCTAGCTTGTTGGGAGATTTTCAACTTAGGATCACTACCTTAGTCCTTGAGTTAGGGCTAGATTCTCTTGAACCTGAAGGGGGGGCATAGGTCAAACATTTACTAGTGGAGATTGATCATCTTACTAGATACTGCATACAAGATCTTAACTAATGGCTTGAGCTTGTGCTTGAGAGCCCACCTATCTGACACCATTCACAACATCATGCAGTCCAGTATTTTTCAAGAGCACAACATCGTGGATCACATCTTCACCTTTTGGGAGGTATAGTGTATTGGGATCGGGAGAAGTCGTAGCCTCTAGCTAAGATTTTGAGATGGCTGATTATGAATGGGTGGAGTGGTGTTCGTTGGAGGAAACTATGCATAGATTGGGTTTCTCAAACAAGTGGATTAGAGGGGTCTTATCCCTTTATGTAGGCAGTTCTATTCAGGTGCTTTTTGTGGGCACATTGATGAGGCCTTTTCTCTTTCTCGCTTAGTACAATAGGGCTGTCCCCTCACCCTCTCCCTTTTGATTTTTGTAGATGACGCTCTCAAGCTATAGGCTTGACTACATGAGGCTTCCAATTCTGTAGGAGGAGGAGCTATTGGACTCAAAGCTCGTAAATGACATGTTATTGTATGTAGAGGGATCAATAGCGAGCCTTAAGACTATCAGGGGTGCATTGGCTATATATTTCAAGGCCTCTAGGGCTTAGATTAGTTGGACCAAATCTATTGGCTTCCTCACAGGGACAGAGGAGGTCCAAGAGGTTCAAGAGTGGGGGGATGCCTTCAGCTTTTAGTGGATTCCGCAGGGGCATACATTGCTAGATGGGTATTTATATTTTAGTAGAGTAGTAGATCCCCTTGGTTTTGAAGAGTGCTCGTACAAGCTTTTGTATTGTCGTTACTTGTCTATTCCTTGTAATTGCACTTTTACTCGCAAATTGTTCGGCCCCCTTCAGAACCCAGAGATTTGGGATCAAGATGGTATCATGATCGGATAGTAGACTCGCATAGGTTGGGCACAATGGGATAGTGGCCCAGCCAACTCTTTTAGGACGTGCAATAGGCTCCCTAAAGAGGCATAGGTGCAGCTGGGAGCCATCTCTCATCTTCTAGGGGTAGGGAAATGGATGAGAGAGATTGACGCAGCCATCCTTGAGTGGTACAAATTCAGACATGGGTAGATAATAGGTGGTTGGGTCGATTTCCTAGGACAGGGGTACTCCTGAGGATTATGATTGAGGTAGTGGCAAAGCAAGTTTCTTTAGAGTGGGTCCAAGAGGACTCCTCCAAGTTTCTTTAGAGTGGGTTGACGAGGACTCCAACCAATGGTCGAGAGAGACCCAGAGATGGATGGGAGCCTGGATTTTCTTCATTTCTAAATGATCAAGGTAGTGGGTCATTTGGGCAAGGAGTGGTTCATTGACCATCCTAGCATCTTGGATCATTATGACATTTACCTGTCTTTAGAGATTCTGAAGATTCAGGTACCTTAAGGTAGACTTTTTCATTTACTTCAACTCCAACTTTCTACTAGAGATGGTGGAGGTATTATGTCCACGATCATTGTTTCCTATCCCTATATCACATAAATATTTGGAAGCAATGTAGACTTCCTTGTTGTCTTGTTTATTGCAGGCCCTCTAGTAAGGTTCTTAATATCGTGGAGAAGACAACACAAGATCTAAGAGATGGGCAAGAGTTCACTACGTGTTAACATGGACTAGTTTTTAGTTGCAAAATATCCCTATTTTGATCTTCCATGTGGAGACCTTGAATGCATTTTCCACATTTTGTAAAACTCACTCAATTTGGAATGAATGTGACAGGGGCTAAAGAATTCACTACGTGTTAACATACATTGATTTTTGTATCAAGTAGCCGTATTGGAATAGTCATAGGAGACAAACTTTGACATGAAGTATATAGGACTCCATTGGTAAAACATGAATTACTAGACATTTAGTGACTTCAACAAGGTTCCTTGGGAGAATTGCAATGTATTATTTGAAGATGTCATGGAGATGAATGTAATTCCAATCCTTTACCAGTGACCACCTGATGTTTGAAGATGTGGAGCTAGGTGAGTCACGGGGAATGTAGATGGTTTGGAGAAATAGATGGATTTTAGGTTGAAGGATATTGTAGAAGCATATGAAGAGGAGGGTAGGAGTTGTTGAGTGGTGCTAGAGAAGGAGGAGGAGAGATGGATGGCTGCACAACAAACAATGAGGGTATTAATGACAATGCTTAATTTCATAAGATCTATGTGTTGATTGGGTCAATGGCATAAGATCTACTTATTAATGTACTTAATGGTAGAACTTCATGTAGAGATATTTGTGGAACAGCGAGAGTGCTCCTTTTTGTAGGGCAATGCCATGTTGAGGTGGAAAGTGGGAATTCTTGAGAGAAACTCCCATTGGCTTCTCCTCTTATGCAAGGGGCCACCCAAGCCATCTCTCCCCCCCCCGCCCCCCCTTAACCCACCCTTTACCCTCCTCATCCCACTTGCCACTTGCACCTTTCCCAAATTTGCATCAATGCCATGGGTGGGTCTCTATGGGTCCGCCGCTTGCTGCTCAGTTTGTCCCCTCCACCATTGCTTCTTTCTCTTCACCTCAAGGTCCACCTTCTATTTCTCCTTTAGGTATTGAAGTTTCATTGCTATTGTTTTGGACTATTTTATAGCTCCATTTCTATTATTTTTGCTCCCCCTATCTGGACTACTCCATTGGACTCTCCCTACTAGAAAACAACTTCATTCATTTCTTATTTGTTGATTCATTGCTATGTAAGTATGGTGAGGAATATCTCCATCATGACTCTGTAATGTTATGGCTAGTTGTATGCTCCACAACACCAAAACTGCATTAAGTGAATGGATCCCTTGTACATACAACTTGAATGACTAGATAGTAATGAGGTAATCATGTAAGGGACACATAATATTCCTAGGAATAAGAGAGGGGATGATTTACATGAGTGGAAGGTCCACATCTTGAAGTTTAAGACTGGGGAAAAAGGGTGGCTTGCAAGGGTGGAATATGTATACATGCGAAAGGACATGTGCTTGCTTCCATCATTCAATCAAGCTACAATACCATCACATTTAAGTTCCTTTACTTTGCATACACTTTTTACAATGTAACAAAGCTATTTGAAAATTCTATGTAAGGTTTGATAGAGTTATTATTCATGGCAAAAGTATTTCCTTTGGATTTTGAGTGCTGGGAAACAGTGGAGCATTTCATAGGGAAGCTCACTGCCATTCATGAAGATGTGGGTAAGAAAATGCATGACGTTGGAGAGAAGGATGTTTCTTAACAAAAGAGGAATGTGTATTATTATAATGCAACCTTCATTGTTCCAAGGGGGGGGAGGACATTATGGCCTTCTTCAACCCATTTCGAAGCCATGACTTCAAGACATGGAATGTGACATGGTGGGCACAACATTGCAATCATATTAGGAGAAGATTTCAAAGGATAATAATGCAATCATATCAGTTGAAGATTTCAAACGATAACAATACAATCATATCAATAGAAGATTTCAAAGGATGTGGGCATGGACATGAAATTTGGTTCCAAATGGGCAAGGTTGTCTTAGCTCATGCCACTCCATATTTTTGTTCCTTGTTTTCAAAATAACAAAATGCATCCAACAAAGATGGTGTGGTGGTCATGTGACATATTATAGATGAAAGTTCTCTTGATGCTTTGCATGGGGAAAATTGGTAGAGCAGGAAGCGTGAACAAAAGGGTGATTTATTTCAATGTCATGCATGTAATGATATTCAGTACCACATATCATGGTAGACATTGTATGTTTCTCCTTTTAGTATAGAAGGTGGATGGAGCATATTCCCATTGGCTTCCTCTTGACTCAAACAATGATAAAAACACAATCTTGTGTTTACCTATTGAGCTTGATGGGCGGGCTGTGATAAGGGACTTCACAAATCCCTTATGGGATATAATCAAATCCTATAAGCGACATGTGAACTTCTCTATGGGACTTCAAATCCCTTGTGGGAGATGGATCAAATCTCATAAGGGACCTCAAAACACCTATGCAGGACTTCAAATCCCATGACCTGGATCCTAAACTCCTATATTTAACTTTGAATCTCTTGTAGGACATGGACGACATCTCATACGAGACTCCAAAACTCCTATGTGGGACTTCAAATCCCATAAGGGACCCTAAAACTCCTATGTAGGACTTCAAATTCCATAAGGAACCTCCAAACGTCTATAGGGACTTGAAATACCCAATTTGGAAATTTAAATATTAAAATGGGGGATATTGATTCTCTCCCAAAGTGGACTTCTAAACTTGTACATGGGACTTTAAATATGATTTTTAGGACTCCAAAGATTCCATTTGGGATATTAATCCACTCTTATATGGAAGTACCAAAATCAAATGTCATGTTCAACAAGATTCCAAATAAATTTAAATATCCTATTTGGAAATTCAAATATTCCATGTGGGATATTGATTCACTCCTAAAGTGCACTTCTAAACTTGTATGTGGGACTTTAAATTAATGTTTAGGACTTCAATTTTTTTCGTGAGATATTGATCCACTCCTATATGGGAGTACCAAAAACTCATATGTGGGACTTCAAATGTCATTTTCAATAAGATTTCAAATACTCTTGTAAGATACTGATTTAATCCATTAAGGGCTATTGGTTAAAGACTTCAAATATTCACACGGGCTATTGGCTAAAGACTTCTTGAATATTCACATGGGATATTGATTCAAATGTTAGGTTTAAGGGTTCAAATATTCAAGCGGGATATTGATCCAAATGTCATGTTTAAGACTTCAAATAATCACATGGGATTTTTATTTTAAATGTCATGTTTAAGCCATCACATATGGGGACTTCAAATTTCATGTTCAAGACTTCAAATATTCGTGCAAGATATTGAATCAAATGTCATGTTTAAGACTTTAAGTGCTCATGTGGGATATTGATTTAAACCATCAAGGGCTATTGGTTTATTTCCATTAGGGGTTTTTAACTACCATGCAAGAGATGACACAGAAAGGCGGAAATCCCATGAGCAAACTTGATATTCCCTGAGGGAGCTTGAAGTCCCATATGGAAGATAGAAATTCTTAAAAAGGACATGGATAGGACATATTATTTAGGGATTTTTATGTATGAAGAGGTTTAATTACGTAAGGGAGTTTTAACTACCATGGAAGAGATGGCACAAGAACGAGGAAATCCCCTGAGGGAACTTGAAATCCCATGAGGGAACTTGAAGTCCCATATGGAAGGTTAAAAATGCCTAAAGAAGGATATGGATAGGATATATTATTTAATGATTTTTAAATATTGTTCCAAGGCTTAATATATATTTTTTAACCCCTTTATATCTTTTTCCATACTTGCAAGATTATAAGAACATAAGTATACAACTTAATGTCACCAAGCTAAAGAACTAAAAATTCTAAGTACTTCATGATGAGCTTGTGAATCATATTCAATATTTCAAATAAATCCTTTTATTTGGTTAGCCATAATAGTTGTATTTTTTTTTAGTTAGTTTATGAGGGATTGGTTCTTATAAAAAATCCCATCTACAAGCTCATGTACTAACATATATCAATGCTTGGATACTAGAAACCTATATTCTCATTATACGATATCCAAGTGTTATTTTCCTGTTATTTGATGTTCATGAGAAAATGCATAATTTCAAACATAATCAGAATTGAGATGCAATGGGTAATGGAATTAAATAAGCTTTCAAGGAAAAGTTTGTAATAATGAAAATTACAAATATTTGTTTTAGATATGGGATAGTTTTTAATTCAAAAAAAAAGCTTAGATAGTATTTAATTCAAAAAATTGCATATTAAAAATACAAAGAAATTGAGGGGAGAGGCAGCGGGTAGTAATATCTCGATCGAGGTATTACCAATCAATAACACGGTGACATGTGGCAAGGTGCTTAGGCTCGGGTGTTCTAGGTGGCATCCCAAAAACCTTGATTGAGGTAACAACATGTCATTATTGAGTGAATTGGCACCTTAGGGAGGCTAAATACCTTGAACGAGGTATCTAGGTGGGCCCATCCATGTGGAGGTGTTGAGGTGGCACATGACGCCTTGTTGGCATCCTCGTGGGCACAAATACCTTGATTGAGGTATCTACATGGCAGAAATGGCACACACGTGATGTGGTGAGTGGACAAGGTAGTGCTGAGGTGGCAAGGAATATCTGGATCAAGGTATCCACATGGCATTCATCATGGTGACCACATGCTTGCATGGCTTCGTGAGGGGTGTTTAGGTGGTAATGGAGACCTCAATTGAGGTATCCACATGGATTCCAATACCTTGATCGAGGTATCTATGTGGCATGCTTGCATGGCACTTACTTGCTTACATGGCAATCCTACTTGCTTCCTTGGCATCCCCCAGACCATGAGGTGGTAGTCCACTTCTAATTAGTATGTTTCTATCAATAAAACATTACCTTACAATTGCTATCTAACTAAGACATGAGTAGAAGTCTGCCAAGTTAGTACTCTTTGCATGAATGCTAACTAACTAAAATAGGGTAGTTGGGACTGTACGTATACCAATTTGCACCCAATAGCATAACTTGTGTATTGACTAGAATAATATCTAGTAGGTTGAGTAAAGTACCATTGAACATAACCTAGTTAGCTTTAAATAAATGTCAAATGAGGGTTGCCATGGTAAGAGAACAATTTTACAAGGACTTTTCTCAAAATAGGGTATTTTATTTATCATTTATAAAAAGGACTAAGAAGTCCTTACAGCTATAGGAGACCAAGTCACATGATCTACTAAACAGCATATAGGTTTTGAAAAGCAGAAGAACGCCACATGGGCTAGACCCTTGGTTCCTGTTGAGATATCGAGCTCCACTCACGATATGCCAGGGTGACTGTTGTGCATTTATGTCACCGACTTGTTAGCTGGAGATGCGGTTGGTACACCGCTCACGAATAATAGCTGGATGACAGCTATCCTTATCTACACTAGTTCGTGGCTCAGTTAGTATGCCACCTTAGTTAGTTGAGTTTGGTTTGAGACCCACATATAGGGTTCTTCTATTTCTTTGTACTAGAGTTCTTTTGGCTGTCACAACTAAGAAGAGGAAAACTGTTTTCAGCCTCCACCTTTGTGTGTATTCCCCCATTTGTACATGTGAGAAAGCCGCAAGTGAGACTCCTTCCCTCTCTCCCACAATCTTCACATGGTATCAGAGCCTTGTTCGTGGTAAGGAGCTCAAGAAAGCAAGCCAAGTTCGTGGTGTCCTGGTAAGAGGACCAGTGTTGCTTTCCTATTTCGAGTTTGGGAGCAAATCTCTGCAGGTAGCACAGCCAGAAGTGTAGGAGTGCACTATTTCAGATTGAGACGCCCTTCGTGGTGTGGCGAGAGCGCAGTATATGCTGCGGGTAGAGGCGAAGCCCTCAGTGACGTTATTTTTCTGATTTGAGGCCATTTCGAGGCCCGTTTTGAAGGTGGAAGTTCTTCGCAGGCACTCAGAAAAAGGCCCTGTTTTTTGCTGTGCGACCACTGCGCGGCTAGTCGGTGGAAAGTTGCCACAGAAATTGCATCGTATGCCTGTGTGCAGAGATATTGGGAGTTGCAGATTCATGCCTGTTGCCTGTTGATGCAAAATCGTCACTAGGAAGTGACTGTGTGGTGAAATACCACTTTCGTCAATTTTGCAGATCTGCCCGTGTGAGGCAAAAGCTGTGTTTTTTTGCAGTGACAGAATATTTTGCAGTGTTCTGTAATGGCATCTTATTCTCTTTCACAGATTGTCACTGAAAAGCTTGACAACTTCCAGGCATGGAAGTTTAGAATAATGAATTTCTTGATGGGAAAAGGCTATTGGGAATTCATTACAGGAAATGAAGAAGAACCTGTTCTTCCTAATGTTCCCAGTCAACAGGAAATGCAAGCATTCAAAGGATGGCATGAGAGAGCTAGGAAAGTTATGTACTAGCTGTTTATCAGTATTTCAGACTCCATGATTGTGCATATTCAGGATGCAAGTACGCCAAAGGAGGCATGGGATACTTTGGCAAAAATGTACAGCACAAATACGCAAGCCAGGAAAATGCAGCTCAAACAGGAGTTGCACAATGTGCAGAGAGAAAATTTGAGCATAAATGACTACCACATGAAAGTGAAGAAAATTGCAGATGCACTTGCTTCCATTGGGTCGCCAGTGGATGATGATGATTTGGTTTCTGTGACCTTGAATGGTCTAGGAAAGGATTATGCACAATTCCGGACATCCATTGCCGTCCGTGAAAAATTTCCAGATTTTCAGGAGTTGATTGCTCTTCAAATTTCTGAAGAGCAGAGAAATGGGGGTGCATCTTCTTCAGCAGGAACTTCAAAAGAAACTGTCTTCCACTCAAATGCTGGCAGAGGTAGAGGCAAAGGTAGAGGAGGCCGATCTGCAGGCCGTGGTAGAAATCAGAATATGCAGCAAACGCAAGAAAACCAGTCCTATGCAGGAGGACGTGGTAACTCTAGAGGCAGGGGGAGCCAAAGAGGCCTTGGTGGATGGTAGAGAAGCCAAAATGCAAACAGCAATGTTGAATGCTACTATTGTGGCAAAATGGGTCATATGGCTAAGGACTGCTACAAAAAGCAGAATGACATTATGAATGGAAAATTGCAGTAAGGCAATTATGCATCTTCTAGCAGGCAGGGTGATGATAGAAATGAGCATCTATTTATGGTGCAGCATATGACCAATTCTGTGACAAGTGCAGAAGAACAAAATGATGTGTGGTATGTTGACTCAAGTGCGTCAAACCACATGACAGGTCATGCAGAATGGATGCAAGATGCAAGGAAAATGGAAAAGCCAGGATTTGTGGAGACTGGTGATGATACTGCACATCCTATTGTGCAGATTGGCAAAATTCCTTTGTCTATGCAGGATGGGAAAAATAAATACTTGTCTGATGTACGTAAGAGCAGCCATTGCTATGGCTGCATTAAAGGGATGGTCTTTACATCAGATGGATGTAAAGAATGCCTTCTTGCATGGTGATTTGCAAGAAGAGGTCTTTATGGAGCAGCCAGCAGGTTATGTTCATGCTACTCATCCCGAGTTTGTTTGCAGGTTGAAGAAAGCCTTGTATGGCTTGAAGCAAGCACCTAGAGCATGGTCTGACAAGATAGGATAGTATCTTGTCACTATTGGCTTTCAGATTTCCAAGGCAGATTTCTCACTCTATGTGAGAAAAACAGAGAAAGGGATTATGCTGCTGGTCATTTATGTTGATGATTTGATCATCACAGGTGATAGTGATGAAGATATCCTTCATGTGAAAATGCTATTGAGGCAGAAGTTTGAGATGAAGGATTTGGGAGAGCTGTGTTATTTCTTGGGCATTGAGGTGATTAAATCACCAAGTGGGATACAGCTCTTACAGAGGCAGTATGGATTGGACATGCTGTCCAAATATGGGATGACAGGCTGTAAGCCTATTTCAGTTCCTTTGGAGCAGAATGTGAAGCTGAGCGCAGATGCAGGTGAGCTTCTGGAGGACCTTACTATGTACAGACGCATAGTAGGAAGTTTGATTTACATGACTATTACCAGGCCAGATTTGAGCTATGCTGTTGGGTTGGTAAGTTAGTTTATGCAGGCTCCAAGGAAACCACATTTGGATGCGGCTAGACGCATACTCAGGTATGTGAAGTCCACATTGCAGTATGGACTATTTTATGAGGCTGGGGTTCAGATACAGTTGCATGGATACACTGATGCTGATTGGGCTGGTAGCATTTCTGATAGACAATCTACCAGTGGATATGTGTTCTCTTTTGGGAGTGCTGCAGTCACTTGGAGTAGCAAGAAACAGCCTACAATTGCCTTATCGAGCACAGAGGCTGAGTACAGGGGTGCAGCAATGGCTGCATGTGACGTAGCTTGGTTGCATAAGCTACTCTATGATATGCATCAGTCTACAGATGGGCCAGTTGTCATTTATTGTGACAACATGAGCAGCATACACTTGGCAAAGAACCCAGTCTTTCATGCCAGAACAAAGCACATTGAGGTGCATTATCACTATGTGCGGGAGAAGGTTTTACTAGGTCTTATTGATCTAGTTTATATCAGCACAGAGGATCAGGTAGCTGACATATTCACGAAAGCATTGGGTGCAGAGAAGCTGCGCAAGTTCAGAGACCTACTTGGTGTGCAAGATTTGGGATTGAGCTTGAGGGGGAGTGTTGAGATATCGAGCTCCACTCACGATATGCCAGGGTGACTGTTGTGCATTTATGTCACCGACTTGTTAGCTGGAGATGCGGTTGGTACACCGCTCATGAATAATAGCTGGATGACAGCTATCATTATCTACACTAGTTCGTGGCTCAGTTAGTATGCCACCTTAGTTAGTTGAGTTTGGTTTGAGACCCACATATAGGGTTCTTCTATTTCTTTGTACTAGAGTTCTTTTGGCTTTCACAACTAAGAAGAGGAAAATTGTTTTCAGCCTCCACCTTTGTGTGTATTCCCCCATTTGTGCATGTGAGAAAGCTGCAAGTGAGACTCCTTCCCTCTCTCCCACAATCTTCACAGTTCCACCCTAGCATGGACCTAAATGATGAGACATTCTACATCACAACTTCTTGCATGCACGTGGTTTAACAACATTCTTAACAATATCATCCTTGGTTGTGCTGGATGGCATCTTTTGTTTCTTTAAAACTTCAAGTAGAGAAGTAGAAGTGGACTTCTTCTTCTTAGCTAGCCTGGCAGCCACATTTTTGAAGGGACTGTCATCACCCATGTCCATCTGGATAGTAGCTGATGCCTCCAATTGCTTATGAAGCTTTCCCAAGTCATTCAATACTTCAACACTCCCTCCCTCCGTCCCTTCCTTCCCTAACCTTTCCTACTCCTCTCCCATGCCTCACCACCCTCATTGCACTACCACGGTGGTAGTGCAAGGGGCTACACACAAAAAAAAAAGACTTTTTTTTTGTGTTGCCACTGTAGCGTGAACCCCTCCCCCTCCCCCCCTTAGCCAGCCCTTCCCTCTCCTCCTATCTTTTTATTTTTCCTCAAAAAATCATATCTCCCCTCCCCTTTCCCTCTCCCATTCCCCTTCCTCCTTTTTTATGTTGAAAGTCTTACTGTTGTGGTAGCACAAGACACCTCTTCTCCCCTTTCCTCTCCCCCTTTCCCTTACCTCGCTTCTCTCTCTCTCTCTCTCTCTCTCTCTCTCTCTCTCTCCCCCCCCCCACCCCTCGCTCTTCCCCTTCCCTTCTTTCCTTCCCCCCCACTGCAAAGCAAGGGATTGCACACACAAATATATATATATATATATATATATATATATATATATATATATAAAAGAAATACAACAGCGTGAGAGCTACCCTACCCTCCTTTCCATCTCCTCTCTTCCACCCCTTCCCTCTCCCCCTCCCCTCCCCTCTCTACCCCCCCCCTCTCTCTCTCTCTCTCTCTCTCTCTCTCTCTCTCCCCTTATCTTCTTTCCTTCCTTGAGGCTTCCCCCTCTCTTTCCCCCTCCATTCCATCTCTATCCCCCATCCCCTCCCTTTTCCTTCTTTCCCTCTCTTTTGCCTTCCATCAAGATGCATCATGTGAAGGTGTGTGCTTTAGGTAGTCCAAACACATCTAAAAACCTGTGTAACTATTGCAAGGTGTTTATTGGCATCATTATAAAGTTCTTTGAGATTATACCGTTGTTGCTTTCTCAAACTCTGAAAGGTGTTTATTGGCACCGTTATTAAGTCTTGGAGATTTTAGTGTTCCAAAACTCTAACTATATCTCATGCATGGACCTTAACTATATATATATAAATTATATATATATATATATAATATTTTCATGGTTTTTTGTATTTAAATTATTAATAAATTAAGAAAATGTTAGCTTTTAAATGAGGATTGAATTTCTTTAACATAAATATTTATACTAGGATTTTTGCAATACACAGTAAGGTATGAATTATGATTCCTAGTTTTTGCATTATTAGTTCAAAATAATAGTGTGAGTAAATATAATTTTTATTGAGAAAGCATAGTATCAAAAAGTAAACTTTTGATTTGGGAATGATATTTTCATAAAGTAAACAAACTAGAGAGAGGGGGGAATCAAACCTCACCCAAGAGTGCCCACCTCCTCTTGAATGCCATTTATGGTGGCTAATGTGGGAAAGGTGCACATGGGACCTTTTTCATGTGGCCCTTCTTGCCACAATGGTAACACTCAATGTTGTGTGCCCTGGATTTGCTACAAGACTTTCCATTTTCTTGGGACTTCCCTCTGAACTGTGATCTGCCCCTTTGCATTTAATGCTGCATCTTGCTTGTTGCCATCCATAGACTTCCATCTTATCTCCTCGGCCAACAAGCTATCCACAACATCATCAAACTTCAGTACTCTACTAGGTGCAGACTTACTGATAGCTGTACGCAAGGTATATGGCAATGAACACAAGAGAAATATTGCCTTAGTATCCACATCAAAATTGAGCTTATGAGCTTGAAGCTGGCTGAAAATAATATTGAATTCATTCAAGTGAGAAGCAATGGAGACCCCTTCCTTCATTTGCAACTCAAACAACCTCTTCATGAGGTAAACTTTATTAGAGGTAGTCTCCTTCTCATTAGTGGCACATAATTTCTTCCACAAAGATTCTGTAGTTTGCTTATTTACTACTATGAAATAAATTGAATCTGCAAAATGAATTCTAGTAGTAAACTTTGCTAATTTATCCAACTCATTCCAATCATACACAAACATATTTGCAGGCTTAGCTTCAATCCCTACCAAGGGTTTAATCTGCTTCTTTGAATAAGCACATCCCTTATGTGTTCTTTCCACAAAGAAAAGTTTGTCCCTTCAAACTTTTTAATACTAAAAAGCTCCTTTTCAGACATGGAAGAGGATGTCATGATGTAAATAAAGAAAAATCCCAAATGCTAGTACCTGCAAGAGGGAAATCACACCAAATACCAGGTACACTTCCTTAATGGAGAATAGTGTCACCTAAACTCAAGGCTCAAAGCATCAAAATGCATCTGACTCATGTGCATATACTATGCATCCATATGAGCAAATCTGGCCCAAAAGAAAATGTCAACCTGCAATGACAAGACAATGAAAAACCCAATGCCAATAAGAGCCAAACGCCTCAAGAATAAACACCATCCATGGGCATATGCATCAACAATATCTCATCCAAGAGAGCATAGCACTATTAGTGCATCAACTACAATGTGTCAAAGCTGTCCCTCAACGAGGATCACAATGCATCCAACAAGACTATAAAGCATCCACTACAACCCAATACAAACCACAAATGATCGCACAAGGCTCAGACTACAACCAGAGTGATCTACATAAGGTATATCCACAAAATCATGACCCCATGACAATGACCGCTACTAGCAAAAATAGAAACTCGGATGCCTCAAAACATGGTTGTCACTACATAATTGGAATCAACAAGACAATCTGCAAATATCTCTCTTCTGTTGGAACTCCGAAATCCCAAAACTGATGAATGGAAAATGGGGAGTCAACTCTTGCAATTGACCTATAATCAAAAAATTAAAGGTTTGAACCTTTGAATGGATTTGTTGACAGAGAAACAAAACAATTCGATGTCTCAAAGAGAGGGAACTTCTCCAAATCTCCATGGAATCATGTAAGGGCTGATAGTTAGGGGTTTTTTGGCCTCCAAAACATAATGGAGCAAACAATTTTGGAAACTGTGGTCCCAATCACCGGGTCCAACACACCGACCAAAAAACATTGTTGTAAATAAATTTGTTTGTAAACACCACCAGAGTGCGAATGATGAGCAATACAAAGGTTTTAGGACCTCCTGAGTCCACCAGAACTAACAGATCTGTGAATGGTAGATTCAAACTTGAGTTCCATCATACTTGCCGAAAAATGTTTAAGCATAGATAATGAGTCAAAAATCCAATGAAATGATCCAAATTCAAGAATGAAGGGGTTTTCAAACTCCCAAAGTGCAATGGACACCAAAAGCAAGCAATGGTTGCCTCTGCAAGTCACTTTGGACTCTTAGTTGTCATCAAAAGGAACATAGGAATCAACAAAAATGTCTTTTTTTCCAAAACCACTTAGAGAACTTTTCAAAGGTTTCTGCAAGGTCTTTGCGCATCAAGATGTAGATAAAGTCACCCAACAATTTTTCTCCTTCCTCCCACAGAGCTATAGCAATAGACTTCAGGCTACAGGCACACACATGGGCTCAGCTAAACTACCCACACTCTGATACCAATTGAGGGAATTCAACAAAGGGAAGCAAAATTGGAAGAGGGTGAGAGAAGGAGAGCCACACAACCAGGGTAAGGTATAGTGGCCTTTAACCCCCATAATTTCTTCACCATCTAGTTGATACATGCAGAGGCATAGGCAAAGGCATATCATTCTCAAGGTGTGGGAAGCCAAAGAAGGTGAATGCACTCAACTTCTAGTGCTTAGCGTATTGAGTAACATGGAAGATGGAAAATCATGGACTGTAGGCACTAAGAGATCAAAGCACAAGCACATGGTATTTACATGGCAAAGAGCCTCATCATGGAAATGTCCCTCTATATCTCACAAAGATGTCATTTTGGCGCTTTGTGAAAGGACTCCTTGTAGATTTTTCCTCACACAATGATAGACATGTAAGGCCTCACATGGATGTCACAATAACACAAGCGATGCTCTCAAATGTGATTATCTGAGCATGAGAGATGATGGAGGAGTAGTTATAGAAGATTTGTGATGAAAATGAAGCGCATTTTGAGAAGATTCAATAGTTGAAGAACATAATGATGAATGAAGTGGCACGTTTAATTTGGTCACATCACAAGCTACATAATTAGAGAGCTTAACTGAATTGAACATGCAATAAGGTAAGAATCTATGGACAAAATAGCTGCATTGCAAGGGGCATAGCCACATGATGTTAATTTTCCACCCTGCAAACCAACCGTGCCCCATGCAGCCATTTTTCGAAGATAGCGAAGATGCACTTTTATGTCCAGTTTGTCAGGCTGTGCCTACGGTTTTTGATGTGTCTAATGGATTCTATGTCACATCTTGCAGGCATAGATTTCATCTTATCTACTTATTACAAGCCATGAAGCAAAAAGGCTATGCTCATTTTATTGGATTGAGTTCCTAGCTTCTTTGTATATGATTTTTAGGCTTGGCATTTTGATGCCCCCGCTATAGTTTTAAGCTCTTGAGTTTTGAAACTACAAAGACTTGCATTTGGCATTTGCCATCTACTTGTCAAATATATGACATCCACATATTTTAATATTGGCTCTTGAGCTTTTAGTATTGAAATGTCTACACAACATATTCCAAGTGCTTAATATTGAAATATCCACACAATGTATGTGCACTTGACTCTCAAATTGTTGTTTTCAAGTTATGTATATAATTGTGCAATAAGCAAACCCATTGTAGCAACACATAGAACGTGAAGCAATAAGTAAACCCATTGCAGTAACTCATTCAAAGTGAAGCAATAAGCAAATCCATTGGAGCAACCTATTCAAGATTTTTTATGTTATTCAAATCACGATGTCATGTGTGTATGTGTGACTCGAGTTCTAGATTTATGGGTCTTCCTTTCCATAGGAGCTTCTATTGGCTCTTTGCAGAATGGTTGCAACTCTCTCTACCAATGGCCCCCCACTCTTCTAATATTGCAGCCGTTCATTGCCCAAGAAGTGCCTACGCATTCTTATGACCGATTCACTATATTCTTCCCTATAAATGTTACATCTCCACTTTCCACCAACTAACATCATAGCAAAATACTATGGCTTTGTAGAATTCAACCTCATCCATCAGCCTCACCTTGGGATTTTGGATATGTTGGGTCAACGTTTGCTTGGGTGTACCAATCACAAAACTATTTAGCCATTTTGGGGCCATGACGTGATGCGCTCCTGGGTGAATATTTGAATTTTGCACGGACCCACGCTCTCACCGAAAATTTTTTTGATGTCATGAAGACACACTGGTGTAATAATGAGATGCAATCTATTTGTTCTAAACACTGCATAGCTCAACACACGGCATCTCTGCACTACTTCGCATAGTGCATTCTTTGGCCTACGCCGCCTAATCACTTATCATCGCACAACCTTTTACCGCAGCTTTGCCACCTTCACTGGGCACCACACCCATGCAAATCATAAAAATTAAAGTTTGGCTTGGACAGACCACCGCGCTTCTAAACACCACCACAATGTAGTCTCTAGCATGCTGACCACCTATTATCGTGTAGCCTTTTGCCACATCTTTGCCTGCACCCCATGCAAATCATAGGTTGTCTTGGAGAGACCATCGCACTAGTTTTTGGCATAATAATGAGATGCAATCTATCATTCTAAGCATCACCTTGGCGCTGATGACCTGTCATCGCCCACAATTCAAGGTTGTCTTAGAGAGACCACCGCATTGGTTCTTAGAGTTATAGCTCTGTTACCTTTTTTTACATATTACAAAAGGAAGTCTATGATGACCAACGCACTAGCAAACAAAAGGAGATCTATAAAAGCCACTGTGCTGGTTCTTTGAGTTATATATTTGTGTACCAAGAAAAATGTATTCCATTGTACAACCAAACAAAATGCAATTGACGATATGGCCCTTGAGGGTTCCCCTATAGGGGAAAGGGCCATACCAACATGCCATTTCTGTCAAGTGGCATCCTGGATATTGTATAATGCACATCGATATGGCCTTTGCCCCTAGAGGGGACCCTTCAAGGGCCGTATCGTCAATTGCATTTTTTTAAATTATAATTGTATTTTTCTAGATGTATCTCTATGCAACACAGTGGTGGGGTCGTTGGAGTTATTTTAGCGCTATTTTGGTCATAAACCAAGGAAATTGTAGTCCTTCTTTCCTGGTATTTTAGTCCTTGTTATTGGAGTAAATATAAATGAGGGCAAAAGTACATTTCTCGAGTGAAAATTGAGCAAAAGCGATTAGAATGTACATCTACGTCCAATAACAAGTTATATGAAAATTATCAACTTATACCGAGCAAAAATTGAATAGAGGATATTACATTTATAAAAACTCAGTAATTTTTGAGAGCCTTAAAGGCCAAAAGATTATAGGTAGTGGCCATAACCATTCAAATATAAAAGTTAACAATATTGCATACTGAGAGCCTCAAATTGAACAAAAAGAGATTACATAAATGCCTTAGAGACCAAAACATTACATCCAATGAGCCAAAAGATCGTTGAGAGCCCAAAAGATTACATCTAGCCATTGGTGAGAGCCTTGTCTGAGCAAGAGGAAATTTGTACAACTCAATTTTTTGCCAGTCTAGCTTGTTGCATTAAAAAATTTTAGGGAGCCAAAGGAGGATATGATGGAGAGGCCGAAGACCATGCACATTTCCAGGACTCAAATTACGGCCCACCCAACAAGTCGAGAGTACTCTGCTCTAAAAATATTGAGGTCTTCATCGACATCTAGGGGGAACCCCTACAGCACAGCCATAAGAGGCCCTCTGCGAGCAAGTCATCTAAGGTGGTGACATGTAGATGTATGGGGAATCGACTATGGGAATGAAGGGTCTCCACTAGTGCTTGCATTTCTACTCTAGGTGAGTGGAACACAATCACCTTATATGAGAAGGCAGATAACATTGGGATCACAAAGCATCGAAGGGGGGTGGTAGTAGGCATGCTGAAGATGAGTGGGTGAGCAACAGATGAGTGACAAGAGTTGAAGGAGGGAGCATGGAGCAAAGTAGAGTAGGGGTGAAAAAGAGCTAGAGGAGGGGTGTGAAGCAAAGTAGCAGAGCATGTGGAGCAAAGTAGCAGAGCATGAACGGATCAGAGCAATGTAGTAAAATTCCAAATGCCACGGATTATATATATATTAGAAAGTCACAGCCACCATGGTGGCTGGAGCCCAAGGTTCCATCCATATTAATTGCAGGCCACCGTGGTGGAATCTTAGGCACCACCCTAGACATGGTAGTAATCATTAAGAAGATGTCATGTGGTGCCACTCCAGTGGCTGGTAATAAACTACCAGCTCAGTGGAATCTTAGCCACGACAGATGTGGCTAATGAGAGCCACCATCACCGTGCAATAATTCCCAAAGGTAAATCACGAAGCTCTAATCACTCATTATCATGAACTCTAGTTCTCTACTGAGCATGCGAGCCCGATGACTGGTAATTTTTACTACACTCGTAGTGATCATGCATGCTTAAGTGCGGTGGTGGGTGAGTGATGGCACGGTGGAATCATAGCCACGACAAATGTGGCTGATGTCAGCCACCATCATTGGGCAGTAATTCCCACAAAAGTAAATCATGAAACCTAATCACCTCTAATCCCTCATTACCATGCACTCTAGTAATCTTATGAGCATGCAAGCCTGGTGACTGGTAATTTATTGCACTCATAGTAATCATGCATGCAAGCCTGGTGGTGGTAGCTGGAAGTTGAGTAATTGTGGGCTGCTGTAGTGGCTAGTAATTAACTACCATTTCGATGGGTCTTAGCTACCACCACAGACATGGCTGAGAATCTTAGATGCCACCACCTCTAATCATTCATTACCATGCAAGTCAGTCATTAGGGGAGATTTGGGGTCTCAAAAGGGCCTCTAATTAGTGTTTCCTAATTTCAAGGGATTAGAGAGGGATTTGAGGTGTACCAATGAGAGTTCTCCTTTGTGTGGGACAATGGTACATTGAGGTGTACAAAAGGACATGCTGTGCATTTATGGGTCGGGAGACCTCTCACCCATGGTCTAGACCCATGGTACTCACTCCTAGCCATTGATCTAGTCTCCAATCCCAAGGGTCACATTCAAATTTATGGTAGATCACTCCCAACCATTAGATCAAGGGGTAGATCCAAGGGAGGGGATGAGAGGAAAGTGTGCTACAATCTAAGCCATAGATCAAGGGGTGGATCCAAGGGAGGGGATGAGAGAAAAAACGCTTCAATCTAAGCCATAAATCAAGGGATGGATCCAAGGGAGGGGATGGATGCAAAATGCGCTTCAATATGGGCCATAGATCAAGCATGGATCCAAGGGAGGAGGTGAGAGAAAGAGGTGCTTCAATCTAGGCCATCCAATATGGCACTTCAATCCGGTCCATCCATCTTGATCTTGTGATCTCCACCCTCCATGGAGCTCCTCAATCCTAGCCCTTCATGAAGGATCTCCATCTCCACCATAGATCTTGAATAGATCTAATGGCCTACAATGAAGCACATTATCCCTCTTTATTAGGCCTTCCCCTTGTCAGATTTGGAGGCCACTAAAGTCAACCTTAGCCCCATCCAAGGCATCCTAGGCCCTTGATCCATCCTCCATCTAAGGGCCAAGATGACCCATGTCAGCTTAGTAAATGCTAGGGGTCCCTTATACCCTTGGGTTACCATAGTAGGTCACTTTTTCTCAACTTAATCTATTTCTTCTGAGGCCCTTTTGAGACCTCAAACCTCCCCTAATGATTGCCACCCTGAATTAATACAAATTCAAGCCAACCACCATGGTGGCTCTCACCTTGACAGTAGTCGAGCTACAACCACCGTGGTGGCTCTCACCTTGATAGTGTAGTCAGGCTACAAAATGCTATTCCATTCCCTTAACCATTTCATCTTCTATCCCTCTCGATCATTTTGTTCTCCCTTGCAATCTCAAGCCTCCACTATTCCATTTCCTTCACTGCTTCATCTTCTATCCCTCTCGACAATTTCTTTCTCCCTTGCAATCGGACTGCGAGCTCAAGCCTCCACTATTCCATTTCCTTCATTGTTTCATCTTCTATCCCTCTCGACCATTTCTATCTCCCTTGCACTCTTCCTGCAACTTCTATACCCTCTCGTAATGGGACCCTACATAGTCCTGGAGCTCCTCACACAATCTTTCCTCCCCCTTTGTGGCACAGTGCAAGAGCCCCTCCTCCCCTGATCTTGAAATCGTGACATATGGGAGCTCCTCTCACTCTTCAAAAGCCCAATTTGGATGCTCTCCAAAACTTCACCAGGTTGGTACAGGAGGTGAACGTGAAGAAGGGGCAACTAGTCTATCAAGGTCAGAAGATTACCATCAATGAAAGCGTGATTGAAAATGCTCTAGGAATTTTTGGAGGCAGTTTGCAAGCACACTTTTTCGAGAAGCAGTGGAAGAGACAGGATATTCTAGACATATACCCCAATGCTTAGATTAGTAAAGATGGTGGAGTCAATATTTCAAGCTTACCAACAGACCTCCAAGATGTGCTGAAGAAGACCATTCACTTCTTTCCTGATACGAGAGGAACCTACAAGTTCTAGCAGGTTTAAGCAGTAGTAGAGCAATTGAAAGGATGTGATGCATCTTTTTCAAGGGTGATCTCCAAGAGCGTTTTAACCAACCTGAAGAATTGTATGGATGGAAAATCCCAATTGTCGTCTCAGTCCACTGGAGTTGCAATGCACCTGATGGCATCTACCCTCAAAGGGAATTTTGAGCAATACGATAAGCAGATGTCTCAGAAGGTGACTTTTCTACAAGAGAAAGCCACCGATATAGCAAAGGCAATGCAACTTGAGAAAAGTCTCAAGGAAGGTGTAGAAGCCAACGTAGAGGAGGCACAAGTGAGGGCCTTGCAGGCACAAGAGCAAGCTGAGGCCACTACAAAATTGGTCAACATGGAAAGGCATAGAAGAGAAAAAGCAGAGAAGCCAATGATGGAGCTTCCAGATAGGCTTGAAGAAGTGAGAAATGACAGGGACGTGGCGAACAAGGAGCTAGAAAAGATGCAAAAGGATCTTGAAGATCAGAGAGCCAAAAAGGAGGGTCTTTATAAATAGATCTACAACATGCAGAATGCATTGAACATTGAAAAAGACCAGATGATGGAGGAGCTAAAAAGGGAGAATGCAAAAACCAGAAAGGTGATGCAGGAACTGCGAGAGAGCTTCAAGGCCAAGAAGGATGGGGCAGAGAGCAACCGGGGTGGAGAAGACAACGAGGCATCTCCCCAAGCCAAGAAGGATGTAGAGAGCAGCCACGGTGAGCAAGTTCCAACCTCCACGGTGGAGCAATTTGCAGCATCCATGGTGAGGGTTGTTCAGGATGAAGAGGACCCCTAGCGAAAGGAGGAGTTACTATGGGGGTATAAGTCAGCCAAGTCAAGCAAGCAGTGTGTAATCTGAGTGTGTGTGCAACAGATTGGCCTCAAGAGCTGGGAGATGCTTGCCATAGAGAGGCTGATAAGATAGTTGGGAGTCTGGAATTTCCTTGAAAAAGCAAAATGCCGTCGTGTTTTGAAATAATAAAAATCTTGCGGACATTTCTTGGACTTGTGGATATTCTCATGGTGCTCCTAATACCTAATTTTGTATCGACCTGCTTCCATGTTAGTACTTAAATTTTTTAAGTAGCCCAGTGGTTAAAACAGTTAACGATAACCAATCTAAAGGGCACTAGGGTAAGGGGGCCGGTACTATGGAGGGCTAAACTTTTCGCACTAATCCATGGTGGAAACAGCCTTCCTAAAATTAGAATTCAGATTTAAAGCTATCACAGTCATCGGCTAGTAATAGGGAGCTAGTTTTTATTTTCAAACTTTTCAAAAAAATTGTGGAAGATAGAAATCTATGAGTGCCAGAGCTTAGGTTAGGTGAGGGCTAGTACTAAGGCACTATGTGTCTAAAAAATGCTAAAAGGAGAGCTTGACACATCATCTTTTTCTATGAAGAGCATTGGGTGGGCCCCTGGCCCCTGCCTCCCTATTGGGGGGGTTGATGACATTTTAAAGGCACTGCCTCTTTATTGGCCCCTTTACCCTAGCAATGTGCAACAAATTTTAGGATAGCACGGCAGTAGTGTAGGGATAGCATGGTAGTAGTGCAGGATAAGTCATCGCCAATGCGGTGGTTGGTTGCATTAGGATATGAACAGCCACCAATGTGGTGGTTTGCTTCTATTACTACAAGATGAATGGATTTTTAGGATGTGTGGATTCATTATGGGAAACTAGCACGGTGGTTGTTAGGATATACTAAAAGCAAGCATGGGATGAAATCTAATGGTTAACGAAATGATAAACAATCTAAAGGGCACTGTTTTAGAATAGCAATGTGCAACAAATTTTACAATAGCACAGCAGTAGTGTAGGATTAGTGCAAGATAAGTTATCACCAGCACGGTGGTTGATTTGCACTAGGATATTAACAGCCACCAATGCGGTGGTTTGCTTCTATTATTACAAGATGAATGGATTTGTAGGATGTGTGGATTCGTTATGGGAAACCACTGCAGTGGTTGTTGGGATATACTTTAAAAAATTACGGGATTTATCGTTTGGGATTTACAAAAACAATTTAATAAAACCAGCATGGTGGTTGTTTGGGATATACTAAAAAGAAGCACTCTCAAATACAATTTCAATTTTGTAGGACAAGTAGACATATTGTTTCCTTGCAATGAGACTATGTACATTTTCTTAGTACTATCTCTATCGTCCTGGTCCACCGCTCCAAGACACCCCAAGATGTGCTCATACGTGTCTCAATTTGACGACACTCTTGCCCTTCTTTCGTTGTGGCATAGCTTGCATCTAGAACTTAATAGCTCTTACTAGATGAGAGTACACACTTGTTTGTGGACTCTCATGTAGTAGTTCATAATTGCGGCCTCTCTTGGATGTTTTTTAATACCAAAAAGCTCGGACTACTACATCCCACTTCTCATAGGTTGTTCCCCAATTATCCTTAAATGTTTCCTCAACCTTGTACTTGGGTTTTGTGCATTGCAAGAGAAACTATGGGTCATCTTCCTTGTTCTCCCTAGAATCTGTGACAACTGCAAAGTTATCCCCCTCTTCCAGATAGTCAGTGAGGTCATCGAAACTCTCCCCAAACTATGGCGACTCGTTTGTCTCTCCATTGTTTGTCACTCCATCTGAACGTAGAGGGAAATCTTAAACTCGCTCCCATATCTTCACAGTTGCAATGTTCTCACAATTGTCATAATCCCCTATGATGCACGCACTACAGAAACAAGAAAGTTATCTTGTTTTAATCAGTTGGTTGTTTGAAAAGCCCCATATGCTATGCAGACCATGAACTCCTTTAATTTTCTCGCAATCATGGTGGCTTCTCCTTTGCACTTCATCCACTTTCACTTCATGGAACGCTCTGCATATTACAGTATTTTTAAGGCTTTGTTTAATATTGTATGTTGAATGCATGCCTATGGAGAGGTTGGTTGTAAGCCATGTTACAGCATCATGGGCATCATTGAGTTTTTCTTAAGGGCATGCTAATTGGTGTTTAAACAGATCTTGCTTAATAGCAGCACCGCATCCATCATGTTCACTATTGCCATGGCTAGACCCAAAGAAATTCCACATCATGTCTAGACCAGTTAGGGATTTGAACCTTGAGACGAAGTAGAATCCACGTGCTAATTTAAATTGAGAGGCAGCACCATGTGACCACACCCAATGTTGTTTTAAATTTTCTGCAAGGGGATTTTCCTTTTTCAGCCATTCCCAATGCAGTAGAAAAGCATGCTGCACAAATAGGGTGTCATGTTCCCTATCATCTGAAATGTAGAAATGGTACATGCATTGCATTGACCTAGACTCCTATGAGTCAACAAGAAGATTGGCATCAGGCGTGGAAGAATCAAGCAAATGACTATATGTGATATGCACAAGAACTATTATCTGCTTGTTGTACCAGTGAGCACTTTGTATCTCATCTTGTTCTTGAAAAGAATAATTTTCTGCAAAAATCTATGACAAAGACAATAGTGTCACGGGGAAAATTGGCAAGGCACGTCCTAAATTGCTTATCTTGCCAGCTGGCCTTGAAATTGTGAAGCACATATTTTGGGCTGGATTGAACCACATGACTTACAAGCTCCCTTGGCTGGGTGCTCTTATATGACAGTAGCCATCTCTTTTTATCGGATCCTTCGACATTGACATTTTCAAATCTCCTCCATTTTAGAGAAAATGGTTGTCTTCCCTCATTTCATTTGGACAGACATTGAATGTCTTCTTCTTCAACTTCAAACTGCTGCATGTGCCACAGATGCATTCAATCATGTGCCAATCACGGTCTCCCTTTGGACAAGCCACTGGCTCCCACAAAGACCTTAGGCTACAAAACCTACCCTCCCTCGCAATACATGATGAGGATCCAGGTGGCCTACAGACTGCACATTCATTGGGGAGGCATGGGCATCAATCCCCATGGAGCAATGCTCCAACACGACCAGATCTCAAGTCATTCATAGCTTGCCGAGCCAGGTCAAAGTCTATGTGTGTTTTGCAACAACAAACATTCATGTCTTTGAGTTTCCTGACATTCCAAGGCTTACAATGCTCAAAGCTCCTCTACCCAATTGAAATGTCTGGATTCTGATCCATAAACTTGAGATATAACTCCATCTGCTGACCCAACATGCGGGAGCAACAGAACAATGAGCCCCCTTTTTGCTACTACTAAAAGAATACAAAACACTGTTTAATTAAACTATATAATGAAGAAAAACAATTTTCAACCACCATGCTAGTTTAGGACACATTTAGGATAGTCACAATTTCAACCACCGAGATAGTTTAGGACATTGTCACAGTTTCAACCACTGGGATGGTTTAGCCTGACGGTCTCAACTTCACATATTAGACAATAACAAGTATATTGCTTTTCATTTCTGAATTTCACCATTAGAAAATAACAATATATTGCTTTTCATTTCTGAATGTCACAATTGAACAGTGGTATATGACCCAAATAGTAGGAAATTAAATTTAACAAATTTAAGTGCTAAGAAACACAATAATTTTAACCTCTGGATGTTCAATAACTAATGTCTATTCAACCACGCTGGTTCAGGACAATCACATAACTAGTGATTGAGCTGAAGCAGCCACGATTGTATGATGTTCCAACCACCGGGCTGGTTTAGTAAAATAACAATATATTGTGATATATATTGCTGTTAATTTATGCTCAACAATGCCACTGGGTTGGAAAACAACTAATGTTTGTTCAACCACGCTAGTTCAGGACAATCACATAACCGGCAATTGAGCTAAAACAGCCTATGGTTGCATGATGTTCCAACCATTGGGCTGGTTTAGGACAATCACATTTAGTCCAAGCCTAGTAAACTATCCCAAAGCTCAATCACAAACAACCACCGGGCTGGTTTAGGCACTACTAACTTGCTTGTATCTAGCATGTGTATGATGTGCTCCTCAAACACCTTGTGTCTCGTCCGCTTCTTACAAATGTCCTTTCTATGGGAGAAAGTCTCGTATTTTCGTGCCAAAATATCATCACTTTAGCAATGACTTTTGCACTTAGGCTGTCTGTCCTTTTCTTGTGTTCTGTTGAAGCCCACAGACTTCTCGGATCGGGATGATCGTGCATCGCTTCTACTCTATGTTCAACCGTTGAAGCCACATTGGTCCTTTTGATTGACAACATCTTCGACATTGTGCGCCCAAGCCGTTTCTCCTTAGTTTCAGGGGACACCAACATAACTAATGTCACCCTCTTTGCAGCTAGTTGACCTAAGCTGTGCACCCCTTTCACTTTCTATAGGCCATTTCTCAGGTTAGAGAGCATCACCTCAGGCGTGCATCTCTCGAGGTGTTGGTAGGGTTGTTACTCTACGAACTTTAGGGTGCAAGCTAAAGCTTGTGAATACTCGAGACTGGTATCACCTGAATGGCCTGATGTTGCTGCCTCAAATGCTCCCACCAATCGTGACACCACATCTGGTGTTCTTCGCTCTGATGGCAATGATTGAATGTGTGCATCTGCAACCACTTCTTGCTGTTGCTCTGTAAGGAGTCTTCTTTCTTCTTGTTGTTTCTCCCTTCGCAGATGTTGCAAAAGTGTCTCCCATTGCCGATTCGATACCGTGCCAGCCCTTTCCTCGACCCGCACTCTGTTCCTTGTGCCTTGACCTGGCTTTTTGGCTTTCCTGTCTCGTAGCCTCTGTCTTCTTCTCTTGTAAGCTATGGCGAGCTGCATGTTGCTATTGACGCCATGGCCACAATCAGTCCAGATTAGACCCAAAGAAGCTAGCTGGTGAGGCAAGCAAAGAATAGAAGACAACTTACCCAAAAGAAGGCAATGGAAAACCAAAGTCTACGCAAGGTCACGTCGAGGTGTGTGCGGGTTGCAGGGCATTTGCAGGGTGTTTGTAGGGCGGGGGTAGGTCGCAAGTACTTAATCTTCCAAGATTTGATGGGTGGGAGGCGTGAAAATTCAAAATTTGTAGGAATAGCAAAATTTCAGCCACCAGCTTTCGGCGATACATGTCAGCAAACTTGGATATCCCAAACAAGTGCAATGTGGCCTAAAATGCTTCAAAACACAGATGGGCCAAAGGGCACACTATCGGATTTGATGCTATATATTATTAAATGCAATGACCTTTGGCATGCTTATGAGCCATATAGCAAGCAAGTGCATGGAAAAAGAAACAATTCAAAATTGTAAATAGTGTTGGATTTATTAAAATATCTTTGCACATGCATAAATTGCACTTTTCCAACTTCTTCCATTTTAGGGTGAATCTAGATACCAATACCAACAACTATCAATGTTTTAAGACCACCATGCACTAGTCCCAATAGTTCGAATTCCAAATTTTCAATCCATTTTGGTTTTCAACGAATCAAAAAAAAGTTATGGAGCGTGCCCTCAAATGGGTATGCATCACTTTAGCACAACATTGGAGGCCCGTTAACCCATGCATAATGATCTCATTTAGGTGTGCCCTCCGGTTGAGGAGAAGCTCACGTAGTGTACTTTAGAATGATTACTTGGTTGCATGTATGTATAGAATAAAATTTTGACGTTTTTGAATAAATTGATATATCCTATAGTCTTTAGGATGCATGCTTCATATGCAACATAGCACTTGTAATAATTTAACAGTCTCATTCCAAATCCTTATTCCATAAATTTTTTCTCTCATGTTCAAGTTGAAATGTGTACTACAACATGAAGACAAAGTTTATTGAATTCCATTGAGCAATGCATAAGTTATGGTTCATGCAATATACCTATATACAGAAAAGTCCCTGAACCTCACCAAAAATGGCTACACCCAAGCAAACAAATGACCCTGTTATTCCATCATCTAGGGTGGTTCCTTGTAGAATGTCTTCAATTCTCTTATCACACAGAGCACATATCTTCTCTTATTCTAAGGTAGATTACATGTGCCATGCTTAGTAAATCCTTTCATGACTACACAATCATTCAAACACATATGCATGGGATCTCCTAGTTCCTAATGCATTTTGGTGATGTGAAGCACACAATTGGTACCAACATGTAGAGAGGCGATGACACTTGTGTTGAAGAAGTCACACTATTTCAACAGAGGATATTTCTCCAGCACGGGCCCATGACTTTTAGAGAGTGAGAAGGTGGCCCATGTCAAGAATACAAGAGTGGTAACGTTGCTCCATCCCATAAGAGTGACCATGACATCCCATGAGAATGTAACACATGTCCCCCCCCACCACTAACACACCCACTCAAACACACATGGGTTGCATCCCCACCCCTGGCCTACATTAACAGGTGGGAGCAGGGGGCTTCTTGATAGTTTCGAATGTGACACCTAGCTATTAGAGGGTTTGCTTTGTTAACGAAGTTGTTTTATGTTGAATTGTTCTAGAAACATGTAAACTCGCAATACATGACTACGACAACGATATGACACTTAGAAACAAGACTAGAGATTCAAAGAATAAAAATATTTGGTATGTACAAGCGAACAATCGTTTGCTCATTTGATTCAATCCTCTCTCTCTCTCTCTCTCTCTCTCTCTCTCTGCAATGGATCATCTGATATGACTGAGCATCCATTGATTCAATGGACCAATATGCTCTTGAAAAACACTATCTTATGTCTCTTGGATCCTCACTCAGCAAAGAGTCATCTAAGAATTGGGATGCTAGGTGTATACAAATTAATGAACCTAAACGGCATTACGATGGTGGGGCATGATGATCGGATATGTTCGAATGCACAGTAACACTAGCATAGGTGAGCAAACGCCCAACCATCTCGGGTGCGGGAGCCCATCTTTAACCTAACCATGGACATGACAGAAAAAAAAGAGAGGACACATGGCATCTTAGAGAACAAGAGCTTGCCACATGCCACAAAGAAGGGGCTCCTAGATGGAGGCTTTGAGAACCAGGAGGAGATGGAAAGACAAGAGGTAGGATTTGAGTGGGGAGGAGGTGGAAAGACAGGAGGCAACTTTGGGAGGAAGGAGGATATGGAATGTCAAGGGAATGAAGGAAGGAGATGGAAGGTCTCAAAGCCTTGAGTTAAGACTTAGCCACAATTTCAAAAGCCAATCCAAGTTTCTAATTATTGATAACACGCATCAAAATTTTAAAGGATGTCAATCAATGCAGATGCCAAAAAGAGTTTCAAGTGTTTATAATATGCATTTGTTTCAGCCTTGGCCATTTTTTAATTAATTTTTTGTTGATCCATTTCCTTGATTCCAGCAAAGTAGACAAACGATATCTCTATTTGATCTAGACAAAGGAAGAAAATTGGATGATTTATGATTACATGTCATGTTGTGCATCTTCCCATCCAAAGATGCCGTCCTTATTGCGGTAATTTGCAAGTTGGTCCTTCACTATTCTTCGAGCATCTGGAGTTGATACCATCTTTTGGAGAGTGAGGTTCCAACCATGCACCACCTCTGCATCACTCTGTTGTGAACTTGCCTTGTGTTGAAACTCCGGGTCCAACACAAAGGCAACTGCATGAATCAAAGAGTAATATTGATTCCACCTACTCACAGCCAACTCTTCCAACTCCCTCAATCTTTGGGGATCTTTCTCTTTCTCTCTAATATTTTCAATCATACGATCCATCCCCTCATATGCCTTACCAATGAAAGGCACATCTCCATCCACCTTTTTTAGCAATTTGACAATAGGCATACACAAATCAATGACGTGTGATGCATCACCCCAAAAATTATCACTGCCAATACACAAATCATAGCAATAATCTAGCATTGACGAAAGAAGCGAGCTCGAAATCATTCAACATTTAGGGGAGGATGAGGCCTACCTTGGAGCATTTAATTTATAAACCACCATTGCAAGATTACTAGAAACTTTTACACTAAACTAACAGCATTATCTCTAGAAGAATGGAATGGCATTTACAGAAGGAGCTGGATGGAGTCATATGTGTGCTTTTGCACAAAGTGCTTGATGTGCTCGGCGTGCTGTTGAGATGATGGTTCTCTTCAAGTGCTCAAAGTGGATCTCTTGCAACCTCTTACATTACTCTTAAGCCACGTCCAGTTATGAAGCATTCACATAAGAAACTCATCGAACGATGGGAGCGAGACTCAAATGATTACTGGCTAGGGAGTGGTTGAGGATGGTCGTGTAATAGTGTGCCCGTGCAAAGCACGTGTGAACAATGGTCTAAGAAGAGAAATGGAAGTCCAACTCTCAACAACCTTGTCTAACAAAAGAAGTGAAAGGCCAACTGCCAACTACCATTTCATCTTCATGGGACTTCCCTTCGTCAAAGCTGGTATTCAAGCACCGGCTATGGCGCCTCTTCCATCGACCTTCGCAATCGCCAGCCATCACCAGCTTCCCCCGCCTTCCCTTTCACGCCCTCCTTGCTCGTCACGCATCTTTTGCCGGGTGTTTTTCCGTTGTGAATCTGTTTGTTTGATTTGATTGCGAACCATCTGATTGAAGAAGCAGCCCCCCCGCGCTGGATGGATCACGAGAAGCCTCGCCTCTCCTCGCTCGGCTCCCTCGGTAGCAGCTCACGCGACGTAAATATGCAAAACTGTGAAGCGAACATTCCGCGTTCTTACCGATGGGAGCTCTTAAACTGCTGCGTCAGAATGGGCTGCGAGAGTGAGGGCTGATCTGCTGCCGGCTATGGCTCAGGAAAACCAGCACGTCCGAGGATGAGACTAAATAGGTGCACTCTAGAGTGCAAGATGCCGAGCACCGTGATTGCTTGCAAGAAAATGGAGCGTTCCGTCGGAGGAGAAATGTGGGCAAGAAGATTGCCACAGCTCGTCAAGGCTAATCCTTTCTTTCTGCCTCAGATCTGGACAGGATCCCGGGGCGTCCGCCATGCCAATCTTGAAGCTCTTCCACTTCTTGGCTGCCGATGGGGCTACAAGGCAGTTACAAGGAGTTAGCTGAAAGTTAGCATCACCCCCTACGCCTGCGGAAGCAGCAGCGCAGGCAAGATTTAAGCAGGCCTGTGCTGCAAGAGCCGTGCGTAGATCGATGAAACCAGGAGCTGATGCTGCGCCGATGCTGCCTGCATGGAGAGGAGAGATTGGCTATGGGAGACTGAGTGAAGCATCTGAATTTCTATCGAAGAGGATGCACGGGAAAGACAAGGCTTCGCGAGGCCTGAGCATCATGAACCATGGAGGATTTGCTTCGGCGATGGCGAGCAAAATCTCCAACAAGCTGCTCAACGCTGGCTTGATCGGCTCCTGGTACTTCTCCAACATCGGCGTGCTGCTGCTCAACAAATACCTTCTCTCCAACTACGGCTTCAAGTTTCCCATCTTCCTCACCATGTGCCACATGACGGCCTGTGCCCTCCTCAGCTACACAGCCATCGCTTGCTTCAGACTTGTGCCTCTGCAACCTGTCCGTTCACGCATCCAGCTCCTCAAGATCGCATCCCTCGGTGTCATTTTTAGTGCCTCGGTTGTGGGTGGCAATATCTCGCTGAGGTTCTTGCCGGTCTCCTTCAACCAGGCCGTGGGAGCTACCACGCCTTTCTTCACAGCGGTGTTTGCTTACGCCGTGACCTTGAAAAGAGAAACGTGGGTAACCTACCTTACGTTAGTCCCGGTGGTCACAGGAGTGATCATCGCCAGCGGGGTGAGAATCTTTCGCACAGTTAGTTTCAGCCGTTCTCCTGTTGTGCTGTTCAAAGCTGAACATCGAATATCATCTTAATGCTCCCAATTTTTTTGGCTTGGGTGCAGGGAGAACCCAGCTTTCATCTGTATGGTTTTATAATGTGCATCAGTGCAACTGCTGCTCGAGCATTCAAATCAGTGCTGCAAGGAATTCTTCTCTCTTCTGAAGGGTATGCACTCTCTCTCCAACGATTTTTTAACGTGTACACAAGACTCTCTTTTGGTTCGGACGTACTCTCTTTTCGTGCCGTCATTGTGGCTAACTTTTTCATGTACTTTTGAGGTGATACAGGGAGAAATTGAACTCTATGAATTTGCTGCTGTACATGGCTCCGATTGCTGTTGTTGTGCTGCTGCCAGCAACGCTCCTTATGGAGTCTAATGTGCTGGGGATCACAGTTGCCTTAGCTAGGCAGGACCCAAAGATCATTTTATATTTGTCAGTCAATTCAGCCATGGCTTACTTTGTGAATCTAACCAATTTCCTAGTTACCAAACATACGAGTGCATTGACCCTGCAGGTAAGCAAAATTACGTCACTATACGTCCCATTTAAGGATAATCAGTTGAATTAATGTATTTCAATAGCGACTCAGATGTAGATTGGGACTGTTCCTTAGGTTCCGTAAATTAATGACTCGTGTGGATGTCTGAAGCTGCAGCTGACCACTAATCTGTGTATGCAGTCGCTTCATATTGCTTTCTAACACAAACTTACGAGTTTCAACGTGGTCCATTTATGTTTGATGACGTTCAATTTCTTTCAGCAAACTATCACATTGTTTCAAATCATTCCCAGGAATTTTCCAATTTACTTTATGCAGGTCCTTGGAAACGCAAAGGGAGCCGTGGCTGTTGTTATTTCAGTGCTGCTATTTCGAAACCCTGTCACTGTGACTGGCATGCTTGGCTATGCACTTACAGTCCTTGGGGTAATATTGTACAGTGAAGTGAAAGCGAAGTATAGGTAAAGGTAGCACTCACGAAAAAATATGATATTTTTGGGAGCCTTCATGTTACAGCCCTCTGGCCAAGATTATTGTGAAGATTTTCAGAAGAGCAGTGGTAAATTCGTGCAGAGGCTTCCCTGCTTAGTCACAATCAGCATTAGGAACATACAATGATTATTCGCGGAGAAATATGAAGCAAATTGTGTATGCAATACTTGTCAGGGATCTCTCATTACGTGCTACAAATTTTAAGCCTTTGTAAAGCACTGCACTCTCTCTCCTGCAACAAATACAAGGATTCTGAGAGCTGATAAAGGTCCAACAGAATGGGCAGCTTCTATCCATGTCAAGCCTCTTTTCTGGATTTTGGTTTCCAACTTGATTTACCGTCTCACTTTGTCAGCTTCTATCCACGTGACTAAAGGCTCTTATAAATGTTTCCATCTCAATTTATTGGTCAGTTTTGCAAAGGATACACACCCGTGGAGATTATGTAACTTTTGTTGAGAACTAATGAAAGAAGATTTTGTCTATTTCTAAGAAATTGTATTCAACATCAGGAATTGGAATATCACTCTTTCAAAGGAAAGCAAGTTGCCATAATTTTTTGCACCTCTTCGGCACTATATGTGTAATTTTGAAACTAAAAGTCCTCTCCATACATGTAGATGTCATAATTGACCACTCCTATCCCTAAACCTCCGGTAAGTCCCCTAAATTTAAGAATCCTCTTCCCTAAACCTCCAGTAAGTCCCCTAAATTTTAAAATCCTCTTCCATTATTATGTTGCATGTTTATATAGTTACCGCCAAGGGATTGTTTATAAATTTCAAGCATGGTCATTTGTGACTATGAATTGCTTTTTGAAGATGTTATAGAATAGTATAAAGCTACACTAGCCCTTTTTCAATAAAATTAACTTGCCATCACCTCTTTGTAGTTCCATGTTACGCCCACAGGCATGCACTGCATAAATACAAAAGAACGCCAGTCATTCCATTCAAATTTTCTTATTTCTATTGCTAGCCTATATTACGAGTCGAGGTTCTTTCTACGATGTTAGTTCATTGATTTAATTTAAGGTTAATTAAATGATTCCAAGGGGTTTTGTTTGTGCTTATTCCATTCACAATGAATCCTCCTCGTGTATTGTTAGACAAGTCCATTAAATAAAAGCATGGAAACTTTTAGTATTATGGACTTAAATTTTTGTGTCGTCAAGCATGGTCCATGACAATATGGTCCCATGTTTTGAATAATCCAAACACCTTTGCCTTAGTTGAGTTCTAAGACTAACATGAAGGGCTATATCATGTGCCAAGTTTCTTATGTATTTCTTGAGTCCCTTTGTCTCTTCTAATATTTTTGTTGCTTGCATGCTTTTCTACTATAGGGATATTGCACCAATATTGATATACATTGAACTACAAAAACTACTTTGAAGATGCATTCTTGATTTAAAAATTGATCAAAAGTTCAAGGAGGGGAATGCATTGGATAGTAGGTTTGTCACGGAGGAGGTCTCTAATTTATCTCCCTACCATTAGGAGAAAATATCCCATTTATGTGCCTATCAACAAGGGAGATTAGGGGTCAAAATGAATGGATTAGGGGATGTGATGAGGTTGGTTTCATGAGTGATGGTGGGTTCAATGGAGGCCTAATCCTTTAATTAAGTCCACAATTTGGCTCACTAGATTCCAAAATTAAAGAGTGAATTTAGGGGTCAGGAGAACAAGTTTGATATACCTTTTCCCATGCCAAATCTTAACTTCAAGAGGATCCTAAGGATTTCATAATTTGGAAATTTGGGCTTCCCAGTAGTTCACATTGCACGTCTGTAATGTCTGATTTGCACCTCTAATATCCTGATTTAAATTTCTATTATTCTACTCTAAACATCTACTGCTTCTACTCTAAACCTATGTCACTCTTGCTCTTGCTATAGGACTTGCATTGCTAATGCTACTACTAACCCCACCCTTGCCGTTGATCATACTCTTGCTCCCCCTCTTGAACCTACTCCTACTATTGAATTGTAACTTTGATAATCCTACTCATGGTGCTTCTTGGTTATTAGGCATACTTCATTATAATCCTATTCATCATGCTTCTTGGTTATTAGACATGATTTAGACATATGAATAAAAAGAGATGTCATTCGAAATTAATCACATTTTTCCATAATTTATTAAATGTTATAAACCATGTAGACATGAGGAAAAAAGAAGTCAACATAGTAGGTGCCCTGATGAGTTTTATTTGGGAAACCATGCAAAATAATTTAATTGAACACTTCCCTCTCTCACCTTCCTCTCCACCCAAACACCGAGGGTTTTTGGCCACGAGAATTTTGTATGTAAAATTAGATTTAATCTAAGATTGGTTGTATGTGGAAATAGTGTTTAGTTTGTAAGTTATAGATTTTTGAAATCAAAGTCAACATATTATGTACATATACACTTAAATCTACATGAGTTTACAGAAGATATTTAATAAAAATTCAAACAGAATATCATCATAAATAAGACCATAAAATGATCATACTCATGGCATAGAAAACCTAGTGTGGGGTCTAGAACATACCTACTTCGATCATTATATGTGGGATTTCAAGTATCCTATAGGCTAGAGACCTTATCAATGTGGAAGGCATGACCCCCCTGCGTCAACCAGGCCGCCAAGTAAACTCTTGGTGGATATTCTGCCTCCACACCACAATCTCCGAAGGGATCCTATCCTTTTGGCACAAGAGCAGCTCCAAGGGTAGTGTGGGATCATCTCCAAGACAATGATCAACCAGAAAAAGTATGAGATCTTCTGGGGTCAAAGGCTGGACCATAGTCGTGTCCAGAACCAAGAGCGAACATCGTGCTGCTCTCCCCAATGTCTCTCTCTTGAAAGAGTCCAGGTCAATGTCTCCATCTATAGTCGCCGTCAAGTCCGTGTCGTGTAGGAGAAGAAGAGTATCTCCTCCATCCTCTCTGTGTGACCTACCCTGGATGGCCAGAACCACTTTCCTGAGGTCCCACTAGATCTCCCAAAGGGGGCAGCCGTCCCAGAACCAAAGTCACCACCGAGGGACCTCTTGATCCGAGATTTTGGAGGGGTTAATAAACCATAACCCTCCTAGACGGCCCACCACCCTGATCAGCTGCTACCATTGCGGTGAGTCTAGGCTCCCATCCATCTATGGGTCTCCCTCTGAGAGATTGAAGAAGTCCCCCCATGCCTACTCTGAAGAAACTAGCTCGACCACTACCTCGCCGCATCATGACCTGCAAAGGGACACTTGTTCTAGAGAACTGTCTCAACTATCTATCATATGCCCGTCTATAGAGCTACCCTTCATGCCTCTAGTATGGCTACATCTATCTTCCTCATTCGGCTGCCCGGCTCCTTGCAAATGAGAGAGAACCCTCAGATGCCCCTCGGGGTCAAAGGGGGTCTGCTCCAAGCCCCAAACGGGACTGGTCCATTGTCCCACTGAGCCCAACCTATATGTGTCCACTATCCAAGCATACAACCATCCTGATCCCGTACCTCCGGATGCCAGATGAGGGGCTGGCGCTCAAACTCCTCTCTGCAACTAGTTGGCGCCCATATGATTCCTCCTACCAGTCTCTGCCAGACCTGAAAAGACATCACATCAGTGGGGATCCCCTCCCTGTGAGAGGGACCCCCGAGAAGAGCAACCGATGGGACTACTTCCACTGACCACGCGAAGGTGTTCCTAAGAAGCCTCTTCTGCAAGAGGAGCTTCCAAGCCTTTGCACCTGTGCTAAGGCCACAAACCACTAGCTTGCCCAAAAGGGCTCTGCTTGGCATATCCAAATAAATGATGCCAAAGCCACCTCGAGCATGTAGCATGATGACTTCCTGACAAGCAACCCTAGCCCTAGTGTTCCTCGTGCCGTTCAAACTGGCCCAGAGGAAATTGCACACCAGGTACCTGAGTTGTCCCATGCAACCCCTATGAAAACACTAGGAGAAAGCGATGTACCAAGCCATGGCTAAGAGAACCTGGTTGGCCACAAGAGCCCTTCCTGCTAGAGAGCTCCAATATAGAAGCTTCGGTAGTAGCTCTTTAGGAACGGGGAAATTTGTTGATCCCTACTTGGCAATCGAAATATCTCATTGTCCGCCCCTACGAGATCCACTGACAACCAAATGCAACACCCCAATCTCTAACCTCCGGTATCTCCTCCATCCCTATGAAGGCCTCGTTGGTGTGGCCACCAATGAGCATCTAGCGAGAGCTCCCTGCGTATAGGGCTGAAATCCCTCGAATCTACCAGTCTAAGAAACCCAATCGACACTAGTGCCCTCCAGGAAGGACCATCCCACCTTATCATAAGCCTTCTCAAAATCCAGGAGAAGGATGGCTAGGGGTTGTGACTCATCCCTAGCCTAGTCTATGGCCTCCCAAAGGTGAAGATATTATCCAGAATGCTATGTTCCTGAACAAAGCCTATCTACATATCATTGTTAATGTCAAAGAGATAAGGACACAACCACAAGCTCAAGACCTTGGCTAGGATCTTGTATGCAATATGAGGAAGGGTGATCGGACTCCACTTGCAAATATTGAACCTGTCTCCTCCCTTCGAGATCAAGAAAATCCAGCCCCGGCAAAGAGTGAGGGAGTGGGAGTCAAAGATCTCCTAACAAGCTTGCCTCAATGAGGTGACAATAAACTCCGAAAGAAGACTAGAATCAGAGCGTCCTCCCAAGGGCACTTCTGGGGAGTGAGGGCCTTGAGGGCCTCCCATCCTTGAACGGTGTCTCTAGCTGTCTGCTCATACTCATCGGGACCACTGATGGAACCTAGTCCCAAACTACCTCTCTGGCTAAAAGGACCAAGGGAGTCTCCTCTGACTCGAACAGCTGGCGGTAGAAATGTGGTCATGTCAAGAATCTCCTAGGGGTCTGAGTGCATCCGTCCATGCTCATCCCGTAGTCTCTAGAGCTGGGTCCCTGTTGATCGGGGCCTGGAGCTCTAGACTCGACCTCTATAGGGTTAATCTAAGTGCAGACCCGTTGGGGAGTGGTCCGATAACGTAGTACCCACCAGAATCCCTGTAAAGCCCCCTCTATGCGGCGTCAAGTCCCCAGCATAGAACCAGTCTAGGCGCTCTAGCAGCCCATCATATCTCCTCTATCCAAAGGAAAAGAGGAGGCTGCCTAGGATTCAATGAACTCCACCTCTCTCCATAGATCTCTGCACTGACCGCGAAGATGAACTACTCCCAAGTGCTCCTCTCTGTTGCCAGCATCTCGGAGTAGGAAGCACCTCCTTGTTTGTCCTTTGCAAACTCTAGATTGTTGAAGTCGCCCCCCACAATCCAAGAGTCTACATCTGGGAAGCACTCTGATAGACATTTCCAAAAGGACGGGCAGTGCTGTTAGTAGGTTGGTGCGTAGACGTCGTGTTCCCCTGATATCAGAAATGGGGCACCATAGCCTGAACTCTTCTCAGATACCACATCCCGAAATCTTAATACAGCAGCTGTGACTCCAATTGAAGGGTGTTTCGTGCTTGCTATCTTTAAAGGATCCCTTGCAAGGAGCTGTAAGCCCTGTAGAAGTTGCACCAAAGTGTGGCAGACATTTTCATCACCAGACTTACTAAAGGACAATGTTAGGTTCCTTGACAATTCCAAAGGCTTGGAGCTTGAGCCTGTGTCTCTGTTCTTCATCCCAGGCTCTATGCTGACATCAGAAAGTACTTTCTTAACCAAACATTGATCCACGCACTTTGTGATTGGAGGTGTGCCTGTGAGCTCACCAGTGATTCTTTGAATACACTCACCAAAATTTACAGATTTGGTAGACCTTTTCATACAATCCAACTGTTGTGAATGTAGAGGATCCAACTGCTTCTCTCCCTTCACCTCCTGCTTAGTCTTAAGGTCCATCACTAGAGTGTGAAACTTCTTTGCATTTGACAACCTTTTCTGACCTTTCCCAGCTATGCCTGCATCAAAAAAGGCTTTAGACTCTGTAGGTAAGATCATGGAATGTCCAGATATTTTGGCCACGTTTACAGGAGATGCATTCGAGACTTTGTGCAGACTTCAGAAGCCTTTCCCAGATCTGGCACAACCAGTGTTGTTAAAGACACATCGCTAGAGACTTTAGCTTGACTCACCAAGGTTTTCTCTGCAGTTTTGCCCAGTCCAGGGATATTCTTGCTGATTTCTTGCAATCCCCTTGCCTTTGGCTTATCAACACTGTCAGTGGACACAGCCATCCCATTCTTGACAATGCCTGCACATTTTCGTTTCCCTGGTTTCTTAAGAAGCTTGGAATTGAAGCCCGATAATGCAAACAAGGTTTTTGCATCATTACCCAAGCTTCTCTTGCTTGCTGCTCCTTTCTCTATGATAGCCTGTGTGGTGTCTCGTTCCAATCGTGGTAAATGACAGCGTTTAGCTTTCTTCCTGCCTTTAAGCCCTTCCATGACCAACACTCATTTGCATTCACTCAAACTGGTGCCCTCTCTGTCTTCCTTCTGACTTTGTTCATCAGTTTTATCTATTGCCCTTTGCTCACAGGAAACCGAAGGATCAGCCTCATTTACCTGAATAAAATCTCTGGTACTCCTCAATGTTGGGGATCTACATCTACTTTCAGATAATGGCTTGCTTAGCATCTCATCTTTCCCTCTGCTGGTCTTCTTTGATTCTTTACTTTTCTCGGCTGCTAACCGACTATTTATTTCAACTGCAGAAAATCTTCATTTCAACTTCAAACTTTATGGTGTTGAAGAAGTCCACTCTCGGCTATCTTGAAGCCCAGTTGATGGATTTTGCAAAAGGTCATAAGAACACATACTTCCCATCCCAGCAATGCCAGTACAAAATCCATAGGCATGTCGAAGCAGTTCTGAGGCTTCAAGGGTAGAGCTCCAAGAACCCAAAGGTGAGCAGGCCAAATTCTTCACAAACAGCAGTGTCTTCTGTGAGTTGAGCATCCCTTTAGTCATTGAAATATCCCATTGGAACTCGATCTTCGTTCCTTTCTGAATTCCTGGGTTTCCATCTAGAAAGATTCCTGCACTATGTAATACTCCCCTGTGACATGAACAATTCAAACCTAACTCAGCACGCCTGCAAACCTCGTCCAAGGCTTCTGCAATAGCTTTGCTAAAGCTTTTCATAGTCGTCTGTTTCACTTTTCCTTCGAAATTTGGTCGAAATGCCAAAAGCGCAGCCAACCAAATGTGCCATCACCAAAGCGACCGGATATGTGGCCTGGAAAAATCTAAAAACATTCAGCCAAGGCGAAGAGGAGGTAGAATTCATGCGTGGGATGAGAATCCGGAGCTTTGCCCGCCGTAGCTAAGAGCTTAGCGTCGCCATAGCTCAAACCACACAGGACATGGCCAATTTGCTCAAAGCCCAGAGAACAAGATGGCCACTTTGCCTAACCAAGGTTGACATTGACTCCATGCTTGAGTTTGCTCACCTACGCCCTTGTCGCCTAACATGCTTTGTCATGCAATGTAGCAGTTCACACCACCCCAACGTCCATGACTCGTATTGACGGCTGCAATTAATTGTCACCAACGTGTAATTGGTGCAATGGTTGAGGGGGCCCCTCGGTGTGTGTATCAGTTCCATACCCAATCCCCACAGTTCATGAGGAGTTGTGTAATCCGACTTGTCCCTCCTATTGGGCCAAGTAAGCCCTTCATAGTTCACACCACCTTTTTTACGCTACGCGTCAGGTATTGTGAACCCAAGTGCCTGCTTCACCTAGTGGCAACCCTTTTCCACCTAAAACTTGAAGTCCGCCAAAGTTCACACGAAGGCTGACTGTGAGAGTTGCAAATTCTTGTATGAGAAACCGCTCAAGTTGCTCTAATTGCACCACACGCAATTAATAGACAGCACAAAACATGAAATGAACAAATCACACCAACGCTGCATGAAACATTACCCCTAAAGAAAGATATGATCATCAAAATATGCACATGCAACAAAGATAAAAGTCACCAAAAGGTCTCAAACTATATCTTGCCAAAAACACACAAACTTTTGGCATCTACTGATTTATGGAAATTGATGACTTGAATTCTAAAAGCTGAGACTCAGGACTCACACCTTGTTCACGAGAGTACACTTCAAAAGTCGACTTCACCAGTCTACATAATTAGCAGGAGCTTAAAAAAGGACACTAGCTAGCATCACCAATATTTAGGTAAATCCCCAAACGGGACATGAGGTGTGTGTCCAACTAGGATGTTGCTGGACGTGGCGTCCATACCATGGGAATGATCTCTTCTAGGTGCTCGTGTTCAACTGGCCCTTGTCTCCTTTTAAGCATCTCAATTGCGATACTTCCCCATTTACGAGCAAAAATAAAAATACAAGTTGGAGAAGGTCTAACTGCCGGACTACGTGGTTGGTAGCAGTGCTAAAATCTCACTCATTACTATGGTTGAACAGGACAACCCGTCGTCGAATTTGGTCGAAATGTGATTGGACTCTAGGGTCGGACTACCAGGTGTCTCAAACCAAAGAACATTAGCTTTCAAAGGTATGGATCTCTATCTTGGAAGCTTTCTTTTGTTGCACACCACTTTACTCATCTATTGTCTTCAGCTCACAGCTATGAGATTTGTTGGTGTTGTCACCATAACACAAGAAGCTCGGGATCGTTGGTCCGCTTAGATGAAATGCAATAGATTGCAAATGGTTTTTGTCACTCAATCCATAGTTGTCCTTGTTTTTCAATCAATTTGTGAGATAGAACTTGACTTGCCCTCTACAAATAATTGTTGTTGGCCTTCTGGTTAATTCCAGCAATTGGCAAGCTTAGAGATGATGCTTGAGCATTGAATGAATGAGGCAGAGGCCCTTGAGACAAATAGCTGCATTAGTTGTATGCAGAGTTTTTGTGAGGAGGACTATTCTTATTTATGAAATGGGCTTTTGGCCTCTTCCCTTCTCGTATCATAATCGTGGAAGCTTATGGCTTGGTTATGGTGAGGCAGGAAACCAGAGGGCTTGATAGCACTTGCATTAGCGAGACCTAGAAGGCTGGAGTCTAGGATCACACCTAGGCCTATGCATTTAGCAAGAGGTGCAAAGGATAACCCAAGAGAGGGCTCTTGTGGTAAGGCCCCTTGTCACAGTGGGACACATGACACCAAAGGGAATGGCCAAATGGCAAGTGTTGGCCATGGGGGAAGACTCTAGAGAGAGATAGGTCCTCAAAGAGGAGGAATGAGGGAACTCAAGAAAGATACTGTTCATGACATGGCTCTCTAGAGTCTCTAGCTCCATTATCTATTGGGGAGGAGCTAGGAGTTTTAAAAAATAAACCATTAGGAGGATTAGGGATCCAATCAGTTCATATTATACTACATAGGACTATATCTAGAGATAGAAAGTAACCTCACAAAAATGGCTAGACAAAAAACGTTAGATTTTATGGACCATTCCTATCTAATTCCATGCTCGATAGGGAGCTAAGATAATGACCAACTAAAAGATATGACATAGCCAACCAAAAGATTAAGAGGAAAAATATAAGAAAAACTAGTACACCTAGATCTAAGGATGCTCAAAGAAAGAAACAATAGAACCAAGAATATGTTGTTGAATTGGCACCTTGCAAGTTAGGAGATAGCCATGATTCCTCAACCTCTAAAAATATTGCTATATGGCAACATCATGGGCATACTATGATATGAGGGAAATAAAGGGGCAACAAAATTGCCCTAGGCTTGTTATCAGTAAATGAGGCCATGTCCCATTATTTGAGTTGTATTATCACTTGGGCCATCACAATAGTTGGCAATGGGACAAGAAAACCCTAGGGCTGGATTTTTGTAAGTGAGGAAAATCAAGAACAAGGGTCTATTTTGAAGACTAAATTTTTAGTTCTTAAGGGCTCACATGATTACAAAGAGCATCTGCAAATCCACCATAAATCCAAGGTAGGGATTGCAATTTAGATTACCTTATATAGATTGTAAGGGAGTGATGAGGTTGTCTCCTAGGTATTGTGGACCATTCACAATACTTAAGAGGATTGGAGAACTTGCTTACAAGTTAGCCTTACCTAAGGGATGTAGAGTACATCCAGTTTTTCATGTTAGTAGGCTAAAAAGAAAATTAGGAGATGACGATAATCTCATTGGAAATGAAGTCCTAGTTGAACTCATTGAACCCGCATCTTTACCACATGAACCATAAAGAATTTTAGATAGACAAGAAAAAAGAACGCGACATACTATATGGCAAGAATCTCTGGTTAATTGGAAAGATCGATATGAAGAGAGTTCAACATGGGAAAGGGTAAGCAGTCTCTAGAGGAGGTTTCCCAAAGAAGCAAAGAGTGAAGTGTATTCCAAATTGAGTGAATTTTTCAAAATGTGGAAAATCCATTCAATGTCTCCACATGGAAGATCAAAATAGGGATGTTTTGAGACTAAAAACTAGTCCATGTTGACACGTATTGAACTCTTGCCCATCTCTCAAATTTTTGTGTTGTCTTCTCCATGATATCGATAACCTTACTAGAGGGCCTGCAATAAAGAAGACAAAAAGGAAGCCAAAATTGCTTCCAAATATATATGTGATATAGGGATAGAAAACAAAAATCTTAGATATATAATACCTCTAGCACCTCTAGTAGCTTAAAATCCAAAGATTCAGTAGAGAGTGAAATGTACACCAAGAAAGCCTCATAATATGGATAATATTCAAGAATGGGGGGGAGGTCGTAAATGGGTACACCAGCAAGTTGAGAAAGGTGAGGAAGTACATGCAAGGGAAGAGAATTAAAGGAGGAAATTCAAGGTAGATAAGAGGCCATGGAGCTGTGGATACCAAGCATAAGGACACTTAAACAAATCAATAAATTGTAGTTAAGTACTAATAATCTGATCCCACGTGCTCCTTTCCAATACCTTGTACATGAGATCACAAAAAAAAACAAGGATGGATGCAATTCAGTATAGGTGTTTTAGGGTCACTCCAAGAAGCTACAAAGCATGTGACAAACTAGACTTTTGAAGATACAAACTTGTGTGCCATACGCATAAAGTGGGTCACAGTTATGGACAAGGATTTGGGTATTACAAAGCACCATAGTCCTATGTGGGCTCTGCTTCTAGAGAGACTATTGGCCCTTAAAATTTGATAGCCTACCAATGCCATGGAGATGTGGGTGAAACATATTGAAAATAGTGGGTACAACCACAACAATGTCTAACCAAGAATTGATGTGTCTCCAAACGGAACATATATTGCATATGAATGAAGTTGCATTGGATAGAACCAAAGATAATCCAAATCTAGGATTGATCGAGGGAAAAAAAGGAGCTCCTAGTGTCCAAAGAAAGCTAGAGAGAAAAGAGAAAGCAAAGATTGAATAAAAGGGCAAGAAGAGGCCTTAAAGGAGAGGAACTAGACCAAGAGAGGAGGCAGAGAGGAGGGGAAGAGGGAAGGCTGCAAGTAAGGCAAGAATGGGAAGGGAGGGCTGGTTTATATTCCTATGTATAGTAATGGCCATATTGTTGATGTCCAGTGTTTGATGTACATGCTAATGTGTCCTTGGGTTTGCAGTTCTAAATTACAAGTATGCCAGGAGCTGGGCTAGAATGTAAGAAACAAACCCTTGGATCTAGGATAGTAGACATCCTTTAAAAACACTTAGCATCCTAACCTACAAACGTTTCACCATGATACGCCTACACCTATTTGCTCAGGGGACTTTGCACAAAGAAAAGGCTAGACAAGATGGACAGCAAGGGCAACTACACCCACGAGCAAACCAGATGCCAAGAGCATGCACGTGTGTGAGAGAGCAGCACATGCTGGAGGGAGGAGCAAACCAGATGAGAGAGCATGCACGTGTGTGAGAGAGTAGCACATGTTGGATCGAGGAGCAGTGAGGAGCAATAGACTGTGATGGGCCAAAACATTTGGGATCTTTCGGCAAATTTGCTGGCTTATGGCAAGTTGCTTGTTCTTCTTCTTCTTCTTCTTCTTCTATTGTCAAGGCTCGAGGTTGGCTAGAATTAAATTTGGACCCTTTGATCAAAAGCAATTCCTACGTAGAATACCCCCTCAAATACTTTACTGTAAAAATCTAGACACGTGTCATTCACAATCGCCAGCACAACCAATCACTGGCCTCCCTCAAGACCTCGATGCTTGGGAAATGCCTGTGGTTGGCATTTCCCAACTGAGAAGTAGTTGGAATGAGGGACCGGTAGCCTCCCCCAGTTAGAGCTGCTTCTTCTTCTTCTATCTTCTATTTAGCAAAGGGTTGTGCCACGTGGTGTGCAAAAGGTTTCTCTCCCCCGTGAGCTTCACATCAGCAACCTTGACAGTAATCCCTGTCTACCCACATGAAAATCTGCACCATGGCTGCCTGCTTCACGAGTACAATCCTTGCCATCACCTTTTGGTTTGTCCCATAGATTGTGTGATTATTTTTGGCATCTCGCCCTCTGAAAATTTCCACCATGTGGTCTCTCGATTCGCCCAAGATCTCCCTCCCCTTGTCCTCTCCTCGTGCTCCCAACTTCCCTCCCTTGGCCATCGCTGGTGCCCAAACTACCTATGTCTTTGTCTTCAGATCCTTCTACCAGCGACTCAGCCCCTCACGTCGCACCACTTGGCCCTTTCTAGGCTAAAGATTCAGTAGTCTTTGATTGATGCCAAGGTTGCTAAAGTGGCGAGGAAGAACCACTTCTAAGAAAGAAAAAGCAAGGAGAGGAGAGGCACATCCCTTTGCAGACCACCATGCAAATCACACCAAAGAGTACCTGCCCATCATAAATGCGGGGAACCAATGAGGATGCTCCATTGGTGTGGATGGGCACCCCCCCTTTTACACACAACAAAAATATAGGGGAGTCCAAAAGCTGAGTCAGCTACCACCTCATGCCCATGGTAAGATATTTCTTGGGTAGGCAACTTTGGCCACCCAAGTTTGGCCACCCATTTTTCAACCAATCAGATTCAAGTACAGGATCATTTCCCATTAAATGCTCCCTTTTTATAAAGATTCTTGCTTGGGCCCCCCTGCCCATTGAAGACTCTCCAAAGCTTTTCTTGGCTACCCACAAGTTGGGCACCTCTGGGGCACCCTTTGGTTGTGTGTAACCACCCTCAAAGTACACTTTGACATGTTCCTTCATGGCTAGAGATTCAGTGGCCCTGGGATTGATGTTATACAAAATTTATGACCCATCAGGCGATCATGCACAAGGCCTGTAGGTCATGAATCATGGGGTGACTCTCTCTGTCATGGGGAGCAGTGTGTGGCTTGAAATGTGGAGTGTTTGGATTTTTCGAGCCTTAGGGGGATTTCACACCCATCCGCAGATGGGTGAGGCCCCAATGCATGTCCGGTGTCTACTTGGAGAAAACCACCATCCATCTGCATCCCTATTCACAAGGGGGTAGATGTATTTTCATTAAGTATTAAATGTGGCCCATGTCTAACACCAAAAGTGGCTTGTCTTGATGGTAAAACTATCAAACCTGCGACTGGGGGTCCCAGGTTTAAGTCTTAGCTAGGATGCTATTGGATAAAATTGCATGGACGCTCTCTTGGGCGGCACTCTGAGGCCGCCTGAGATATTTTACCCGCCTAGGTGTGACTTGGGTTCCAAGTTCTTACATCACCGTAAAGAGGGCTCAACTCGAATTCTCTGCCCAGCCACGATTCCTAGAGTGCTCCTTCTTCTTTTGTACATCAACTCCCCTAGAGTTCCCTTAGTTTTCTTCCTTTATGGAGCCTGTCTCTAGAAATCTCCCCTGAACCTAGTGCATGCCATGTGGACCCCTTTTATGCCAAGTGTTCTTTCAAAGGACCTTACTCTTGTGACCCCTCTTGGCACTCTTCTATAATGCTAGGCATTAATTCGCATGTCCATCGTTGCATTGTTTAGCCCTTTCATTTCCTGCCTCACCATATCCACACTCCCAGGATTATGGCTGATGTAACATTCCCTTCCCCTTAAGAATGGTTTACATCCTGTTTGCATAACTTCGTGCTCTATCCTGAGCTCTTCTTATGCTATCTTTAGCTAACTTAGGCGTTTTATTCATATCTTCAAGAAAGTGTTTGGCCGCTTGAACCTTCTATTTTTCAAGTCCCACTGTCATTGGGGCTCTTGGTTGAAATCCATACATCATCATGAATGGACTAAAACCTATAGCTGAATGTTTGGCACTGTTATATGCAAATTCTAATATGGGTAGATACTGTTCCCAATTAGTTTGCCATTTACTTACATATGCTCGAAGCATATCCTCAATGATCTGATTGACCCTTTCAGTTTGACCATCACTCTGTGGATGATCCACAGTGCTCATATTCAATGAAGTTTCCAACCTCTTAAACATAGCCCTCCAAAAATGGCTATTAAATTTCATATCCCGGTCACTAACAATACTGGCTGGTAGCCCATACAGTCTATAGATATGCTCCACAAATAGCCTAGCTAATTTTAGAGTTTTAACATCTTCACTGACAAGAATAAAATGAGCCATCTTGGTCAATTGATCCACAATTACCCACACAGAGTTGTGTCCCCTTTGTGTCATAGGTAACCCTACAATGAAATCCATGGAGATGCTTTTCCATTTGCCAGAGGGAATCTCCAATGGATGTAGGAGACCTGATACCTTAAGGTGTTCAGCCTTATTGACTTGGCATTTTCGGCACTTCAATACATAATCTTGGATGTCCTTACCCTTTCCAGGCCAAAAGAATTGTCTTTTCAGAAGCACATATGTCTTGTGAATTCCCAGGTGTCCAGCACTCGGACTATCATGACATTCAAAAAGGATTTGGCACCTAATGTTATTATCATCCGAGACACATACTCTACCCTTGTAGAGCAGGTAGCCATCTTCATTAGTATATATTTTCCACTTGAGTCCTTTATCACCAACCCATGGTGTGTTGCCATTTCCATGTGACTCCTCAGTGAAAGCCTCTCGATTAGTTGGATCCCTATTTTTAATTGCTTTCCATATTTTAGAGAAGTGAGGATCAAACTCACATTTCCCCTTTAAGGACTCTAGGAAATCATTCTGAAATTGAGTAAAACTCCATTCATTAACAATTGGCATTCAGCTAAGAGAGTTTGCTACCACATTGGACTTCCCTTTCCTATATGTCGATTGTATATCAAACTCTTGCATTAACTCAGCCCATCTAGCTTTTCTACCTTTAAGCTCTAGCTGATTACAAATTCACTTAATGCTCTCCTAATCAAAGATGATCTCAAAATTTGCACCATATACGTAGTGCCTCCACTTTTTAAAGCATAGACTATAGCATATAGTTCCTTCTCATATGCCGAGTAATTCCATTGGGCACGATCTAACTTTTTACTTTCAAAAGCCACTGGTCGACCTTTTTGTATAAGTACCGCTCCAACAGCAAAATCACTGGCATCTATCTTAACCACGAATGGTTCACTACTTTTAAGATAGGAGCTGCCGCTATAGCTAATTTTTCAAAACTTCTCTTTTGAGGTTCATCCCATATGAATGTCCTTCCCTTCCCCTTAAGCTGGTCCGTCATCGGAACATCAATCCTAGCGTAATCTTGGATGAATCTCCTATAGAATCCTGACAAACCTAAGAATATATGTAATTCTTCTAGATTTGTAGGATGTGGCCATTCCAACATTAGGGAAAAAGGGAACTCATTTTGGGGCCCTGTAAGAAATCCACTATTTTTTGATTTATTTCTCTCCTAAAAGACCTCAAAAATAATAAAATACGGAAACGTGGCTCAGAACTGTCAGTAAGGACTACAGAACTATCAATTCAGAAAGGAATAAGATAATCTTTTGTCTGACTAACACGATTTCGCATTAAATATCTCCTTAGATTTTTTTTTGTTTACCAAAGATTCCGCATCTCTTTTACCGACGTGTGCAGGCCTTTCATAAAGAATCCATCACTGAACTTGGTGATTGCAAGTTTTCAAAATATTCACATGGATACCGCCACACTTCCACGATTCATGTTACAAAACGACTATGAGATTGACAAGCAAACTTCGCAACCTCAGAAGCACAAAAAATGGCTGATACTAGTGAGTCACTATCTCAGAAGAAGCGATTACACCATCTTCACATCGACTTAGAAGAACAATATGCTCCAGCAAAACAAAGAAGAAAGGACGAAAGGATACGGTGCTGAATGCTCAACAGCGGGAAAATATGAGAAGAGAAGGGCTTCAACATATTGACTTATGGTGCGATGGAAGCATATATCCAAAATGTCAAGTAAAAAACTCTACACCATTTGTCAATCCCACCACATTACTGAGGTTTGTCGGCGATGGACAAAATGGACTTCTTGGTTATATTTCAGCGCAGTCTGCATTTGCGGAAACGTATAAAATGATGTACCTACAAGAAAAGGGGGTCAAGATGTAGGAGATAGCCATTCGTGCAAAATTGGAGCAGCAGTTGTAGAATGAAATTGAGGAGCATTCAAAGAGTAAAAAAGAGTTGACAAGAGCAAGAAAGAAGAGAACCGTGCTTGGAGACAGACTACGTAGCAGGAAGATTAAAAACATTGCAAATTTGAAGGCTGGGACTGGTGGATGTAAGCGACAAATTCAGGAAGCAAGGTTAGATTGAAATTTATCATTTTGTATACTCAAAAAGGCTCTCAAATGACTATATCTATTTTGTCCCTTACCGCAAAACAAGAATGGAGGTGCTGAATGATATAGGCATATTGTGTTGTTACTATAGGAAATTATTGGAGCCTGCAAAAGAAAATATGGATCCGAACCTTCTTCCTGTTAAACAAATGAAAGGATTGCTTTCTTGTGGTGCTTGGAGACAGACTACATAGCAGGAAGATTAAAAACATTGCAAATTTGAAGGCTGGGACTGGTGGATGCAAGCGACGAATTCAGGAAGCAAGGTTAGATTGAAATTTATCATTTTGTATACTCAAAAAGGCTCTCAAATGACTATATCTATTTCGTCCCTTACCGCAAAACAAGAATGGAGGTGCTGAATGATATAGGCATATTGTGTTGTTACTATAGGAAATTATTGGAGCTTGCAAAAGAAAATATGGATCCGAACCTTCTTCCCGTTAAACAAATGAAAGGATTGCTTTCTTGTGGTGTAGCAAAAGGTTTGATTGAGGAAAAAAAATACAAAACATTAAAATGCAATGTTGTAGAGGACTTTGTATCCAATAATCAAGTTGATGGCACTACAATCCAAGAGGCTCTTAATGTTAGTGGAGTTAGCAGGAAGGGATATAGTTCGATTTTCCATGCGATATCCTCAACTTTGAAAGATCAAAGGATTAAACGAGTTTTACTACCAAATCCAGCAACCGTGTGGAGGATAAGAGGTCATTTGAATGAAAGTATAGATGAATTTATTGGGCAATATATCCATATTGAAGAAATATTTCATGGTGGTAAAGGAACCACTGTGTATGATCCTTGGAACAATATATTTGTAGATCTACAACTTCAAAGAAGAATGGTCGAGTTTTATGGAATAACATTTGAGGAGTGCAAAGGCATTTTGAAATTTGTTATCAAACTGGATGAGTGTGAGGTTGTAAAGGAAAAGAAAATGGAAAGAGTTACTATTACATTGATGAATGGAGCAATTGATACATCATTGACTGAAGCGAGTTCGAAGTATTTTAGTGTGCACTCAGAGAAACACATATGGTGGTTAGGCTCGTTCTAGGTATGATCATTTTTTGTTTTGTACTTGATTTTGGTCATTGTTTTCAAATCTGTTATAGTAAAACTTTTGTTTTCTATAATCTGGCAGGTGAAGACAGAAACACTAGATTGGATGTTTCACCACACGGAAATACCAAGAATAATCAAAAGACAAGTGCAAGGCGAGAATATCCATGTTGCAGGAAAAGGTGATTTACAAGTAGTCTAGTGGCACATGGCCGGGGATCTTAAAACACTTAAGTGCATGTATAACGTTAGTAAAGGAGGCAACTCAAAGTCTCCTTATCTTTACTGCAAAGAATCAGCTCAAGTAATGGATTCAAAATGGTGGAAGAGAGCACCTAATAGAGATAAAGTTGACCCTGACTTCAAGGCCATTCTGGACATTCCACTATGTAATGTTCACATCTGCACATTGCATGGTCTATGTCGAATTATTAAGAAATTGGTATTTTTATATATTGGATTTGCTTGGAAACTCTGTCCCGAAAAAAATAGAAAGGATGCTCTTTAAGCATTGGAAAAAGTGTTATCCGATATAGGTCTGCATGGAGGAGATGTTTAAATCACAAAGGATTTTAAAAAGTCTACCAATGGCAAGGAGGTACCAATCAAGCCCTCTATTGGTGGTGTTAAGGCAAGAAGATTCTTGTCTCGACCCAAACACAGTAAGCAAGTAAGGCAAGGTAGAACAGTTTCAAAGATTAATTATGGATTGTGGCAGCAAGTCCATAATGCTGTGAAAGATCATGAGGCAAATGGGGAAGCACGAGATAGGAAGGCAGAGGTGTGGAGGTCTCTTGATCAACTCTTCATGTTCTGCGACAAAGTAACATGGACAAAGAGTGATTACAAGAACTTTGAGGAGGCAATTAAACATTTTGGGAAGTCAATGAAAGACGCGTGGACAGCCTGCAATATAACTCACTACATGGTAAGGTTCTGTCTTCTTCTTTTACTTAAGTGTGATCCTCTTTTTTTTATTACTTACTATGCATTCTTATGTCTTACAGCATATCATCTACAACCACCTTCCCTATTTTGTCAAAAAGTATGGATGCCCAGCAATTTGGTCTACCCAAGGCATGGAGAAGTCTCACTACATGGCACGTAATGCATTTTTCAGACACACACAACACTATGGAGGGAGTCAGAAGGCAAATAGTCTGAAGGAAGTCTTCCAATGGTTTTACGAGGCGTACTACAGAGGCTGCATGCTAAAAGAAAAGTTGCTAGCTCCAAAATCAAGCTTGCTTTTCTTCTAGCCCAAAAGCAAAGACGAAGACAAACTCTAGACAATTCAATGGCAGCAGAGAGACATAGACAATGGAGGGAATCGAAGATATTTAGAAACCATAAATGAACAAGTAAACATGAATAGGACTCATTTGTAACTTATTGGTGTTATGTCCACATGTTTTCAAACTCAATCAATAGAATTTTTTTTTGTGGAACAAGTGACTCTTGGTGTTATGCATCAACAATATTTCTTTTGTGAAACATATGATATAAACGTAATACAATTTGTTCACAATTTCAATATATTGTTTGTTTAATATTTAACGACACCACTCTATCTAAATGTACAAATAATTTCATCTTCAACTTATTGTTCATTTATACAAGATCATACTAGACATCAAAGACTTTGTACAAATCAGTTCAACTTCAATATAATGTTTGTGCTATATTTGATGACTAAATCCTATTTCTCCCAGGGCCTGCCGATCGGAACTCTCTTTTTGATCTTGATTGGAGTCTTTTTCTTCTTTATTGGCTTGATGTCGACTGTCTGTTTATCAATGCTTGCCTCTGTTGCTTGTCTGGGAGGGGTATCCTTTTCTTCAGCTGTCTCCACCTGTTCTTCTTCTTGGATTGTGTGGCCTGATGCAATCATGGGTGGCTCTCGAAACCTTATGAGCTTGTGTTTTCCATAGCCCTCCAGACATTTGGGCTCCTTAACACCACATGCTAATGCATAAGAAGTGTAAGACAAAAAGTAAGCGGCCCTAGAGGCCTGCTTATTCACATAATCTTCAAATATATCTATGGCAGACAACCTCTCTATCAAAATTATCTTTTCCTTTTGCCATGAAAGATCATGTCCACCTAAAACCCTGGACAAACATTTTAAGAACTAAACAATGGCTTCTCCATTGTTGTTCAACTGCCTATGGTAGATCATGAATATAATGAGCTAGGCCTGACAGTTTGCGAAACCCAACCGGCCTGCTTCCACTTGATCTCTGGAGGAATGTGTCATCCTCAATTTGTAGCTGCCACGTATCAAAAGATTGGAGTGAGACAATACACAACCTACAAAACAAAGTTAAGCAGAAGACAAAGTATTTGATTTGAAGTACCTTCTCATTTTCATCAGCAACAAGCAGTTCATCTTTCCAAAGATTTATTCCTCTCCCCTCTTGTCTAGCCTCTTCTTTAAGCTTTTCTGTGTATAGTGCTGAGAGATTCATAGCTTCCTGTGTGAGCTGGAAGGCAACTTCATCTGGCTCTTGGAACTTTTCAGCCTCTTTGAAACAAAAAGTAAGGGCCTCTGCAAGATCAAAAATCGTTTCCAAAGCCAGTAGTGAATGGTCATCCTCTATGCCAACCTCCTTGTCAAGCCTTGAAGCCTGGGCAATAAGGGAAATGGCATAGTCCTTCCTCAAATTGAACATACACTCTATATCATGGAGGAAAACATAATCTTTTCCACCAATCAAGACACCTGGAATCATGGGCACTACATAGTTGCTGCTCTGAACATCAAAATCTTCAACTGGCTCTGCTCCCCTAAGAGTTTTTGTCCTCAGTTGTCCTCAGTTGAACAAGGTCAAGAGCAACCACTTGCAGCCCCTCATCCTGAAGGTTGATATCTTCTTCTTGCTCTACCATTTCTGTTACCAAAGAAACATCCTCTTTTTCCTCTGCTTCAGATGTGTCTTCTTCTTCAGTCTCCTGCCCTTGTTCATCCAAAGACTCCTGACTGAAGACAATGTACATAAGGAATGCCATGGTTTCCTCAAGCACTCTGCACTTTTTGGTGTGCAAGTTACAGTTGAATTTATATTGATCAGGCAAGGTGTCAAATCTTCTGTTCACATGGTACCTCAGCCTGTCAATCGAGACAATATGATTTATATGCACAAAAACCTTTTCTCCTTCCACAATTCTTCCTGCCTCTGTCAGTTCTTTAAAGGTATCCCAATGGTCTGAAAGAAAATCTTTGTGATGCTCCAGTACAGAGCTCATTGTGAACTCCATGTTGAAAATACTGTGGTATATGTGGAAGTTACTTTGAGCCTTGCATTTGTGAAGAAACTCAAATAGGAGCAAATCTAGAGACTTGTCCTCTTCTGGTTCCTTTTATTTTGTGATGGAAGAATCAGCATTCTACTCCAGTCTCTTCGTTTTGCCTGTTCAAAAATTTATATACTTTGAATTCTATATGCTGACATATGCAATCAGTGAATGCATAGGATATCACCAGATAATTCCTTCATGAGCTCTCATGACTCACCTGGTGATTGCTGTGGTCTAATAATAGCAGCAGAAAAGTCCAGCTTCCTCTTGAAAGGTGGGGCCTGGGAGTCAACTGTTCCAAAGCAAAAACATTTCTCATCATCAAGGAAGAATTCCACAGGGCCAGAGATAGCAAAACAATGAGGTAGAAGTGAGAACCAAATCAGACACAGGAATTTGCAGCAAAACACAATGGGGGACCATTTGGAAAATATAAAGCACTCTCCTCGCATTTTGTTGCAAATTCTCCAGTTTTGTTGATATGCATGTCAAATCAAACACTAGTTTCATCTCATTGATTCCTGGACAGTATGATTTAATATGCAAGAGAAAGGCTAGAGCTGAGTGAAGCTTTTCATGAGGAATGTGTCAACAGCAGGAATTTGCAGCAAAATGCGATATGGGCTACCTAGAGATGTATAAACCAATCTCCTCGCATTTTGTTGCAAATTTCTAGGTTCTATTCATATCCATCTCCAATCAAATTCCTGGGTGATTTACCACATTCTTGGACAGTATCAATTGAATATGTAACAAGAAGGGTGGAGCTGAGTGAAGACATTTGGACATCAAAAATCCAATGGATGGAAGAAATATATGTCAAAAAACATTGAAAACAATCTAGAATTCTGACCTTTTTTTTCCTTTTCCATGTTGTTGGAGTTGCACTGGTGAATCTCCTGCTCTTTCACTAGCTTGAACTCTGCACTCTAGGTAACTTGGAGATCTGGCAGTGGTAGTACTCTTCAGGTAGGTTCTTCAGGTAGGTTGTAGTCTGGATGGAGTGTGCTAGGTAGGAAAGGATTAGAGAGAGAAGGAAAATGAAGATGTGAGGGTCCTGGCAGGGATGAAAGATTGGGAGGCAAGGGAGGGAAGAGTGGTTGTGGAATTGATTATGAAATCATGAATGGCAGAAGTTCCAAGGCATAAAGTGTACCTTTCACATGTGCCAAATTTCAAACTCCAAGAGATCTGGGTCCCATCCACACGTGTGAAAAACGACTACATTCCACACGTGTGGGATTTAGTAGCTGCCTTATTTGTATTTTGCACTTATTTGTGGTATCCTGTCTCAGCCCTCTTGCCCTCCAGTCTCTGCTCTCTTGCCTCCCTACCTCCATACTTTGCAACAACATCTTGACCAGCAGCACAGGGTACTCATCAGCAGCACAGCACACCCACAGATAGATTTGAGGTCAGTATTAATGGGTTCTTCCCTCAGTCTCTACAATCTTCTTGCCTACCATAGAAACAATCCATCCTGCATGGAAATGCATAGACTCAGTCCATATTTTATTTAGTTGTCAAGACAAAGAAATCACTGTAGGAATGCAGATCTTCAAGTGTGATAATTGCATGTGAGGGTAAAACTGTACTTATGGGTTCTTCCTTCAGTCTATGCATACTTCTTGCCTTCCATAGACTCAATCCATCCTGCATGGACATGCAAACACCTTCAAATGACTGAAGACATATTCTAGCATGCTGCCTCATGAATTTGCAAGAAAACGCGAGGAGAAGGCCTTAGGAATTTCAAACAGCCGAAATCGCGTTTTGTTGCAAATATTGAAATGTTGCTTCATCCAACCCTGTCATTCTGGTTTTGTGACTTCCATAGTTATCCATGGCTGTACTCTTCTTGCATAAACTCCATTGATACTGTATTTAGTTGTAAAGATAGAGAAATCACTGTAGGAATGCACCAGCATGTCACTTCAGGAATTTGTAGGAAAACGCGATTTGGACCTGTTAGGAATTTCAAACTCCTCATATCGCGTTTTATTGCAAATTTTTCAATGTTGCTTCATCCACCCTTGTGATTGCCTTTTTGTGTCATACCATGTTCTCCATGACTGTAATCTCTTTCCATTGCTTTGTATGCAGTTTGTCAGAGTGATGGCAAGAACCAAGTCAATTGCAAGGAAAGCTGGCAAAGGGCCAGGGCTTGCAGCAACAGCAGCTGGGGCAGGTACCAAGAAATTTAGTGTGCCTCCAAAGGGAAGAGCTGCACATGGCAGGAAGGGTAAGCCAATGAGCCTGCTCAAGCAAAAGGCCAAGAGATTGAATCATGGTGCAGGTGTGCTAAGGGAGATCAGGAAGCAACAGAAAGCTATAGGCTTTGCAATCCCCAAGGCACCTTTTCAAAGACTGGTGAGGGAAATATGTGATAGTTGTCACCTTGGTTCAGGTGGAACAGGACTGCCATTCTTTCCTTACAGGAAATGGCAGAGGATTACTTGGAAAAATATTTTGAAGATGCAATGCTGGTAGCAGCCCATGCTCACAGGGTGACTTTGATGGCCAAAGAATTCAACACTTTGTCCAGAGTGAGATGGAGGTATGACAAGCTTGTTCATCCTGTGGAATGGCAGGACATAAAGATGAGAGACATATTATTAATTCCACCTACAAGGAAGTTGAAGGTAGATAAGTTTAAGGTTGTTGAAGTAACCCACTCAAAGAACACCAAAGGGAAGACTGCTTATGAGGAGTCACTGAAGCAGCAAATAAAAGAAACAAAATCTGTTATAGATGTGGAGACTGGAAAGAGGGAGCTGCAAATACATAGAAGGTTGCAGGAGCTGGGCCCTAATATAGTTGTCCATATTGAGGATGAATTTTTAGTGAATGATTTTGACTTGACAAAACCATGCTTGGCAGCATTGGCTCATAAGAATGAGTATTGCTCAGATACTATCATTCTTGCAATGCTCTAGTAAGTGTCTATTATTTTACATTTTTTGCAAAACAATCCTCCTTGTACCTCCTTTATACCCTACCCTAATTATTTTTTGGTCCTATGCAGCATGATGAGAAGCTGGCTTCACCCCTCTGTACAGCATACAATCCATATTATTGATCCTGCCATTTCTTCTAAGTTAAGAGATGCAAAGGAAACTCCCATCAGTATTTCCAAACTGGTCAGACACTGCAATTTTGAAGTAATCGATGTTTTGCTACTTCCATACCATAACAGGTATGTGGGTGACTGCTTCTTTTAAGGTTCTTCTTTAAGATTGAGAACTCTTGTAGCCTTTGATTTCCTAATGCTTTTTTCCTTATGAAGTGACCACTGGAGTTTTGTTTCTATTGACATCCAGCAGAAGTAATGCTTTATATTCAACTCTCTTAAAATCACACACAGAGAGCTGAAATTGTAAGTGTTGTGTGTGCTTTTTGAACTTAAAACTTCTTTATTTTGATATCATACTAACTAAATTATATGTATTGCAGTTGTATTAGAAGGCTTCTAGATGCATTGAATCACTATCCTCCTAATGTCTCTCTTTTGGATTCAATAGAGCCAATAAATCTAGAGGTAAAAAGTCATTCCCTCTACTGATGTCTATTTCATGCTATGCCTTTGAACTTATTGAATTTTTTTTTTTTGTTCAGATGTTAACAGTTTCTAACATATCTTTCCAACTATACAGACACCACAACAAGATGATTCAAGTAGCTATGGATGGAGAGTGCTGGTCAGTGCCAAATATCTACTTTCAAGCTATTTTGAGAAAGAACAGCCAGACCTTCTAAGAAAAAATAATTTTCATTTAGCTTGAAGATAATTCATAATGATACAAAGTGTTCTTAATCATCATATGCCATTGCAGATGAAAGAAGATAGCTTCAGCTCAAACTATGTATATAATTTCAGAGCTCATACAATTTGGAGGTTTTTGAGCTATGCCTCCCCCAAACTTATTGTACCAGCTACTGTCGTGTTGGGTGAGAGCTCTAAAGTACAAGAAGGTGTCATACACCTTGATGCCACAGATGAAGCTGATGTGGTGCCACAGGAACAAGCACCTAGTGCTGAGGAGGAGAAGCCACGGGAGCAAGGACCTACTGCTGATGTTGTTGAGGAGAAGATGGAGCAGTAGCAAACAGATGCTCCTGGGGCAGTAGAGGAGACAACGGAGCAGCACCAACATACTGTACAGGACAGGATGGAGTAGCAGAAAACAGATTCTCCAAAAAATGATGATAGGGAGATCTTGGACCATGTAGAGCAGCCTCTGGATCAAGCTGTACATAAATAGAAAATGGATATCCGGAATATATTATACATGTACAACTAAACACTTCTATACAAAATTTTACTTGATTGAATACAAAACCTTTGTTTATGGAGTCTATGTTATCTCAATTTTCAAATTTTCAATGTCTTTGCATTTTATTGAGCTCTCTCTTCTTTTGAGCAATTGAAAAAAAGAAATATGAATCAGAGGGGTAAAGTAAACTAATAGCAATGCTTAATGAGACTAGGATAAATCAGATGGTGTACCTTTTTATTGTTGTAGATAAATAAAAAATCATTTGAAATAGAACCTTTTGTCTCAAACAGAATGTCATTGCGCAATTGAGCTAGGGAGCAACATTCTCTTAATGAGATATTGACTAGCACATCACCATTCTCCACAACATCAATATCAAGAAGTTTATTTTCTGCACCAAAGGAATCTTCATCTTGATCCATTGGGACTAGTTTTGTGCCTAGCATTCGACTGCGCTTATAATAAAAAGAAAAAATAAAATTTTGTGATGCAACCATGTACTTCAGTTGCATAGAAGGTTGGACAACCTCACAAAACACTGAACTACATGTCTTCTTATCCCAACCTTTATCCAAAAATTGTGGCATGCATGCCGAACTTGTTGCTTTAACTGTGAACATTGTTTTTGAAACCTTCATTGGAAAGGTATTAAACAAGTCCACAAAAACTGTGAGGCATGCATAAAGAAATTTTTATTATCCTTGTGGCAATATTGGGCCTCAGAGCTTTCTGTACTTCTTTGAAAAGCTTGGCCCTATATGCCTCTATAACACTAGAATGTGGGTGAGGCCAATCCACTGAATTCCATGCCAGAAGGTCTTGTTTTCTTAACACACCATGTGTGTTAGCATTGTCCAGCAATTGATAAAAATGATCAGTAAAAAATATACCCGATTGAGCTAGCTCTGTTGCACATCGACCTTGGTATTTTTTGTTCTCCTATCGATCCATGCAGAACATCTATAAATCCCAGAATACAATCGATGTTTTGCCATGTCTCATACGATGAAGGGTATAAATCTGAAATAAAACAACACAAGAATGTCAATAAGCAAAGAAAGAAAGCTTCATCTTAAAAATCCATACACCTCGTAAAGAAAAAAACCACAATAGAAAAATATACAATTAGGCCTGTGCTGCGGAAGATCTTTTGGATAGTCTCGCAAGACAAGTTCTTTATGCATGTACACATGTTGAATCAAAACTTCTTTCACCGATATCTTCCCTCTGGTGATTTTAAAATCTCGTACTCTTCCCTTCCATGATGCCAAGAAAATGTTTTTTGTCTGGGGTCTTTTTCTTTTGCTAGGTTGCATGAGCACCCATGCTCCTTTCAAAACACCAAACCTTTCCCAAGTTCCTTCCATTTTGACTGTACTTGAATTCTCTACCGAAGGAATAGAAGAAGCAGGTCGATGGGGTAAGGATGTGTGGTATAATTCTGCCTTCATAGCATTATCATCCACAGAGCGTCTTCCACAAGAACGGCCATGGTTTTTATTCACCATAGAGATTTTCTGAATCTGTAACAATAGTAAAGTAATGTAAATAAGATAACAAATTGAAGTTTCAAGAAAGAGAAAGTGGGCAGACAGACAGTTGACAAGAAACATCTTACTCTACGCCAAACAGGATCAAGGGAGCAGTTTTGGAAAAGAAGAGGTTGCTGCACAATGAGGCAGTGGTGTAGAATGGTAGACCTTTCGAAGGAAAGGCGGCACAACATTTCAAAGTTCAAAGGAAGGTGGAAGCAGGAAGGCCCTTGTCAGATAAAATGTCAGTTTAGATTCTATCTTCTTGTCCAAAGATCTTGTGAGAATAAAAAACCAATCTCCACATTAATGTAGCACGCTTGTACCTACATAAAGTATTGTTTATTTTTTCTATTTTCTCTTATTTTCATGAATTTCCAACGTTACATTGGCCCTCTATTGATTGGTTGAGAGCTTATTTTTCCAAACTGTAAAAGGCCCCAAAATGAGCTCCCTTTTTTCCTAATGTATGGCCCTTACGTTGTTAGGATCCATACGAACCCCTTCTTGGGATATTATGTCCCAAGTATTTCACTTCTTTTGCAAAGAATTCACATTTGGATGCTTTAGCAAAGAGTGAATTATCTCTAAGCAGTTGGAACACTTTTCGCAAATGTTCCAAATGCTTTTTCCTAGTTTTACTATAAATAAGGATATCGTCTAGAAATACTACAGCAAATTTCCCTAAATATGGCCTTAAGACACTATTCATAAGTGTCATGAAAGTTGCTGGAGCATTTGTTAATCCAAATGGCATTACTTTAAATTGATAATGCCTAGAGCGAGTATGAAATGATGTCTTAGGGACATCCTCTTCCCTAATTCATACTTGGTGATATCCTGATCTTAAATCAATTTTAGTAAAGTATTTTGCCCCTTGCAATTGATCAAAGAGCTCATCAATGTGAGGCATAGGATACTTATTTTTTATGGTGATTTTATTTAGTGCTCGGTAATCTATGCATAAATGCATAGTACCATCTTTTTTCTTTACCAGTAAAACTAGTGCAGACCAAGGTGAACTACTTGTTTGGATTTGGCCCTTCCTAAGATATTCCGTTAATTGTCTTTCAACCTCATGTTCCTTCATTTGACTAAGCCTATATGGGGGTTTACAAACAGGGGTAGATCCAGGAATTAAATCTATTTTATGATCTACTTCTCTGCCAGGAGGTAAACCATCAAGTAAATCAGACAAAAAAACATATTGAAATTCAAACATTAAATCATTGAAAGAAGATTTATACTTTTTAACATGATCAAAAACAACATTACTTCTTTCCGATGTAGAAGACATATAATCACCAATAAAAGTAAGTTCACAAAGATATACCTCACATTCTTCTTGGTGTAGTAGTCATTCCAATTCCATCGAACAAATAATAGGCGAGTTAGGCACATCATGTTCTCCTTGAATCTGGAAGACTCTACCCTCTTTTTCAAACATAATGGAGTTATTAAGATAACTCCTCTGTAAGCTATGCCCAAGACTATATAGCCATTCTCAACCAAGCACTACATCTGTTCGATCGACATGCATGATTTGGAAATCCAAGGCATCCTGATAGCCTTGAATATCCACCTCTACACCATATATCATGGTGTCCCAAACTTTTTTTATCACTGCCCTTTGCCAAAGAGACCACATATTTATGGGCACTAGGAGTCTCATGCAATTTTAATTTCTTAACTAACGAGTAGTTTAAGAAATTAAGTATTGCACTATCATTGATCATCACTCTTACTCTTTGCCCCTTAATTTTTCCATGCATCCTCATTAAATCATGAGGACCAAAGGTGGGCTGCCACATTGCCGATGATAAACAGCACATGTGGGTGCTATCCTCATGATAGACCTCTACCTCACTGTACTTTTCAGTACCATTAAGCGGCAATACTTGCACCGCATGTACTTGTCTTTGTGGAGGTCTATTTGGGGCTTTAGCTCCCACTAGTTTATTTTTAGGACAGTTCCAAGCAGCATGGTCTTTGCCCAAACATTTGAAGCAAAGATTTTCTTGCCCGGCCCTTTCATAATCCTCTTTCTTCAAGAGAGGATAATTTTGTGTTTGAGGTTTCTTAGGTGGTGCCTGAGGAACCTCCTTCTTAAAGTGCCCCTTCCTTTTCAAATTGGGAAATTTATTGAACTTTGGAATAAAACATGTTTGCTCTGAAGTTACAACTCTGAATTTCCCCGTCGTATCATCGTATATTTGGGCATACTTAATGGCTTCCTCAAAGGTTTTAGGAGAATTTCTTTTCACCTCAACCTTATAAGTGTCTTTCAGACCTCTCACGAAACCCCTTATCTTTTGGAATTCATCAATTCCCTTCAACTTAAGGACTGCCTCCCTATAGTTCGCTATGTATTGGACTAGAGTGTTTTTATCCATAGTGCAATTGTCCCAAGCCTCCCACGCTCTTTCTAATTCATTTTTCGGTAAAAACTCTTTTAGGAAGGCTTGTTCAAACTCAATCCAATACCTAGGAATTCTATCACTTTCCTTGAGGCTCATCCACCATTTATAGGCTTTATTTCCAAGGGAAAGACTTGCTTCCACGACTTGATTTTCAGGAGGTGTATTCCTGAGTCGGTGGAAGTCTTGCCACTTTTGCAAGAACGTATTAATCGAATCTTTATTACGTTCCTTTTCTTCCCCATTGAAAATTGGCGGTTTTAAGTCCTTGAGGATGTTCGAGGTTTCTCGAAGTCGAGAGGTGGACCTCTTAACTTGATTAGGAGGAATTGGTGATTTTTCAGTAATAGATACAGCTATCTTAGTTATAGCTTCAGCTAGGGTTTTTAGTGTTTCACTGATAACTCCTAGCTATGTTTGCGTTCGAGTTTCAAGTTTAGTGAATTCCGTATACAGAATTCCATAATCACCGTAATCAATATCCTCCATTTCCACATTATCCTCTTGAGTTTCACTTTGTACCTCCTCATGTGTTTCCTCTCCAACTATTGCTTTTCCCTTTCTAGCCCTTTCCTCGACCTCCCTAATCATATCATCCCGGAGTTGTCATTTCAAAGACGTATATTTTTCAGAAATTATAAAGCGAAACGCTTTATGTTAGAGAAAAATATAATGCCCACTTCCCTGGTATTTGTTCGAGGCGTTGGATTTGTCTTTGAAGCCGACGCGTCCTCTCATGCTTTTAATTCTTGATCTCTCGTCTCGATCCCACTCTTCTTTATACTCTTTGCTTTGAACTTTTCGACCGGTTCTTCAATCTTCTTCTTTGAGTTTGGCGAGGCTAAGGAGATTGGAAAGAAGAAGGGGGTGAAAAGACTTTGAAAAGAGAGGGGGGGCTTTAGACTTTAGAGAGGGGTAGAAATACTCTGATGAGGTGGCCTTTTTCCAAAGGTTTCTCAACCTTTGGATGACGTGGCTACTTTTTTTTTAAATTTTAAATAAAGGTTTTCAAACCTTTCATGACGCGACAACGGCCGCTGTGAGTCTGTGTTTCTCTGCAGCTCTTCACTCAAGAGAATCGTGTACTGCAAGGTCTTCCAGAGAATCATGTACTACAGGGTCTTTCGGAGATGTCAAACAGCCTAGACCTTAGAGCCATGGATCTCCGTTTGTTGCTGCGCGACCGCCGCACGTACAACAGTACAAGATACTCCCAAGTTCCAATGCTTCAACCTTCCATTGCGCATGAGTCGCGGCACGACTGTCGTCTCATGGTTCTAATTCCTGTGAGAGTAGGCTGCAACGCAACAGCAAGCAGTAAAGATGACGGGTCATGGCTCCTTCACAACACTGATCACACAACTCCTAGCTTGGGTTCTGATTTTCGCTGCGCTCATTCAAGGCTTCGACTTGCAGGTGACTTCGTAGACTTGCAGCGCTCTCAAGTCCCGCGGCCCTGCTGTGCAACTGTAGTACTGTAGGCTATTAGTCCTCCACAGTGTCAACGATCTTTGAGTGGACTCCGTAGTTTTGAATCTAAAGATTCTGAGAGGGTCCGAACGAATGCTTAAACAAAGCTTCCCCTCAACATCTGAGAATCCCACAGACTCCTCAAGTCGTTGCCCTACTCTGATACCAAGCTTACATCACCGTAAAGAGGGCTCAACTCGAATTCTCCGCCCAGCCACGATTCCCAGAGTGCTCCCTCTTCTTTTGTACGTCAACTCCCCTAGAGTTCCCTTAGTTTTCTTCCTTTATGGAGCCTATCTCTAGAATTCTCCCCTAAACCCAGTGCATGCCATGTGGATCCCTTTTATGCCAAGTGTCCTTTCAAAGGACCTTACTCTTTTGACCCCCCTTGGCACTCTTGTAAGGTATGTTTTGATCGTATGTTCAGTTTCATGTGATTGAAACACACCGAATTGGAGGACGTGATCCTGCTGAAGGACCTGCCATTGAAGCTTTCAGGACTGAAATCAAGTCCACTTACAGACGTCTCGCCAGGCACTGTCGTGTCTCTGCAAGACACCGAGGAGACCACGCAAGTGTTCTTGCAAATTCACGCAGCTTACATCGCCCTTTCTCAAGTCCAATCCGGACATCCACGACTTACTGCTCCCTACGACCCAGGAAGAGAGAGAAGCTGGGAAACAGATCAAAGAAGGTATTACGCAGCGGCTGCGAACAACGCTTGCACCGTTTGTACAGAACTGGAACTCTTTTATATGCTCTAGATACCATCCTTCTGCGTTCGTAAATTTGGGCTCTTTCTGCGAGCGGTGACTGGCACACCACCAGATCAAAACTGCCTGCAGGTGTTTGTTTGCAGCGAATGCATACGTATGAATCTGTACATTCTGTGGGCATCTCAATTTTAGAGAATAATTCTTCTCAAAAAGCTTGGCACACTGACTGTTCCATGTGTAGCGCTGTGCTGCCTCTCCCAAGAGTGTACGTCATCAATGTCGCAAGAAAGGTTGAGATTCTGAAATTCTTGACCGAACTTTGGTTCATTAGCTTCGTATGGAATCAACTAACTGAGCTCACAACCCACAACTGATCTATTAAGGCTTGCAATTATTTAATATGGGGGCGGTTGGGTTTTGGCCTTTAGGTCAATCGTCACCCTGCGTTTCCCCTTGTAATATGATGGCATTTCTTTGAATTGGGGCTGCCACTGCTTTCTCTCCTCGTTGGGTGGTTTAGTATTGGTCTCTGAGGGTAGCATCCCCTACCCCTCCTCTGATGGTGGCAGACGGGCTGCCATGACCTACTCTAGGGCGTGAGCACGCCTTGCTCTAGTTCCTCCTCTTTACGCATACACTGAAAGTCATCTATGGTCTTGTCGGCTCTCTGATACTAGCAGGTGCTAGTATGTTTGTGCAAGGCATGGTGCCCTCTTGCCGAATGGCAGATGGTTGGGGCTACCCTCTTCTGAACTGCAAGCAGTTTCTCGAGCTACAAAATCCTCCCTTTGGGCCCAGTCCTAGTTTGGCCGCTGCAATGTTGTGGAGGAACAAAGGCACATGCGTAGAGAGAAGGGGTCTGATGGAGGGAGGGGCGACCAGCAGGGGGGTAGGGGCAGCAGGGTAATGGAAGCCCTTGGGGCGGGGTGGGGGGGTTTTGCTTTGTGTAGGAAGAGGGAGCAGGGCTTGAGGGAGAGCAGTAGGACCAGTGTTTTATCAGTGCCATTACGTCTGAGATTACGACTGTTTATCTTCTGTTGGATTTTTACAGGTCTTGCTATTTTGTTGCCAGTGGTTCTCAGTACAGGATGGAAGACTCATCAAAATTATTATTATACATTGCTTCACATAATTAATTCATATGCTGATATGGGCCATTGCTTGATTTCAATAGATTCTGTAATTGGGCATCGTTCTTGGAAAAGGCTTCCAACTGACCCTTGACAAAAGGCCAGACATAAGAAAGCCCAAAATATCCTTCCCTTGCCTGAATTGTTTCACATGCTAGTGGTACCTATACTTGCGTTTTGCTTCAGTGTACAATATCACCCCAGAGACTGTTAGTGCATAGCCAAGCATGCCGGTCGCAGAGACAGGGTTCCGAAATAGCAGCAATGAAACACCAACAGCCACAGCTCCTTTTGCGTTCCCAAGGACCTGCATAGAGTAATGGATTTGGAAGATGGTTAGAGACTTGAGACTCCAACATGCTATAAAACTTTCCCCAGTGATTCAAAAAACTAGAAAGAATTAAAGATTCATCCCTTAGCAGAAGGCCCTCAACCTAAAAATTGTTTGCAATGTATGTGATCCACAGGAAATTAGTCTTTATGAAAGTTGAGTTTTGACTTAGAGCCACTGCATCCATAGATAATGGTCAGCTACACCTTGGGATGTCAAGCATGAGACGGTCAATTAGCAATGGTCCCAATCTTCCTCTAAATCACTATTCAAGCACATTACTTAAGCAGTTTATGTCAAAAAGGGATGTGCAGTTGTCTTTCCAACCAAAACGAACCTTGAATCATATCCTTTAAACAGGGAAAAGCAAAACTGAACGAGTAAGAATTTACACAACGAACCATGGTGTTAGATAATTGCAGAATTGGAAACTTTGGAGCATGTTTAATACGAGAAAACGCATCGTAAGACTAAAGATTTAAATAGTAATAGCATAGCATAAAAGTTACCTGCAGTGTCAATGCACTGGTATGCTTAGTAACCAGGAAATTCGATAGATTCACAAAGTAAGCCATAGCTGAATTAACTGATAGATATAAAATGATCTTTGGGTCCTGCCTAGCCAAGGCAATTGTGGTACTAAGCACATTGGTCTCCATCAGGAGTGTTGCTGGCAGCAGGACAAGAAGAGCGATCGGAGCCATGTACAACAGCAAGTTCATAGAATTCAATTTTTCCCTGTATCACTCAAATTTCAGCCACGGCACAAGAAAACAGTTTTTTGGGTTAAAAAAGAAAACTTAATGTAGAGAAAGTACATACCCTTCAGAAGAAAGCAGAATCCCCTGTAGTACTGACTTGAAGGCTCGGGCAGCAGTTGCAATGATACAAATTATGTACCCATACAGGTGAAAGCTGGGTTCTCCCTGTTCCCAAACCAAGAAATTGAGAATTGGGGCGATCAGCTTTGAATATCAGAATCTAAAGCTACCTTTCTGAGGTTACACTTCAAGCAATATAGGTGCCAAAGGAAGCAAAAGAAACCCACCCCACTGGCGATGATCGCTCCTGTCACCACCGGCACCAGTGTAGCGTACGTCACCCACGCTTCTCTTTTGAATGTCAGAGCGTAAGCAAACACCGCAGTGAAAAATGGCGTTGTGGCTCCCACAGCCTGGTTGAAGGACACCGGCAAGAACCTCAATGAGATGTTCCCGCCCACAACAGAGGCACAAAAAATGACACTGAGAGTTGCAATTTTTAAGAACTGGATGGGTGAATGGAGACGCTGCAGAGGCACAATTTTCAACAGAGCGATGGCTATATAGCTGAGCAGGGCGCAGGCTGTCATATGGCACATGGTGAGAAAGATGGGAAACTTGAAGCCATAGCTGGAGAGAAGGTATCTGTTGAGGAGGAGCACGCCGATGTTGGAGAAGTACCAGGAGGCGGTGGAGGCGACAGTGAGCAGGAGCTTGGTGGAGATGTGGGTGGTATTGGAGGAGGCAAATCCTCCATGATCGATGATGATGAGGCTACGAGGAGACTCATGTGCAGGGAAGATCTGCTCGAGAGGTGGAGATGGATGGTGATGGAGATTTCCTGAGGAGGTTTGGCTACGAATTGGAAGTGTGGATCTCCAAGAAGCAATGGGAGGTGGATGAGCATAATTGTCGATGCTAAGAAATTCGGAGGGATGGCTGATGTTTGAGCAGCGGATCAAGCTTACGAGTGTGGATCTCCATGGGAGGAAAGCAGAGGGGAAGATAACTGATGGTTGTTTGAATGGTGAATCGTATGGGGAAGTGGGAGTGAAGCGTGAAACTATAAGAGTTGCCAGTTTGAAGAAAAGAGTGGATTTGAAAGGCAATGCTTTTGAGAGGTTGCTGTACGTGCTTGTATTTTGTAAGGTTTTGTGGTCTGCATGGGGAGCATCCTTCACGCATATTCTTCCAACCTTCTAAACTATGTCCACATTCATCCCCTCACTCTCTCTCTTTTTTTTTTTCTTTTCTCTTTTTATAGCACTCCCTCCTTAGAGGTAGTGCCTCCTTCCCTCTAGTGCTATCCTCTTTTTTTCGGGAAATTCCACGTGTCACCTTTGAGTCTGGGAGGTATTGCTTCTCTCTTTCGTGAATTTCCACATGTAATTTTCAGAATACTTAACTCTTCCGAATTACCATTTATGGCGATGTAATTCTAATGTTTGCCAGGTCGTGCTTTACTCTTTCGTGAATTTTCACATGTGATTTTTAGCAAACTTAACTCTTTCGAATTGTCATTTATGAAAAGTTTCCCTTTAAACAAATCATGTGCTTTCTCTTTGCATCGTGCTTTACCACTATACTGGAAAGTAGTGCATAGTCGCTCTTATTTTTTAACACACTCACCCACACAAGGCACAGTGCCTTGGACCAATGGGCACAGGGTCCACATTCGGGGTCAAAACAGGCACGTGCACGCATGCACATACACACACACATGGTCCTATGGAGGAGCACCCTACCTTGGACCGGTGGGTAGTGGATCTACACCTCGGATCAAAACTCTCACACACACACACTCACACTTTTTTTGGCTGAAATTACACACCCAACCACCCACCCAGTTTGACCATTGAGAGCTAGAACACCGAGCCCCATGACTCTAGGATTTGAACCCATGACCTAAGCATTGGAAGCTGAATGCCCACACCACTACTTACAGGCAATCTAGATTATTAGTAGTGCCTCCTTAGAGGTATTTACAGTACCTCCTTAAAGGTAGTGCTATAGTGGAGGATTGAGACTTCTTTTACACTTGTAATTTTAAGAAAAATTAAATAAGTTGTGTTCCAAATTGGCGTTTAAAGAGATTATCCTACAAAAATTGCCTTTTAATAGTCCAACAATCTTTTAAAAGTCATTACTTTCTCTTTTCCATCCAAAAGCAAGAGGCAATGCATGTGCACACTTTTTGAATTTCTATTCTTTTCATGGGTAATTCCATATCCTTATTCATTTAGTAGCCTCTCTCTCTCTCTCTCTCTCTCTCTCTCTCTCTCGCGTGTTTTAGATCAACCAATTTGATTCCATGGCATTACTACTGCTACAAAGTAAAAAGCTACTTTCGTGCTTTGCATCGCAAGCATCTCTCGCACATATTCTTCCAACATTTGAACTATGCCCACATTTATTCCCTCCCTAAATTGCAAATTTCCGTTCTTTTCATGCACAATTCCATACCCTTAGGGTCTATTCCCAACACTACTACTTAAGTCTATTAGTGAAGTGTTCACATAAGTGTGCTTTCCCTTGGCATTAGAGAGTCTAGTTAATTTAGATCTCTTAACGGCTTGTTCAAAATGCTTGTAAATTTAATCTCCCCAAATGAGGTACTTTAAGGACTTCTTTGAAGTTGGAATGTAGAAATTTAGTGGTTAAGTTGAAGGTGAGTAGTGGGAATGCCACTTTAAGCAAGATTCTTGTTGAGAAATTTTTATGGTCAAGATTATACAACAAGAGCTTGGTACATTTGCAAAGGTTTAACATTAGGATTAAAAAGACTTCTACAATCAAGTGCAATTTTTAAGAATGGACTTTGGATTGATGAAATAAACCTTTTTGTATGGAAAGAGGCCCTGAAAGTTTTAGTAAAGACCACTTAGAGCATAAGAGAGTGGGTACCAATAGGAATGCAATTACCTTGTTAAGATTATCTTAAACTTAACATAATCGATTATGTTAAGCTCACTCGTGTAACCTAACTATACGTGGGAAAGGGCCCTTGTTCATTTATTAATTTATCGAATAGAGTCTCTCTCTCTCTCTCTCTCTATATATATATATATATATATATACACATATATTTATATTTATATTTATATAGATATTCAACTGATTCAATTCAGCTTGTTGGCATCATTGCTACAAAGTAAAACCTCTCTATCGCTGCATATATGCCACCCACCAAAGTTTCTAAACCCTCTATGGGACTTGGTGGTTACGACTCTGGTTAGTGTCGTTATGTGTGTGTGTTTGATTCCTGGCATAAGATGAGTCAATTTGGCTCCTTGACATTGCTACTGTAAAGTACATCTCTCTCTCTCTCTCTCTCTCTCTCTCTCTCTCTCACACACACACACACACACACACACACACACACACACACCCCAATTTTTTCCAATAGTTTAAACAGGGAGAATAGTAGTTCAATGTGAGAGTTCATAAATGGGCCTAGCACTTAGGGCAATTACAACAACGAGTCATGAGTTATTATGATTTTTCACTAGTCTTAAATATTCATCAATTTTACAATCTTTCGAAGACATTCATGAGAACTATGTTTATAACTTTTATAAAATAAGCATAGTTTCAAACTTCTTTTTAAAAATGTATGTATTGCTAATTTAAAGATGAAAAGTTTCTACTTTTCACATCAAATGACAAATTGAAAAAAAAAAGGGATAAATGATACAATCTACTATTCTTTGAAACTATTAATAATTCATGTATGTCCAAGTAAGTATAACACATTATTCAATTAGAATTACAAAAATGTGAATTTTCTTCTACGAAAACTTCATCCCAATCATTGAAGTTCATCCCAGTCATTGGATTAGGGCATATATTTCACGTTAAGATGAGTAGGTATATGTAGTCCATAGCCAAAGAAGAAGGCTTGTGGAAAGAAAATATTTTGATAGATGTAGAAGAAAATTTTAGATGATTGTGAGTAGTACAATTTAGTGGGTTACTTTATTTGATCTAAAGAAGAACCATGAAGAAGACAACAATTATCTAAAGATGAACTGTGAAGAAGACAACAATTATCGTTTTTAAAAATAATGTAAACCTAGATTTTGGAATCCACTTTGTTGAAAAAGTTGAACAGATAGAAAAAAGGAAAATTTTAAACATGAATAAAAGTGAATTTCATTCCATTAGAAGGCAAAAAATTTTGTCAGCAAAACTTTCATCTCGACGAAAAATTTTCATCGACGGATTTTCTTTTTTTGTCGATGGACATTTATATCCATCGATAAGACTTGGGATTCCAAAATTTAGTGGGATATAATTCGAGATGCTCTCCTTCCCTTGCTGCCCTTTGCATCCTCGCTGCCTATTCTCTTTCTTTCTTTCTTTCCCACCTTGTTAACCCTGTGGCAACAAGGGCCAGAAGTGCAGTCTAGGACAACAACTATGAGAGCATTATGTGTGTAGAGTAGCAGCGAAGCTCCGCTTGTAATATCTTGAGCCTAAAAGATAGTATGATAAATCTTAAGGATGAGGATAGCCAAAACCCTCTCTAGAAAAGATCCAATCATGCTTGCAAAATCAAGATCTAGAGAGAGAAATACTAAAAGCCTACACTTTCGGAGGTCCCTCCACTTTGTGTAGAGACCCAAAAGGTGCCCCCACTTTGTGTAGAGACCCAAAAGGTCCCCCCCAAAAGTGGAGAGACCAACATGTATAAATATCTCTCAATGGAATAAAGCTCCCACTCTTTGGGATTCAGTGTTCAAGCTCACTATTGTGTTCATGCGATTGATTTCCATTGCATCCATGCTCTCTTACACTATTGTGTTCTAGCATGCCCTTACCCTTGCACTCTCTACCCTTGAACTCCCTCCTCCTCCTCCTTCCTCCCTCTTCCTTCCTCCTCCTCATCCTCCTCCCTCATCCTCCTCCTCCTCCTCCTCCTTCCTCCCTCCCTTCTCCTCCCTCCTCCTCCTCCTCCTTCCTCCCTCCCTTCTCCTCCCTCCTCTTCCTCCTCCCTTCTCCTCCATCTCCTCCTCCTCCCTCCTCCTCCTTCTCCCATCTCCTTCTCCTTCCTCTTCCTTCCTCCCTCCCTTCTCCTCCCTCCTCCTCCTCCTCCCTTCTCCTCCATCTCCTCCTCCTCCCTCCTCCTCCTCCTCCTTCCTCCTCCTTTTCCGTTCTCCTCCTCCTCCCTCCCTTCTCCTCAACCCTTACCCCTCTAATCTGTGAAGGAGACTAGCTCTCCACTCCTCAACCTTGGACTCCTCCTAAACCCTACAACCCCGTCTGAACCCTAGAACTCCTAGTTAACTCTCTCTCAACCCTGTCCCCACTTCTAACCCTGAAATCCCCTTCTAAACCCTTGAACTCCCGTGGAGGCGAGAGCCTCCATCTCCACCTCCACCCGCCCCTTTTTCACCCCCCCCTTCTCTCTCTCTTTCTTTCCCCCCATCTCCACCTCCACCCCCCATTCCCTTTCCCTCCACCTCCACCCCCCCCCCCCCTTTTCCCTCTTTCCCCCCCATGTCCACCTCCCACCCCCCCTTCTCTCTCTCTCTCTCTTTCCCCCCCCCCTCCCTCCCCCTCTCTCTCTCTCTCTCTCTCTCTCTCTCTCTCTCTCTCTCTCTCTAATACCCAAGGGCTTGGACAGCCCCACTAGCCAGGTGTGGCGCCCACCAACATAGGCGGTGGCACCCGCGCCAATGACGATGGTGCCCGCCTGAGGCGAAGCCCGCCCACACGCCATGTGGTGACACTCGGAGCCCGCCAGCCTTAGCCTTAAGGCTTTAGGGTAATCCCCCCCCCCCCCCCTCAAAAAAAAAAAAAAAGAACCACCTAAGCCACCACCCACTGACCCCCCCCCCCCTCTCAGGGAAAAAAAAAGAAAAATAGAGGGTTAAAGTACACCTAAAAACTAACCATAGTAAGGTTAGTTGAACTTAGGTTAGGTTATTTTACCACCGATTAGGTTAGTTGTCCATAGGTTGGGTTAACTGACTATAGGGCTAGATTAAGTTAACTATGTATCAATTAGTAATTAACTTTAGTTAATTGGGTTAGCTACAGTCACACTAACTAATTCGATTAGATAACTAGGTTAGGTTAAGGCCTAGTTACAACGACTAAGTCCAAACTAACTAGCAGTTAGTGCACAACCCTAGTTAGCTCAAAGCCCTACGACCATTCACACTTGGCCCTAAAAACAAAAGGGCCCCTAAAAATCCCCTAACTTTGAGGGTCCATATCTTGCCCGTTTGGGACCCAAATTGGACCCAGATTGAGCTAGAACTTCACATATGGAACCATTGAGCTACGAGAAATATTTCCAGCCAATCCCACACCATTTAGGCATACATTAAACACGTTAATTTGCATCCCCGTGTGGGTGAATTTTTCTCACTAATTCGCTCATAAAATTTTGCCGAGACCTTTGATTGACAATCCGTCTGCACTGGCACATTTTCCCACTCACGTGGAACAATCCTAGGCACATTTTTAACACGATGGCCCCTATGACACTAATGCATCTCTAGCCCCCCTAACAATTTTGACTCCTTTTTTGGGAACCCATATCACGGCCGTTTAGAGAACAAATTGCACCCGGATTGAACCCACATTTCATGCATGTAAAGATCTATTGTAAATGAAGTGTTTCGATGTGTTTAACCATCAATTTTGGGCTCCGGTAGTTGCCTCACGTAGGCACTAATTTTGACCCGTCGCTTGCTTATTTTTGACCATTTTTGGGTCCACGAAGATCGAAATCATAATCGGACTTCGCAGTCATATGCACCCACTTGAAAATCACAAACAAGACTTGTTTATGCACCTGAGATTAGGAAAAAGACTAGAACCTGCCTACTTCCAAGAGCTTTCTTCGACCCTAACTGCTCTTCAAGAATTCAACCTCTCACCATCGACAAGCAGCATGGAGGAAATTACAATTGAAGAAGCAATAAGTAGCGACGATCAAAGTCCTTTAGAACACCTTAAAGAATGACGCAACCGCAACAACAACAACAATGGCAGACGACACTTTGGTAAAGTGGAAATGCCAAAGTACAATGGATGAGGGGACCCCGCCAGGTTCCTTCAACTCTTCGATGCAGCATGTGCTGGCGGCGACCAGTCAAATGAAACCAAAGCCGCTTGGTTCCCGATGGCCCTAATCGATGAGGCTTCGGAATGGTACCTCGACCTTCTCATAGAAGAGAGAGCCACATGGGCACTGCTATCTGACCAGTTCAGAAGAAGATTCCAAATAGAAAGGTTGCAAGATGACCCCACATTACAACTTGACAATACAGATATGTGCAAGAAAGAAAAAGGCAGAACATACCTAGGAAGAATGAAAAGATTAATAGCAAAATGTGATCCCCATCTGGACAACAAGTACCTCATAGCATGGTTCATCTCTGGCTTGAAAAAATCCATTCGCAAGGATGTGAAAAAAGTCAATAGCTATGCACATTTCAACGACGCTCATGAAGTTGCAATTGACATTGAGGACGGCATGACCGATTTTGACAGCGACAGTGGTGGCTATAAATCAAGTCATCGCAATAAGAAATCTTCAAAGAAGGGAAGCACTCGCCACAAAGATTGCACCACCGAAGACAGAGTGGAAGCCATGGCCCTAAGAGTAAAAGAAGAAATGATGCAGGCCATCGAGCAAAAGTTGTGTGTCTCTCAACCACCACAATATCCACGGAGAGAAAATATTTGGTGCCCACATTGTATGGCCAACCATACAACCAATGAATGCCGAATCTTGAGGAACAAACTCAACCCACCAGAAGTGGCTTAGCCCCCATGCTTATGGTGCCCCATTTGCAATGCTGCAGGGCATAATGTAAATACTTGCTTCTACAATATGAGGGTAGCACAACCCCGGCCCCAACAATACCAACAACAGCCGCAAATCCCAGTGTACAGACAATCGGGACTTGCACCTAATGCACAAGTGCCACATCTCAACCTACTCTCGGTGAGAACACAAGTGCCTCAACTAATGAGGAATCCCAATCCTCCGCAATATCCACGGGCTCCCAATCTTGCTCCATTAGTTTCGGTGCAACAACTCCAAACTGAAGAGCAAGAACCTCACTATGAGTATGAAACAGAATACCCTATGTACTACATGGATGGTGCTGAAGGACTCATCTCGGTATATGCAAATCAAAGTAAGACCCACCATATATCGACAAGTGTTTTGGTTGTGGAGAAAACCACCGCATAGTAGAATGCCCACATAAGTGTAACCCCGCTTCATTCCAACCTGTGTGCAAGAAACGCAGAGTTGGGCATGCTTGCATGGACTTCCCACTAAGAACAAAGCCTCATCCAACCACGAAAGTAAAACCTGAAGTACCCCTGGGGATGACAAGTGTGGAAAATCACAGTGTGGCAACATGAAGTGTGGCATCACAGCCAGTGTTGATCATAACAAGAAAACAAAAAGAAGCGGCACAGCAAAAACTCCTTTTCACTCAAAAAGCAAAGAGCCCTCTGGCAAAACAAGCCATGCCAATCCCACAACACAGTGAGACCATGCCTAGCACATCCACGGAAAGTGCCACCCAAGGAGCCAAGGAAGCATACCCTAATGCTGAAACTGAAAAGATGCGCTACCAAGCCTTGAAGCAATGGGTTCAATAAGAACAAGAAAAATTTAAGGTAGACAGGATGGCAGCAGCAGAGGTCACAGCACCATCAGCACCTAGCATTGACACAGTGATTGATCCCAACAACTTCCAAGAGGTAATAGAGCAACATGCAAAACATCCCCAATTGGATGGCACCACACTAGCAAGCTTGATAAGTTTCCTAGTCACGATGCCAATTGGGACCTTACTAAGAAATTGCCCTACAATGTGGGAAAGTTTCAAGGGATGGATAGAATCTTCACAATACTTCCCCCCACCTGAAGAAGAGGAAAAGACAATTTCGGTAAAATTCGGTGCTCGGGATGACATAAAAAATGTAACCATCCCGATGGAGCATAAAGCCTTTGGTCAATACCTGACAATAGTGGACAGTGGAGTCAGAGTAAACATTCTGGAAAGAGAGCTATATGAAGAATGGGGCCTACCTCCAATGTAGAAGGCCACATTCAACATCCACCTAGCTGACCACACAAAAATGAAGCCATTGGGTATCGTTGAAAGTGTATCAACAAAAATTGCTGGAGTAAGGTTCACGCTCCAGTTTACTATCTTGGATCTTCCCAACGGCACCACAGCATACTAGATATTGTTGGGAAGACCATGGCTTCGAGAAGCGTCGGTACTCCATGATTGCGGCACCAATAGGATCACTATCCAAAATAGAGAAACCGTTGTAAAGATAAATCTGGGAACGGGGGAAATCAAACCCACTATTCTTAGAAATGTTGAACTTGACCCTTCTTCCACTACAGCCACCATGCATCCCCTAAACCTACCAATGCACAAAAGCCTATAAAAGGGGATACACAAAGTGACATCAACAATTGGATACAGATGTTGGCTACAATAGATAATTGTAAAACAACACATCTAATGTTGCCAGATGTTGATGCCCAAATGATACAACTAGAAACACCAATCTGGGACGATGAATCAGGAGTAGTGGAAATGCCAATCTTCATGATAGGCGTCGAATGGGACAATGACCTTGAAGAGTCCATAATAGAAGGCTACGGTGTCAACATAAAGTGGGATTTGGAAATAGAATCTGATAACGCATCCTTGGAAGGCCAAGTATTTGACAATGACTTGGCAATCCTATAGGCACTCATGGCCATTGAATTCCCCAAGATCGACCCTCCATCATAATCCAAAAGCAACCAGTCCAAGAAAAAGAAGGAGGGTGTATAGCGCCACAAGGCCAAGATAGAGCATTTCAATGAATTCGAAAGAATGCAGACAAGAGTGGTAGAATTGTACTTGACTAAGCCCACAAAAGCACTTGAGTCCCCAAATATTAAATGGGATCCTGAAGGGCTTGAAGGTCTTTGTATGGCCGAAGAACCACTCCTTGGGAGTGCAAGTCCTATTGAAAATCCATCATTGGTCTCACTAAGCAAAAAGCTTAGAAAGTTCAAACCCAATGTGAGAATGAAGAGTGAAAAGGTGAATAGTAACAAAAAAGAACAAGGGAACATAGGTGAATTGGACCAAACATATTCCAGTGGAGTTAGCAGCCAAGCAAGCACCTCAAAGTGCCATGAAGGCCTAAGGGAAGTTCCTAATTACTTCAAAAACTACACTAGAGGAGAAGCAACAATAGCAATGCCTAGGCCAGTTAGGGAATAAGAGCTCAAAGAAACATATAATATTGTGGATACTCCAATTTATGAAGGACCAACCAAGACAAGGAAACTGAATCTTGCCTTGAACGGTGAAGAAGAAAAGCATGTGTACATCGGTGAATAGCTCACTCTAGATGAAGAAAATGAATTGAAAGCATTGCTAATGGAATATAGAGATTGCATGGCTTGGTCCTACAGAGAAATGAAAGGGATTTCCCCAGAAGTTGCAGTACATACTATACCAATAAGGGAAGGATCCAAACCAAAGGTATGTGGACCTTACAAGACAAATACCAAGTATGGCACCCATGTCTATGAAGAACTAGAAAAACTACTGGAGGCTGGTTTCATTGATGAGATCGAGCATACCGATTGGGTGTCACCAATTGTGATTGTTCCTAAGAAAAACAAGAAGCTCATAATATGTGTGAATGTCAAGAACATCAATACAACAACAATCAGAGATCATTATCCCCTACCATTAACTGAAACACTGTTAGAAAGGGTGGTAGGATTTGAAGTGTACAGCTTCTTGGATGGGTTCAGCGGGTAAACCAAGTACAAATTGCAACTCAAGATCAGACAAAGACAACATTTGCCATAGAATGGGGTTTTTTTGCATACAGAGTCATGCCATTTGGCTTATGCAATGCCCCATCTACTTTTCAAAGGGTAATGTACACCACCTTCAAGGAATTTCTCAACAAGTTCCTACAAGTCTTTCTCGACGACTTGTGCGTACACTCAGGAAAAAAGGATCACTTGAAATGCCTTAAAGAAGTGCTTAAAAAATGCAGGGAGTATGGAATCTCTTTGAATCCTCTAAAATGCCAATTCTTGGTCACACACGGAGTAGTCTTGGGAGACATAGTCTCTCGACATGGGATTGCAAATGACATGGACAAAATAAAGATCATCATGGAACTTCCCGCCCTGGTAAATGCCAAGGGAATTCAAGTCTTCATGGGACATGTTGGATACTATAGAAGATTCATACTGATGTATGCCATGATTACAAGGCCCCTATACAAGCTCCTAGTCAAATTCATTTGGATAGACAAATGCGAACAAGCATTCGAAACCCTCAAGTGGAGATTGATCACAACCCCTGTTCTAATGGCACCAAATTGGGACATAGACTTTCATGTACACACTGATGGTTCCAATTATGTAGTAGGGAGTGTGTTATGTCAATTTGGCAAACACAACAAAGACTACCCAGTATACTTTGCAAGCAGACACCTAAATGATGCGGAGGTGAATTACACCACAACAGAAAGAGAAGCCTTGACAATGATCTACAGCATGAAGAAATTTCGACACTATCTATTGGCTACTGACTTTATCTTCTACATAGATCATCAAGCCTTATTATATCTTGTGAATCGGCCATGTACCATAGGCCAGAACACTCCATGGCTTCTACTGCTACAAGAATTCAATTTCAAAATCGTGGTGAGAAAGGGAGCTCAACATTTCACTGCTGATCACATGTCATGATTGAGGACATGAGAAGAGCTGGAAGGAATAGAAGATGACCTACCAGATGCCACATTATTTCAAATAGACGCTATGCCTGATTGGTGTGAAAACATCATTGGGTATTTAATGGCAGGAAGACCACCTCCTAAAATGAAAGCAGTGGATGCTAGGAAACTAATTCTAAAAGTTGCACCCTATCAACTCATTGCAGGACAACTATACAAGATGGGCAAGGACCAGGTTTTAAGGAGATGTGTGATGCCACATGAGGTCATGCCAATCCTCAGTGAAGCACATGAAGGTATTGCATTTCCAAGGGGAAGCAACAGTAAGAAAAGTCCTTGTAGGATACTGGTGGCCAACACTTTGGTCAGATGCCTATGAATATGTCAAAAGCTGTGATGTATGCCAAAGAACTTCTAAACCACAACACAAAGACTTCAATCCCCTAACAACAGTCATTGTACAAAAACCCTTTGAGAAATGGGGGATTCATTTTGTGGGTCCCATCCATCCAGCAACAAAAGGAACATAGGCACGCTACATCATTGTGGCCATAGATTACTTTACTAAGTGGGCTAAAGCTAAAGCCATCAAAAAGGCAGATGCCAAAAGCACAGCAAGGTTCTTGTACGAGAATGTGATCACCCGATTTGGATATCCCATTGAAATTGTGTCACATAGAGACACACATTTTGTCAATGAGGTCATCCAAGAACTCTTGTCTGGATTTATGGTGATCCATAGAAAGAGCACACCTTACTACCCCCAAGGGAATGGACAAACCGAATCCACCAACAAAATCCTATGTATTGTCCTCACCAAGGTAGTAGAACCAAAGCGTTCTGATTGGGCAGAGAAACTAAATGCAGCCTTATGGGCATATAGAACCACACTCAAGGTCAGTATAGGAAATACACCTGTTCAATTGGTATATGGCCTTGAAGCTGTGGTCCCACTTGAATTTGTAATACCTAGTCTACGCATAGCAGTACAAGAATGTATGGGAGATCATGAATCGCTGAAAGAAAGACTCCACCAATTAGAGAAGCATACAAAGACTAGATTAGTTGCCTACCATGCCATGACAATAGAAAAACGAAGGAAGGCATGGTTTGATAGAAACCTCAAAGACAAAGACATCAAAGAAGGTGACCTAGTTCTACTGTACAATACCAAAGTCCACAAGGGCAAGCTCAAATTTCTAGGTCAAGGACCCTATAGAGTCAAAAAAATGAATCCCATCGGAGTTGTGCTGCTAGAAACACTGGATGGAGTCCAGTTCACAACAACAATAAACGGGAGCTGACTGAAGCACTACTACATCAACATGCAAGCCATCCCCGACAATCATGAAGATTTGGGGGTCCCAAGTCTTCCATAGTTAGGACTAGATTGTTTCATGAGCACTCACTAGCATATGTATGCCTTCACACATATAGGTAGTTTCAATCGATTTCAACCTAGGGCTCAGAGGTGATGACTGTGTCCTAGTTGCCCTATGATTCCCTTAGTGAATTAAGCATAAAGGAGGAATGCCTACCTCAGTAGTCATGCATAGCGCACCCACATGTTTCAAGCACCACAAATAAATTGCACAAATAAAAGCCCCAAGAGATAATTGTTTTAAATCCACACACACAACACCCTCATCACAAAAAGAGTAAAATGCATTAGCCACTCACAAAAGAAACATGCACTCTTGGCACTGTCAAACTGGGACCTGATTCATGTGTGCAATGCCAAGGTGAAGACATTCCAATAAGATGGGAAAAAGGCCTACAATGCCATCAACAAAGTGACACTATGCCAAACAGCCTAAGCCTCAACCTGAACAGCCCTCTTCAAATCACCAACCTGAAGAAGGACACGGTGCAGAATCACCTACCCAGAGGTCAACACCAAAATGACCACGACTAGTGGTTCTGGATAGTGACACTAATGAGGAAATAAATGTAATATGCCAAGAATAAATGCCATAGAACCAAGGGATACTAGAGGCAGGAGAAATTGAGCCAAAGCAATTGACTATGTAAGATGCAGGTGCAGAACACCTTGAGGACCAGACCAACAAAGAGCTAGCGACAGATGGAGCAATACAGCTTGTATGGCCACGAGTCTCAACGTTCGCCATGTCACCCAATGCTTACAACTTCTTGCAGTCAAAGGGACTAGGTAGTCTTTTTAAGAAGCTAAAATACTTCTCACCAACACCTGCTATGACAGAATACATTTGTGAATTCATAACATCATATAAAAGCAGAGAGTTGGAGAAAGATAAGTATGGAACAGTAACATATAAAGAAAAGACCTTACAAATCTACCTCAGTAGATCCACTATGCAGGAGTCTTTATAATTTCCAAATGCACAAGAAGAATATCCAAAGAAACATTTGGATGCAAGATTCTCTGAAATTCAGGATTTATTCCCACCTAACACAAAGTCACAAAGCGAGGGAATACGCCATGATATGATTCTATGCCCCATATGCAAAGAGGCAGCTAAGTTTTTGGCTGCCATTTTCAACTATTCAGGAGTGAGAAAAAACTATATGTCAGTAAAAACTCTTACACTCCTTGGTAGAGCAAAACTACAAGATTGGGGGCTCAACACATATCCTTGCTGCTAACCAATTATGTATCCACTACCCATAATGGCAAAAGCTACATTGCCCATCTATTGGCCATAATAATTGGGTTTGCAATAGAGCAAGAAGATGACTCTACATCCCTCTCAACACAAGATATAGAGGACTTTGAAGCATTGATGTTATCACCAGAATAGGAATTAGACCCTCCATCTACTCTTAATGAGGATAGCATGGAAGGGCAACAATCTGAATAGACTCTAGAAAATGACAATGTGGAACTCTGCCAAAGAATACTGCAACTGTTCAGTCTTGCTCCCGCAACAGAAGGACTCGAGCATGGAAATCCAAGAGGACACCATTCCACATAATGACTTTGCAAGAGAGCCAAATAGCATACCTCTCCAGGAATCACAAGTCACCAATGTTGACGACTCCCATGACTCTAGAGTCACAACCTCCAAATGTCTCTAGTGGCACCATACAATAGACTATTGTTCAAGGCATAGATAAAAATTCCACATGGGCACATGGGAATCAACTGTATGTCCAATACAAGCAAGGCCATAGCACATTCCAAATCATACAACATCATAGCCAACAGTTACTACAATGGTCTCAATTATTTGCTACCATGGTGTCAGATGAGCAGGAAAGAGAAATGGAAAGACAGATGCTCCCATCACTCCAATCCAAGTTGCAAAGTGCCGAGACTGAAATTATGAAGCTCAAGGAAAGCATGGCAGAAAAAATACAGCAACAACTCCTTGCACACAATGCTCTAGCAGAAAGTAGAGAGGATGCCCTACAAGCCATGGTTTCTCTCCAAGATAAACACCTACAGCTATCTAAGGCCTTGAACCAAAAGCAAAAGGTCGAGTTATCCCTCTGCCATATGCAAGCCACTTGTGATGATATCAAAAAGGAATTGGTGCAATTAAATGAAAGATTATTACTTAAAGAGGATTAGCTCCATGCCACATTAGACACAAACAATGAGTTGCAAAATAGCCTCAAAGAGGGTGAACATCAAATTAAAGCACTAGAGAAGGGAGGCATGGAATCAAGGGAGATACTTATGCACACCAAAGCAAAACTGGACACTCAAGAACAAGAGATACTCCAACTCCGCATGCTTAATGATCAAGTTCCAGGGCATCCAAAAGCAGCTCAACAATTCAATAGTCTAAAGCTTGCATACAACTCCACCTTCGGTAAGTATAAAGATAAGTGCACGGAGTGGCAAAATCAAAAAGCTATAATTTCTAAGTTGGAAATTCAATTACTGGGTCAAGCCAATGATGATGCAGAGGGGTCAGCACAATATCTTTTGATACAAGGCAGCACTACATTATACCAAGAGCATGTTGCAGTCCTCCACCAGCAAGAGGATCACCTTGAAGGAAGAATACGCATACTCTCGAAACACTTGCAAATCAAAATGTTACATGCAGTATCTGGTCTTGATTGGACCAGACCAATAAGCACAAAGAATCTTCGAGATCTATGCCAGCACATGGATGAAGACAAGAGGAATGTGTTTGTTCTCTCAGTGCATGCAAATCTCATATGGGTAAAAGCTGATGCAATACTACATTATGAATGCTTGACTCATGCTTGATGGGAAGCCCCCCTCTTTGGGTAATAGCTGGACTCCTACCTTTACTACAACAATCACTAGCAACTTCCATGGGATATAACTCCCAGAAAAATCCAAAATTAAAGCTATCAAAATGCCTACTAGAAGTGACAGGGATTTGCCAGAGGAGTATGTGGTCTACCTTCAATCTAATCTCCCCCCTTGAACTCCCTCCTCCTCCTCCTTCGTCCCTCTTTCTTCCTCCTCCTCATCCTCCTCCCTCCTCCTCCTCCTCCTCCTCCTTCCTCCCTCCCTTTTCCTCCCTCCTCTTCCTCCTCCCTTCTCCTCCATCTCCTCCTCCTCCCTCCTCCTCCTCCTCCCATCTCCTTCCCCTTCCTCCTCCTCCTCCCATCTCCTTCTCCTTCCTCTTCCTTCCTCCCTCCCTTCTCCTCCCTCCTCCTCCATCTCCTCCTCCTCCTCCTCCTCCCGGTACCATACGATAAACCGTAGTGGACCCCCCGGGTCCACTCCTCAACCTTGGACTCCTCCTAAACCTTGCAACCCCCTCTGAATATCAGGTTTCATTAACTATTCATTCATTTTGAAGTGTTAAATTCTCTAATATAGTATTAATATGAATATGAATGTCATACAATTCATTTAGGATTCATTGACTATTCATTCGTTTCGGAGTTCACATAGATTTTTGTGACATCACCCCATGTATTTGTGATTCTTTCTGTAACTTCCATGTATGGAAGACATTGATCGCACATTATCTTTGCATATCTTTGCTAGAGTTCCAACATGCTGATAGAGAAGACTACCCACCTCAGCTGAATGATGAGAGGTGGACACTTAAGGGGTTCACCTCAAAAACTTTTAGTGTACCACATGCATTCAAAAGGAGGGGTATTTTAATTAAACTTTTTGAAAAAATTTAACAGGATTACAATAGTAGGAGGGGTTTTTTAATTCAACTTTAGAAAAAAATAACTTAGTTCATAAGTAAAGAGGGATATTTTTATTAGGGAAAAAAAATAAGTCGATGGGTTTTCTAAATACCCCTTGAATGCACGTGATACATGGGGTTTCTTCGGAGTGCACCCCCTGAGGGTGGACATGAAGATCGTATGAAAGAAGAATGAGAAGGCCAAGCTCAATGAACTCTTTCTCTATTTAAGTGTAGTGCAAACACAACTAAGAGCCCATTCTGAAATCTAGCCCCAAAAATCTATAGATGGATCCACCTAGTGCGAATCTATGGCATACCCAAAAGACTTTGGAATGCTCATGCTCTATTTCAGAATACTGTTGGATGACCTCCATGTAGAACCAGACTTGGAGAAGAGGGAGGATAATAGCTACAAGGAGGACATGCTTTACAATTGGTTGTATGACTTGGAGTTGGAAAGGATAATGAATATTGATTTCCTTGGCTATCCATTTTTGTGCTCCTTTAAGGTATTTGTCAATATCATGATGTAGGTTTCTTTTGGCAGAACATGATGGCAAAAGGTTGTATAGAGCACCAAGATTAGGATGAAGAGGATCCTGAGGGAAACGAGGAGTTACTACGGGCATACAATTGGCAAAGGCAAGCAAGCAGTTGTTGGTTTAAGTGTGTAATGAGGTCTATGACCGACAGTGCATCAAACTGGCCTAAAGAGTTGTCGAATTCTTGCTACAGAGAGGTTAATAAGATAGTCAAGAGTTTGGAATTTCCCTGAGCCGCAAAATATCCTTGTCATTTTTTTAAAGTAAAAATCTTGTAGGCATTTCTTTGACTTGTGGACTTTATCACACTGCCATCATTCGTGATCTATGGTGCTTGTAATACCTAATTTTGTGTCAACTTACTTCCATGTTAATACATAAATGCCTCTGGAAAGATAGTTGGTTTATTCTTAGTGTCAATATTATGCGAGTGTAATATTTTGTGAGCATATACAAATTATCTCAAGTTTGCCCGAGTAAACTTTTTACCGATCTTATTTTAGTCAACCAAAGTAAACTCAGATTTAACACATGATTGCTTAATACACGATGTGGATGAAGCAATGAAATAGTAGGACTACTCTAGTATATTAAGTAGCCTAGTGGCTGAAATTCGACAGTTAAAGATAACCAACCTAAAGGGTACTGTTCTAGCATAGCACTTTGTAACAAGTTTTAGGATAGCATGATAGTAATGCAGGATAAGTGGTTGCGAGTGCAGTGGTTGGTTGCACCACTAGGATATTAATTGCCAATAGTGCAGAGGTTTGCTTCTATTATTACAAGATGAATGACATACAATTCATTCGTTTAGGATTTGTCGATTAGTTATGGGATTTAATAAAACCAGTGATGTAGTTGTTTGGGATATAAAGACAATTGTGTCATAGGAATTTTGACAAGGCACGTCCTGAAGTGCTTATCCTGCTAGCTGGCCATGAAATTGTGAAGCACGTATTTTGGGATGTATTGAACCACATGACCTAGCTCCCTCGGCTGAATGCTCTTAGTAGCTATCTCTTTTTATCGGCTCCTTCAACATTGACATTTTCAAATCTTGTCCGCTTTAGAGCACCATGGTTGTCTTCTCTCATTTCTTAAGTCATCTTTGACTTTCCTGATGTACCAGGGCTTACAATGCTCAAAGCTCCTCTGCCCAATTGAAATGTTAAGATTATGATCCATAAACATGAGATACAACTCCGTCTGTTGACCTGACATGCAGAACCAATAGTATAGTGAGTCCTTTTTGTACTACTAAAATAATATAAAACACAAAACTCACAAAAACGCGGTCTAATTAAAGTAATCAACCTAGGGGAAAATAAAACAATTTCAATCCATGGGCTAGTTTAATATAGTCACATATAATGAATCTAAATTGAACTAATATCTAATAATTGAACTAATCAAGCTACTAGTAAAACAAAATAATTTCAACCATCATGCTTGTTTAGGACAGTCACAATTTCAACTATCGGGCTGGTTTAGGATAGTCACTATTTCAATTACACGGTTTGGTTTAGGATAGTCACAATTTCAATCACCAGTCTGGTTTAGCACACAGTCACAATTTCAACCACCGGGATGATTTAGGACACGTTTAGGAGAGCGATAATTTCAAATATTGGGCTGGTTTAAGACACTCACAATCTCAACCAGTGGGTTGGTTTCAGAAACTTGTGAAGAGAGTGGGAGAGAAGGAAGGAGTCTCACTTGTAGCTTTCTCACATACACAATGGGGGAATACACACAAAGGTGGAGGCTGAAAACAGTTTTCCTCTTCTTAGTTGTGAAATCCAAAAGAGTTCTCTAAGTACAAAAGGAATAGGTGAACCCTATATGTGGGTATCAAACCAAACTCAACTAACTAAGGTGGCATACTAACTGAGCCACTAACTAGAGTACATAAAGATAGCTGTCATCTAGCTATTATTCATGGGCAGTGTACCAACCACATTTATTTTCATAATCAGTCTACAGATGAATCAGCTTAAATTGAAGAAAATGCAATCAATGCGATTTGATAGTAAGCATACCTCACAATACCACTGATCTTAAATATAGCATTTCTAACATCTTCTTGTAAGCACCCTTTTATTGTAATTGGGAGGATGAACTATCAAAGTAACAAAGAAGTCATGTCAACAATATAACATAATCATAATTACGCTAACGCATCATGATTATTGGTACACTAATTCTACAGCTTAGAATACCTGTAAGACCTTGTGCCAATCATGGGACTTGAGCCCACTAAGCTTATTGTCCTTTGAAAATACTCCTTTCAAGCAATGCATGTACCCTATCGGTGTTTGAAAAGAGGCAATGTCCGCCAGTCGGTGACATAAATGCACAACGGTCACCCTAACATATCACGAGTGGAGCTCGATATCTCAACATTCCCCCTTAAGCTCAATCCCATTTCCGACGCACCAAGCAGGTCTCTGAACTTGTGCAGCTTCTCTGTGCCCAATGCCTTCATGAATACGTCAGCTACCTGATCCTCTGTGCTGACATAAACTAGATCAATAAAACCTATTAGAACCTTCTGCCGCACATAGTGATAATGCACCTCAATGTTCTTTGTTCTAGCATGATAGAATGGGTTATTTGCCAAGTGTATACTGCTCATGTTGTCACAATAAATGACAACTGGCCCATCTGTAGACTGATGCATATCATAAAGTAGCTTATGCAACCAAGTTACCTCACATGCAACCATTGTTGCACCCTTGTACTCAGCCTCTATGCTCGACAAGGCAACTGTAGGCTATTTCTTGCTGCTCCAAGTGACTGCAGCACTCCCAAAAGAGAACATATATCCATTGGTAGATTGTCTATCAGAAATACTACCAGCCCAATCAGCATCAGTGTATCCATGCAACTGTATCTAAACCCCAGTCTCATAAAATAGTCCATACCGCAATGTGGACTTCACATACCTCAGTATGTGTCTAGCTGCATCCAAATGCGGTTTCCTTGGAGCCTGCATAAACTGACTTACTAACCCAATAGTATAGCTTAAATCTGGCCTAGTAATAGTCATATAAATCAAACTTCCTACTATGCATTTATACATAGTAGGTTCTTCTAGAAGCTCACTTGCATGTGCGCTTAGCACATTATGCTCCAAAGGAACTGAAATAGGCTTACAGCCTGTCATCCCATATTTGGATAGCATGTCCAATTTATACTGTCTCTGCAAGAGCCATATCCGACTTGTGGATCTAATCACCTCAATGCCCAAGAAATAACGCATCTCTCCCAAATCCTTGATCTCAAACTTCTGCTTCAATAGCATTTTCACATGAAGAATATCTTCATCACTATCACCTGTGATGATCAAATCATCAACATAAATGACAAGCAGCATAATACCTTTCTCTATTTTTCTCACATAAAGTGAGAAATCTGCCTTGGAAATCTGAAAGCCAATCGTGACAAGATACTATCCTATCTTGTTAGGCCATTCTCTTAATGCTTGCCTCAAGACATACAAGGCTTTCTTCAACCTGCAAACAAACTCAGGATGAACAGCATGAACATAACCTGGTGGCTGCTCCATATAGACCTCTTCTTGCAAATGACCATGCAAGAAAGCATTCTTTACATCCATCTGATGTAAAGACCATTCCTTTGATGCAGCCATAGCAATGACTGCTCTTATAGTTGCCATCCTTGCAACCGAACTGAATGTTTCTTCATAATCAATGCCATATGTCTGTGCATACCCCTTGACAACTAATCTTGCCTTGTATCTGTTCACAAAACCATCTGCATTGTGCTTCACCTTATAAACCCACTTGCAACCAATTGCATTCTTGTCTTTAGGCAAATGCACCAATTCCCATGTAGCATTTGCTTCCAAGGCATCCATTTCTTCATCCGTGGCTTTCTCCCATTTTTCTTTTCCCATGGCTTGCTCAAAAGAAGTGGGTTTTGGTTCTCGTATCACTTTGACCATGTAGGCATAGTGAATGGCTGTAAATCTATCATATTTCAGCCTATCCACAGGATACCTAGCTCTAGTAGACCTGTGCGAAATAGGCTCACGACTAGGTGCTCTCAAAACATCCCTGGTCTTCCTTACTCTAGGTGTAACAACAGAAGGAATACCCAACTCATCATCAAGGCTCTGTTCTAAGCCACGGGATTCACCATCCACATAAGAGTGACCTGCATTCACATCAACCATGGGCTGATCTACTTTCTCTTTTCCTTTCTGTGATACTTGCATACCACTATCTGCATTGCTTTGAAGAGATTCTCCTGATCTCAATCTGCCTGTCCATGGCAAAGTATGTGAACCACTGCTAGAGGACACTCCAGGTCCACTAATATTTTGTGATTGCTGCTATGAATTTTGTGCAGCATTACCATTTTGTGCATCTACATCATCAATCATATTTACTGGTTTATACCAGCTGCTCATCTCATTAAAAACAACATCTTTGCTCACTGTAAACTTACTAGTAGAACGGTTATAACATCTGTACCCTTTCTGCTACAGAGAATAACCAATAAAGATGCACTTCTCAGCTTTTGGATCCAACTTGGATCTCAACTCATATGGCACATGAACATAGGCAATGCAAAAAAAAAAATCAAATGAGAAATATCTGATTTCCTACCAGTATACATCTCCTCTGGCATCATGCCATGTATTGCTGTAGTGGGAATCCTCTTCATTATGTAGACTGCTGTAGCAATTGCTTCAACCCAATAATAATATGGCAGGTCTTTTTTGGTGAGCATGGCACGAGATACCTCTCCACCAATATGCCTGTTTTCCTTTCTGCAAGTCCATTTTGCTATGGCGTATGACTGCATGAATATTTCTGCTTTATGCCATGCTTCTATAGGAAACTTGCAAACTCATTTTTGAGAGGTACTCTCCCCCTCCATTTGACCTTAGGCATTTTATTTTATTTTGCAGTCCTATTTCTTTTTCCACCATAGCTTTAAAAGCTTTGAAATGCCCAAACACTTCACTTTTCTTCTTCATAAAATACACCCAAACTTTTTTGCTGTAGTCATCAATAAAAGTGACAAAATAATGACAGCCTTCAATCGATGCAGCTTTAGTAGTCCACACATCACAGTGGATTAATTCCAATGGCTTCTTTCTCTCTTGAACATGTCTAGGAAATGGTTTCCTTGCCTGTTTTCCAAATTGACAGGCTTCACATACCTTATGCATTTTTGCAAGCTTAAACTTAGGCAATCCTGCAACAATATTTTGGGCCTGCATTAATTTTAGTCGCTGTACATTAACATGACCAATGCGTTTTTGCTAGATATCAATATCAACTACACTGGTCCCATGTGCAAACATTGTTGCACTTAATTCAGGCATGTCCGCATCTAATGTAAACATCCTGCCCTTCTTCTTCCCTTTTGCTATCAAGCGACTTTTATTTTTCATATCCTCAACAAAGCATCCATCAGGATTAAATCTGACCTACAAGCCTTGCTCAACCATTTGACTAATAGAAACCAGGTTCTTGGTGATATTCGGGACATGAAATACATCAGACAGGTATTTCTTTTTCCCATCCTGCATAGACAAAGGAATTTTACCAATCTGCACAATAGGATGTGTAGTATCATCACCAGTCTCCACAAATCCTAGTCTTTCCATTTTCCTTGCATTCTGCATCCATTTTGCATGAGTTGTCATGTGGTTTGACGCACCTGAGTCAACATACCACACAGCATTGCTTTCTTCTGCACTTGTCATAGAATTGGTAATGTGCTGCACCATAAGCAGATGCTCATTTCTGTCATCACCCTGTCTACTAGAGGATGCATAATTGCATTGTTGCAATTTTCCAGTCATGATATCATTCTACTTTTTATAGTAGTCTTTAGCCATATGACCCATTTTACCATAGTAGTAGCATTCAACTTTACTGTTTGCATTTTGGCCTCTCTACCATCCACCACGACCTCTTTGGCTCCCCCTACCTCGAAAGTTACCACGTCCTCCTCCATAGGACTGGTTTTCTTGAATTTGCTGCATATTTTGATTTCTTCCATGGCCTCCAGATCGGCCTGCTCTACCTCTGCCTCTACCTCTTCAAGCATTTGAGTAGAAGACAGTTTCTTTTGAAGTTCCTCTTGAAGAAGATGCATCACCATTTCTCTACTCTTCAGAAATTAGAAGAGCAATCAACTCCTCAAAATCAGGAAAATTCTCACGGATGGCAATGGATGTCTAGAATTGTGCATAATCCTTTCCTTGACCATTCAATGTCACAGAAACTAAATCATCATCTTCCATTGGAAACCCAATAGAAGCAAGTGCATCTGCAATCTTCTTCACCTTCATGTGGTAGTCATTGATTCTCATATTTTCTCTCTGCACATTATGCAACTCCTGCTTGAGCTACATTTTCCTAGCTTGCGTATTTGTGCTATTACATTTTTGTCAAAGTATCCCATGCCTCCTTTGGCGTGCTTACATCTTGAATATGCACAACCATAGAATTTAAAATACTGATAGACAGCTAGTACATAACTTTTTTGGCTCTCTCATGCTAGCCTTTAAATGCCTGCATTTCCTAATGATTGGGAACATTAGGAAGAACTGGTTCTTCTTCAGTTCCAATAATGAACTCCCAATAGCCTTTTCCCATAAGAAAATTCATCATTCTAAACTTCCATGCTTGGAAGTTGTTCTTGTTAAGCTTTTCAGTGATAATTTGTGAAAGAGCATCAGATGCCATTACAAAACACTGCAAAAAATATTCTGTCACTGCAAAAAACACAACTTCTGCCTCACAAGGGGAAATCTCCAAAATTGATGAAAGTGGTTTTTGACCACACAGTCACTTCGTAGTGACGATTTTGCATCAACAGGAAATAACAATGATTCTGTCACTCCCAATATCTCTGTGCACAGGCATACGATGCAATTTATGCGGCAACTTTTCATCGACTTGTAGAATAGTGGTCGCATATAGCAAAAACAGTGTACTTTTCTAAGAGCCTACGGAAAACTTTCACCACCAAAATGGGCCCCGAAATGGCCTGTAGCATATACTTCCCTCTCACCACACTGCAAAGGGAGTCCCAATCTGAGACAATGTACTCTTGCACTTTCCAGCTATGCTACCTGCAAGGATTTGCTCCCAAACTCGAAAAAGGAAAGCAACACTGATCCTCTTACCAAGACACCGCGAACTTGGTTTGCTTTCTTGAGCTCCTTACCATGAACTAGGCTCTAATACCATGTGAAGAGAGTGGGAGAGAAGGAAGGAGTCTCACTTGTAGCTTTCTCACATACACGATGGGGAAATACACACAAAGGTGGAGGCTGAAAATAGTTTTCCTCTTCTTAGTTGTGAAAGCCAAAAGAACTCTCTAAGTACAAAAGGAATAGGTGAACCCTATATGTGGGTCTCAAACCAAACTTATCTAACTAAGGTGGCATACTAACTGAGCCACTAACTAGAGTACATAAAGATAGCTGTCATCCAGCTATTATTCATGGGCGGTGTACCAACTACATCTACAGCTAACAAGTCCGTGACATAAATGCACAATGGTCACCTTGGCATATCATGAGTGGAGCTCGATGTCTCAACAAAACTGTCACAATTTCAACCACTAGGCCAATTTAGCTTGATGGTCTCAACTTCACATACTAGACAATAACAAGTATGCTCCAAGTATGTTGCTTTTCATTTTTAATTTTCACAATTTCAATCACAATTTCAATAAGTAAACTGATGTTTGGCTTGAACCAGCATCGGGCTGCATCGAGCTTGTTTAGAATAATCACATTAAGTCTAAGACATCCTGGTCTAGAAATCAAGTGGTATATGACCCAAATAGTAGGACATTAAATTTAACTCATTTAAGTACTAAAAAACACAGTATTTTCAACCATTGGGCTGGTCAACAACTAATGTTTGTTCAACCATGCTGGTTCAAGACAATCACATAACTGGTGATTGAGCTGGAGTAATCACGATTGCATGATGTTCCAACCATTGATCAGGTTTACTTAAATAACAATATATTTCTTTTCTGTTGTGAAACATATTGCTGTTAATTTTTTCTCAACCATGACCATGGGGCTGGTCAACAACTAATGTCTATTCAACCACACTGGTTCAGGATAATCACATAACTGGTGTTTGAGCTGAACCAGTCATGGTTGCATAATGTTCCAAACACCGAGCTGGTTTAGGACAATAACACTAAGTCCAAGGCTAATTTAAGAAATGAAACAAGTAAACTATCTCAGAGCTCAATCACAAACAACCATCAGGATGGTTTAGGCAGTGACTGACCTGTGTTGTATCAAGCATGTGTATGATGTGCTCATCAAACACCTTGCGTCCTATTTGCTTTTTATAGATGTACTTTCTATTTTGAGAAACTCTTGTATTTTCATGCCAAAACATCATCACTCTAGCAATGACTTCCATACTTAGGCTGTCTCTCCTTTTTTTATGTTTTGTTGAAGCCCACAAATTTTTCAAATTGGGATGATCATGCATTGCTTCTGCTCTACATTCAACCACTAGAGCCACGTTGGTCCTTCTGATTGACAACATCTTTGACATTGTGCACCCAAGCCATTTCTCCTTTGTTTCAGGGGACCCCAACATAGCTAACGTCGCCCTCTTTGCAGCTAGTTAATCTAAGCTGTGCACCCCTCTCACTTTTTGTAGACCATTTCTTAAGTTAGAAAGTATCACCTCTTAGACGTGCATCTCCTGAGGTGATGGTAGGGTTGTTAATCTACGAACTTTATGGTGTATGCTAAAGCTTATGAAGACTCAAGACTATTATTGCCATAAATGGCTTGATGTTGCTATCTCGAATGCTCCCACCAATTGTGACACCAAAGCTCATGTTCTTCACTCCAATGGTTATGATCGAATGTGTGCTTTTGGAACTACTGAACTTGCTACTGCTTTACAAGGATTCTTCTTTCTTCTCGTTCGTTATTTCTCCCTTTGCAAATGTTGTAAAAGTGTCTTTCGTTGCCATTTTGATATCGTGCCATTTCTTTTCTTGACCCACAATCTGTTCCTTGTGCCTTGACCGGTTTAGCTTTCCTGTCTCACAACCTCTATTTGCTTCTCTTGCAATCCATGGCGAGCTACATGTTGCTATTGACATCATGGCCACGATTAGTCCTAAATAGACCCAGAGAAGCTAGCTTGTGAGGCAAGCAAAGAATATAAGACAACTTACCGAAAAGAAGACAATGCCAAACCAAAGTCTGTGCAATATCACATTGAGGTGTGTGCAGGTTGTAGGGCATTTGTAGGGCGAGGGCACGTTTCAAGTACTTGTTATTCCAAGATTTGATGGGTGGGAGGTGTGAAAATTAAAAATTTGTGGGAGTAGCAAAATTTTCAGCCATCGGGTTTCCTCCCTCTGGCGATACATGTCAGTAGAATTGGATATCCCAAACAAGTGCAATGTAGCATAAAATCCTTCAAAACACAAGTAGGCCAAAGGACACGCTATCGGGTTTGATGCTGTGTTTTATGAAATGCAACTAGATCCGGGCAGGTAGCTGTATTGACTCAAGAGTATGTTTTCTTTTAATTTCATAATTTTAGCATATAACTACATGTTAAAATTGGCTTTTGCACATACCAATTTAAGACTTATGGCACATAGCACTTTGCATTCCGCATATAGCACTTTGCATTATGCACGTAGTACTATTGATTTAGCACATAACCACATACTTTTGTGTGGGAGAGTTTGCACACTTTCTCTCCAAAAATCATAAGACCAAGGAGTGCTCTCTTTCTTAGGGTTCATTTCAATTTGCATTTATTACAAAGCAATTTGAATTTTGTAATAGCAATTTGAATTTGGCATTTGGCTTATAGTACTTTACATTTAGCACATAACCACACATTTGTGTGGGAGGAGAGTTGGCACATTTCCTCTCCAAAAATTATAAGACCAAGGAACATTCCCTTCCTTGGGTTCAGTTTAATTTTCATTTGACACAAAGCAATTCTAATTTTGCACATAGTAATTTGAATTTGGCACATAGCAATTTGAATTTAGCACATGGCACCTTTGCATTTGGCTTATAGTACTTTGTATTTAGCACATAACCACACAGTTGTGTGGGGGGAGAGTTGGCACACTTCCTCTCCAAAAACTACAAGACCAAGGAACGTGCCCTTCCTTGGGTTTCATATATATTTGCATTTAGCATATAGCAAATTGAATTTGGCACATAGAACTTTGCAATTGGCAATTAGCATAGAGAATTTTTCATTTACATTCAATAAATATCACTTTGCATTCGTAGTATACGCAATTGGCTAGTCTATGCACTTAAAAGAAAAACTAGTATGAAAGAAAACTTTACCTTTGAGCAATTGAGAATGATGGGAAGATGAGGATCACACTTTAATTATCAACATAGCAAAGAACAATTAGTGACAACTAATGGCTCCTCAGCCTTGCGGTCCCTTCGTGTAATGTTGCTGCTCTTGAGCTGCATTTTACATGTCCATCTGATTCGCTTGCTCATAAATGGCTTACAATGTATTCGAGATGCCTTTTAGTTGACAGCCACCCACTCTTCATGACGTAGGTTTATTGGAAATCAAAATTCAAGTTGTGGAAGCAAATCAGTGCTCTTACTCCATTTCTTGATCATCTGCAAGGAAAGCTTGCAATTCATTCCGCTTCTTCGAGTTACTCCAGATGTTGGTAAACAAAACCGTGTGAGGAATTGTGTTCAATACATTCGAGTTGGTAAACAAAACCGTGTGAGGAATTGTGTTCAATACATTCGAGCAAGCGAAGTGAAGGACCTACATTCTCTTAAACTACATGCATGCAGACAAAGGAAATTGCAGCAAAGTAAGGGACCTACATTCTCTTGAACTTGAACTACCATTCCATCTCGATGAAACAAAATCAAGCAGCATCTTCTAGGATCCATTTCATCGCTCCTCCCCCACGAAGCAGAGCTTTCGCAATGAACTTGCTTCTAGATTTTGGGACGAAATCAAAATACTCAAGCAACACGAGATCAATCCCTTTCTTCACTCATCCATTCCATAGCAGAAAATTCTCGTATCATTCGTACTCAACTCCACAACCCTCCCCTTCTGAATCAGATTGTTTGCAAAACGAGTTTGGTAGTTAAGCAAATCAAGCAAGCAAAGGAAGCATAGTAAGAGGCTTCCACCAAAAGAGCTTCCTATGATCCTCAAGTGCCAAAGCCTTTACCATAGCCACGACTGCTTCCACTACCTACGGTCTTGGTTTTGCCTTCTCTCGAGCCTTCATAGCAATGTAGCACGGAATCGCCACTATCGCCGATTGCACAAACTAGAAATTTTGAGGCTCTTCATCTGCATAATGACAAAAAGCAAAACCTGCTCTCGAATCTGACCCCTTCGATAAGCAACATCTCCCGTGCGGGTGAGAAGGATGTTGGGACCAAGCAACTTGAAAAGATTGATTGCTATATTCATCGGGTTACCATGGACAACAGGCTGGAGAATGTTCTTCATAGAAAGAAAAGAGGGAGAGACTTTGAGACCTATTCTACACACCCTTGAGGGCCTTGAGTCTTGCTATTGCATCCTCTTCACTCTGCATTTTGCTCACAAGAAACAAGTGCCAAGAAAGAAATCTTGCACATCCACGAGTCTCCGGAACCCCTGTCGTCACATGCATGATCTTGCCTAGCCCCCTCTCGACTTGAAATAGGTAGAATTGCATCAAACCGGTTCATCCATCGTGTTGTGCAGCTCGACCACCGCTACCCAGATCCGCGTCAAGAGAGTAGCCTTCATGGAAAGCAAGACCTAGAGAGATACAACACAGGTGGATGAATGTATCTGCAGGTTGCGTCATCCTACCTTTCACATAGCTCCACTTCAAGTATCCTATTCCTTGTTCTCGTCTTGTTCGAATGCCAAAGTTCTGCATAGGAATGTGCAGAGTCTAGCCTGCTGCTCTTTGCACTTCATAAAAAAGAAAAACATTATTGAGATTTAAAAATTGAATTTGAAATCATGACATGTGGCTCCACGAGAAGGAAGTATTCCATTTCATGACACAATGCTACCTGCCTAATGAGATTTGGCATGCTTATGCACTACAAGGCATAGGCCCTTTTCCGATGAAAATAATGACGTTTTTCACTAAATTTTTTTTAAATGTGCGTAAACGGCGTTATTAACATCGTTATAAGCGTAAAAAAAGAACGGTTGCTATAAAGCGTCACTATATAGTGACGCTAATAAACATCACTATATAGTGACACTGGTAAATGTCGCTATATAGCGACAATTAACAGAACTAAAAAAAAAGCATTAGTGGGGCTAAACAGGGCCATAGCAAGCCCTGTTTTGCCCCACTAATGTTTTTTTTTTTGTAATTACAAAAAAAAGATTTTTATTACAAAATTTCCCTTGCGAAAAGGGTGATACAAAATCGCTCAAATGAAATGATAAAGCAATAAAAGCATATACATGTTGAAGATATACAACATTGTTTGTTATAAAATTGCCCTTTCGAAAAGGGTAATACAAAATCGCTCAAACGAGCCGATATACAAAATGATATACATGGCGAAGTATATGCAAACTACTACTACTACTACTACTACTCATTCGAATCGTCGTCATCGTCCTCGTCTTGCTGGCCTAATCCTTGGTCCTCGTGAGCTGTGCCTGTTCCCTAACCCTCGTCAGGTGCACCTGATCCTAGGTCCTCGTGATCGCTCGCCTCCACTGATGGGACGCTTGAGCTTTGACCCTAAGAGTGAAACCATATTAATTAAAAATTAGATTGGAACTTAAAGAATAAAACAATTTAAAAAGTGAGATTACAAGTAGGAGTAGACTTATAGTGTGCGAGCAACCACCTTAGCCCAATCGACCGTCGCTCCCATTGCCTCCTACTCAATAAACCATGGCTTTGTTCCTATGCAAAACGCGCGTTGCGTCTCTGCATCTGTAGGAAGATGACCCATCACAGCTTGTTGTGGATCCAATTTATGAGAGTTAGATAAAGTGCATGTAATATGTAGTAAAACAAATAAAACAATACATTAAATGAGAAGAAGTAGACTTACCACAGTTGCCTTGAATGCCAACCATCCGCCTGCACCACAGTGCGAAGTACCTACGGCATCTAGCCGTCTCCTCATAGCCCTCCTATGACCCTCGAACATTTTCGGATGGTCCCTATTCTGCTTCTTGAAGAACTTCCAATCAGCTTTGTCTGCCCAGCTGGGTTTAGCCATCCACTTTGCGATGGAAGTACGCAAGGTTGATCTATGATGCTTCAAGACCAAACCCATGCGCTCTCACATATAATTCTCATTGAACTCCCAATTTGTCGGGTTAGGGTATTTTTGTTTTAATTCATCGATGACCGCCTACTTCTGTTGGTCAACTTGATACTACCAATCAGCAGCAATGCCACTCTTGAAGTGGTGGCTCATCAACCGCCTCATGGTGGCCATCACTGCTTTGCCCTTTCTATCTTCTATTATCTCTTCGACAGCCGTGATTTGATAGGAGAGGTCCTCGATTGGGTAAGGAGGACTCATGGTAGTGGTAGAGTCAGAGCGAGTGGAAGTTGTGCCAGTGCTTCCGGAGCGAGGAGTAGCAGTGGGAGTAGGAGAGGGCAAGAGACCTGATTGATACTATGTCTTGGGACCAAGTGGAGACCTGTAGGGATGTGAGTGTGCTGACTCATCTACATCTCCCAAGTCAACACAACATAAGTGACCCCTCCTACTCTTCCTTCCCTTATGATAGGCATGTGCAGGTGATGACCTCTCGGTCGAAGGGGCACGAGGGGATGGCTGGGCAGTAGGTCAAGCCGTTGGTGTAGGAGAGGGAATTGCTGAGGTCCTTTGAGATAGCAGAGAGAAGAATCTTGCTGCCTCCTCATCGGCCATCTGTGCTACAAACTCATTGGGACTTCTGACAAAGCCATGGGCTGCTAACAAAGGAGTTCCCCGAGGGGGAGTCGCAGTGCTACGTCCGAGAGGAGTCGGGCCAGGGGTAGGCCCCTGAGGTGTCGCGTGAGAGGAATTAAAGTCCTCTGGAGCATAGAGATCGTGATGTCTCCTCCTGCGAGGCTGTCCGTACTCATTGGACGTGCGACATGATCCCATGTCTAACATAGACACAAACACAAAAACAAAAAACAAACATAAGCATAGGCATAGGCATAGGCAAATACATATGCTTATGATCGAAAGAGGGGGAGAAAGCTTAAGCATAAAAGAAAAAGCTTTGTTTCATGCTTATGCTCATGCATGAGCATAAGAGAAGGAGACATATGCTTATGCTCATGCATAAGAGGAAGAAGACGAGACATATGCTTTGTTTCCTTTCTGTCTTCTTCCTTTTATGCATGAGTATAAGCATATGTCTCATTCTCTTATGCTCATGCATAAGCATAAGCATATGTCTCCTTCTCTTATGCTCATGCATAAGCATAAGCATGAGCTTGAGAAGGAGACATATGCTTATGCTCATGCATAAGAGAAAGAAGAGGAGACAAATGCTTTGTTTCCTTTCCGTCTTCTTCCTCTTATGCATGAGCATAAGCATATGTCTCCTTCTCTTATGCTCATGCATAAGCATAAGAGAAGGAGACATATGCTTATGCTCATGCATAAGAGGAAGAAGAGGAGACATGCTTTGTTTCCTTTCCGTATTCCTCCTCTTATGCATGAGCATAAGCATATGTCTCCTTCTCTTATGCTCATGCATAAGCATAAGCATGAGCATATGTCTCCTTCTCTTATGGAAAAAAGAAGAGAAGGAAAGGAGGAAAAAAGAGATTAAAAGAAGGGGAAAAAGAAGAGAAGGAAAGGAGGGAAAAACAGTTTGAAAGAGGGGAAAAAAGATTGAAAGAGGGGAAAAGAGATTGAAAGAGGGGAAAAAGAAGAGGGAAAAAGAAGAGAAGAAAGAGGAGAAAAGAGGGAAAGAAGAGGGAAGAGAGGGGAGAGAGGGGAAGAGAGGGTTCCTACGCCCATCATTGCAGCTAGTGCTTAAGGCGCTAGTTGTAGGCCAATGCAAATAACAAAAATAACAAAAGGAAAAAAGAGGAAGCACTTTCTTACCTGGAATAGTCCCGCTCGGTGTTTTGTGGACTGGCCCTACAAAAGAGAGGAAACACACCATTTTTCAAATAACTAGTTAGAGGAAGGAGGAGTTTAAAAAAGCAAATTCTCAAAGGGATTGGATTGAGGAGACAAGGAGAAAGAGAAGGAAAAGAAATACAAAAAAGACTAGAAGAGGTGAGTCTTCTTCTTTCACAAAATCTCGTTTTTTGTCTTTAATTCTTGAAAATCAAGCATGAAAACTAGCACATAGCCTTAGCAATACAAGGAGAAACATGCTTCAGCACTCACAAAATGAAATCTCACAAAAAACGAACCTACATTGCTCAAAGAGACTCACCTTCTTGAAAACTTCTTTTCACACAAGCAAAGAGGGAGAAGGGTGGAGAGAGAACACAAGTGTTAGGAGAGAGGTGAGTAGTGGTGAGGAGTGGAGAATAGAGAGGAGGAAAGCGAGGTCATTGGATATAGGTGGGAGGAGAGATTGCTTTCCTAAGAATAGAGATTGCTAAAGAAAGCGCTGCATTGCGTGGTTTCGAGTTTTAGCCCACAGCGTCACTATATAGCGACGCTGGTCAGTCGCTATGTAGCGACTTTTGTATTTAAAAGCATCGCTATATAGCGATGGAATAGAGCAAATCATCACTATATAGCGACGAAACAGGTAAAATGTCGCTATATAGTGATGCTTCAGGACATTTATTGTTTAAAGTTAAAAAAGAAGCTCATAGATGCTATTTTATTACTGTCAATATATTTCCTTGCAACTTATATTGTGATTTCATAAGTGTGTAGATGGAAGGGATGAGTGGAAGCTCGTCAGATGATGCGCCAATGCCCGAGAGCACAAAGTGGCTTATGGAGAGGTTGTATTTTCATTGCACTCATTGCAAGCGAGAAGTATGACATCAACGTCATATTATCATGCGCCACTTGTGGATATATGGAGAGGAGCCTGAACCAATACCCACCATTGGTATTGCACGTGCTGATGGATTATTGGTAAGTCAAAGCTATTTAAGTTTATGGTTAATATTGGATACCATTATGATATGAAACCTTGAGACAAGATCTTATATTTACACGAAATCTTAAAATAGGATGAGGAGGTTGACGAGGGTACGCATACACCTTCACACTTTGAGCAAGACTATAGTCTCCCAGATGATGACGAGGGTATGGTCAACATGATGGATTCTATTTTTAAGGGCACTACATCCCATGTGCACGTGATGTCAGTGTCTGAGTTCAAAATGCGAGAGTTGCAATCAACACAATCGTATGAGGGTGCTAGGATGTCTAAACTATGTGCTTGTCTCTCAATCTTGAATTTGCAAGTATTAATGAGGTTAGCTCTTGTATTAATTTGACTCATTATTTGGATATTGTTTGTTTTGAGAATCATCATGTACGGATTAGTGTACCGAATCATCATTATTCGAAGCCTATGTATGTTTGAATTGTGATAGGTTGCTCCAGAAGATGTTGCCGAGATGTTGCCTACACCAAATACCATGCCCGCATTGAGAGATGAAGCGAAGAAGATGCTAACAACAGTGGGTATGGATTATGATACCATCCATGCTTGCCGTAATGACTGTATTCTCTTTTGTCGTGAGCATGGAGATTTGGCTAGTTGTCCGAAATGTGGAGAACAACGATATAGAGATGACTTGCAGGATGAGCAAATACTGGTAAAGGTCTTGAGACACTTTCCCATCATTGCAAGAATATACCACATGTTCTGATGCAAATCCATAGCAGAGTTGATGACATGGCATGCATCTCATTGGTCAACTGATGACACATTGAGGATTCCCATAGATTGTGCAGCTTGGAAGCACATAGACAAATAGTGGCTGGACTTTGTGAGGGAGCCATGCAACTTACATCTTGGGCTCGCCATGCACGATGTGAATCCTTTCGGGTAACGCTCCACATCTTGGTTGACATGGCCCATAGTTGTGGTGAATTACAATATCCCACCATGGCTAACAATAAAAAAGGGACACCTCATGCTTGCACTACTTGTGCCAGGGAAGTACAAGGCAAAAAATATGGACGTGTACATGGCACCTTTGATAGAGGAGTTATAGATATTATGGAGAGAAGTGCGGGTTTTTGATATTTCTAGAGCTCCTAGACATACCAATGATATTTTGGTCAGGGGTATCTTGATGTGGACCATGCATGACTACCCAGGATATGGAGAGTGCGCAGGTACGTGGTTGTGTCTCTACATGTATAATATAGGATTATGCTTTTATGACTCTTTCGCATGTGTGTCTTATACTAACACATTCATGCACGCGTGCAAGACTTGTTACAAGTGGGTACCATGCTTGTCCTGTTTGTGGACCGGGTTTGAAATCTCTTGCACGATACTCCAAACATAGGAGGAAAAATGTTTATGAAGGTCATGCTCGATACCTTCCGCTAAACCATCTCGCACGTGGAGGTCAATTTGATCCACCACCATCATATTTGAAGGCAAGTGACTAAATTCAGGCTTGGAGGGTGAATGGAGAGGAACCTCCTCCTGGTATGAAGAGGCTATCAATCTTTCACGAGCTTCATTATTGGGGTCAGTTACAAATCAATCATCTCTTGGATCCCATGCATATCTTCGAGAATGTGAGGGATACTACTTGGGCACACTTGGTTGGTTTCAAAGACTTGAGAGGACTGTGAGAAGACTTCCGTGCTATGAATAGGATGTCTCATTTGTGGCCCCAAGTGCATGCTTTAGGAAAAGTCGTCCTCCCAAAAGCAACATGGATCCTCTCTATGAGGGAGGAGGCAGCGGTCAAGGTGGACATTGCCTCTTTTCAAACACCAACAGGGTACGTGCATTGCTTGAAATAAGAATTTTCAAAGGACAATAAGCTTAGTGGCCTGAAGTCCATGATTGGCACAAGGTCTTATAGGTATTCTAAGCTATAGAATTAGTGTACCGATAATCGTGATGCGTTAGCGTAATTATGATTATGTTATATTGTTGACATGACTTCTTTGTTGTTTTGATAGTTCATCCTCCCAATTACAAGAAAGGGTGCTTACAAGAAGATGTTAGAAATGCTATATTCAAGATCAGTGGTATTGTGAGGTATGCTTACTATCAAATTGCATTGATTGCATTTTCTTCAATTTAAGTTGAATAATATGTAGACTGATTATTAAAATATCTTACGTGGGCATGTGAAATAGGTGGATATCTCAAAGAGAGATCTCCATATCGAGCATCGAGAAGGCTAGGGTGGAATCCATCGAAGCCATATGCTTGCTTGAGAAGCACTTTCCCTCAAGCATTATGACAACTCAAGTCCACTTGCTTGTACACATATTTGATGAGGTAGCTATTACAGGTACCGTTCATAGTCGGTGGATGTTTTTTCTCGAGCGGTTTATGAAAACTTTGAAGGGATTTGAAAGACAAAGAGCAAGACCAGAAGCAAGCATGACAAAGGGATGGCTTGTGCAAGAGTCATTAGTATATATCACGGAGTTTCTTGCATCCACAGATCCCGATATGCCGCAAGCTTGGTATAACAAGGATAATGATCGCATCATTGGCGAGGTTCTTCAAGGAAAAGGGATTGAAAGAAAGATGAGCGAAGAGCAAATGGAGAAATTCAATAAGTTTTGCATCCTCAATAGCAAGGAGATGCAAAAGTGGATTGAGAGATATGAAGCGGCCAAAGCAAAAATAATAAATGCAAGGACGAGATTCAGAGTAATGTATAGGCGATCGCAACCATATCCACGAGATCTGACTCTTCTCCCCACTCACATGTTACTTGATTGGCTACAACTGGCTCTACGTAAAGCCGAACGCGATGGAGAGACAATAAATGAGCGCGAGCGAGAGTTATCATCTAGATGTATGATGCATGTAAGTTTCTTACCTCTTGATGTAATTAAGTAATTATTTGTGGCAATATACGCTATAAAATAGATGCATCTTCATTGTTTTAATGATGCTCTTTTACAGTACAAAAAGTACAATGCATTATGGTCATATGGACGACATTTTCACGTGGAATGCATGGATTCAAAGAGAGTCACGCATGATTGTGGAGTCATGGCTAACTTCACACAAGATAGCCGAGCAAGTGCTTGAGAGACCAATCTTCTCTTCTCATAGTTGGATTATTGTGGAACCATATGCGAAATCTATGAAGTTGATTTGAGACGATTTAGTATTTTCATTCTTGATGTAAAATGGTTTAGAACTATTTACAATGGCCCCATGCGAGAGGGAGAAAAGATAGTAGCAGTTTCTTTGCAATGGACTCTACCAAACTTTGGACCGATGAAAGTGATACTTTTGTTCTTCTTGAGCACTGTGAGCAGGTGCATACTAATGATTTAATTAATTGAAGCTTTCATTTTTAAAGATCCATTAATACATGTACTTAAGCATAATTTCATATATATAATTGACAACATTTGGCACCCATCTTCAATATAGGTGGTTTTTCATCCGGATCGTTCTAATCCAAGATGGTGGTACGTGATCCAAGTTGCACCACGAAGTAAGCAAATTTTTGAAGATAGAGATGTGGATATAGATATGCCACTACCAATGCCGGATCCAATTGATCCAAATGAATCTAACAAAGAAGATGAAGATCACAATATGAGCCAAGAGGAAGATACACATAATGAAATCGCATGGGAGGAAGATGGAGATCAGATATTGAAGAAGAAGACAACGATCATCAAGAATCACCACAGTTTAGTGAAAAAGATGATCAAGTACTTTTAGGTGAATGTACGATGCTAGAGTACGATGATGATATAGGAGATCAACTCGGTATAGAGTTAGAGATAGACTTGATTGGCACATTAGACTTGGCTCAAACCGTTGATGTAAATGCTCTTTATTGATTTTTTTCATGATCTCAAACTTGGACATGAATATATGAGCTTCAAAGGCTTGATGTACATGCTCTCATACTTTTATTCTCTCAAAAGATCAAACATGTATGAAAATTTTAAAAAAATTGCCATTGGAGAAAACTAACTTTTAAAGTCGATATGAGAAAAAAAACTCTCTGTAAAACGCCTGTTAATCCATACCTAATATTCTCATTTAGATGTGTCCTTGGGGTTAGCTCACGTAGTGTAATTTTGAATGATTACTTGGTTGTATGTATGTACACAATTTTTTTTTGATGTTTTTGGATAAATTACTATATCCTGTAGTCTTCAAGATGCATGCTTCACATACAATATAGCACTTGTAATGCTTTAATGGTCTTGTTACAAATACTTATTCCATAAGTTTTTGGTCTCATGTTCAAGTTTAGAATGTGTGGTACAACTTGAAGACAAATTTTGTCGATGAGAAATGCATAGGTTATGGGTCATGCAAGATACCTATATACAAAAAATTCCTTGAACCTCACAAAAAATGGCTACACCCAAGCAAACAATGACCCTTTGCGCATTTCCTTCACCATGCTACCTTTGATCATGGTCACCAAAGTGTTAACAGTACATGACCATCAAGACAAGATACATATCAAAACTCACATACTAATTAGATCACTCACGACTATTGGGGCTGCAGCCCTAATAGAGACTATGCTCAAAAGACTCTCAAAACATGAGATCAAGAAGATACACAAAACAAGGATGAAGAAAGAATGATAATTGATCGATTGATTTCTCTTGCATTGCACGCATACAAATATAGAGGATAATCACCCTTCGTTGCCCACACCATGCACCCCTTGGTATCCCTACACACGGGGGTTTCCATTTTCCGAGTGAAAACCCCCAAGTGATGAGCGGACAAAAGGTGGGAGGGGTCAAAATATATAGGCTCAAGGCATTTTTGGGGAGCAAAAAATTGCAAATTGTCTCAAGGAATATGTAAGTAAATATGAAATAGTGATGAACAAAGATAGATATAAATATACCTTTATATAATATACATATATAATGTCCAAATGGCGACTTATTTTATGACTTTCAAATATCCTTTCTTTTCCTTTCACCATTGGTAGGATCATGAAATTTTGAGCAAATATCCTCTTTACAGCTCCTCAGGATGAGCTAAGAAAAATATATAACATCTTTTTAATAGACCTCTAAGTGTATTCTACTAGAGGAATATGGTTTGAAGAGCTTGGCCCAACACTCTTCCATTGGCGGAATACCCTTTGAGAGCCTACAAAGAATGGGTCATAACTTTTGCTCCTTAGCTCATATTGAGGAGTTGTAAAAAGAAAAAATATTCAAAATTTGATGATCTATGCAAGGGTAGGCTTAAAATTATAATTCTTATAGGTATATAAGAGATAAATTGGAAATTTCAAGATGCATATGAGAGTTAAAACTTTTTCATAATTCATATTATGGTAGGAAGGAGTTCAGTAAGGACCACATTTCCTTAAAAGTACTTAGGTTTGGAGAATTGGGAATATTTTGAAAATACCTCCCTTGCCTTTCCATATTTGATAATGTATCAGAGATTAATTATGAGATTTTCAATATCCTTTTCCTACTCATCCAAGGAATATGGTATACATTGTTACATGAGAGCTTCTCAATACTTCAAATATGGGATTGCTAAAGATAAGGGAAACCCTTTTAAATTGATTGAATTACCATAATCCTCAAAAGAGAGTATGGTAGGGAGGGATTTACAAGAGTTTCTAAAGTGAACATATATAGATGATGTTCTCTAAAACGATAGTTATAATAATAAATAAGTATCTGGTTCCATAAATGAGAAATTAAGAAAAATTTTACATTCCTTTGAGAAATATACTAGCATGGTTGGTGTCAAGCATTATCGCTTGGACTTTTCTCCTTGTAGGTTTTTGCCCAGAAAATGTGCACATCCCACACACACATGGGTCTTTTGGCATTCCCCATGTAAGGCTAAACATGTGTGTTTATGCCTTAACAACAACATGATTATATAATAATGTAAATAGAAAGAGACTTACAATTGTGCACGCCCGGCCACATGCCACCCACCAAAGGCTCCAAAGCAGCATCAATTGCATATGTAGCTCAATTTTTGGATCTCAAGAATAGATGCGCTCTTGGCCACATGGAACAATGGCCGTAGTGTAGGCACACTTGTCTAGGCACAAAGGTGGAAATGGAGGCTTCAGGAGCTTTGAAGGTTCAACAGTGGGGATATTTGGGCACTACCAAGCCTCCATTTTGCCACTTTTTATACTTTGAGGAAAATCATCAATGCCTTCTATCTTCATTTCGCTTCTACACTTGATGTTCAGGAGATTTTTGGTGGGATGCACTCAAAAGCATGTGGCCTTGATTTTCTCTGCCAAACCCTCCCAAATAATGTTTCATGTGGCCATGCACTAAGAAAGAGAATCTGCACAATGATGATGGCATAACCGCCATACACCGATACATCATGATATGAAAAGTTACATATAAATACATATCCAATCGTGTCTCATTACCAAGAGAATCCTTATAGAAGACTAAGGTGCGACCTAATCATACCAAACTCCCCTAAAGGAATCCTTACTTCTAACTTTGAGATGTGCTCTAGGACTATTGGATTGCGTGGTGGGTCTCATTGATAAATTTGTGGATTCCAGATCCTATCACTCTCTTCCCAAAATTGTGGGCAATCTTGAAACTGCTCATAGTGTAGAGCTTCCAAATATTGCATCGGTTCATTGTCATGTTCTGCATGGGTAGAGTAATGGCAGCTTGTTCCAAGTGAGCTTGACTATCACAGATAAGCATTCTAGGTTCATCTTCATCTTCAACACAAGCTTCCTCTGTAGATTTAGGTATGGTGTGTGAAGATAGTGGGAGAGAGGGAAGGAGTCTCAATTGCGGATTTCTCACATACACAATGGGGGAATACACACACAGATGGAGGCTGAAAATAGTTTTTCCTCTTCTTAGTTGTGAAAGCCGAAAGAACTCTAGTACAAAGAAATAGAAGAACCCTATATGTGGGTCTCAAACCAAACTCAACTAACTAAGGTGGCATACTAACTAAGCCACAAACTAGAGTAGATAAGGATAGCTGTCATCCAGCTATTATTTGTGGGCGGTGTACCAACCGCATCTGCAGCTAACAAGTCGATGACATAAATGCACAACGGTCACCCTGGCATATCGCGAGGAGCTCGATATCTCAACACCCCCCCTCGAGCTCAATCCCAATTCTTGCACACCAAGTAGGTCTCTGAACTTGCGCAGCTTCTCTGCACCCAATGCCTTCATGAATATATCAGCTACCTGATCCTCTGTGCTGACATAAACTAGATCAATCAGACCTAGTAAAACCTTCTCCCACACATAGTGATAATGCACCTCAATGTGCTTTGTTCTAGCATGATAGACTGGGTTATTTGCCAAGTGTATACTGCTCATGTTGTCACAATAAATGACAACTGGCCCATTTGTAGACTAATGCATATCATAAAGTAGCTTATGCAACCAAGCTACCTCACATGCAGTCATTGCTGCACCCTTGTACTCAGCCTCTGTGCTCGTCAAGGCAACTGTAGGATGTTTCTTGCTACTCCAGGTGACTGCAGTGCTCCCAAAAGAGAACACATATCCACTGGTAGATTGTTTATCAGAAGTACTACGAGCCCAATCAGCATCAGTGTATCCATGCAACTGTATCTGAACCCCAGCCTCATAAAATAGTCCATACTGCAATGTGGACTTCACATACCTGAGTATGCGTCTAGCCGCATCCAAATGCGGTTTCCTTGGAGCCTGCATAAACTGACTTACCAATCCAACAACATAGCTTAAATCTGGCTTGGTAATAGTCATATAAATCAAACTTCCTACTATGCGTCTGTACATAGTAGGGTCTTCCAGAAGCTCACCTGCATCCATGCTCAACTTCACATTCTACTCCAAGGGAACTGAAATAGGCTTACAGCCTGTCATCACATATTTGGACAGCATGTCCAATCCATACTGCCTCTGCAAGAGCTCTATCCCACTTGGTGATCTAATCACCTCAATGCCCAAGAAATAATGCAGCTCTCCCAAATCCTTCATCTCAAACTTCTGCTTCAATAGCATTTTCACATGAAGGATATCTTCATCACTATCACCTGTGATGATCAAATCATCAACATAAATGACAAGCAGCATAATACCTTTCTCTATTTTTCTCACATAGAGTGAGAAATCTGCCTTGGAAATCTGAAAGCCAATAATGACAAGATACTGTCCTATCTTGTCAGACCATGATCTAGGTGCTTGCTTCAAGCCATACAAGGCTTTCTTCAACCTGCAAACAAACTCAGGATGAATAGCATGAACATAACCTGGTGGTTGCTCCATAAAGACCTCTTCTTGCAAATCACCATGCAAGAAGGCATTCTTTACATCCATCTGATGTAAAGACCATCCCTTTGATGCAGCCATAGCAATGACTACTCTTACAATTGCCCTCCTTGCAACTGGATTGAATGTTTCTTCATAATCAATGCCGTATGTCAGTGCATACCCCTTGACAACTAATGTTGCCTTGTATCTGTTCACAGAACCATCTGTATTGTGCTTGATCTTATAAACCCACTTACAGCCAATTGCATTCTTGTCTTTAGGGAAAGGCACCAATTCCCATGTAGCATTTGCTTCCAAGGCATCCATTTCTTCATCCGTGGCTTTCTCCCATTTTTCATTTCCCATGGCTTGCTCAAAAGAAATGGGTTCTGGTTCCTGTATCACTTTGACCATATAGGCATAGTGAATTGCTGTAAATCCATCATATTTCAGCCTATCCACAGGATACCTAGCTCTGGTAGGCCTGCACAAAATAGGCTCACTACCAGGTGCTCTCAAAACATCCCTAGTCTTCCTTACTCTAAGTGTAACGATAGAAGGAATACCCAATTCATCATCAAGGCTGTGTTCTGAGCCACTGGATTCACCATCCACATAAGAGTGACCTACATTCACATCAACCATGGGCTGATCTACTTTCTCTTTTCCTTTTCGTGATACTTGCATACCACTATCTGCATTGGTTTGAAGAGATTCTCCTGATCTCAATCTCCCTGTCCATGGCAAAGTATCTGAACCACTACTAGAGGACACTCCAGGTCCACTAATATTTTGTGATTGCTGTTGTGAATTCTATGCAGCATTACCATTTTGTGCATCTACATCAATCATTACATTTATTGGTTTATACCAGCTGCTCATCTCATTAAAAAAAACATCTCTGCTCACTGTGAACTTTCGTGTAGAAGGGTTATAGCATCTATACCCTTTCTGCTGCAGAGAATAACCAATAAAGATGCACTTCTCAGCTTTTGGATCCAACTTGGACCTCAACTCATCTGGCACATGGACATAGGCAATGCAACCAAAAATTTTCAAATGAGAAATATGTGGTTTCTTACCTGTATACATCTCCTCTGGCGTCATGCCATGTATTGCTGCAGTGGGAGTCCTGTTCATTATATAAACTGCTGTAGCAACTGCTTCAGCCCAATAATAATCTGGTAGATCTTTTTCATTTAGCATAGCCCAAGATACCTCTCTAATATGCCTGTTTTTCCTTTCTGCAATTCCATTTTGCTGTGGGGTATGACTGCATGAATATTGCTGCTTTATACCATGCTCCTGCAAGAACCTTGCAAACTCATTTGAGAGGTACTCTCCCCCTCCATCTGACCTTAGGCATTTTATTTGCAGGCCTGTTTCTTTTTCAACCATAGCTTTGAAAGCTTTGAAGTGCCCAAATACTTCACTTTTCTTTTTCATAAAATACACCCAAAGTTTTCTGCTGAAGTCATCAATAAATGTGACAAAATAGTGACAGCCTCCAATAGATGCAGCTTTAGTAGTCCACACATCAGAGTGGATTAATTCCAATGGCTTTTTACTCTCTTGAACATGCCTAGGAAATGGTTTCCTTGCTTGTTTTCCAAATTCATAGGCTTCACAAACCTTATGCATTTCTGCAACCTTGAATTTAGGCAATCTTGCAACAATATTTTGGACTTGCATTGATTTAAGTCATTGTATATTAACATGACCAATGCGTCTATGCCAGATATCAATATCTGCAACTACACCGGTCCCATATGCAAACATTGCTACACTCAATTCAGGCATGTCTGCATCCAACGTAAACATCCTACCTTTCTTCTTTCCTTTTGCTATCAAGCGACCATTATTTTTCATTTCCTCAACAAAGCATCCATGAGGATTAAATCTGACCTGCAAGCCCTGTTCAACCATTTGACCAATAGAAACCACGTTCTTGGTGATGTTCGGGACATGAAATACATCAGACAGGTATTTCTTTTTCCCATCCTGCATAGACAAATGAATGTTACCAATCTGCACAATAGGATGTGCAGTATCATCACCAGTCTCCAAAAATCCTGGTTTTTCCATTTTCCTTGTGAAGATAGTGGGAGAGAGGGAAGGAGTCTCACTTGCGGCTTTCTCACATGCACAATGGGGGAATACACACAAAGGTGGAGGCTGAAAACAGTTTTTGTCTTCTTAGTTGTGAAAGCCAAAAGAACTCTCGTACAAAGAAAATAGAAGAACCCTATATGTGGGTCTCAAACCAGACTCAACTAACTAAGGTGGCATACTAACTGAGCCACAAACTAGAGTAGATAAGGATAGCTATCATCCAGCTATTATTCGTGGGCGGTGTACCAACCGCATATCCAGCTAACAAGTCGGTGACATAAATGCACAACAGTCACCCTGGCATATCGCGAGTGGAGCTCGATATCTCAACACTCCCCCTCGAGCTCAATCCCAATTCCTGCACACCAAGCAGGTCTCTGAACTAGTGCAGCTTCTCTGCGCCCAATGCTTTCGTGAAGATGTCAGCTACCTGATCCTCTGTGCTGACATAAACTAGATCAATAAGACCTAGTAACACTTTCTCCCGCACATAGTGATAATGCACCTCAATGTGCTTTGTTCTAGAATGAAAGACTGGGTTCTTTGCCAAGTGTATACTGCTCATGTTGTCATAATAAATGACAACTGGCCCATCTGTAGACTGATGCATATCATAAAGTAGCTTATGCAACCAAGCTACCTCACATGCAGCCATTGCTGCACCCCTGTACTCAGCCTCTGTGCTCGACAAGGCAATTGTAGGCTGTTTCTTGCTGCTCCAAGTGACTGCAGCACTCCCAAAAGAGAACACATATCCACTGGTAGATCGTCTATCAGAAATACTACCAGCCCAATCAGCATCAGTGTATCCATGCAACTGTATCTGAACCCCAGCCTCATAAAATAGTCCATACTGCAATGTGGACTTCACATACCTGAGCCGCATCCAAATGTGGTTTCCTTGGAGCCTGCATAAACTGACTTACCAACCCAACAGCATAGCTCAAATCTGGCCTGGTAATAGTCATGTAAATCAAACTTCCTACTATGCGTCTGTACATAGTAGGTTCTTCCAAAAGCTCACCTGCATCTGTGCTCAGCTTCACATTCTGCTCCAAAGGAACTGAAATAGGCTTACAGCCTGTCATCCCATATTTGGACAGCATGTCCAATCCATACTGCCTCTGCAAGTGCTGTATCCCACTTGGTGATCTAATCACCTCAATGCCCAAGAAATAACGCAGCTCTCCCAAATCCTTCATCTCAAACTTCTGCCTCAATAGCATTTCCACATGAAGGATATCTTCATCACTATCACCTGTGATGATCAAATCATCAACATAAATGACCAGCAGCATAATCCCTTTCTCTGTTTTTCTCACATAGAGTGAGAAATCTGCCTTGGAAATCTGAAAGCCAATAGTGACAAGATACTGTCCTATCTTGTCAGACCATGCTCTAGGTGCTTGCTTCAAGCCATACAAGGCTTTCTTCAACCTGCAAACAAACTCAGGATGAATAGCATGAACATAACCTGCTGGCTGCTCCATAAAGACCTCTTCTTGCAAATCACCATGCAAGAAGGCATTCTTTACATCCATCTGATGTAAAGACCATCCCTTTGATGCAGCCATAGCAATGGCTGCTCTTACGGTTGCCATCCTTGCAATTGGGCTGAAAGTTTCTTCATAATCAATGCCATATGTTTGTGCATACCCCTTGACAACTAATCTTGCCTTTTATCTATTCACAGAACCATCTGCATTGTGCTTGATCTTATAAACCCACTTACAGCCAATTGCATTCTTGTCTTTAGGCAAAGGCACCAATTCCCATGTAGCATTAGCATCCAAGGCATCCATTTCTTCATCCATGGCTTTCTCCCATTTTTCATTTCCCATGGCTTGCTCAAAAGAAGTGGGTTCTGGTTCCTGTATCACTTTGACCATATAGGCATAGTGAATGGCTGTAAATCCATCATATTTCAGCCTATCCACAGGATACCTAACCCTAGTAGACCTGCACAAAATAGGCTCACTTCTAGGTGCTCTCAAAACATCCCTGGTCTTCCTTACTCCAGGTGTAACAATAGAAGGAATACCCATGCTCTGTTCTGAGCCACTGGATTCACCATCCACATAAGAGTGACCTGCATTCACATCAAACATGGGCTGATCTACCTTCTCTTTTTCTTTTCGTGATACCTGCATACCACTCTCTGCATTGCTTTGAGGAGATTCTCCTGATCTCAATCTGCCTGTCCATGGCGAAGTATCTGAACCACTACTAGAGGACACTCCAGGTCCACTAATATTTTGTGATTGCTGTTGTGAATTCTATGCAGCATTACCATTTTGTGCATCTACATCAATCATTACATTTATTGGTTTATACCAGCTGCTCATCTCATTAAAAAAAACATCTCTGCTCACTGTGAACTTTCGTGTAGAAGGGTTATAGCATCTATACCCTTTCTGCTGCAGAGAATAACCAATAAAGATGCACTTCTCAGCTTTTGGATCCAACTTGGACCTCAACTCATCTGGCACATGGACATAGGCAATGCAACCAAAAATTTTCAAATGAGAAATATGTGGTTTCTTACCTGTATACATCTCCTCTGGCGTCATGCCATGTATTGTTGCAGTGGGAGTCCTGTTCATTATATAAACTGCTGTAGCAACTGCTTCAGCCCAATAATAATCTGGTAGATCTTTTTCATTTAGCATAGCCCAAGATACCTCTCTAATATGCCTGTTTTTCCTTTCTGCAATTCCATTTTGCTGTGGGGTATGACTGCATGAATATTGCTGCTTTATACCATGCTCCTGCAAGAACCTTGCAAACTCATTTGAGAGGTACTCTCCCCCTCCATCTGACCTTAGGCATTTTATTTGCAGGCCTGTTTCTTTTTCAACCATAGCTTTGAAAGCTTTGAAGTGCCCAAATACTTCACTTTTCTTTTTCATAAAATACACCCAAAGTTTTCTGCTGAAGTCATCAATAAATGTGACAAAATAGTGACAGCCTCCAATAGATGCAGCTTTAGTAGTCCACACATCAGAGTGGTTTAATTCCAATGGCTTTTTACTCTCTTGAACATGCCTAGGAAAAGGTTTCCTTGCCTTTTTCCCAAATTGACAGGCCTCACAAACCTTGTGCATTTCTGCAACCTTGAATTTAGGCAATCCTGCAACAATATTTTGGGCTTGCATTGATTTAAGTCGCTGCATATTAACATGACCAATGCGTTTGTGCCAGATATCAATATCTGCAACTACACCGGTCCCATGTGCAAACATTGCTGCACTCAATTCAGGCATATCCGCATCCAACGTAAACATTCTGCCCTTCTTCTTTCCTTTTGCTATCAAGGGACCGTTATTTTTCATATCCTCAACAAAGCATCCATGAGGATTCAATCGGACCTGCAAGCCCTGCTCAACCATTTGACCAACAGAAACTAGGTTCTTGGTGATGTTCGGGACATGAAATACATAGGACATGTATTTCTTTTTCCCATCCTGCATAGACAAAGGAATTTTACCAATCTGCACGATAGGATGTGCAGTATCATCACCAGTCTCCACAAATCCTGGCTTTTCCATTTTCCTTGCATCTTGCATCCATTCTGCATGACCTGTCATGTGGTTTGACGCATTTGAGTCAACATACCACACATCATTTTGTTCTTCTACACTTGTCACAGAATTGGTTATATGCTGCACCATAAATAGATGCTCATTTCTGTCATCACCCTGCCTACTAGAAGATGCATAATTGCCTTGCTGCAATTTTCCATTCATAATGTCATTCTGCTTTTTGTAGTAGTCCTTAGCCATATGACCCATTTTGCCACAATAGTAGCATTCAACATTGCTGTTTGCATTTTGGCCTCTCTGCCATCCACCACGGCCTCTTTGGCTCCCCCTGCCTCTAGAGTTACCACTTCCTCCTGCATAGGATTGGTTTTCTTGCGTTTGCTGCATATTCTGATTTGTACCACGGCTTGCAGATCGGCCTCCTCTACCTCTGCCTCTGCCTCTGCCAGCATTTGAGTAGAAGACAGTTTCTTTTGAAGTTCCTGCTGAAGAAGATGCACCCCCATTTCTTTGCTCTTCAGAAATTAGAAGAGCAAACAACTCTTCAAAATCAGGAAATTTTTCACGGACGGCAATGGATGTCCGGAACTGTGCATAATCCTTTCCTAGACCATTCAAGGTCACAGAAACTAGATCATCATCTTCCACTGGCGACCCAATGGAAGCAAGTGCATCTGCAATTTTCTTCACCTTCATGTGGTAGTCATTTATGCTCAAATTTTCTCTCTGCACATTGTGCAACTCCTGTTTGAGTTGCATTTTCCTGGCTTGCATATTTGTACTGTACATTTTTTCCAAAGTATCCCATGCCTCCTTTGGCGTACTTGCATCCTGAATATGCACAATCATGGAGTCCGAAATACTGATAGACAGCCAATACATAACTTTCTTGATTGGGAACATTAGGAAGAACAGGTTCTTCTTCATTTCCTGTAATGAACTCCCAATAGCCTTTTCCCATCAAGAAATTTGTCATTCTAAACTTCCATGCCTGGAAGTTGTTCTTGTCAAGCTTTTCAGTGACAATCTGTGAAAGAGAATCAGATGCCATTATAGAACATTGCAAAATATTCTGTCACTGCAAAGAACACAGCTTTTGCCTCACACGGGCAGATCTGCAAAACTGACGAAAGTGGTATTTCACCACACAGTCACTTCCTAGTGATGATTTTGCATCAACAGGCAGCAAGCATGAATCTGCAACTCCCAATATCTCTACACACAGTCATACGATGCAATTTCTACGGCAACTTTTCATCGACTAGCCGCGCAGTGGTCGCACAGCCAAAACATGGCCTTTTTCTGAGTGCCTGTGAAGAACTTCCGCCTTCAAAACGGGCCCCAAAATGGCCTCGAATTAGAAAAATAAAGTCACTAAGGGCTTTGCCCTATCCCGCAGCATATACTGCGCTCTCGTCACAACGCGAAGGGCGTCTCAATCTGAGACAGTGCACTCTTGCACTTCTGGCTATGCTACTTGTAGAGATTTGCTCCCAAACTCAAAATAGGAAAGCAACACTAGTCCTCTTACCAGGACACCACGAACTTGGCTTGCTTTCTTGAGCTCCTTACCACGAACAAGGCTCTCATACCATGTGAAGATAGTGGGAGAGAGGGAAGGAGTCTCACGTGCGGCTTTCTCACATGCACAATGGGGGAATACACACAAAGGTGGAGGCTGAAAACAGTTTTCCTCTTCTTAGTTGTGAAAGCCAAAAGAACTCTCGTACAAAGAAAATAGAAGAACCCTATATGTGGGTCTCAAACCAAACTCAACTAACTAAGGTGGCATACTAATTGAGCCACAAACTAGAGTAGATAAGGATAGCTGTCATACAGCTATTATTCGTGGGCGGTGTACCAACCGCATCTCCAGCTAACAAGTCGGTGACATAAATGCACAATAGTCACCCTGGCATATCGCAAGTGGAGCTCGATATCTCAACATTCCTTGCATCCTGCATCCACTCCTGCATCCACTCTGCATGACCTCTCATGTGGTTTGACGCACCTGAGTCAACATACCACACATCATTTTGTTCTTCTGCACTTGTCACAGAATTGGTCATGTGCTGCACCATAAATAGATGCTCATTTCTGTCATCACCCTGTCTACTAGAAGATGCATAATTGCCTTGCTGCAATTTTCCATTCATAATGTCATTCTACTTTTTGTAGTAGTCCTTAGCCATATGACCCATTTTACCACAGTAGTAGCATTCAACATTGTTGTTTGCATTTTTGGCCTCTTTGCCATCCACCACGGCCTCTTTGGCTCCCCTTGCCTCTAGAGTTACCATGTCCTCCTCCATAGGACTAGTTTTCTTGAGTTTGTTGCATATTCTAATTTGTACCACGGCCTGCAGATCGGCCTCCTCTACCTCTACCTCTTCCAGCATTTGAGTAGAAGAAAATTTCTTTTGAAGTTCCTCCTGAAGAAGATGTACCCCCATTTCTCTGCTCTTCAGAAATTAGAAGAGCAAACAACTCTTCCAAATCAGGAAATTTTTCACGGATGGCAATGGATGTCCGAAACTGTGCATAATCCTTTCCTAGACCATTCAAGGTCACAGAAACTAGATCATCATCTTCCACTGGCGACCCAATGGAAGCAAGTGCATCGGCAATTTTCTTCACCTTCACGTGGTAGTCATTGATGCTCATATTTTCTCTCTGCACATTGTGCAACTCCTGTTTGAGCTGCATTTTCCTGGCTTGTGTATTTGTGCCTTACATTTTTGCCAAAGTATCCCATGCCTCCTTTGGCGTACTTGCATCCTGAATATGCACAATCATAGAATCTGAGATACTAATAGACAGCCAGTACATAACTTTTCTGGCTCTCTCATGCCATCCTTTAAATGCCTGCATTTCCTATTGATTGGGAACATTAGGAAGAACAGGTTCTTCTTTATTTCCTGTAATGAACTCCCAATAGCCTTTTCCCATAAGGAAATTCGTCATTCTAAACTTCCATGCCTGGAAGTTGTTCTTGTCAAGCTTTTCAGTGACAATCTGTGAAAGAGAATCAGACGCCATTACAGAACACTGCAAAATATTCTGTCACTTACAAAAAAACACAGCTTTTGCCTCACACAGGCAGATCTGCAAAACTGTCGAAAGTGGTATTTGACCACATAGTCACTTCCTAGTGATGATTTTGCATCAACAGGCAACAAGCATGATTTTGCAACTCCCAATATCTCTGCACACAGGCATACGATGCAATTGTTGCGGTAACTTTTCACCGACTAGTAGAGCAGTGGTCGCACAACAAAAACAGAGCCTTTTTCTGAGTGCCTACGAAGAACTTCCGCCTTCAAAATGGGCCCCCAAATGGCCTTGAATCAGAAAAATAAAGTCACCTAGGGCTTCGCCCACTCCCGCAGCATATACTGCCCTCTCGCCACACCATGAAGGGCGTCTCAATCTGAGATAGTGCACCTTAAACTTCTGGTTGTGCTACCTGCAGAGATTTGCTCCCAAACTCGAACAAGGAAAGCAACACTGGTCCTCTTACTAGGACACCGCGAACTTGGTTTTCTTTCTTGAGCTCCTTACCACGAACAAGGCTTTGATACCATGTGAAGATAGTGGGAGAGAGGGAAGGAGTCTCACTTGCGACTTTCTCACATACACAATGGGGGAATACACACACAGGTGGAGGCTAAAAACAGTTTTTCCTCTTCTTAGTTGTGAAAGCCAAAAGAACTCTAGTACAAAGAAATAGAAGAACCCTATATGTGGGTCTCAAACCAAACTCAACTAACTAAGGTGGCATACTAACTGAGCCACAAACTAGAGTAGATAAGGATAGCTGTCATCCAGCTATTATTCGTGGGCGATGTACCAACCGCATCTGCAGCTAACAAGTCGGTGACATAAATGCACAACGGTCACCTTGGCATATCGCGAGTGGAGCTCAATATCTCAACATGGTGTCCAAAATCACTTGGGGTTCAGTGCATGGTGGCAATCCATCCTTTTGGTAAATAGTATCAGGACCCTTATTACATTTCAATCATTCCTCAAATTTGCCATGACATTCTGCCACTGTTTGCTTAGCTTCGGCAATATTAGCTAGCTCTTCTGCATCACTTGGGTACTCAAGGATTGCACTTCCCTTCTTGGTTTATGATTTCCACTACATTGTTTTAAGGCGGTTGGGTCTTGGTAGAGGTACTTGTGGATGCAGTGGTAGTATCTGAGCCACTATGGACCTTGACACCATTTTTTCCTTGACCGATTGTTTTAGCCCCTTTTCCCCTCTTTTTGAGAGTTTCTTTTTGTTCTTGAAAAATCTTGGCTTGGTGGCATGTAAGAACATGCAATGGCATGGTAGAAACCTTACAATCACTAACACTCAGCATATTTCACCCACTCCTTGCTTTCTTTCTACTTTGTGCTTCTTCCTTATGCTTCTTCTTTGAGTAGTTATCAATCAGGTGACTGATACCACAATCACTACACGTTGGAATTCTATCCTTAGGTATGTTGTTAAAAGGAAAATTTCTTGCCAAATGTGGTCCAAAGAACTTGAAGCACTCAATAGTGTCAATAGTCCATTGATTGGCTGGAATTTTGGCTCTATTCTACTATTGGGATTGATTAATCACATGGGGACTCAGCAGTTAATACAAGTAAGGGTTCTACAGATTGAGTCCTTGGTTGTTGTTCACCTAAGCAAACAACTTTTGGCCCCGTGGGGTCACTCATAGACATGTAACATAGCATGTTAGTGCACCGAGGGCTATTTTCTTATAGGGGGACTTACATGCCATTTACGTACATGAGGGGATTTATAAAATAGGGATTTAATGTAATTCATATGTGTATATTAATGGAGGGGTGTCTAAATTTTAAGATGGAAAAATGTATACATGCAAGAGGAGGTTAACCAATTACATGAAAAAATGTAAAAATTAAAGGGTGGTCATGTTGGAGCATTGCTCCATGGGGATCAATGCCCATGTCTCCTTGATGAATGCACTCTGTAGGCCACTTGGATCCTCATCATGTGTTGCAAGGGAGAACAGGTTCATAACTTTAACTAGACAACGTTCTTGTGAGTATTGTGTTTCGTATTGTTTTAGTAATACAAAAAGGAGGACTCACTATACTGTTGGTCCTGCATGTTGGGTCAGTAGACGTAGTTGTATCTCAAGTTTATGGATCAGAATCCTAACATTTAAATTGAGCAGAGGAGATTTGAGCATTGTAAACCCTGGTACATTGGGAAAGTCAAAGACATGAATGTTTGTTGATGCAAAACTCACATAGACCTGGCCTAGCAATCAATGAATGACTTGAGATCTGGTCATGTTGGAGCATTGCTCCATGGGGATGGATGGCCATTTATCTCCGATGAATGTGCAGTTTGTAGGCCACTTGGATCCTCATCATGTGTTGCAAGGGAGAGCAGGTTTTGTAGCCTAAGGTCTCTATGGGAGCCAATGCTTTGTCCAAAGGGAGACCGTGAGTGGCATCGCATTGAATGCATTTGTGGCACATGCAAACATTGCAGTTTGAAGCTGAAGAAGAACACATTTTATGTCCATCCAATGAAATGAGGGAAGAAAACCATGTTGCTCTAAAATGGAGGAGATTTGAAAATGTCAATGTTGAAGGCTCTGATAAAAAGAGATGGCTACTATCGTATAAGAGCACACAGACGAGGGACCTTAGAGGTCACGTGGTTCAATCCATCCCAAAATATGTGCTTCCAAATTTCACATCCAGCTCTAGCAGGATAAGCAGTTCAAGACGTGCCTTGCCAATTTTCCCCATGACACTATTGTCTCTGTCACTCCTTTGTCATAGATTTTGCTAAAAATTATTCATTTCAAGAACAGATGAGATACAAAGTGCTCATTGGTACAACAAGAAGATAACAATTCTTGTGCATATCACGTACAGTCATTTGCTTGATTCTTCTATGACTGATGCCAATCTTCTTGCTGAGTCACAAGAGTCCAGGTCGTTCAACGCACATACCATTTCTACATTTCAGATGATGGGGAACACGACACCTTATTTGTGCACATGCCATTCTATTGCATTGGGAATGGCTGAGAAAAGAAAATCCCCATGCAAAAAATATAAAACAACATTGGGTGTGGTGAGATGCACTACAAGGTAAAGGTCCTTTTCTGACAAAAATACCGACCTTTTTTACACTAAAAAGTTTTTTTTTGACGGGCGCAAAAGTCACTATTTTCATTGCAATAAACGTCGAAAAAGAACAGTCGCTATATAAGCGTCGCTATATAGCAATGTTGGTAAACATCGCTATATAGTGACACTGTTAATCGTCACTATATAGTGACATTGAGAAATGTTGCTATATAGCGACGATTAATAGAAGCTAAAAGAAAACATTAGTGGGGCTAAACAGGGCCAAAACAAGCCCTATTTTGCCCGACTAATGTTTTTTATTTAGTAATTACAAAAGAATGTTTTTTATTACAAAATTTTCCTTGTGGAAAGGGTGATACAAAATGGCTCAAATGAACCGAGTGACAAAAGCATATACATTTCGAAGATATACAACATTGTTTGTTACAAAATTACCCTTTCGAAAAGGGTGATACAAAATCTCTCAAAAGAGATGATATACAAAAGCACATACTACTACTGCTACTGCTGCTCATCCGAATTGTCATCATCGTCGTCCTTGCCCTCGTGAGCTACTACGCCTAATCCCTGGCCCTCATGAGCTGGCGCCTGATCCCTGGCCCTCATTAACTGCGCTTGATCCCTGGCCCTCGTCGAAGCTGTATAAGCCTAATCCCTCATCATCATCACCACTCACCTCCATTGATGGGACGTTCGAGCTTGCACTCTAGGAGTAAAACCATATTAATTGGAAATTAGATTGGAACTTAAAGAATAAAACAGTTTAAAAAGTGAGATTACAAGTAGGAGTACACTTCTACCATGCAAGCAGTCGCCTCAGCCCAATCGACCATCGCCCCCATTACCTCTTGCTCAATAAACCACGGCTGTGTTCCTACGCGAAATGCGTGTCTCATATCTGAGTCTGTAGGAAGGCGACCCATCACAGCTTGTTGTGGGTCCAGTTTAGGAGAGTTAGATAAAGTGCATGCAATATGTAGTAAAACAAATAGAACAATACATTAAATGAGAAGAAGTAGACTTACCACAGTTGCCTCGAACACCAACCGTTCATCTGCACCAAAGTGCGAAGTACCTACAAAGTCCAGCCATCTCCTCATAGCCTCCTTTGACCCTCAAACATTTCGGGATGGTCCCTATTCTGCTTCTTGAAAAATTTCCAATCAGCTTTGTCTGCCTAGCTAGGTTTAGCCCTCCCCTTTGCGATGGATGTACGCAAGGTTGACCTACGATGCTTCAAGACCAAACCCATGCACTCTCGCATGTAATTCTCATTGAACTCCCAATTTGGGGGGTTTGGGTATTGTCTTTTCAATTCATCGATGACTGTTTATTTCTTTTAGTCATCTTGGTACCACCAATCAGTAGCTATGCCACTCCTGAAGTGGTGGCTCATCAACGGCCTCATAGTGGCCATCATTGCTTTGCCCTTTTTATCTTCTAATATCTCTCTAGCAGCCATGATTTGATAGGAGAGGTCCTCGATTGGGTAAGGAGGACTCATGGTAGTGGTAGAGGCTCGGCCAAAAAGAAGACAGGGAGAAGCCATTGCAGTGCCGAGAAGGGATGCTTATGATACAAAGCAAAGAATGAAGCAATGTTAGAAGAGGGAGTCGAGCAAGGAATATGATGCATAGTAGGGTGTGTTGTCTCTTTTTTACCCATGTGCAAGTTTTGAGGGTGTTCGTCACCTATAGTTGTGTCAAGCGTGATAAGGTAGAGGTCTCAAGTCTCGCAAAAGCGGCTCAACATGTCAAGAAGAAAAGGAGATGTGTTGCTTGGAAGTCCTCAATAGGGAGCCAAGGGGTTGCACTTTGGTTGCAACATAGAGTCAAATAGGGGAGGCATTGGGTTCTAAGAGAGCCCCAAATGTAAAATGTTTGATGAATAAAGTGAACACTATTTTGAGTCAATTATGGATTCCAAAATTCACAAATTTGTTTGGGAATTGCAAAATAACATGTGCGACATGGCAGGTGGAGGGGTGAGTGAGTTGGGAGGGAGGGTGGTGAAGATTAAGTATTACTGAGCTGGTGACAAAAGACTGGGGGGGGAGGAGGTGCACTCAAAAAACGCTAATTTAAAAGAAAAACCCTAAATTGCTTTGAAAAAGACTATATAAAGCACTTCAAAACCCTAAAATCCCTCATTTCTATGGCACGAGTTAAACAAACTTCTAGACCCACTGGACACCATTTAGACGCTACCCGTTGTCCTCCTCACAATGCCATGGCCTCCGAACACACTACAAGCCCCAGTGGCCAAGAGGGCAATGATCACCAAGGATCTGAAGGCAGTTCTCCTCATCAAGAGTCCAAGAAATGCGAGTCCCCACCATCCGGCTCTCATGGGGGATCCCAGGGATCTCAGCACCATGAGGAATCCCATCACAATGAAGGATCCAAGCACGATGAGGGGTCCTCTCAGTCCTTCCACACATCTAATCGTGGAAGTAAAGGGGTCTCTCGAGAGGGGCAAAATAGTCCACTCAATCCTGATCAACTGCCCCTCCCTCCTCCGTGGGGCCCTAGCATGGAGCAACTAGACCAACAAGGGGAGCAAGAAAGGAAAAGAGAGGAGATGGAGAGATTACAGGGGCCACAACAAGAGGAAGTAATTGGCAGGCTCGTAGATATAATGAACCTTGGCCCCAATCCTCCAACCAACTAGACCGCACGGAAGAGCACCATCAACCCTCTGTGCCTCGAGATGATCAGATATGAGGAGCCTCTAGTACAAGCTGACCAAGAGCCTGAGCCTGCTATCTCACAGCCTCAAAGAGACCAAGGACAAGTAGGCCCCTAGGCACGAGAGGCCACTTAGAATGACCCAGCAGACACATGAAGAGGAGTCTGAAGAGGTGGTTGCAAGGGAGGAGAGGCGAAAGAAGTTCAAAGCGGACGAGCGGCCATGGAGCCATGTCCAAAGGCCAGTGCAGGGTCCCCCAAAGATTAAGAGGCGCAAAAAATTAGGAGTTTTCGGGTTGTATTGTTTGTCCATACACTGGTCCAAGTTGGCAGCAAGGTGTGCAAAATAGTGCATGTGGTATGCATGCTTGCATGGAAGCAAGAACATGCCTAATGCTTCGGCATCATACATCAACAACGCACAAGCTACACAAATATAACATGAATCAAATGTGTAAGCATCAGCAGATGGCACCTTAGGTGGTGGAACACTCAACAAAACATGACTTTTGCTCCCCTGCATGTTTTTCACAAACTCCATCTGGGCTTCTATAGACATTATTGTCATGTCTTTCAGGTCGAAATTTGCTTAGAGCCCTAGCCACAGCATCAACAAATTTTGTATCTACTAAAGAACTATCAAGTGTCTCAATGGTCAATGTTAACTGCCCAATTGTGTGCTTCAGTTGGTGCATCTTGATTACATCAGATGTCATAGCACTCTTCTCCGCTTGCAAGGCTAGCAGTCTCAGTTGTGCCATAAAAGTATCTACCAGTGCTCTCACACCATCATCACAATGCATATCCGGCTTGTGTGCCTCAAGCGCCTTTGCCACATCATTTTGTTCTAATAGTGTTGAGGAATGCATTTTGAAAACTTGGACCAGTAGCTATCTAAGTCTGCAAGAGGCAAGGCAGCAAAAATTTTCTGCGGCAACTTTTCACCGACTTGCAGAATAGTGGTCACACAGCAAAAACAAGGTGCTTTTCTGAGTGCCTGTGGAAAACTTCTGCTCCACCTTTCTCTAATTTCTTTCAAGGGAAGATTCTCCATACCTTGGGCTATCTTGTATTGAAATTTGAGTAGCAATGGTTGCATATTCAAGGAGAACAGAGCCAAAAACCAATTGATTTTAATGATGCTCCAGCCAGCAATATCGCATGCCATTTCGCCCAACCTCTGTGATGGATCTTCTCTGGTATATGAGATTTCTTTTGCTTCAAAAAGCCCTATTTTCTTTGCTTTGAAGAGTGAGATACAAGCCCTCCAAGTTCAGGCCTTTGTTTTGGATAGTTTTGACAAGGTTATGAGTTTGATGCTACATTAGATGCTACTTTAGCATTTCTGAGGTTTTAAAGTATTGAAAACCATCAATACAATTGTGGCTAGAACTTTCTTTTAAGTTGCTATACCTAGATTTGCTTGGAATACTTTCATTTAGTCACCTCTATGAAGCATGCAAGTGAAAGCATCATTGATTTGTAGTATGGATTTTGGTTGCAAGCCTTTGATACTCTAAATGCTTGTATTTTGAAGCTCTTTAACTCTTTCTAGCCTTGTAAGAGAGTAGACACTGCCCATTCTGGGTTAGACCCTCTCATGGCTGCCATCTTGAATATGGATAAGTTCAATGGTAAGGGCTTTAACACATGGCATATGAAGGTTAAGTTTGCATTGATGAGGGAAAACCTCTGGGGGATTGTCAAAATGGCTTCAACTTCTTCTTCAATAGCCTCCAATGCTGGAGAATCCTCAGCTCCGACACGCCCAATAAGAGATCTTGCTAGAGAGGAGAAAGCCTATGGCATCATTGCTCTTGCCTTAGGAGATGACTATATTCATCACATCTCTGACTTAGAGTCTCCTTCAGAAGCTTGGCAGAAGCTTGACATTATTTTTGGTGCTAGATCTCACATCTCAAAATTGTCACTTAAGATTGCTTTCTTTGAATTGAAGATGGTTAGTGGCACTCCTTTGGCTACCCATGTCAATTACATGAGGAGTCTCATGACTCAACTCGCTTCTATCAACTCTCCAATCACTACAGATGATGCAATGGCAGTGTTGCTCAAGAGTATGCCTGAAGATTATGATCATGTTGTTACCACTTTGAAAAATCTTCCTAATCCTAATCTTGAAGGTCTTTTTTCTGCTCTTCAAGAGAAAGGCACATGGAACTCCGGAGAGGCAATGACACAGCCTATGCCATAAAAATTCAGAAGGGCAAGTTTTCACCTTGCAAACATTGTGGGAAGACTAATCACCTCTCAAAAGACTACTTCAAGATCAATCCATGTAGACACTGTGGCAAAAACAATCACCATGAAAAGTTTTGTAGAGCCAAAAGGAAGCAACTACAAAGTCAAAAACTACCAATCTACTTTTAGTTGATGTGCCTCCACAAGATGAGGCATCCTATGAAGATTATGCTTTTTGAATCATCTCCATATATGCTCCAGATCTCTCTTTTTTACGTTGAGTCAAGGTACTCAGCCTAGATAGTCCTCCAAAATGAATGAAATAAACTATTGTGTGTTTTGTAAACACCTCTGGTCACCATATGATGTAGGCCATGTGTATGTGTTTTTGCTCCATGGTACCTCTTGCAGACATTGTGTGCATGTACATGTAGGAGAGATAACCATCAGAAGGTCTTGTATCCCTTTTGTTTACTTCACACCCTTGGGAACCCCTTGCTAGCATGAGAACCTAGCCATAGATTTATCCTTGACCACCATGAGATGGCATGAGAAACTATGAGACTAGATGTATCCTTGACATAGCCTGAGGCATTCCCTTGAGGGGAGGTATGATGGGATATCTCAAGGTGTATGCCCCAGGCACACCTTGGTTTCTATGTGTGTGTGCTAGAGGCACAATTAGGTGCCCATAAGAACGGTTAGGGAGCCACATAGGATGATTGAGAGAATCTAGGAGCAGATTGAGGAGATGATTGTGGAGCTCAAAAGTCATTAGTGATGTCAGTGATCATGTAAGAGGTGCCTACTTAAGGACCTCACCTTTCTTCATTCCATAAGCAAGAATTCTCATTTTGTGTTCACTTCATGCTTTCCCTTCAGTTCACCAACACTTTTAAACCCCTCCTATTTGCCAATGGCCTATAAGTCAACCAAATTTAAAATCCCCATTTCATTAATTAACCTACAATGTTACATGTTATACTATGGAAAGAATTGGGGGGAGCGGTGGCATGTAATCATGATACAATCCTTGCCACAATATCACTAAGAATAAAAGAAGGTGCCATGGCAAGGAAGGGGGCGACCTCAAATAGGTGACGTGGGGCAAGAAAGCACGTTGAGATGATGTATCCTAGTGAGAAAGAGAGGGAGGCAAGAGGGGAGAGAGAGAGAGAGAGAGAGAGAGTATGAATAAGAGTCTCTTTGACAAATTAATAAATGAACAAGGGCCCTTTCCCACCTTTAGTTAGGTTATACTGATGAGCTTAACGTAATCTATTTTGTTAAGTTAAATATAATCTTAACAAGGTAATTACATTCCCATTGGTACCCACTCTCTTGTGCTCTAAGTGGTCTATACAAAGACTTTTGGGGCCTTTTTCCCATACAAAATGGTTTATTTCATCAATGCAAAGTCCGTTCTTTAAAATCAAACCGAGTGCTTCCGGAGCGAGGAGTAGAAGTGGGAGTAGGAGAGGGCAAGGGACCTGCGGGTCTCGGGACCAAGTGGAGACTTGTAGGGATGTGAGTGTGTTGACTCATCTACATCTCTCGAGTCAGCACAACATAAGCGACCCCTCCTACTCTTCCTTCCCTTGTGTAGGACACGCCTAGGTGATGATCCCTCAGTCGAAGGGGCTAGAGGGGACGGCTGGACAGTAGGTCCAGCCATCGGTGTAGGAGAGGGATTTAGGGAGGTCCTCTGGGATAGCAAAGAGAAGAATCTCACTTCCTTCGCATCGGTCATCTATGCCACAAACTCGTCGAGACTCCCGATAAAGCCATGAGATGCTAGCAAAGGAGTTCCTCGAGGGGTAGCCATAGTGCTACGAGAGGAGTCGGGGGGCCAGGGGTAGTCACAGGGGGTGTCACCCCCTAAGGGGAATCAAAGTCCTCTCGAGAATAGAGATCATGATGTCTCCTCCTACGAGGGTTTCCATACTCGTCGGATGTGCGACGTGATCCCATGTCTAATTTGGGGGGATTGGACAAAGGTAGACACAAACATGGAAACAAAAAACAAAAAACAAGAGCGGATATGAAGCGGAAAGACAATTAATTACTTGAGACAATTATGAAAGAGGGAAAAAAGAGCATAAGCATAAGAGAAAAAGAAAGAAAGCATATGCTTATGCTTATGAATGAGCATATGAGCATAAGAGAATGAGCTTATGAGTGAGCATATGAGCATATGCTTATGCTCATGCATAAGCATAAGCATAGGCATAGGCTTATGAGAAAGAAGGGAAGGGAAGGAGAAGGAGAAGGAGAAGGAGGCATGCTCATGCATAAGCATAAGCAAAAAAGAAGAAAAAACATATGCATATACGAAAAAGAGAGAAAGCATATGTTTGAAAGAGGGGAAAAGAGATTGAAAGAGGAGAGAAGGAAGAGGGAAAAATAAGATAAGGAAGAGGGGAAAAGAGATTGAAAGAGGCATAGGCATACGCTTATGAAAAAAGGGAAAAAGAGAGGAAAAGAGCATAAGCGTAGGCAAATGCATATGCTTATGAAAAGAGATTGAAAGAGGGAAAAAGAACCCGATATGCATAAGAGAAAAAAAGAGAGAAAGCATAAGCATAAAAGAAGGAAAGAAGGGAAGGGAAGGAGAAGGAGAAGCATAAGCATAAGCATAGGCATAGGGAAGGAGAAGGGAAGGAGAAGGAGAAGCATAAGCATAGGGGAAGCATAGGCATAGGCATAGGGCAAAAGAGGAAGCATAGATTGAAAGAGGGGAGAAGAGATCAAAAGAGGGGAGAAGGAAGAGGGGAAAAGAAGAGAAAAAGAGAGGAAAAGAGCATAAGCATAGGCAAATACATATGCTTATGAAAATAGATTGAAAGAGGGAAAAAGAACCAAATATGCATAAGAGAAAAAAAGAGAGAAAGCATTTGCATAAGAGAAAAAGAGAGGAAGCTTATGCTTATGCTTATGCATAAGCATAAGCATAAGCATAAGCATAGGCATAGGCATGGGCATAGGCATAGGCATAAGCTTATGAAAAGAAGAGAAAAAGAGAGGAAAAGGGAAGGGAAGGAGAAGGAGAAGGAGACACATGCTCATGCATAAGCATAAGCATAAAAGAAGAAAAGAAGGGAAGGGAAGGAGAAGGAGAAGGAGAAGGAGAAACATAAGCATAAGCATAGGCATAGGGAAGGAGAAGGAGAAGCATAAGCATAGGTATAGGCATAGGCATAGGGGAAAAGAGGAAGCATAGATTGAAAGAGGGGAGAAGGAAGAGGGGAAAAGAAGAGAAACAGAGAGGAAAAAGGCATAAGCGTAGGCAAATACATATGCTTATGAAAAGAGATTGAAAGAAGGAAAAAGAACCAAATATGCATAAGAGAAAGAAAGAGAGAAAGAATTTGCATAAGAGAAAAAGAGAGAAAGCTTATGCTTATGCCTATGCATAAGCATATGAGCATATGCTCATGCATAAGCATAAGCATAAGCATAGGCATAGGCATAGGCATAGGCTTTATGAAAAGAAGAGAAAAAGAGAGGAAAAGGGAAGGGAAGGAGAAGGAGAAGGAGACATATGCTCATGCATAAGCATAAGCATAAAAGAAGAAAAGAAGGTAAGGGAAGGAGAAGGAGAAGGAGAAGCATAAGCATAAGCATAAGCATAGGCATAGGGAAGGAGAAGGGAAGGAGAAGGAGAAGCATAAGCATAGGCATAGGCATAGGCATAGGGGAAAAGAGGAATCATAGATTGAAAGAGGGGAGAAGGAAGAGGGGAAAGGAAGAGAAAAAGAGAGGAAAAGAGCATAAGTGTAGGCAAATACATATGCTTATGAAAAGAGATTGAAAGAGGGAAAAAGAACCAAATATGCATAAGAGAAAAAAAAAGAGAAAGCATTTGCATAAGAGAAAAAGAGAGAAAGCTTATGCTTATGCTTATGCATAAGCATATGAGCATATGCTCATGCGTAAGCATAAGCATAAGCATAGGCATAGGCATAGGCATAGGCATAGGCAGAGGCTTATGAAAAGAAGAGAAAAAGAGAGGAAAAGGGACGGGAAGAAGAAGGCGAAGGAGATATATGCTCATGCATAAGCATAAGCATAAAAGAAGAAAAGAAGGGAAGGGAAGGAGAAGGAGAAGGAGAAGGAGAAGCATAAGCATAAGCATAGGCATAGGGAAGGAGAAGGGAAGGAGAAGGAGAAGGAGAAGCATAAGCATAAGCATAGGCATACGCATAGGCATAGGCATAGGGGAAAAGAGGAAGCATAGATTGAAAGAGGGGAAAAGAGATTGAAAGAGGGGAGAAGGAAGAGGGGAAAAGCCTGGGAAAGAGATTGAAAGAGGCATAGGCATAGGCTTATGAAAAGAAGAGAAAAAGAAAGGAAAAGAGCATAAGCATAGGCAAATAAGAGAAGAGAGGGAATAAGAGAAGAGAGGGGGAGAGAGGGTTCCTACGCTCATCACTACAGCTAGCACTTAATGTGCTGGCTGCAGGCTAATGCAAATAACATAAATAACAAAAGAAAAAAAGAGGAAGCACTTTCTTACTTGCAAAAGTCCCGCTCGGTGTTTCGTGGACTGGCCCTACAAAAGAGAGGAAACATACCATTTTTCAGATAACTAGTTAGAGGAAAGAGGAGTTTAGAGAAGTAACTTCTCAAAAGGATTGGATTGAGGAGACAAACATAAGCCTACAAACAAGGAAAAAGTATAATCCTATAAATAAGGAGAAAGAGGAGGAAGAGAAATACCAAAAAGAGAAGAGATGAGTCTTCTTTCTGTGGGGGTTAAAGGTCACTGTGCCTTAACCCCAGTTATGTACAATACTCAAACACATATATAAATGAATGAAAAAGAAGATTAGGGTGGTTCTGCACCCACCAAACTTGTGTGGTACAAACAAGGAGAAAGTATAATCCTATAAATAAGGAGAAAGAGGAGGAAGAGAAATACCAAAAAGAGAAGAGGTGAGTCTTCTTTCTGTGGGGGTTAAAGGTCACTGTGCCTTAACCCCAGTTATGTACAATACTCAAACACATATATAAATGAATGAAAAAGAAGATTAGGGTGGTTCTGCACCCAACAAACTTGTGTGGCTCTCTATCTCTCTCTCTCCCTCTTCCGTTCTTACTTCCATTGAGAGCACTCTCAACTCGTATCAGAGCTCGTGTGATCTAGTTGAGCATGCGTGAATGCTTGGAAGCTCAGCAGCTCTGTGGGAGGAAGGAGAAGCTCTGTGGGAAGCTTTGTGGGTGACTTTACTTGCATCCGAGTGTGCAGAGACCTTGGAGGAACCTTTGGAAAAGTTACTTTGGCTTTGCGAAGTGGTTTTGAGAGCCTGTTAAGAGTTTTCAAAGAAAAAGTCGTTTTTTGAGCTTTTCCTTGTTCCGTTCGATGACAGAGACTCCATATTGACTTGTAGAGGCAACTATTGCTTGCTTTTGGTGTCCACTTCACTTCAGGAGCTTGGAAACACCTTCATTCTTGAATCTGGGGTCATTTCATTGGATTTCTGACTCACTGTGTCAGTTCCTGCGTTTTTTGCCCGGGTGTTGGAACTCAAGTTTGGAGCAACCATTTGCAGATCTGTCAGTTCCGGTAGACTCAGGAGGTCCTAAAACTTTTATGTTGCTCATCATTCGCACTCCAGTGGAGTTTACAAACAGCTCTGTTTCCAAAAACGTTTTTCAGTCCGTGTGTTGGACCTAGTGATTGAGACCACGGTTTCTAAAACCGTCTGTCCCATTGCGTTTCGGACGCCCAAAAACCCCTACCTGTTAGTCCTTGCACGATTCGGTGGAGGATTTTCAGAGTTATAGATCTCTGTGTATTCGATTTTGTCTCTTTGTTATGCATTTTTCATTCTAAGGTTTTGAAACCTTAGATTTATGCCACATGGCAGTGGATAAGTGTTGACTCCCATTTCTCACTCATCGGTTGGGATTTTGGAGTTCTGGCAGAAGAGAGATATTTGCAGATTTTCTTGCTGAGTCCAATTATGCAATGGCACCCATGTTTTTGAGGCATCTCAGGTTCTATTTTCAGTAGCCGTCATTACCGTGGGACTATGATTTCTTGAGCATACCTTATGCAGATCACTCTGGTTGCAGTTTGAGCAGTGTGTGCTCATTCGTGGTATGCATTGGGTTGCAGTGGATGATTTATAGGCCATTTGGATGCATTGCGGTCCTTATTGGATGCGCTGATAGGCCCAAATTGCCTTGTGGGATGCTATTTTTTATGGACGCTTTGCACATGGATGCTATTTTAAGCTGAGGGACAGCTTTGACACATTGCAGGTGATGCACTGATAGTGCTATGCTCTCTTGGATGAGATATTATTGATGGATATGCCAGTGGATGGTGTTTATGCTTGAGTCATTTGGCACTTATTGGCATTTTCTTTTGGGTCAGATTTGCTCATATGGATGCATAGTATATGCACATGAGTCAGATGCATCTTTTGATGCTTTGAGCTTTGAGTTTTGGTGATATTTCACTCTATTGTGGCATACACATTTGGGTGCACCTAGTATTTGGTGTGATTCTCTCTTGCAGGCACTAGCATTTGGGATTTTGTTTCATTTGCATCATGGTGTCCTCTTCCATGTCTGAAAAGGAGTTTTTCAACATTAAAAAGTTTGATGGGACAAACTTTTCTTTGTGGAAAGAACAAATAAGGGATGTGCTTATTCAAAAGAAGCAGATTAAACCCTTGGCAGGGATTGAAGCTAAGCCTGCAAATATGTCTGAGGATGATTGGAATGAGTTGGATGCATTAGCAAAGTCTACTATTAGACTTCATCTTGCAGAGTTAGTTTATTTCATAGTAGTGAATGAGCAGACTACGGAAGATTTGTGGAAGAAACTGTGTGCCACTTATGAGAAGGAAACTGCCTCTAATAAAGTTTACCTCATGAAGAGGTTGTTTGAGCTGCAGATGAAGGAAGGGGTCTCCATTGCTTCTCACTTGAATGAATTCAATATTATTTTCAGCCAGCTTCAGGCTCAAAAGATGAATTTTGATGTGGAGACTAAGGCAATATTTCTCTTATGTTCATTGCCATCCTCATGGGATACCTTCCGTACAGCTGTCAGTAACTCTGCACCTAGTGGAGTACTGAAATTTGATGATGTTGTGGGTAGCTTGTTGGTCGAGGAGATTAGACGGAAGTCTATGGAAGGCAACAAGCAGGATGCAGCCTTAAATGTGCAAAGGGGTAGATCACAGTTCAGGGGAAAGTCCCAAGAAAGAGGGAAGTCACGTAGCAAATCCAAGGCACGGAACATTGAGTGTTACCACTGTGGCAAGAAGGGCCATATGAAAAAGGATTGCTACAAGCTGAAAAGAGAGCAAAAGGATAAGAAAAAGAATGCAAATTGGGGTGCAAATCAAAAGGAAGAGAGTCCAAGGGAGGACAAAGGAAAAGTGAAGATCGAGGAGATCAATGCAGTCACACATGATAGTGACAATGACGTTCTCTTCATGTCTAGTTTATCTGCAGAGTTGCTTACCACTTCAGATGATGCATATTCCCAGGATTGGATTTTGGATTCTGGTGCTTCATTCCATGTTACTCCCCATAGGAAATGGTTCTCCACTTATGACAGTGGAAAGACAGGTTGTGTGCATCTTGGAAATGACTATGCATGTGACATAGTGGGAGCAGGTGACATAAAGTTTTCTTTTGCAAATGGGTTTGCATTTGTTTTGAAACATGTGAGACATGTGCCTAAGCTGACCAAGAGTCTTATTTCAGTGGGTCAGCTAGATGATGCTGGTTTTCACACCACTTTTGGCTTTCAGAGTTGGAAAATTCAGAAGGGCTCTATGCTTTTGGCCAGGGATGCCAAGTGTGGGACTTTGTATCCCTTACATGTATCAGGGGTATTTGATCATGTTGTTGCAATAACCGAGCAGCCAAGCACTTCTTTGCGGCATTGCAGGTTGGGGCACATGAGCCAGAATGGAATGAAACTCTTATGCTGTTTGGGTTATGTACCGCATTTGAGTTTCTCTGATTTTGAATTTTGTGAGCATTGTCTCTATGGAAAGCAGACTAAATCAGCCCATAAAAGAAGGGGAAAGAAAGAGTTTGAAATGCTTGATTTGGTGCATTCAGACGTATGTGGTCCCATGCCTACACGGTCATTAGGCGGGGCTGAATACTATGTGACATTCATTGATGATGCAACTAGGAAAGTGTGGGCTTATGCTATAGCTCGGAAGAGTGATGTGTTCCAGGTATTTCAGAAATGGCTGGCCTTGGTTGAGAATCAGTCAGGTAGAACACTTAAATGCCTACGGACTGACAATGGTGGAGAGTATCTCTCTCATGACTTTCAGCATTTCTGTGATACACATGGGATTAAGAGGGAGCTCACATCCCCTCGTACTCTAGAGCAAAATCCAGCTGCAGAAAAGATGAACCGTACCATTCAAGAAAGGTTGCAATGCATGCTTTCCAATGCAAGTCTTTCTGGTGGTTTTTGGGCTGAGGCAATGAAGACTGCAGTGCATGTGATCAATAGATCACCTAGTAAGAGTTTGGATGGTGGTATTCCTAAAGAGGCATGGAGTGGCAAGAAGCCCTCTTACTCTCATTTGCGTATATTTGGGTGTGAGGCATATGCACATGTGCCAAAAGAGCTTCGAAAGAAGCTAGATCCTAAGTCTAGGAAATGCATCTTTCTGGGTTAGGGTTATGGTGAAAGTGGAGAGATGGACTATCGTCTCTGGGATCCAGAAGCAAAGAAGATCATACGCAACCATGATGTGGTCTTCAATGAGAAGAAGATGCATAAGGCACCCATGAGGAATGTGGAAATGAGGAGAATCACTTTCCCGGATGTGAATCCACCTGCATATGTTGATAGACAGCAAGCTGTCCATGCACCAAATGTGCAAGAAATGGTACCACCAAGTACTCCCACAGGTATACAATCAAGGGTAGATGATGGATCATCTATTGGTGGAAATGATGAGCCAAATGTGGCTGATATGCAGGTGGGACAGCAAGCTGAAATGCCCTTGAGAAGATCATCTAGAGTATCTAGACCGCCTGATAGGTTTGTTCCAGGGGTAGACTATGTGATGCTTACTGATTGCGGGGAGCCTTCTTGCTACAGAGAGGCTATGATGCGTGAGGATCAACGCAAGTGGGAGTATGCTATGCAATCAGAGATGAGTTCACTTATGAAGAATAAGACTTGGGACTTGGTTTCTTTGCCACATGGAAAGAAAGCATTGCCATGTAAATGGGTCTACAAAATGAAGGTCACAGGCCCGTTTGGTTGCTAAAGGGTTCAAGCAAGAGAAGGGTGTGGACTTTGATGAGATATTCTCTCCAGTTGTGAACATGACCACACTTAGATGCATGCTTGGACTAGTGGCATCAGAGGATATGGAGCTTATGCAAATGGATGTCAAGACAGCTTTCTTGCATGGGGATTTGCATGAGGAAATTTACATGGTGCAGCCGGAAGGCTTTGAAGAAAAGGGCAAAGAGCATTTAGTTTGCAAGCTGAAGAAGAGTCTCTATGGTCTTAAGCAAGCACCTAGAGAATGGTATCAAAAGTTTGATGCTTTCATTCGGTCCCAGGGTTTTAGAAGGAGTGAAATTGATCACTGCCTCTACACTAAAAGGGCTAAGGATAGTAGCCTGATAATCCTTGCACTACATGTGGATGATGTTGCATGAGGCCTTTGATATGAAGGATTTGGGGCTTGCAGGTCATATTCTTGGTATGCGCATCATGCATGATCGGAGTAGGAAACTCCTTTGGCTTTCACAAAAAGAGTATGTTACAAAAGTATTGCAGCGTTTCAATATGGAGGGGGGGAAGGCATGTGAAACTGAGTCATACAGATAGTCCCAAATCAGAAGAGGAGAGGGCCATGATGGCCAAGGTTCCTTATGCATCAGCGGTTGGGAGTCTTATGTATGCTATGATAGCTACGAGACCAGACATTGCATTTGCAGTGGGAGTTGTTAGCCGGTATATGGCTAATCCAGGAAAGAGGCATTGGGAGGCAGTTAAGTGCATCATGAGGTACATGAAGGGTACCAAGGAGATGTGCATCTGCTTTGGTAAAGGAGACATGCGTGTACTTGGGTACACAGATTCAGACTATGCAGGGCATGTGGATAGTAGGAGATCCACTTCTAGTTATGTGTTCACCTTTGCAGGTGGTGCAGTGTCGTGGATGTCTCGCGCACAGAAGTGCGTTGCTTTGTCTACCACAGAGGCTGAGTATGTTGCAGCCATAGAGGGTTGCAAGAAGGCTATATGGCTTGATCGGCTAGTGGGAGATTTGGGGATTCATACAGGTGTACCGACATTGCATAGTGATTCCATGAGTGCTATTCAGCTAGCACGGAATCCGGTCTTTCATGCAAAGACCAAACACATTGAGGTCAGGTACCATTTCATCAGGGAGGTACTTGAGGACAAGCGCATAGAGCTTGTCAAGGTTCATACAGATAATAACCCTGCATATATGCTGACGAAGAGTCTACCTAGTCAGTGGTTTGAGTATTGTCGTGTATTGATGGGCATTGGATAGTATGCTCACTGGTTGTTCTCCCTTAAAGGCACATTGTCCTTTAAGTGGGAGGTTGTGGGGGTTAAAGGTCACTGTGCCTTAACCCCAGTTATGTACAATACTCAAACACATATATAAATGAATGAAAAAGAAGATTAGGGTGGTTCTGCACCCACCAAACTTGTGTGGCTCTCTATCTCTCTCTCTCCCTCTTCCGTTCTTGCTTCCATTGAGAGCACTCTCACTTTCTTTCACCAAATCTCGTTTTTTGTCCTTAACCTCTAAAAATCAAGCATGAAAATCAACACATAGCCTTAGCAATACAAGGAGAAACATGCTTCAACACTCACAAAACAAAATCTCACAAAAAATGAATCTACATTGCTTAAAGAGACTCACCTTCTTGATAACTTCCTCTCAACACAAGCAGAGAGGGAGAAGGGTGGAGAGGGAGAACAAGTGTTGGATAGGAGTGAGGAGTGCAGAATAGAGAGGAGGAAAGTGAGGTCGTCGAATATAAGGTGGGAGGAGCTTTTCTCGCAATAGAGTTGTGAGCTAAAATGACGTCGCATCACGGGGTTCTGGGTTTAAGCCCCCAGCGTCACTATATAGTGCCACTGGTCAGTCACTATATAGAGACATTTATATCCCAAAAGTGTCGCTATATAGTGATGGAATAGAGCAAAGTGTCACTATATAGCGACAGAATAGGGCAAAGCGTCGCTATATAGCGACGGTTCAAGGCACTTATTGTTAAAACAAAGAAAAGGAGCTCATGGGTGTCTATTTTTTGGATCTCAATAGATTTCCTTGCAATTCATGTTGTGATTTTGGGAGTGTGCAGATGGACGGGATGAGTGGAAGCTTGTTAGATGATGCGCCAACGCCCGGGAGCACAGAGTGGCTTACGAAGAGGTTGTATTGTCATTGCACTCATTGCAAGCGAGAAGCACAACTTCAACGTCGTATTGTCATGGGCCACTTGCAGATGTATGGGGAGGAGCCCGAACTAGTACCCACTGTTGGTGTTGCATGTGGTGATGGATCATCAGTAAGTCAATGCTATTATGATTAATATTGGATACCATTATGACACAAAACCTTGAGACAAGATCTTATATTTACACAAAATCTTGAAACAGGATGAGGATGGTGGTGAGGGTGCGCATATACCTTCACACTTTGAGCAAGACTATAGTTTCTCAGACGTGCCAGATGATGACGAGGGTATGGTGGACATGATGGATTCTATTTTAAGGGGCACTACATCACATGTACATGTGATGTTAGAGTCTGAGGTCAAGATGCGAGAGTTGCAATCAACACAGTTGTACGAGGGTGCTAGGATGTCTAAACTACGGGCTTGTCTCTCAATCTTGAATCTGCAAGCAAAGTATGGGTGGTCAGATACAAGCGTCTCGGCCTTAATGAGGTTAGCTTCCGCATTAATTTGACTCATTATTTGGATATTGTTTGTTTTGGGAATCATCATGTATGTTTGAGAATCATCATTATTCTCTCTTTTATCCTTCTCTCTTTTCGTCTCTTTTCTCCTCTCCTTTTTTCTCTTATCTCCTCTCCTTTTCTCTCTTTTTCTCCTCTCTTTTTCTCTCTTTTCCTCTCTTTTCTCCTCTATTTTCCTCTCTTTTTGTCTCTTATCTCCTCTCTTTTTCTGTCTTTTTTCTCCTCTCTTTTCTCCTCTATTTTCCTCTCTTTTTCTCTCTTATCTCTTGTATTTTTTTGTCTTTTTTCTCCTCTCTTTTCTCCTTTTTCTCCTCTCTTTCCTCCTCTTTTTCTCCCCACGTGAAGAAGATTAAATAGCCTACCATTGAGCAAACAGATACAAACTTCTGTCACTCTAATTCAAAGAATGCAAGAGTCTATAAATGTTTGCTCAATGTCAGGCTATAGGATTCTTACAGGTATTCTAAGCTACTCAATGTCTTACAGGATTAGTGTACCGAGAAAAGAAAGAAAAGGGAAAAAGAGAGGTGAGAATCATCATGTATGTTTGAAAATCATCATTATTCGAAGCCTATCTATGTTTGAATTGCTATAGGTTGCTCTAGAAGATGTTGCCTGCACCAAATACCATGCCCACATCAAGAGATGAAGCGAAGAAGATGCTAACAATGGTGGGTATGGATTATGATACCATCCATGCTTGCTGTAGTGACTGTATTCTCTTTCGTCATGAGCATGGAGATTTGGCTAGCTGTCCGAAGTGTGGGGAACAATGATATAGAGATGACTTGCAGGGTGAGCAAATACTGGTAAAGGTATTGAGACACTTTCCCATCATTGCAAGAATACATCACATGTTCCGATGGAAATCCATAGCAGAGTTGATGACTTGGCATGCATCTCATCGGTCCACTGATGACACATTGAGGATTCCCGCAGATTGTGTAGCTTGGAAGCACATAGACAATCAGTGGCCAGACTTTGCGAGGGAGCCACGCAACTTATATCTTGGGCTCGCCATGGACGGCGTGATTTGTTTCGAGCTACATTCGACATGGCCCATAGTCTTGGTGAATTACAATATCCCACCATGGCTAACAATAAAGAAGGGACACCTTATGCTTGCACTACTTGTGCCAGGGAAGTACAAGGCAAAAAATATGGACGTGTACATGATACCTTTGATCGAGGAGTTACAGATCTTATGGAGAGGAGTGCGGGTCTTTGATATTTTTAGAGCTCCTAGACATACCAATGATATTTTGGTCAGGGGTATCTTGATGTGGACCATGCATGACTACCCAGGATATGGAGAGTGTGCAAGTACATGGTTGTGTCTTTACATGTATAATTTGGATTATGCTTTTATGACTCTTTTGCATGCATGTCTTATACTAACACATTCATGCACGCATGCAGGACTTGTTACAAGTGGGTACCATGCTTGTCCTGTTTGTAAAATGGGTTTGAAATCGCTTGCATGATACTCCAAACATATGAGGAAAAATGTTTATGAAGGTTATGCTCGATACCTTCCGCTAGACCATCTCGCGCGTAGAGGTCAACTTGATCCACCACCACCATATTTGAAGGCAAGGGACTGGATTCAGGCTTGAAGGGTGAATGGAGAGGAACTTCCTCATGGTATGAAGAGGCTATCAATCTTTCATGAGCTTTCTTATTGGGGTCAGTAGTTACAAATCAATCATCTCTTGGATCCCATGCATATCTTCAAGAATGTGGGGGCTACTATTTGGGCACACTTGGTTGGTTCCAAAGACTCGAGAGGAGTGCGAGAAGACTTGCGTGCTATGAATAGGATGTCTCGTTTGTGGCTGCAATTGCGTGCTTTGGGAGAAGTTATCCTCCTAAAAGCAACATGGATCCTCTCCATGAGAGAGGAGGCAACGGTCAAGGTGGACATTGCCTCTTTCCAAACACCCACAGGGTACATGCGTTGCTTGAAAGGGGCATTTTCAAAGGACAATAAGCTTAGTGGGCTCAAGTCCCATGATTGGCACAAGGTCTTATAGGTATTCTAAGCTATAGGATTAGTGTACCAATAATCGTGATGCCTTAGTGTAATTATGATTATGTTATATTATTGACATGAATTCTTTATTGCTTTGATAGTTCATCCTCCCAATTACAATAAAAGGGTGCTTACAAGAAGATGTTAGAAATGCTATATTCAAGATTAGTGGTATTGTCAAGTATGCTTACTATCAAATCACATTGATTGCATTCTCCTCAATTTAAGCTAAATAATCTGTAGACTAATTATGAATATATATTACATGAGCATGTGAAATAGGTGGATATCTCAAAAAGAGATCTCCATATCGAGCATCGAGAAGGCTAGGGCGGAATCCATCGAAGCCATATGCTTGCTTGAGAAGCACTTTCCCTCGAGCATTATGACAACTCAAGTGCACTTGCTTGTGCACATAGTTGATGAGGTGGCCATTGCAGGTACCGTTCATAGTCGGTGGATGTTTTTTCTCGAGCAGTTTATGAAAACTTTGAAGGCATTTGTAAGACAAAGAACAAGACCAGAAGCAAGCATGGTAGAAGGATGGCTTGTGCAAGAGTCATTAGTATATATCACGGAGTTTCTTGCATCCATAGATCCTGATATGCCACAAGCTTGGCATAACGAGGATGATGATCGCATCGTTGGTGAGGTTCCCCAAGGAAAAGGGATTGAAAGAAAGATGAGCGAAGAGCAAATAGAGAAATTCAATAAGTTTTGTATCCTCAATAGCAAGGAGATGCAGAAGTGGATTGAGAGATATGAAGCAGCCAAAGCACAAAGAATAAATGCAAGGAGGAGATTCAGAGTAATGTATAGGCGATCGCAACCATATCCACGAGATCTTGCCCTTTTCCCCACTCACATGTCACTTGATTGGCTACAACTGGCTCTACGTAAAACCGAACATGATGGAGAGACAATAAACGAGCGTGAGTGAGAGTTATCATATGGATGTATGATGCATGTAAGTTTCTTACCTCTTGACATAATTAAGTAATTATTTATGGCAATATACTCTATAAAATAGATGCATGTTCATTGTTTTAATGATGCTCTTTTGTAGTACAAAAAGTACAGTGCATTATGGTCATGTGGACGACATTTTCACGTGGAACACATCGATTCAAAGAGAGTCACATATGATTGTGGAGTCATGGCTAACTTCACACAAGATAGTTAAGCAAGTGCTTCGGATACCAATCTTCTCTCCTCACAATTGGATTATTGTGGAACCATATGCAAAATCTATGAAATTGATTTCAGACGATTTAGTATTTTCATTCTTGATTTAAAATGGTTTAGAACTATTTACAATAGTCCCCATGCGACAATGAGAAAACATAGTAGCGGTTTCTTTGCAATATACTCCACCAAACTTTGGACCGATAAAAGTGATACTTTTGTTCTTCCCGAGCATTGCTAGCAGGTGCATACCAATGATTTAATTAATCGAAGCTTTCATTTTTAAAGATCCATTGATACATGTACTTAAGCATAATTTCATATATAAAATTGATGGCATTTGGCACCCATCTTCAATATAGGTGGTTTTTCATCCGGATCATTCTGATCCAAGATGGTGGTACGTGATCCAAGTTGCACCACGAAGTAAGCAAAATTTTGAAGACAGAGATGTGGATATGGAGATGCCACTACCAATGCCGGATCCAATTGATCCAGATGGATCTAGTGAAGAAGAAGAAGATGACAATATGAACCAAGAGGAAGATGTGCATAATGACATTGTACGGGAGGAAGATGGAGATCACAATATTGAGAAAGAAGATGACGATCATCAAGGATCACCACACTTTATTGAAGAAGATGATCAATACTCTTAGATGAACGTACGATGCTAGTGTATGATGATGATATAGGGGATCAACTTGGTATAGAGTTAGAGATAGATTTATTTGGTGCATTAGACTTGGCTCAAGCCATTGATGTAAATGCTCTTCATTGATTTTTTTCATCTGAAACTTGGACATGAATATATATATGAGCTTCAAAGGTTTGATGTACATGGTCTTGTATTTTTATTCTCTCAAAGCATCAAACATGTATGAAGAGAAAAAAAAATTTGTAATTGGAAAAAACTATAATTTAAGGTCGGTATGGGAAAAAACACTCTCTGTAAAACATCGCTATAGGAAACTATCTTAGTGTTGCTATATAACGACCATTCACAATTCTAATAAGCATCGCTATATAGTGACGCTTATATAAAGTCACTATATAGCGATGATTAATGAGTCCCGCTTTGATTACCGATGATTAGTGCTCGACGCTCGCTAAATGTCAGTAATTAAATGTTGGAATAGGACTCGTGTGTAGTAGTGATGATGCTTCCTCTCAATGTAAATCAGCTCGTGGATTCTACTTTGTCTCAAGGTTCAAATCTTGGACCAGCCTAGATATGATATATAATTTCTTTGGATCTATCCATGTCCATGGAAATGATGCCCATGATGCTATAACAAGGCTTACAACCAATTTCTACACAGGCGCACATTCTACAAAGCCTTATGAATAGTGTGACACCAAAAATTGATATTTTTAATTTGGCATTGGTATTGTTTTTTCTCTATGTTTGATAAGAGTTTGAGTATCAAGTGATAGCCTAGCGGCTCTCACTTATTTCTATTTTCTATGATATTGTATGAGATGGAGAGGATGAGTGGAATGGCTCATTGTAAATACCATAGGTATGAAATATAAATACCTTGGTATGGTGTGAGAGTTATTTGTGTATGGGATATTATGGAGTTTTTTAGAAAATAGGAAGAGTGAGTCATTTAAAGAGGTGGGCTCATGTCCATGTGTTCCAATAATATAAGAGAGGCCACATGCCAAGCATGTGGAAGGCATGTGGAGGAGTGTGAAGTTAAGAGGAATCCTTCTAGAACTCCTATGTGGAATAAGGAGGATGTGGACATGTGGAAAAGAGAGGGTCCCTATGGGCTCCATGTGAGGAGACTCTTGACTTTCTCAATATTTTAAGAGTCTTGAGCATCTTGTGATGGGACACATGGCAAGAGTAGCCAAAAAGAACATGGATGGTGACGTATGTGCTTATGTGATTGATGGGGAAAGGAATCTACAGGCAGCAATTATAAATGGGTGAAGGAGGGTAACAAAATCTCTATAAAAGGATCCCTCCTCTCCCTTGTTCATCAATATCTTCCACCATTAGGCCTCATGTTGCTGTAGCTCTAGTCTCCCCAAGCCTCTTCCATGAGCCTTCTCTCCCTCTTGTAGATATTCTCTTATGTAGACTCTTGAGTCCATCTCTCTCTAGTTTATTCTCTCTCTATGAGTAGTCTTGGAGCTTCCGCTCCCTCTTGTATGTATGAAACCTCTTCTTCTCCCTTGTGTTTGTAGTGTTGGAGTGGATTCTCACTCTATTTGTAATGAAGGTCACTTTAGGTTCTCTCTCTCTTGAGTGTCTCTTCCCTTTTCTTTCTTTCAAAGCCTTAAAAGTTCTTTCTATTCGGCTGCTCACTGTGCACACATGGTTCATTTGTTTCCCGAGCCACCATGCAAACTTCTTCCCCTCTTCTAGGCAAAATCTATGAGGGGTGGATCGTTGATGAAGGTGGAGTCTTGAGGCAGCATCTTGCTCAGGCGAAATTAGCATGGGTGGAGGGCAGTTTTCATGACAGTTTGACCCCTTGTTAGTATTTTGCTCATAACTTTCTACTCGATAGTTTGATTTTAATGAACTTTATATCAGCGCAAAGCTCTATTTAAGGAGCATGTTTGTATGTGATCAAATCTTGAATTAGATACTACTGCAAAATGTTATGAGTCTCTGTGTCTGATAGTCTGTTTTCATGATAGTTTTTACCCCCTTCCAGTAAACTATCCATATCTCTTCAACCATCTGTCTGTTTTCAATGAGATTTATATCAAGGTGAAGCCCATATTAAGGCATATCTCTTTGTGTGCTTGAATCTCTGATATCATTGCTTGAAATTTATAGGCCTCTGTGTCTAATGATAGTTTGTAGAGTGTTTTGAGTTAAGTGTAAAGGTGTCTATGAAGGAGGTGCAATGTTTCTGTGGAATCTACCCATCCGACCTAATCAGCCCATTCAAAATCCTCGATATATATCAGTTCATGTCATGTTGAGCCCCAAGATATTCTATCAACAACATATTGCTCTTCTCTTTGGCGTAGACCGGCTCGCTGAGAATATGGCCTCTGCTGATCCTTTCCTTCTCCCTATGCTTGATTACAACATCACTTGGGATGTTAGCATCTTCATTCTCATCTGAGGGAGGAAAGTATGGTGTGGTATCTTGGCATAAAAGCTTCTTTCGAATGTCCCATTATCAATGATAAATATCTTTGTCAGTCAGTTCGAAACAGTCAGTTCGAAAGCAGCAGGAAGTGAAGAGGTGTGTGAAGTTTATTACCCCCAACTTCATGTCACATCTTTTGGTGAAGACACCAGGTACGTTTGGTATTGGATTCAATTCACCTTACTAAACGATCTTGGGTGTACTTGATTGCATGTTATTGTTGAGATATCGAGCTCCACTCGCGATATGCCAGGGTGACCGTTGTGCATTTATGTCACCGACTTGTTAGCTGCAGATGCGGTTGGTACACCGCCCACGAATAATAGCTGGATGACAGCTATCCTTATCTACTCTAGTTTGTGGCTCAGTTAGTATGCCACCTTAGCTAGTTGAGTTTGGTTTGAGACCCACATATAGGGCTCTTCTATTTCTTTGTACTAGAGTTCTTTTGGCTTTCACAACTAAGAAGAGGAAAACTGTTTTCAGCCTCCACTTGTGTGTATATTCCCCCATTGTGCATGTGAGAAAGCCGCAAGTGAGACTCCTTCCCTCTCTCCCACTATATTCACATGGTATCAGAGCCTTGTTCGTGGTAAGGAGCTCAAGAAAGCAAACCAAGTTCTTGGTGTACTAGTAAGAGGACCAGTGTTGCTTTCCTATTTCGAGTTTGGGAGCGAATCTCTGCAGGTAGCACAGCCAGAGGGTGCAAGAGTGCACAGTCTCAGATTGAGACGCCCTTTGCGGTGTGGCGAGAGGGCCATTTTGGGGCCCGTTTTGAAGGCGGAAGTTCTTCGCAGGCACTCAAAAAAAGGCCCTATTTTTTGCTGTGCGACCACTGCTCGGCTAGTCGGTGAAAAGTTGCTGCAGAAATTGCATCGTATGCCTGTGTGCAGAGACATTGGGAGTTGCAGAATCATGCTTGTTGCCTGTTGATGCAAAATCGTCACTTGGAAGTGACTGTGTGGTGAAATACCACTTTCGTCAGTTTTACAAATCTGCCCGTGTGAGGCAAAAGAGCTGTGTTTTTTTGCAGTGACAGAATATTTTGCAGTGTTCTGGAATGGCATCTGATTCTCTTTCACAGATTGTCAGTGAAAAACTTGACAAGAACAACTTCCAGGCATGGAAGTTTAGAATGACGAATTTCCTTATGGGAAAAGGCTATTGGGAGTTCATTACAGGAAATGAAGAAGAACCTGTTCTTCCTAATGTTGCCAATCAACAGCAAATGTAGGCATTTAAAGGATGGCATGAGAGAGCTAGAAAAGTTATGTACTGGCTGTCTATCAGTATTTCGGACTCTATGCTTGTGCATATTCAGGATGCAAGTACGCCAAAGGAGGCATGGGATACTTTGGCAAAAATGTACAGCACAAATACGCAAGCCAGGAAAATACAGCTCAAACAGGAGTTGCACAATCTGCAGAGAGAAAATTTGAGCATAAATGACTACCACATGAAGGTGAAGAAAATTGCAGATGCACTTGCTTCCATTGGGTCGCCAGTGGAAGATGATGATCTAGTTTCTGTGGCCTTGAATGGTCTAGGAAAGAATTATGCACAGTTTCGGACATCCATTGCCGTCCGTGAAAAATTTCCTGATTTTGAAGAGTTGTTTGCTCTTCTAATTTCTGACGAGCAGAGAAATGGGGGTGCATCTTCTTCAGGAGGAACTTCAAAAGAAACTATCTTCTACTCAAATGCTGGAAGAGGTAGAGGCAGAGGTAGAGGAGGCCGATCGGCAGGCCATGGTAGAAATAAGAATATGCAGCAAAGTCAAGAAAACCAGTCCTATGGAGGAGGACGTGGTAACTCTAGAGGCAGGGGGAGCCAAAGAGGCCGTGGTGGATGGCAGAGAGGCCAAAATGCAAACAGCAATGTTGAATGCTACTATTGTCGCAAAATGGATCATATTGCTAAGGACTGCTACAAAAAGCAGAATGACATTCTGAATGGAAAATTGCAGCAAGGCAATTATGCATCTTCTAGTAGACAGGGTGATGATAGAAATGAGCATCTATTTATGGTGCAGCATATGACCAATTCTGTGACAAGTGCAGAAGAACGAAATGATGTGTGGTATGTTGACTCAGGTGCGTCAAACCACATGACAGGTCATGCAGAATGGATGCAGGATGCAAGGAAAATGGAAAAGCCAGGATTTGTGGAGACTGGTGATGATACTGCACATCCTATTGTGCAGATTGGTAAAACTCCTTTGTCTATGCAGGATGGGAAAAAGAAATACCTGTCCAATGTATTTCATGTCCCGAACATCACCAAGAACCTAGTTTCTGTTGGTCAAATGGTTGAGCAGGGCTTGCAAGTCAGATTTAATCCTCATGGATGCTTTGTTGAGGATATGAAAAATAACGGTCGCTTGATAGCAAAAGGAAAGAAGAAGGGCAGGATGTTTACGTTGGATGCGGACATGCCTGAATTGAGTGCAGCAATGTTTGCACATGGGACCGGTGTAGTTGCAGATATTGATATCTGGCACAAACGCATTGGTCATGTTAATATACAACGACTTAAATCAATGCAAGCCCAAAATATTGTTGCAGGATTGCCTAAATTCAAGGTTGTAGAAATGCACAAAGTTTGTGAAGCCTATCAATTTGGGAAACAAGCAAGGGAACCTTTTCCTAAGCATGTTCAAGAGAGTAAAAAGCCATTGGAATAAATCCACTCTGATGTGTGGACTACTAAAGCGGCATCTATTGGAGGCTGTCACTATTTTGTCACATTTAGTGATGACTTCAGCAGAAAACTTTGGGTGTATTTTATGAAAAAGAAAAGTGAAGTGTTTGGGCACTTCAAAGCTTTTAAAGCTATGGCTGAAAAAGAAACAGGCCTGCAAATAAAATGCCTAAGGTCAGATGGAGGGGGAGAGTACCTCTCAAATGAGTTTGCAAGGTTCTTGTAGGAGCATGGTATAAAGCAGCAATATTCATGCAGTCATACCCCACAACAAAATGGAATTGCAGAAAGGAAAACCAGGCATATTGGAGAGGTATCTCGGGCTATGCTAAATGAAAAAGATCTACCATTATTATTGGGCTGAAGCAGTTGCTACAGCAGTTTATATAATGAATAGGACTCCCATCGTAGCAATACATGGCATGACGCCAGAGGAGATGTATACTGGTAGGAAACCAGACATTTCTCATTTGAGAATTGTTGGTTGCATTGCCTATGTTCATGTGCCAGATGAGTTGAGGTCCAAGTTGGATCCAAAAGCTGAGAAGTGCATCTTTATTGGTTATTCTCTGCAACAGAAAGGGTATAGATGCTATAACCCTTCTACACGTAAGTTCACAGTGAGCAGCGATGTTGTTTTTTATGAGATGAGCAGCTGGTATAAACCAGTAAATGTAATGATTGATGTAGATGCACAAAATGGTAATGTTGCACAGAATTCACAGCAGCAATCACAAAATATTAGTGGACCTGAAGTGTCCTCTAGCAGTGGTTCACATACTTCGCCATGGACAGGCAGATTGAGATCAGGAGAATCTCCTCAAAGCAATGCAGAGAGTGGTATGCAGGTATCACGAAAAGGAAAAGAGAAGGTAGATCAGCCCATGTTTGATGTGAATGCAGGTCACTCTTATGTGGATGGTGAATCCAGTGGCTCAGAAAAGAGCATTGATGATGAGTTGGGTATTCCTTCTGTTGTTACACCTGGAGTAAGGAAGACCAGGGATGTTTTTAGAGCACCTGGAAGTGAGCCTATTTTGTGCAGTTCTACCAGGGTTAGGTATCCTCTGGATATAGGCTAAAATATGATGGATTTACAGCCATTCACTATGCCTATATGGTCAAAGTGATATAGGAACCAGAACCCACTTCTTTTGAGCAAGCCATGGGAAATAAAAAGTGGGAGAAAGCCATGGATGAAGAAATGGATGCCTTGGAAGCAAATGCTACATGGGAATTGGTGCCTTTACCTAAAGACAAGAATGCAATTGGCTGTAAGTGGGTTTATAAGATCAAGCACAATGCAAATGGTTCTGTGAATAGATACAAGGCAAGATTAGTTGTCAAGGGGTATGCACAGACATATGGCATTGATTATGAAGAAACTTTCAGTCCGGTTGCAAGGATGGCAACCAGAAGAGCAGCCATTGCTATGGCTGCATCAAAGGGATGGTCTTTACATCAAATGGATGTAAAGGATGCCTTCTTGCATGGTGATTTGCAAGAAGAGGTCTTTATGGAGCAGCCACCAGGTTATGTTCATGCTCTTCATCCTGAGTTTGTTTGCAGGTTGAAGAAAGCCTTGTATGGCTTGAAGCAAGCACCTAGAGCATGGTCTGACAAGATAGGACAATATCTTGTCACTATTGGCTTTCAGATTTCCAAGGCAGATTTCTCACTCTATGTGAGAAAAACAGAGAAGGGGATTATGCTGCTTGTCATTTATGTTGATGATTTGATCATCACAGGTGATAGTGATGAAGATATCCTTCATGTGAAAATGCTATTGAGGCAGAAGTTTGAGATGAAGGATTTGGGAGAGCTGCGTTATTTCTTGGGCATTGAGGTGATTAGATCACCAAGTGGGATACAGCTCTTGCAGAGGCAGTATGGATTGGACATGCTGTCCAAATATGGGATGACAGGCTATAAGCCTATTTCAGTTCCTTTGGAGTAGAATGTGAAGCTGAGCACAGATGCAGGTGAGCTTTTGGAAGACCCTACTATGTACAGATGCATAGTAGGAAGTTTGAATTATATGACTATTACCAGGCCAGATCTAAGCTATGCTATTGGATTGGTAAGTTAGTTTATGCAGGCTCCAAGGAAACTGCATTTGGATGCGGCTAGACGCATACTTAGGTATGTGAAGTCCACATTGCAGTATGGACTATTTTATGAGGTTGGGGTTCAGATACAGTTGCATGGATACACTGATGCTGATTGGGCTGTTAGTATTTCTGATAGACGATCTACCAGTGGATATGTGTTCTTGTTTGGGAGTGCTGCAGTCACTTGGAGCAACAAGAAACAGCCTACAGTTGCCTTGTCGAGCACAGAGGCTGAGTACAGGGGTGCATCAATGGCTGCATGTGAGGTAGCTTGGTTGCATAAGCTACTCTATGATATGCATCAGTCTACAGATGGGCCAATTGTCATTTATTGTGACAACATGAGCTACATAGACTTGGCAAATAACCCAGTCTATCATGCTAGAATAAAGCACATTGAGGTGCATTATCACTATGTGCGGGAGAAGGTTTTATTAGGTCTTATTGATCTAGTTTATGTCAGCATAGAGGATCAGGTAGTTGACATATTCACGAAAGCATTGGGTGCAGAGAAGCTGCGCAAGTTCAGAGACTGTTGACTCTGTGCCAACATGAACTTATGAAGAAAGAGAAGGTGTTACAACTTTGTGTTACAACTTCTAGACACAACTTTATGTTACGACTTTGTGTAACAACTTTGTGTTGCAAGTTTGTGTTACAAGTTTATGTTACAACTTTGTGTTACAACTTTGTGTAACAACTTTGTGTAACAACTTTGTGTAACAACTTTGTGTTACATCTTCTAGAGAGAATGTGTTACGACTTTGTGACACAACTTTGTGTTACAACTTTGTGATACGACTTTGTGTTACATGCAGAGAGGGAAGCTCTCCAACTTGTATAAATACCCCATAATGGAATGAAGCCCACACTCTTGGGGCATTGTGTTGAGTCTACATTGGTATTCCAAGCATTTGTCTCAAGTGTCCATGCTTCCTTGCACTGCACGTCCAAAAGCATGTCCTAACCTTGCAACCCTTCTCCCCTCTCCTCCAACCCTGCAACCCATCCTCTCCCTCTCCTCCTCCCTTCTCCCTCCTCCTCCTCCTCCTCCTCCTCCTCCCTCCTCCTCCCTCCTCCTCCTCCTCCTCCTCCTCCCTCCTCCTCCTCCTCCTCTCTCCTCCCTCTCCCTCCTCCTCTTCCCTCCTCCCCCTTCCTCCTCTCTCTCTTACTTCACCCATGCTCTTACACCTTCTTCCTCTCCCACTCCTATGCTTTCCTAAACCCTTAAACTCAATGATCTACGAGGGAGACGAGTTCTCCACCATGTACTTTACTCTGAACCTTGGATCCTCCTCCTAACCCTGAACTCCTTCTAAACCTTGGAACCTCCTTCTGAACCCTGGAACTCTTTCTAACCCTGAACTCTTTCTAAACCCTGGAACCTCCTTCTGAACCCTGAAACTCCTCCTAAACCCTACAACCCCCAATGAAGGCGAAAGCCTTCATTACCCCAACAACAATGGTTTACGTGCCTTTTACACATGCTTGCATTATGTTTACTCACCACACTTAAGCCTACGTCTCTCACCGGAACACGACTCGAGGTCCTAAGCTACAAATATACTACAACGACAATTCCAATATATCTGTAGGTGACAAAAAGCCTCGAAACCCTGCAACATAGAATACCCAGCTCTTCCTACGAACGCAGTAGGAAAGAGCCAACATTTGGCGCCGCTGCCGGGGAGACTAGCGTCTCAAGTAGCGAGTAAACATGCGTAGGTAGGTGTAAAACAAGTCACTACTTCAAACTTTCACGCACATACCACTCAAGGGCAAGGAAAGTAAAAATTTTTCCAAATCTAGCCAAACATATCAACCCCAAACATCCACTTTGGGTTACTACCTTAAGAGATTTTCTTAATTAAAAGCCACATGAAGCACAATTAGGCTAGGTAGTGGACACGGTTGCGTAGAGCTTTCAATTACGATCATTTTACCTTTTTACAGAAAGGCAAACCGAGCTCTCCATAAAAAGTTATGGCTCGGGAAGAGTTTAGGGTTAAAACCTAAACCTAAACCCTAAACCTAAAATCCAAGCCTATAAAAACCTACTCCACCCCCCTCATTCTTCATCTTTCACTTTTTGCCTCCATTCTCTTCCACCTTCCGAGCCCCACGCAAGACACTCCTCCCTCTCCATCGACCGCCCCCTTACTCCTATCCTCGCCATGTAAGTGACATCGAGCCCTTCTCGCAGCGATGACCTAGCCTTCCACCCACCGTCCATTGTTCCGCGACAATCCCGTTCTATCGAGAAAGACTTGGAGAGCGTCAGGTAACCACTCCGCCTTGCTTTTCAAGTTCCGTCTTTCGGTTTTTTTGTTGCTCTTTTACCCCTCCCCCTTCACCACCATCTCCCCTCCTCCCCTCCCCCTTCATCTCCACCCCCCCCTCTCCCTCATCTCTCCCCCTCCCCCTCCCTCTTCATCCCCCCTCCACACCCTCCCCCTCCACCCACCATCTCCACCCTCCCCCCTCTCCCCCTTCATCTCCACCCCCCCTCTCCTCTCCATCTCCCCCTCTCCCCCTCCCCTTCATCTCCACCCCTCTCCTCCTTCCCTCCCCCTTCCCCTCCCTCTTCATCCCCCCCTCCACCACCACCCTCCCCCTCCCACCACCATCTCCCCCTCTCCCCCTCCCCCTTCATCTCCACCCCCCCCTCTCCTCTCATCTCCCCCTTCCCCTCCCTCTTCCTCCCCCCTCCACCACCACCTTCCCCCCTCCCCCTCTAATCTCCCCCTCCCCCTCCCTCTTCATTCCCCCCTCCACCACCACCTTCCCCCTCCCCCTCCATCTCCCCCTCCCCCTCCACCCTCATCTCCCCCTTCCCCTCCCTCTTCATCCCCCCCTCCACCACCACCTTCCCCCTCCCCCTCTAATCTCCCCCTCCCCCTCCCTCTTCATTCCCCCCTCCACCACCACCTTCCCCCTCCCCCTCCATCTCCCCCTCCCCCTCCACCCTCACCTCTCCCTCTCCCCCTCCCCCTCCACCCTCACCTCTCCCTCTCCCCCTCCCCCTCCACCCTCACCTCCCCCTCTCCCCCTCCCCCTTCATCTCCCCCTCCCCCTCTAATCTCCCCCTCCCCCTCCCTCTTCATTCCCCCCTCCACCACCACCTCCCCCCTCCCCCTCTCCCCCTCCACTACCACCTCCCCCCTCCCCCTCTCCCCCCTCCCCCACCACCTCCCTCTCCCCCCTCCCCCTCCCCCCCTCCACCTCCACCTCCCCCCTCCCTCTTCATTCCCCCCTCCACCACCACCTCCCCCCTCCCCCTCCCACTCCACCACCACCTCCCCCTTCCCCCTCCACCATCCTCTCCTCTCATCTCCCCCTCCCCCTCCACCACCATCCTCTCCTCTCATCTCCCCCTCCCCCTCCCTCTTCATCTCCCCCTCTCCCACCTCCCCCCTCTCCCTCTCCCCTCCCCCTCTCCCTCTCCCCTCCCCCTCTCCCTCCTCCCCACCCCCTCACCTCCCCCCTCCACCACCTCCCCCCTCCCCCCCTCCTCCACCACCACCTCCCCCTCTCCCCCCCCCCCCTCACCCTCCCCCTCTCCCCCTCCCCCTCTACCACCCCTTTCCCCCTCCCCCATCCCCCTCTCTCACCTTTCTCTCTCCCACCCCCTCTCTCTCTCTCTCCTCTCTCTCCACCCCCCCTCACTCTCTCCTCTCTCCCCCTCGTTCTCTCTCCACCCCCCCTCACTCTCTCCTCTCTCCCCCTTACCCCCTCCCCCTGACCCCGGCCCCTCTCTCTCGACCCTCCCCACCCCACTCCCCACCCCACCCCCCGCGCAGCGCCCCCCTGCGGCGGCGCCCCCGCCCGCGCCCTCCTACCCCGCCCGCGCCCTCTACCCCGGCCGCCGCCCCGCGGCGGCGACCCCCTGAGGCGGCGCCCCCGCCCCCCTGAGGCAGCGCCCCCGCCCGCAACCCGGCCCCGCGCCGCCCCGCCCGCTACCCAACCCCCCGCCCGCTACCCAACCCCCCGCCCCGCGCCAACCCGGCCGCCGCCCCGCGGCGGCGACCCCGCGCCCCCCGCCAGCACTCACCCCGCCCCCTCTCCTCTCTCACCCCCGCCCTCCCTCGCACCCCCTCGCCCACCCCCGCGCCCCCCATCCCGACCGCCCCCCGCCCGCCCCCGCGCTTCCCCCGACCTCCCTCCCCCCTCCCCAACCCGCGCCACCCCCGCCCCCTCTCCTCTCTCACCCCCGCCCTTCCTCGTCACCCCCTGCGCAAACCCCCCTCACCCCCCGCGCCAACCCCCCTGCGCAAAACCCCCCCCCCCCCCCCCCCCCCCGCCCGCCGCCGTCGGGCAGCCCCCCAGTACCCCCACAAAAAAAAAAAAAACTCTAAACCTAACCTAACCTAAAATTAACTCTAGGGTTAGTTTAACCATAGTTAGGTTCGTACTAACTACAGTTAGGTTAGGTTAGTTAACCGTAGGCTAGGTTAGTTCACCCTAGGTTAGTTAGTTAACCTCAGTTAGATTAGCTACGTAGGTTAGGTTAGTAGTAACTGCGGTTAGGTTAGTTTAGTTAGCCCTCAGTTAGGTTAGACTAACTCTTCAGTTAGTATCTAACTACAGTTAGTTACCCTCCCAGTTACAGTAACTGGGAGGACCTTGGTTAGTTAGTCTAACTAGAGTCACTTGGTTTCAACCCCTCGGTTGGACTTAAAGTCCATTCACACCACCATTAGGACCCCCCAAACGCCAAAATTAGCCCTCCTTTAACCCCTCGAAACTCATCCGTTTGGGACCCAAATTGAACCCAGTTTGAACCCAGATTTCACACACGGAAACACCACGTTACGGGGTATTTTTCCAGCCCATTGCACACCATTTCGGCATCCCTAGCACACGTTCGTTCGCGCCCCCGTGTGGGCCTCATTTTGCATTAATTCACTCGTATTTTCACGCCGCGACCTCCGATTAACGATCCGTCTGCACCGGCACATTTCCCTACACTCGTAGGACAATCTTAGGCACCTTTTTAACACGACGGTCCCGACACAAACTAACACCACTCTAACTCTCCTAACAGCACCACCTCCACACCCACACTTGGGGTAGCGATCCCCTTAGCCAATCACGCACCATCTGCATGCAGTTACGTTCCGGCCAACGACTTCGACTCCAACGCTCACCCCATCCGCAACTAACTCCACTGCAACAACCGCCCCCGCCAATCCTCTACCCCGAATCCCCCCCTGAGATTCAACAACTTCCTTTAACTCCTCCTCGCCCCAACATGGCTGGACGTCGTCCTGAGCATGATGGGGACATCGAGCTCGATGCCGAGGCTGACAACTTCTTCAATCGACGAAATCACAACAATCACGGCCGACGCCCCTTGGGAAAACTGGAACTTCCCAAATATAATGGTCGGGGAGACCCTGCTCGCTTCCTCCAACATTTTGATGCCGCATGTCGAGCAGGTGGTGATCAGTCCCATGAAACTAAGGTGGCTTGGTTTCCAATGGCCTTAACTGATGAGGCATCAGAATGGTACCTCGACCTTCTTGTGGAAGAACGTGCTACATGGGACCTACTTCAAACCGAGTTCAAACGTCGCTTTCAAACGGAGAGGCTACAAGATGATCCCGCTCTCCAACTCAGCAAGATCGAACAAGGCCGGAGGGAAGATGTACGCACATACCTGGGAAAGATGAAGAGATTGATCGCCAAATGTGACCCACGCCCAGATGCAAAGCACCTCACGGCATGGTTCATAGCAGGTCTACGAAAGAAAATCCGCAAGGAGATGAAAAAGATAAGTAGCTATGAAACATTCAGTGCTGCTCATGCGGCAGCCATTGACATCGAAGATGGCATGACAGATTCAGACACTAGCAGTGATGATGCCAGGTCCAATACACGAGATAAGCACTCGAAAAAAGGTAAATCAAAGGACATTGCCGAAACATCCAATGAAGATCGCCTCGAGGCCATGACCTTGAAGCTGAAAGAAGATATGATGCAGGCCATGGATCAAAAACTTCACTTGTCTCAGCCGCCAACTCAAACATACCCACGGCGAGAAAATGTCTGGTGCCCACACTGCTTGGCAAATCATACAGCAAATGAATGCCCAGTCCTAAGAGCAAGAATCAATGCACAAGCAAATCCACCGCCACGGTTGTGGTGCCATATCTGTGTCGTCGGCGGCCATGATGAGACCAGTTGCATCTTCAACATGCGCAACAATCCGCCTCGACCACCACAATACCAAGCGGCACCCATGCCCGTATACAGGCAACCGGCACTTGCACAAGCGCCTCCAGCTCCGAGACTCAATCCTGTTCCCGTTCGGACACAAGCCCCCCAACTACTCAGGAATCCGAATCCACGACCGTATCCAAGAGCAGCAAATCCAGCTCCTCAGGCAGTTCCAATACATCAATTACAAGCTGAGGAAGTAGACGCGCTATTTGAGTATGAAGCAGAGTACCCAGTGTACTATGTAGAAGGTGCAGAGGGTCTAATCCCAGTCTATGCAAATCAAGTGCGACCCAACACATTTCGAGCACCAATCAAGTGTTACGGTTGTGGAGAAAATCATAGAATCGCAGAGTGCCCTCATCGCGGTAGCCCAGCTACTTTCCAACCACTTTGCAGAGATTGTGGCATAGGACATGCCTGTATGGATTGTCCCATGAAAAATAAGGTCCCAGAACAAACAGAGGTTAAGCCTGACGTCCCCATCGGCATCATTGGGGTGGACCATCAAAGTCTGGGTCCGGCAAGTCTAAGGTCACAACCTATCAATGTAATTACACGCCAACAGAAAGAGGCCACGAAGGACCCTATCATTCCAATCCAACCGAAGCGACTTCTGAGAAAGAAAGCACAAGTGCCTCCACCTCCGCCAAGCAATGAGCAGCCGAGCTCATCCACATCCACTCCCGAGCCTCGAATACAAGAAGCTCCATTCCCGAATGCAGAGGTGGAAAAGGCTCGTTTTCAGGCACTTCAGCAATGGGTCCAAAATGAACAAGCTCAATTTGAGACTCAGAAACAAGCTCAAGACCCACTCCATGACTTGGCCCCACAAAGTATTGATACTGTACTCGAGCCTTTGTTCCAACAGCAGACTCCACCACAGAATGTACCACCACGTCAACTTGAAGGAGCTGCACTCTCTAGCATCCTGAGTTGCCCTGTGTCCATTCCCATCGGAATCCTCTTACGAAATTGTCCCAATCTCTGGGAGAGTTTCAAAGGATGGATTGAACTCGCAAATCCCTCTCCACCTATGAACGACATTGATGATATCCCTGTGCGGATGGGTGAGAAAGATGACATACGCAACATCACTGTGCCTTTGATCCACAAGGCATATAATGAAATCCAAGCCATAGTGGATGGTGGCGCAGGTGTCAATGTCCTATCAAAGGAGCTTTACGAAGAATGGGGTCTCCCACCAATGCAAAAGGCTAATTTCAACATACGCCTTGCCGATGATTCACGGGCTAAACCCTTGGGAATAGTGAATGGCGTGTCCACAAAGATCGCAGGAGTCCGCTTTTCCCTTCAATTCACAATCTTGGATCTCCCCAAAAAATCCTATCAAATCTTACTGGGACGTCCTTGGTTACGGGAAGCATCAGTCCTCCATGACTGGGGAACGGATAGATTGACAATCCAGAATCGAGACACTGCAGTCAGGGTGAATGTGGGGACAGGAGTTATTAAACCAATTGTTCCTAGAGCATTGGATGACACATCTTCCACGACAATCTCGAGCAAATCAGATCCCCTGCAACAGCATGTCATAGCAGGTGACTCACAAAGCAATGTCAATAACTGGATACAAACATTGGCAACCATCGACAACTGCCATTCATTAGACCCCATCTTCTCACAGATAGATGTTAATGCACTACAGGTCAATCCTCCACCGACACATGAAGAACCAATCGATCTAGAGATGCCTTTCTTTATGGCTGACCTCGAATGGGATATTGAACCTGAAGAAGGTACCCATACCAATGATGACTCCGATTTTCCTTGGGACCTTGAAACAGAGGCTGCAAATGCTGAAATTGAAGATCAAATCTTTGATAATGACCTAGCCATTCTGCATGCCTTAATGGCAGTTGAGCTCCCAAAGGTTGAACCTCCACAGTTGCATAACAGCAGAAGATCCCGCAAGAAAGCTGCAGGAGGAAATCGCAGAAAAGCCAAGGCCGAGCACTTCAATGAATTCGAACGAGTCCAAACAAGGATTGTCGAATTGTACCTTGCAAAGTCAATTCCCTCCAAATCAATACCACCACCTCTTGAATGGTCCCCTGAAGGACTGGAAGGAATATGTGCAGCACATGAACCCTTACTTGGAAACACATTACCAGTGGAAAAGTTACCCCACAGTTCCCAACGTAAGAAGTTTCGGAAATATAAGCCACATGTGCGGATGAAGCTCGATCAAGAGACTTCAGAAAAAGAAAGGAAAGAAGAGCCTAACAAATTACTAAATGCAACTATGCCACCCAGTACTCATGACACATCTCAGGCTAGTTCAACCCCATCAGAGGCCGATCTTCGAGAAGTGCCGGAATACTTTAAGAATTATACAAGTGGCAGTGCACCAATAGCAATGCCAAGACCAATCAGAGAATCTGAAGTTCAAGAAACCGATAGCATTGGAGAAACTCCAATCTATGAGGGACCGGCAAAAACACGCACAATAAACCTCGCCCTTGAAGGGGAGGAAGAAAAGTTGGTTTTCATTGGGAAACAGCTCCGTCAAGAAGATGAAATCAAACTCAAAGACCTCCTAATGGAATACCGTGATTGCCTAGCATGGTCATACAAAGAGATGAAAGGAATTTCACCAGAAGTGGCAGTTCACACGATCCCTATAAGGGAAGGTGCTCGCCCTAAGGTATGTGGACCTTATCGCACAAATCCTAAATATGGCACCATGGTTTATGATGAGCTGGAAAAACTCCTAGATGCCGGATTCATCTACGAGATAGAGCACACTGATTGGGTTTCACCCATTGTCATTGTGCCTAAACGCAACAAGAAGCTCAGAATATGCGTAAACTTGAAAAATGTGAATGCCGCCACAATAAGGGATCACTACCCCCTACCCTTAACAGAAACAGTGTTGGAAAAGGTGGCAGGATCCGAAATTTATAGCTTCTTGGATGGCTTCAGTGGCTATAACCAAGTACAAATTGCTCCTCAAGACCAATCAAAAACAGCATTTGCTACAGAATGGGGTATTTTTGCATATAGAGTCATGCCATTCGGCCTTTGTAATGCCCCGGCCACATTCCAGCGAGTCATGTTCACAGCTTTCAAGTCATTTTTGAATAAGTTTTTACAGGTGTTCTTGGATGATTTGTGCATCCATTCAACCAAACAGGACCACTTCAAATGTCTGGAAGAAGTATTAATCAAATGCAGGGAGTATGGCATCTCCCTAAATCCAACAAAATGCCAGTTCATGGTCACCCACGGAGTTGTTTTGGGACACATCGTCTCTCAACATGGGATTGCAACTGACATGGACAAAATCAAAATCATCATGGAATTGCCTCCTCCTACAAATTCCAAAGGTGTACAGGTCTTTATGGGACATGCCGGCTATTATAGAAGATTTATATTGCGGTATGCCATGATAGCTAGACCACTTTACAAGTTATTAGTGGAGTTCTTATGGACCGAAGAGTGCGACCAAGCCTTTGAGCTTTTAAAGTGGCGCCTAATCACAGCACCCATCCTTCTATCTCCCAATTGGGATATTGATTTTCATGTTCATACTGATGGATCCAAGTATGCAATTGGGAGTGTGCTTTGTCAACCTGGTGAACATAAGAAAGACTACCCCGTCTACTTCGCCAGTCGACAACTCAATGATGCAGAGATCAACTATACAACCACAGAAAGAGAAGCCCTAGCAATGGTGTACAGTGTAAAGAAATTTCGGCACTATCTTCTCGCAAATGATTTTGTCTTCTACACCGACCATCAAGCATTGCTATATCTTGTGAACCGTCCGTGTACCACCGGAAGAATAACCAGATGGCTCCTCTTGCTGCAAGAATTCAACTTCAAAATTGTGGTCCGCAAAGGTGCCCAACACTACATTGCCGATCACATGTCTCGAGTCAAGACAGGAGAAGAAGCCACTGGCGTAGAAGATGACTTACCAGATGCCACACTATTTCAAATAGATGCTGTTCCAGAATGGTGTGGAGATATCATTGGGTACTTGATGGCAGGAAGACCACCCCCTGACATGAAAGCAGTAGATGCCAGAAAATTGATTCTAAAGGCTGCACCATATCAACTGATTGCAGGACAACTATACAAGATGGGCAAGGACCAGATATTAAGAAGATGTGTAATGCCTCATGAAATCCTGCCAATCCTGAGTGAAGTCCATGAAGGCATTGCAGGAGGACACTTCCAAGGGGAAGCCACAGCAAGAAAAGTTCTCCTCGCAGGCTACTGGTGGCCAACACTATGGGCAGATGCCTATGAATATGTAAAAGGCTGTGATGTATGCCAACGAACTATTAAACCACAACACAAAGACTTCAATCCTCTAACAACAGTTGTTGCACAACAGCCATTTGAAAAATGGGGGATTGATTATGTGGGTCCCATACATCCAGCAGCAAAAGGAACACAGGCACGCTACATCATTGTGGCCACTGATTACTTTACAAAATGGGCTGAAGCTAAGGCAGTCAGAAAGGCAGATGCCAAAAGCACAGCAAGATTCTTGTACGAACATGTGATCACCCGATTCGGATGCCCCCTTGAAATTGTGTCGGATAGAGGCACACATTTTGTCAATGAGGTAATCCAAGAACTCTTGTCTGGCTTCATGGTCATTCATAGAAAAAGCACACCCTACTACCCCCAAGGGAATGGATTAGCAGAATCCACAAACAAAATCATATGCAATATCCTCACCAAGGTAGTAGAACCGCAGCGTTCTGATTGGGCAGAGAAACTGAATGCAGCCTTATGGGCATACAGAACCACATTCAAGGTCAGTACCGGGAACACACCTTTTCAATTGGTGTACGGCCTTGAAGCCGTGGTCCCACTTGAATTTATAATACCAAGTCTGCGCATCGCAATACAAGAACGCATGGGTGATCATGAGTCCTTGAAAGAAAGGCTCTGTCAGTTGGAAAAGCATACAGAGACAAGACTAGTCGCTTATCATGCCATGACAACAGAAAAACGTCGAAGAAAGGCATGGTTTGACAGGAATCTGAAAGCTAAAGACATCAAGGAAGGCGACTTAGTCCTGTTATACAATGCCAAAGTACACAAGGGCAAACTGAAGTATCTAGGTCAAGGACCCTACCGAGTACGAAAGATGAATCCCATTGGAGCTGTGCTACTTGAAACACTCGATGGAGTCCAATTCAACACAACAATAAACGGGAGCCGACTGAAGCGCTACTACATCAACACGCGAGCCATCCCCGACAACAACGAAGATTTGGGAAACCAAGTCTTCCTTAGTTAGGATTAGATTGTATCACGAGCACTCACTTGCATATGTACGTCTTCGCACATATAGGTAGCCTCAATCGATTTTACCTAGAGCTCAGGATTGGTGAATGAGTTCTAGCTGCCCTATGAAAATCCCAGCAAAAAAAAGCATATAGTTAGTCCCTACTTAGCTACTAGGTCACGTGCACTCACACGCTTTCGCTTAGACACATAGATGATTGCATGAATAATTGTACAACACACTTTCATTCCACCCTCTCAAAAGATGTATTAAAAAATTAAAAAAAAAAAAAAAAAAAAAAAAATCTCTCTCCCACACCCACACAGAAAGGTCATACAGGCATGCCAATCAATGTAATGATCAATGGTACACTACATGTACATGGATGCAGGTTCAGAAAAGATGCCGCCACTAAAGAGGATGCGCAGAAAGAGCCCACCACCTCAACCACGGGACCCCCTCCACAGTTCGCAGCCCTCTACATCCTCTCAACCACGGAGACCACAGGCGTTCGTGGTCCAAAGCGATAGCTCCGAAGAAGATTCAGTGCATGCCCAAGCAGAACAAATGCCACCCCAGTCACAGCCGGCGTGCACAACTGGTAACAAGGCCCAATCATTGGAACTTGTCTGGCCACCCACCTTGACTTATGCTCTTTCCCAGGAAGCAACATCTTACTTAGAGCAACGGGGTCTAGGCAATTTGCATGAGAGCCTCAAATCCTTGGAGGATAGTCCTATCATGACCACCTACATCAAGGACTTTCTTCACTCTTACTACTCCAGCAATGCAACAGATGGCAAGTACGGTACAATCACTGTACAGCAGAGCCCACTGAACATTATCCTCGACAGTACAGTCATTCAAAGGGCTTTCTCTCTGCCAAGGCAAGGTGGCGAATACCCTAAAAGGTCTGCGGATGCAAAGTTTATTGAAGTACAGTCTCTCCTCACCAAGGGTACCCTGATCCATAGAGATGGTATCTTGCTTCGCACAATCCTTGACCCTCATCTCAAGGAAGCAGCACAATTTCTATCCACCATCCTGGGAATAAAGAACGGCAAGGAACGCTCCCTTCCACTCCGCACATTTGTTTTGCTGAGTAGGAAGCTCAAACAAGACTGGGTCCAACACTTTGTCATTTTCTTTACCAAAAAACTCGATGGTTCTTCAGGCCAGAAATGTAAAATTCCGCACTTATTGGCTATCATCATCAAAAAGGAACTACAACAAAGAGAAATGACTCTGCCCCAGTCTCCAAAGCCAATTGAGGAGTTGGACATACCCTTCTCACCAGTATGGGAGCCATCATCAATTGCTCCAGCTATCACATTGATAAGTACAGATGCCTTAACAGAAGTACCTATTTTGGAAAGCAGGATTGCAGAATTGCCTCAGGAAATGCTTCAGCTCGGTGCACAATTGCAACCACTCAGTCTCCCCCAACAGCACCCACCCGAGCTCGAGACAAGGTTGGCACCCGAACCTGAGGAACGATCAGCACCAGAGCTTGAGACCACATCAGCACTCGAACCGCCCATCGACGTCATGCCAGTCGATGAGCCTCAAGGAGAGCTCGTGCCAGATCAGCAGTATGACTATTGTCCACAAGGGAGTGAAATGCCATTGGAACAACCTCCCCCAAGTACTACAGAACCCTCGGGATGGCTCCATGGGCACCACTTGTATCAGCAATATCGCCAGACCTCATCACCATCTGTCATTCTCCAGCATCAAGCTAGCCAAATGATTCAAATGTCCGAACTCTTCACTAGCTTGGATAAGGAAGCATATGCAAGAGAATTGGAAAGGCAGACGGCATCAGAAATCGAAGACCAATTCCAGGCAATCGCCATCGAGGTCAAGGCTCTTCGGGCACAGATAGATGAGAAGGAGGTAGAAGAAGTGCGCATGAACCAGGCTCTCCAAGCTCAAGAGAAGGCCGTAAGGGATGTGACCTCCAACCTCCATCAAAGTCAAACACAGCTGACTGCGGCAGTCGAAGCAATGGCAATCCTACAGACCTCCTATAACTCCCTGACAACTGCACATGCGCAACAAACAGAGGAAGTGGCACAAGCTCGACTCACTCTCATTCACAAAGAAGACGAGCTCCAAGAATGCAAGGACAAGCTAGAAGACATGCAACAATCTTTGGCAGTACGTGCCTTTAGCATTGATGAGCTTACAAGGGAATGCCGACTCTTAAAAGACCAACTTGCTACTGTTCAAGAGGCCAGCACTTTACAAGCCCAGTTCTTGGACCAATGGTCCAATACCACTGAAGACATCCCTCAACAGGCAAAGGTCACCTTGCAAATGAAAAAGCTTAAAGAGGCATACACCAGCATCTACCATCAGTACAAAGAAAAGATGAATGAGATGCACTCCCAAAAAATAGCCATCTCCAAGCTTGAACTCCAATTGCTGGTGCATAATAATGAGGCATTGCAAGACAATGACGGCCCACTACAATGTACAACCGTGGTGTATGAAGAACTTGTGACTGCTCTCCAAATGGAAGATCACCTCCACGCACGCGTGCTGATCCAATGGAAGCAACTCCAACTCAAGATCATAGCTGCTCATCCAACAATCGACTGGAAACGATCCATCGGGATTAAAACCCTGCGCATCATTTGCCAAGACTTGTCTGAAGATGAGAAGAATATCTTCTGCCTGTCTACACATGCCGGGTTTATAACTCTCAGGACGGATGCTTTCATTGCATATGCCTGCCTCATGGGTAGTCCTCCCCTCAGGGTTATTGCAGGTTTGTTGCCGTTGCTGCAAAGGCCATCCCTATTATTTGCACGGCATGACATAACGGGCATCCAACCCATGCAGCTGATCATCCCATCGCACCAGCAAAAAGAAGTGTCGGACGATGACAAGGCCTATCTCACATCCAACTTCCCATATCTAACCACTCTTTCTGCCAACATCATAACCTCACTTCCCCTTGCTGCTGCCACCCTCTTAACCTTCCCCGAGCTCCATCCTAACATCTATTCCCTCCATCGTCTCTTTGCTCATGCCTCTCACCATTTTCAACTCACCCAACAGTCCCAAACTTACGAGCCCCTCACACCTAGCTTTTTCCCCTCCCTTGCTAATCCTACCCTTGAGGATTACCAAGCTGCTCAAACCATTTGCCCATTTCTTCCCCCCCTCCCCTCTGCTCCCCCTTCCGCCACTATCACTCAGCCATATTTCTCCCCCATGTCCCCTGCTTCTCTCCCGGCCCCGTCATCACCTCCGACACTTCTGGTGCTGCCATCAGCAGAAAATGATGCAGTATTTGATTTTGAATATCAGGATCCGGATAATCCAATTCGTACACCCATGCCAAGTTCCAATGATGAGTATGATTTTCATGAGATACCACTTCCCAGTAACCCCATCAAGGAATTTTGGAGCAAATATCCTGATATGAAAACTCGCGGTGGATGGACCCTGGGTAACTTTCCTACCAATCTTCGTCAGCACCAAATAAGTGAAGCTTGGATTAGCAAATTGGATCCACAACCTGATTGGCGCCGTCCCAAGCTCTTTGATGTAAGCTTCTTAAAGGAGTACTTACGGGCACCTCCATGTCTCAGAACCCATCCCAAGTTCTATGCAGTTCCACGGCGTAAAAGATGGGAAGCCAACATACACACTTTGGCTGAAGATCGAGTCATTAATTGGCCAATGATCGAATCCTACTCTGGTGTAGAATGGACTATCCAAGGCGCCATGATCCGAGCACTTCAGCAGCATGAACAAACAATGCGCGGCAACATTGATCGCTTCCTTCGTCAAAGTGCCATATTCTGCAAAACATTAGCATTAATTCTGGAAGTCCCATGCTACCTTGATTCCCATTTGCCTCCACTCAGCTTTAATCCCAATGAACGGATTGATGCTCAGATTACAAGCAGACTATACCAAAGAGTGATCTTCTTGGAGGCACGCCACATATCTCTGTTCGAGCAAATGGTGGATACAGGCTACCTGGAAACTGCGCAAAAATTGTATGGTGCTAAGGCTCTACAGCAGGACCGTCTGGCACGACACAAGTTCCACAGCCACTGGACTAAAAACATGGCAACCCAGGTACGTGATCGCAATAAGCCATAACCCGAGGACGGGTAATAAAATGGATCCGGGGGTATGTTGACTCTGTGCCAACATGAACTTATGAAGAAAGAGAAGGTGTTACAACTTTGTGTTACAACTTCTAGACACAACTTTATGTTACGACTTTGTGTAACAACTTTGTGTTGCAAGTTTGTGTTACAAGTTTATGTTACAACTTTGTGTTACAACTTTGTGTAACAACTTTGTGTAACAACTTTGTGTTACATCTTCTAGAGAGAATGTGTTACGACTTTGTGACACAACTTTGTGTTACAACTTTGTGATACGACTTTGTGTTACATGCAGAGAGGGAAGCTCTCCAACTTGTATAAATACCCCATAATGGAATGAAGCCCACACTCTTGGGGCATTGTGTTGAGTCTACATTGGTATTCCAAGCATTTGTCTCAAGTGTCCATGCTTCCTTGCACTGCACGTCCAAAAGCATGTCCTAACCTTGCAACCCTTCTCCCCTCTCCTCCAACCCTGCAACCCATCCTCTCCCTCTCCTCCTCCCTTCTCCCTCCTCCTCCTCCTCCTCCTCCTCCTCCCTCCTCCTCCCTCCTTCTCCTCCTCCTCCTCCTCCCTCCTCCTCCTCCTCCTCTCTCCTCCCTCTCCCTCCTCCTCTTCCCTCCTCCCCCTTCCTCCTCTCTCTCTTACTTCACCCATGCTCTTACACCTTCTTCCTCTCCCACTCCTATGCTTTCCTAAACCCTTAAACTCAATGATCTACGAGGGAGACGAGTTCTCCACCATGTACTTTACTCTGAACCTTGGATCCTCCTCCTAACCCTGAACTCCTTCTAAACCTTGGAACCTCCTTCTGAACCCTGGAACTCTTTCTAACCCTGAACTCTTTCTAAACCCTGGAACCTCCTTCTGAACCCTGAAACTCCTCCTAAACCCTACAACCCCCAATGAAGGCGAAAGCCTTCATTACCCCAACAACAATGGTTTACGTGCCTTTTACACATGCTTGCATTATGTTTACTCACCACACTTAAGCCTACGTCTCTCACCGGAACACGACTCGAGGTCCTAAGCTACAAATATACTACAACGACAATTCCAATATATCTGTAGGTGACAAAAAGCCTCGAAACCCTGCAACATAGAATACCCAGCTCTTCCTACGAACGCAGTAGGAAAGAGCCAACAGAGACCTGCTTGGTGTGCAAGAATTGGGATTGAGCTCGAGGGGGAGTGTTGAGATATCGAGCTCCACTCACGATATGCCAGGGTGACCGTTGTGCATTTATGTCACCGACTTGTTAGCTGCAGATGTGGTTGGTACACCGCCCACGAATAATAGTTGGATGACAGCTATCCTTATCTACTCTAGTTTGTGGCTCAGTTAGTATGCCACCTTAGTTAGTTGAGTTTGGTTTGAGACCCACATATAGGGTTCTTCTATTTCTTTGTACTAGAGCTCTTTTGGCTTTCACAACTAAGAAGAGGAAAACTGTTTTCAGCCTCCACCTGTGTGTATATTCCCCCATTGTGCATGTGAGAAAGCCGCAAGTGAGACTCCTTCCCTCTCTCCCACTATCTTCACAGTTATGCCTAGAAGAGGCATGTGTTTTGATGAGATAAAGAAGATGCCTGGAAGAACTCCCTTAGAAGAGATTGCAACCCGTTTAAGAGAACTTGAAGAGTGTGAAGGTGATGCTGAAGCTATTCGCACAATCACCATGATCATATCCTTTATGTTTGCACTATTGAATATGTTGGTGAATCGACAACGCCGGCAGTAGGCACAATGATAGATTGGAGATTGTTCCATGCACTAGCAGCTTGGTGTGAAGAAGAGTTGAGTCTTTGGGTAGTTTTTGATTATAATAGTGGAGTGGTGATTCTTAATGCTTTCAACTTCTTTTGCTATGCAAATGATGAAGAGTACAATATCTTGAAGCTTTTATGTGCACTTCCTATTGTGAGAAGGGTGATTTTAGAATGCATGTATACACAATGTTTTCATGGTGCTAGTGGGTCACTTATTTTTGATGATTTTGTTGAGGATCACATTGTGGAGGGTTTTCAACAAGTGGTTATGCATAATAAGTGGGTCTTGGTATACTAAGGCTCTGTGGGATCTTGTTCGGATCTTGTTTGGGATATTATTTGGATCTTGGTGTTTCCTTTTTGTGTTTCATCATGGTGAAGATTCCAGTGTTTCGAGGGACCCAAGGGGAAGACTTGGAGTCTTATCTTTGGGATTTTGTTCAAGGATGCCGGCTTTCTGGATGGTCCATGAAGGATCGGGCGGAGATTTTGCCTGATTTTCTTGAAGGTGTAGCCTTGAGTTGGCATGAGACCTTGCTGGACTGTACGAAGGAGGACTGGAACCAAGTGGTGGCAGCAATGAAGCAAAGATTTGGGGCAGTGGGGTCACCAAATGCTTTGATGTTGCAGTTGGACCGGTTCTATCAAGGAGAGGGTGAGTTGGTCTCTATGTTGGCAATCCGATATGAAACTTTATGGACAAAGTATGAAAGGGCAGCTTTGCGAGCTGTGGCATCTACATCATCGACCCCTCAAAGTCTCTCAGGGATGGAGCACTTAAAGATGAGCAAATTTGTTATGGCTTTGGAGCCTCGTCTTTGCTCAAAAGTAATGAGTAAAAATCCAACAACATACGTGGAGGCACTTTGCATTGCAACCAAGAAAGAGGCTTCTCTAAAGATCGAATCCTCTTTTGTGTCTTCAACAACTTCAACTTCTAAGGTGGAGGTGATGGGCACTCCTCAGGTACCAAAGTCCTCTGAGTTAGATCATAATATCTCCCAATTGATGGCAGAGTTTGCTGATTTGAAATTGCATTCGGTTAATGCACGACAACCTAGAGCACCAAAGAGTGAAGATAGGCCTTGAGATAGGAGTGGGGTCACTTGCTATGAATGTAATGAAAAAGGTCACTATTGCCCCGAGTGTCCTAGATTGAGAAAGAAAGAAGAAAAACAAGTATCCTTGTTAGAAGCTTCTTCAGGGGATGAGGAAAGAGAGGTAATAATGGCTAAATGGGGGTGTGGTAAAGCAAAACAAGAAGAAGAAAGCAAGGAAGAAGTAGATGAGGAACATCAGGAAGAGGAACACCGTAGTAAGAAAAAGAAGGCATCTAGGAGGAGAATTAGCCAGTCAGACTTTCCTTTAGGACAAGGAATTGGAAACTATGACTTGTTGTCTGACCTTAAAGAAAAGGAAGCTCATATCACCTTTGGTCAATTACTTGCTTTGTCTCCAAAACTACATAAGGAATGGGGGAAACTAGTAAGCACAAGAGTGTCAAAGAAGAAAAAGAAGAAAAGTGCCATTCCTGTTGTTCAAAAGGTAGATATAGATGCTGGTGATGATGTACCTGTGGTTGATGTGATCATTGATGGTCAAGTGATTTCTAATGTGTACATTGATGGAGGTGCATCGATTAATGTCATGAGTGAGAAGACCATGATAGATGCTGATTTAAAATACTCTAGTACTACTCTCCATATCGCATCAAATTGGCTGACAACACTAGGGTTAAGACCTTGGGAGTCGTGAAGAATCTAGAAGTGGATGTATGTGGAATTTCTATGCCGACTACTTTTCAGGTGATCCCTACCAAGCCAAATGCACATGCCTATCCATTGATTTTGGGAAGGCCTTGGCTATGCAAGGTGAAGGCTGTTCAAAAGTGGGATACTGGAGAATTGATTTTGTAGGGAAATGATAAGAAGGTGTGCTACAACATCAGAAGCCGCAAAAAGGAAGTTGTCAAGGTGGAGTCTTCAACATCAGAGAGTTCAAGCTCTGACTTAACCGATGAAGAAGAAGAGACAGGGTGTAGCTCCGAGGAGTCCAACTCAGAGGGTGAGGTGGAAGGAGTGGCCTTTGGTCTTTGTCTTGGTGCTGATCGGGATGAGTCCGGAAGGAACAAGGTGGTGGTGCAAGAAGATCCTGTAGAGACACTTCATGTGGAGGATGTGGAGCACACTAAACGATGCCAACACAATGAAGAGCTTCTTAGTGATTCTCTCTCAGGTAGTGAGAAGCTCCAGTACTTGGATATGCTAGATGATTTTCCATGTATCTTTGCAAAAAGCTATTCACAGGTTCGACTAGTCTCTCTTGTGGAGCACAAGATTGAGTTGAAGCCAGAAAGCAAGCTAGTTGTGCAACGCTTAAGGGGATTGGGGGTGATCCAAGCTGAGGCACTAAAGAAAGAGGTAATACAACTACTTGAGGCAGGATTCATCTTTCCTATCGATGATTCAGAATGGATATCTCCTGTAGTTGTCACACCAAAGAAAGGAAATAAGTGGGGAGTTTGTGTGGACTTTCGTCCTTTGAATGCATGCACTAAGAGGGATCATTTTCCTTTGCCATTCCAAGATGAAATACTAGACCAAGTAGCAGGTCATGAGATGTATTCTGTATGTGATGGGTATTTTGGGTACTTTCAAATTTGTATTCGGGAGGAAGATCAAAAGAAAACATCATTTGTCACACCTTGGGGAGTTTTCGCTTACAAAGTGATGCCTTTTGGGTTGACCAATGCACCAGCTACATTTCAAAGATTCATGAGTCAAGTCCTAGAGCCTTACTTGGGAAAGTTCATACGGGTGTTTTTGGATGATTTTTGCATTTATTCTCAGTGCATAGATCACATGGAGAAGTTAAAGATGGCCTTAGCTAGGATTGATGAAGGAAAAGGGTGTCTAAATCCTAGCAAGTGTCATCTGGCTCAAACAAAAGTAGTCTTGTTGGGGCATATTGTGTCTGAAGAAGGCCTACAAATGGATCCTGACAAGGTTCAAGCAATCATGGCATTGCCAAGTCCTAAGAATGTCACTGGTGTTCGCAGAATTCTAGGAAAGAGCAAGTACTATCAATGCTTTTGTGATGATTTCACAGAGATAGTGCATCCCATGAACTTGTTGACAAGAAAAGGAGTTTCTTTCCAATGGGGTGTGGAGCAACAAGAGTCTTTCCAGCAACTTAAGGAGGCCATGAGTAAGGGCCCAATATTGAAGCCCCCTGATTGGTCTCAAGAATTTTATGTAAATCCAAGTGTATCTTTGCATTCAGTTGGTGCTGTTTTGCTACAAAAAGGAGAGGCAGGTAGAATGCAACCCATCTATTATGCCAGCCAACAGCTTACAGATGTGGAAACAAGGTATGAAGAAATGGAGCAACAAGCTCTCTCTTTGGTGTATTCCATCAGAAAGTTTTGCTCCTATTTATTACCTCGACCATTTTTCTTCCTTACCTCTCAGTCTGTATTAGCATATCTAGTTCGCAAGCCTAATCCTGGGGGGAGATTTGCAAAATGGTTGTCAGAGCTTCAAGAGTTCTCTTTCTCTTTTGTCACTGAAAATACCACTAGGTCCACTATGGCAGATTTGCTCACAGGACGGGAGGCTCTAGGAGAAGAAAAGAAATGTAAGGAGAACATTAAAGATGAAAGGGATACACCACCAATAGATTTTGTTTTGTATTTTGATGGGGCTTTTAGTCCTTCATGCCAACAAGGAGCCGGGGGGATAGTCTTGATGAATCCTGAAGGTCAAGAGGTATGGGCAAGAGGACAAGAGCTTCCAGGTATCACAACTAACAATGCAGCTGCGTATAATGCTTTGATTCTTGGTTTGGAGGGTTGTCTTCAAGGTCAAGTTAAAGAATTGGAAGTAAGAGGAGATTCTCAGCTTATTATAAAGCAAATGCAAGGGCATTACAAGACAAGAAGTCCTCATTTGAAGGAGCTTAATCAAAAGGCTATGGCACTATGTAGTCAGTTTGATTTTTGCAAGTTTGTTGATATAAACAGAAAAGAAAATCAAAGGGCAAATGAGTTAGCTACTCAAGCCATTGTAGTACAAGACCGGGGGGTGGATTCTTTGGTAGACACTGGATGGCAAGAACTGTAAGATGTTCAGCAATATGTGGAAGAAGGCATGCTTCCTCGAGGGTTAACTCCACAATAGAAGCAAAGATGGTAAGGAAGGCTTGTCCCTATACTATTGTTAATGACATTCTTTCTAAATTGGGCAAAGATAAGGTGCTCCGTTGGGTGGTCCATCCCATGGAGACTAGGAGAATCCTAGAAATGTGTCATGAATGCTCTGGTCATTTTGCTTCAGCAAGCACAACTAGGAGAATTCTTAATGCAGGATACTTTTGGCCACGCCTCCATAAGGATGTATATGAATGGTGTCGAAGTTGTAAAGTATGACAAAATTTTGGAAGGATACAACTGATTCCTGGGCCCTTGAAGCCTATTCCAACATATGGACCATTTGAGAGGTGGGGGTTGGACTTTGTGGGACCACTCCCTCACTCGTCTCAAGGCAAGCATTATTTATTGGTGGCCATAGATTATGCGACTCGATGGGCAGAGGCTAAGGCCACAGTCAATAGCAAGGCAAGCATAGTTGCAAAATTTCTCTTTGATCAAATTTTTTCACGCTTTGGTTGTCCTTAGAAAATTCTCACTGATGGAGGAACCTCTTTTAGAAATGAACTAATTGAAGATGTGGTGCATAAGCTAAAGATAAATCATAGCATGTCCACGCCATACTATCCCCAATGTAATGGCTTGGTTGAGAAAACAAATGGATTGTTGTGCAATTCAATGGGAAAGCTTGTTGACACCAAGAAAAGGCATTGGGATAGGCACTTGGCAGAAGTTTTATGGGCTTACAGAACCACACACAAGCTAGCTATTAGGTTTAAACCATTCCAACTAGTGTATGGAATAGAAGCCATTTTACCCATTGAATTGGAGATACATAGTCTTCACACAGTTGTTGCAAGAATAGAAGGATAGGAGGATGCCTATACTCAATGCTTGGTACAGCTAGAAGCCTTGGATGAATGCAGATTACAAGCCTTACAAAACTTGGAATCTTCTCAAAAAAGGCGCAAGGCCCGTCTTGACACCAAATTATGCAAGAAGAAAGATATTGCAGAAGGAGATTTGGTAATGAGATTTGATAGCCGTCTGGACAAGCGGCTAGACAATAAGTTTATCGGTCAATGGGAGGGACCACATCGAGTCAAAAAGTTCACGAATGGAACCTATCAGCTTGAGTAGGTTGATGGCATGGTGATACCTGAACACACCAATGAGTATCGCCTTAAATTCTTCTATGCTCAACCACCTTGAGGGCCAGCAGACCCTCTCTATACAAGAGAGGATCTGCTAGGGGGGGAAAGATGTGACACCAAAAATTGATATTTTTACTTTGGCATTGGTATTGTTTTTCTCTATTTTTGATAAGAGTTTGAGTATCAAGTGATAGCCTAGCGGCTCTCACTTATTTCTATTTTCTATGATATTGTATGAGATGGAGAGGATGATTGGAATGGCTCATTGTAAATACCATAGGTATGAATTATAAATACCTTGGTATGGGGTGAGAGTTATTTGTGTATGGGATATTATGGAGTTTTTTACTCGGGGGGGTCACTATGTATAAACCCTCTATACCACGTGCATTCAAGGCATATTTCTAAAATCCCTTATCTGTAAAATTTTCATTAATAAAATGTACCCCTTTTCTATTCAAATCTGTAAATTTTTTCCAAAACTATTTTAAATAGTCCCTTATGTATATTTCTTTTTGTAAATTTTAGAAATAAAAAATATCCTTCTGTTGAACTCACGTGATAGGGTTACATATGATGAGTGACCCCCCCGAGGTTTTTTAGAAAATAAGAAGAGTCAGTCATATAAAGAGGTGGGCTCATGTCCATGTGTTCCAATAATATAAGAGAGGCCACATGCCAAGTATGTGGAAGGCATGTGGAGGAGTGTGAAGTCAAGAGGAATCCTTCTAGAACTCCTATGTGGAATAAGGAGGATGTGGACATGTGGAAAAGAGAGGGTCCCTATGGGCTCCATGTGAGGAGACTCTTGACTTTCTCAATATTTTGAGAGTCTTGAGCATCTTGTGATGGGACACATGGAAAGAGTAGCCAAAAAGGACATGGATGGTGACATACGTGCTTATGTGATTGATGGGGAAAGGAATCTACAGGCAGCAATTGTAAATGGGTGAAGGAGGGTAACAAAATCTCTATAAAAGGATCCCTCCTCTCCCTTGTTCATCAATATCTTCCACCATTAGGCCTCATGTTGCTGTAGCTCTAGTCTCCCCAAGCCTCTTCCATGAGCCTTCTCTCCCTCTTGTAGATATTCTCTTATGTAGACTCTTGAGTCCATCTCTCTCTAGTTTATTCTCTCTCTATGAGTAGTCTTGGAGCTTCCGCTCCCTCTTGTATGTATGAAACCTCTTCTTCTCCCTTGTGTTTGTAGTGTTGGAGTGGATTCTCACTCTATTTGTAATGAAGGTCACTTTAGGTTCTCTCTCTCTTGAGTGTCTCTTCCCTTTTCTTTCTTTCAAAGCCTTAAAAGTTCTTTCTATTCGGCTGCTCACTGTGCACACATGGTTCATTTGTTTCCCGAGCCACCATGCAAACTTCTTCCCCTCTTCTAGGCAAAATCTATGAGGGGTGGATCGTTGATGAAGGTGGAGTCTTGAGGCAGCATCTTGCTCAGGCGAAATTAGCATGGGTGGAGGGCAATTTTCATGATAGTTTGACCCCTTGTTAGTATTTTGCTCATAACTTTCTGCTTGATAGTACGATTTTAATGAAATTTATATCAGTGCAAAGCTCTCTTTACGGCGCATGTTTGTATAATCTTGAATCAGATACTACTGCAAAATGTTATGAGTCTCTGTGTCTGACAATCTATTTTCATGACAGTTTTTACCCCCTCCAGTAAACTGTCCATATCTCTTCAACCGTCTGTCTGTTTTCAATGGGATTTATATCAGCGCGAAGCCCATATTAAGGCATATCTCTTTGTGTGCTTGAATATCAGATATCATTTCTCTATTGAAAGTTATAGGCCTCTGTGTCTAATGACAGTTTGTAGAGTGTTTTGAGCTAAGTGTAAAGGTGTCTATGAAGGAGGTGCAATGTTTCCTCGGAATCTACCCATCCGACCTAATCAGCCCCTTCAAACTCCTAGATATATATCAATTCATGTCATGTTGAGCCACAAGATCTTCTATCAACAACGTATCGCCCTTCTCTTTGGCGCAGACTGGCTCGTTGAGATTATGGCATGTGCTGATCCTTTCCTTCTCCCTATGCTTGATTACAACATCACTTGGGATGTTAGCATCTTCATTCTCATATGAGGCAGGAAAGTATGGTGTGGTATCTTGGCATAAAATCTTCTTTCTAATGTCCCATTCTCAATGATAAATATCTTTGTTAGTCAGTTCAAATGCAACAGGAAGTGAAGAGGTGCGTGAAGTTTATTACCCCCAACTTCATGTGACAATAGTGTAGTACACAGAGTGTTTGATGAAGTGAAAGTGGATGAATTGCAAAGACAAAGTCGACACGATTGCGAGAAAACTGAAGGAGTTTGTGGTTACACAACATATGGGGCTTTTCAACAAACCACCTGATTAAAACAATAAAACTTTCTTGTTTTTGTAGTGTGTGTGTCATAGGGGATCACGACAATTGTGAGAACATGGCAGCTATATGAAGACATGTGAGCGAGTTCAAGTTTCCTTGTATGTTCAGGTGGAGTGACAAACAATGACTCTCCACAATTTGGGGGGAGTTTTGATGACCTCACTGAGTGTCCAGAAGAGGGGGATAACTTTGCAATTGTCACTGCCTCTAGGAAGAACGAGGAAGATGACCCATACTTTGTGTTGTGGTGCACAAAACCTAAGCACAAGGTTGAGGAAAAATTTAAGGATGATTAAGAAACAACCTAGGAGAAGTGGGATGTAGTAGCTGAAGCTTTTTGATACAAAAAAATAGCCAAGAGAGGCCACAATTATGAACTATTACATAAGAGTCCTCAAACCTTTGTGTACTCTCATCCAATAAGAGCTATTAGGTTCCATATGCAACTTGTGCCAAAACAAAAGAAGGGCAAGAGTATCTTCAAATTGGATTTAAACACGCATGAGCACATCTTGGGGTGTCTTGGAGTAGTGGTCGAGCACGACTAAGATAGTACTAAGAAAATGTAGTCTCATTGCAAGGAAACATTATTCCACTTATTCTAGAAAATGGAAAATATATTTGAGACCATGCTTGTTTTAGTAAATCCCAAACTAACCACCGTGTTTTTTTGTGTGTAAATCCCAAATGATAAATCCCACGGTTGTTTTTATTATATCCCAAATAGCCACTAGTTTTATTAAATCCCATAACTAGTCCATAAATCCACAAATCCTAAACGAATGAATTGTATGCCATTCATCTTGTAATAATACAAGCAAACCACTGCATTGGTGTCAGTTAAAATTCTAGTGTGCAACCAACCACCATGTTGGTGACCATTTATCCTAAACTACCACCGTGCTATCCTAAAATTCATTACAACGTGCTATACTAAAGCAGTCCCCTTTAGGCTGGTTATCTTTAACCTATCATATTTCAGCCACTACTGGGCTACTTAAGACATTAGAGTAGTCCTATCTCATTGCTTCATCCACCATGTGTATTAAGAACTCTCCACATCCTTCTTGGCCTCAATACGTGCCTCATTGTCTTATCCATAGTGGTTGCTCTCTGCCTCACCCTTCATGGTCTTGAAGCTCTCTCGTAGATCCTACATCACTGCTCTGGTTTCTACATTCTCCCTTTTCAGTTCCTCCATCATCTGGTCTTTTTCAATGTTCTAAAATACATTCTGCATGTTGGAGAGCCATTTGTAAGAGCCTTCTTGTCAGGTCTTTGATTTTAAATCTACTTTCGCATTGTTGCTAGCTCCTTTTGAGTGAGGTCCCCATCCGTTCTACCATCTTCAAGCCTATGACGGAGTTACTATTGAGATATAGAGCTCCACTCATGATATGCTAGGGTGACTGTTATGCATTTATGTCACAGACTTGTTAGCTGCAGATGTGGTTCGTACACGGCCCATGAATAATAGCTAGATGATAGCTATCTTTATGTACTCTAGTTAGTGGCTCAGTTAGTATGCCACCTTAGTTAGCTGAGTTTGGCTTGAGACCCACATATAGGGTTCATCTATCCTTTTGTACTAGAGTTCTTTTTGGCTTTCAGAACTAAGAAGAGGAAAACTGTTTTCAGCCTCCACCTGTGTGTGTATTCCCCCATTGTGTATGTGAGAAAGCTGCAAGTGAGACTCCTTCCTTCTCTCCCACTCTCTTTGCATGGTAACAGAGCTCGATTTGTGGTAAGGAGCTCAAGAAAGCAAACCATGTTCGTAGTGTCTTGGTAAGAGGATCAGTGTTGCTTTCCTTTTTTGAGTTTGGGAGCAAATCTCTACAAGTAGGACAGCCGAAAAGTGCAAGAGTGCACTGTCTCAGATTGGGACACCCTTCACGGTGTGGCGAGAGGGTAGTATATGATGCGGGGTCCATTTTGAGGCCATTTTGGGGCCCGTTTTAATTCGAGGCCATTTCGGGGCCAATTTTGGTGGCGGAGGTTTTTTGCAGGCACTCAAAAAAGCACCCTGTTTTTGTTGTGCAACCACTATTTTGCAGGTCGGTGAAAAGTTGCCACACAAATTGCATCGTATGCCTGTGCACAGAGATATTGGGAGTGACAAAATCACTCTTATTTCCTGTTGATGCAAAATCGTCACTAGGAAGTGACTGCGCAGTCAAATACCACTTTTGTTAGTTTTGCAGATTTGCCCTTGAGGCAGAAGTTGTGTTTTTTGCAATGATAGAATATTTTCACAATGTCCTGTAATGGCATCTAATGCTCTTTCATAGATTGTCACTGAAAAGCTTGACAAGAACAACTTCCAAGCATGGAAGTTTAGAATGACGAATTTCCTTATAGGAAAAGGCTATTGGGAGTTCATTACTGGAGCTGAAGAAGAACCAGTTCTTTCTAATGTTCCCAATCAACAGGAAATGCAGGTATTTAAAGGCTAGCATGAGAGAGCCAGAAAAGCATGTACTGGCAGTCTATCAGTATTTCAGATTCTATGGTTGTGCATATTCAGGATGCAAGCACATCAAAGGAGGTGTGGGATACTTTGACAAAAATGTATAGCACAAATATGCAAGCCAGGAATATGTAGCTCAAGTAGGAGTTGCATGATGTGAAGAGAGAAAATATGAGCATTAATGACTACCACATGAAGGTGAAGAAGATTGCAGATGCACTTGCTTCCATTGGGTTGCCAGTGGAAGATGATGATTTAGTTTCTATGACCTTGAATGGTCTAGGAAAGGATTATGCATAGTTCTGGATATCCATTGCCATCCGTGAGAATTTTCTTGATTTTGGGGAGTTGATTGCTCTTCTAATTTCTAAAGAGCAGAGAAATGGTGGTGCATCTTCTTCAGGAGGAACTTCAAAAGAAATTGTCTTCTACTCAAATGTTGGAAGAGATAGAGGCAGAGGTAGAGTAGGCCAATCTAGAGGCCATGGCAAAAATTAGAATATGGAGCAAATTCAAGAAAACGAGTCCTATGGAGGAAGATGTGGTAACTTTAGAGGCAGGGGGAGACAAAGAGGTTATGGTGGATGGTAGAGAGGCCAAAATGCTAGCAGCAATGTTGAATGCTACTACTACTGTGGTAAAATGGGTTATATGGTTAAAGATTGCTATAAAAAGCAAAATGACATCCTGACTGGAAAATTGCAGCAAGACAATGATGCATCCTCTAGTAGACAGGGTGATGATAAAAATGAGCATCTGTTTATGGTGTAGCACATGACCAATTCTGCGACAAGTGCAGAAGAAAGCAATGACAAGTCATGCAGAATGGATGTAGGATGCAAGGAAAATGGAAAGACCAGGATTTGTGGAGACTGGTGATGATACTGCACATCCTATTGTGTAGATTGGTAAAATTCCTTTGTCTATGTAGGATGGGAAAAAGAAATATCTGTCTGATGTATTTCATTCCCGAATATCACCAAGAACCTGGTTTCTATTGGTCAAATGGTTGAGCAGGGCTTGTAGGTCAGATTTAATCCTCATGGATGCTTTGTTGAGGATATGAAAAATAAAGGTCGCTTGATAGCAAAAGGGAAGAAGAAGGGCATGATGTTTACGTTGGATGTGGACATGCCTGAATTGAGTGCAGCAATGTTTGCACATGGGACCGATGTAGTTGCAGATATTGATATCTGGCATAAACACATTGGTCATGTTAATGTACAACAACTTAAATTAATGCAGGCCAAAAATATTGTTGCAAGATTGCCTAAGTTCAAGGTTGCAGAAATGCATAAGGTATGTGAAGCCTATCAATTTGGAAAATAGGCCAGGAAACCATTTCCTAGACATGTTCAAGAGAGTAAGAAGCCATTGGAATTAATCCACTCTGATGTATGGACTACTAAAGCTGCATCTATTGGAGGCTGTCATTATTTTGTCACTTTTATTGATGACTATAGCAAAAAAGTTTGGGTGTATTTTATGAAAAAGAAAAGTGAAGTGTTTGGGCATTTCAAAGCTTTTAAATCTATGGTTGAAAAAGAAACAGGCCTACAAATAAAATGCCTAAGGTCAGATGGAAGGGGAGAGTACCTCTCAAATGAGTTTGCAAGGTTCCTGCAGGAGCATGGCATAAAGCAACAATATTCATGCAATCATACCCCACAACAAAATGGACTTGCAGAAAGTAAAAATAGGCATATTGGAGAGGTATCTCGTGCCATGCTCAACGAAAAAGATCTGCCATATTATTATTGGGCTGAAGCAGTTGCTACAGCAGTCTACATAATGAATAGGACTCCCACTATAGCAATACATGGCATAATGACAGAGGAGATATATACTGGTAGGAAACCATATATTTCTCATTTGAAAAATTTTGGTTGCATTGCCTATGTTCATGTGCCAGATAAGTTGAGATCCAAGCTGGATCCAAAAGTTGAGAAGTGCATATTTATTGGTTATTCTCTACAGCAGAAAGGGTATAGATGTTATAACCCTTCTACTCATAAGTTTACAGTGAGCAGAGATGTTGTTTTTTATGAGATGAGCAGCTGGTATAAACCAGTAAATGTGATTGATGATGTAGATGCACAAAATGGTAATGCTGCACAAAATTCACAGTAGCAATCACAAAATATTAGTGGACCTGGAGTGTCCTCTAGCAGTGATTTACATACTTCACCATGGATAGGCAGATTGAGATCAGGATAATCTCTTCAAACCAATGCAGATAGTGGTATGCAAGTATCACGGAAAGGAAAAGAGAAAGTAGATCAGCCCATGGTTGATGTGAATGTAGGTCACTCTTATGTGGATGGTGAATCCAGTGGCTCAGAACAGAGCCTTGATGATGAGTTGGGTATTCCTTCTATCATTACACTTGGAGTAAGGAAGACTAGGGATGTTTTGAGAGCACCTGGTAGTGAGCCTATTTTGTGCAGGCCTACCAGAGCTAGGTATCCTATGGATAGGCTGAAATATGATGGATTTATAGCCATTCACTATGCCTATATGGTCAAAGTGATACAGGAACCAGAACCTACTTCTTTTGAGCAAGCCATGGGAAAAGAAAATGGGAGAAAGCCATGGATGAAGAAATGGATGACTTGGAAGCAAATGCTACATGGGAATTGGTGCCTTTGCCTAAAGACAAGAATGCAATTGGCTGCAAGTGGGTATATAAGGTGAAGCACAATGGAGATGGTTCTATGAACAGATACAAGGCAAGATTAGTTGTCAAGGGGTATGCATAGACATATGGCATTGATTATGAAGAAACATTCAGTCCGGTTGCAAGGATGGCAACCGTAAGAGTAGTCCTTGCTATGGCTACATCAAATGGATAGTCTTTGCATCAGATGGATGTAAAGAATGCTTTCTTGCATGGTGATTTGCAAGAGGAGGTCTATATGGAGCAACCACCAAGTTATGTTCATGCTGTTCATCCTTAGTTTGTTTGTAAGTTCAAGAAAGCCTTGTATGGTTTGAAGCAAGCACCCAGAGCAGGGTCTGACAAGCTAGGATGGTATCTTGTCATTATTGGTTTTCAGATTTCCAAGGCAGATTTCTCAATTTATGTGAGAAAAACATAGAAAGGTTTTATGCTGCTTGTCATTTATGTTGATGATTTGATCATCACAGGTGATAGCGATGAAGATATCCTTCATGTGAAAATGGTATTGAAGCAGAAGTTTGAGTTGAAGGATGTGGGAGAGCTGCATTACTTCTTGGGCATTGAGGTGATTAGATCACCAAGTGGGATATGGCTCTTGCGGAGGCAGTATGGATTGGACATGCTGTCCAAATATGGGATGACGAGTTATAAGCCTATTTCAGTTCCTTTGGAGCAAAATGTGAAGCTGAGCGTAGATGCAGGTGAGCTTCTGGAAGACCCTACTATGTACAGACGCATAGTAGGAAGTTTGATTTATATGACTATTACCAAGCCAGATTTGAGTTATGCTGTTGGGTTGGTAAGTGAGTTTATGCAGGCTCCCAGGAAATTGTATTTGGATGCGGCTGGACAAATACTGAGGTATGTGAAGCCCACATTGCAGTATGGACTATTTTATGAGACTGGGGTTCAGATACAGTTGCATGGATACATTGATGCTGATTGGGCTGGTAGTATTTCTGATAGACGATCTACCAGTGGATAGCTGTTCTCTTTTCGGAGTGCTCCAGTCACTTGGAGCAGTAAGAAATAGCCTATAGTTGCCTTGTCGAGCATAGAGGCTGAGTACAGGGGTGCAGCAATGGCTGCATGTGAGGTAACTTGGTTGGATAAGCTACTTTTTGATATGCATCAGTCTGGGCCAGTTGTCATCACTATGTGCGGGAAAAGGTTCTAGTAGGTTTTATTGATCTAGTTTGTGTCAACACAAAGGATCAACTAGCTGACATATTCACGAAGGCATTGGGCCTCGAGAAGCTGTGCAAGTTCACAAACTTGCTTGGTGTGTAGGAATTGGGATTGAGCTCAAGGGGGAGTGTTGAGATATCGAGCTCCACTCATGATATGCCAGGGTGACTGTTGTGCATTTATGTCACCGACTTGTTAGCTGCAGATGCGGTTGGTACACCACCCATGAATAATAGCTAGATGATAGGTATCTTTATGTACTCTAGTTAGTGGCTCAGTTAGTACGCCACCTTAGTTAGTTGAGTTTGGTTTGAGACCCACATATAGGGTTCATCTATCCTTTTGTACTAGAGTTCTTTTTGGCTTTCAGAACTAAGAAGAGCAAAACTATTTTCAGCCTCCACCTGTGTGTGTATTCCCCCATTGTGTATGTGAGAAAGCTGCAAGTGAGACTCCTTCCTTCTCTCCCACTCTCTTCACAGTTACTTGATGCACTTCTCTTCTTCTTGTCTTCTACGCCTTTCCCTATCGACCATTTTTGTAGCGGCTTCAACTTGCTCTCCTACCTGCAATGCCCTTGATTTTTCCTCCTCTACCTTGCCTTTGCACCCTCCTTGAGAATTTTCTCAAGTTGCATTGCCTTTTCTGCATCGGTGGCTTTCTCTTGTAGAAAATTCACCTTATTAGACATCTTCTTATCGTATTGCTGAAAAATCCCTTTGAGGGTAGATGTAATCAGGTGCATTGTAACTCTAATGGATTGAGATGACAATTTGGATTAGCCATCCATGCAATTCTTCAAGTTGGTTATCACGCTCTTGGAGATCACCCTTGAAAAAAAGACATAATGTCATTTCAATTGCTCTACTCCTGCTTGAACTTGCCATAACTTCATGGTTCCTCTCGTATCAGGAAAGAAGTGCATTGTCATTCTTTGGGACATCTTGGATATTTGTTGGCAAGCTAGAAAGCCTGACTCCACCATCTTTACTAATTTGAGTGTTGGGGTATACATCTAGAATATCATGTCTCTTCCACTGCTTCTCCAAGAAGTGTGATTGCAAATTGCCTTTAGGAATGCCTAGCGCATTTTCTATCATGCTTTCAATGATGGTAATCTTTTGACGTTGACATACTATTTGTCCCTCCCTCACGTTCACCTCCTGTACCAAGCTCGTGAAGTTTTTGAGAGCATCCAAATTGAGCTTTTGAAGAGCGAGTGAGGAGCTCCCAGATGTCATGATTTCAAGATCAAGGGAGGAGAGGCTCTTGCACTGTGCTGTAGAGGGGGACGAAAGATTGTGTGAGGAGCTCTTGGACCATGCAGGGGGGAGGAAAGATCATGTGAAGAGCTTTCAAACTATGGCACACACGTTTTGCAGCTTGGTGTGTGTAGGGGGATCCATGATGAGAGGGTACAGAAGTTGCAGGAAGAGTGCAAGGGAGAAAGAAATGGTTGAGAGGGATAGAAGACAAAACAATGAAGGAAATGGAATAGTGGAGGCTTAAGTTTGCAGTCAGAGTGCAAGGGAGAAAGAAATGGTCAAGAGGGATGGAAGACAAAATAGTGATGGGAATGAAATAGTGGAGGCTTAAGTTTGTAGCCTGACTCTACAAGGAACTATCAAGGTACGAGCCACTGTGGTTGTTGGCCCAAATTTTGATTAATTCAAGGTGGCATTACTTCCTTGCATGATAATGATTGATTAGAGGTGATTAGGATTTATGATTTACATATGTGGTAATTACTATCATCTTCCTTCGGTGGTGCCGTTTAAGATTACAAACCATGACTCTGGTGGTGGCTAACGTTCCACAGGGCTCCCACAGGGCTGGTAGTTATAATTGTGGTAATTACTGCCATCTTCCTTTGCTGGTGGCAATTACTCACTTGTGGTAATTACTGTCATATGTGGTAATTACTATCATCTTCCTTCGATGGTGGCAATTACTCACCTAGTAGTTACTCTCATCGGGCCAGCTACCACCACCAGGCTTGCATGCATAATTGGTAGAGTGTAGTTAATTACAAGTCATTTGGCTTATATGATCAGTAGAGTGCATGGTAATGAGTGATTAGAGGTGATTAGGCTTCATGGTTTATGTTTGTGGTAATTGCTACCCGGTGGTGGTGGCTCTCATCAGCTACGTATGTGGTGGCTTAGATCCACTAGGATGACAGTTAATTACCAGGGCCACCATAGTGTAGAGTGCAGTTGCAAGTTGAATAGAGTGCAGCTACTTACCACAGTTAATTACCAAAACAGTGGCATTTGCAGTTAGTTACTAGCACCGGGCTTGCATGATCAGTAGATTATAGTTAATTACTAGTCACTGGGCTTGCATGCTTAGTAGAGTGTTGTTAATGACCACAAATAATTACCAAATAATTACCAAGATAGTGGCTTTTGACTCATGATTATTAGCCATGTCATAATTAATTGCCATTGCCGATAGTCGTGAGGTGGAATTTGGGGTGGTGCCTAAGATTCCACTAAGCTGGTAGTTAATTATCAGCCACCGTAGTGGCCTCCTTGGATTTTGATTAATTAAGTTGGTCATCATGATTATTTGGATGGAACATCAGGCGGGCCTCTGGGCCTTGAGCCACCACGATGGCTTGAACTTTATAATATATAAGATCTGTGGAATTTGGCATTTTGCTACATTGCTCTCATCCACCCCTGCTCTGCTACTTTTCTCCATGCACCCTCCTCTAGCTCTTTTTTGCCCCTGCACTACTTTGCTCCATGCTCCCTCCTCCAACTCTCATCACTCATCTGCTCCCTTACTCATCCGCTCCACTGCTCACCCACTCATCTTCACCATGCCTATTGTAACTACTACCACCCCTTGATGCAATGTGATTCCAATGTTATCTGCCTTCTCATATAAGGTGATTGTGTTGCACTTTACAGGACTGGAAATGCTAGCTCTTTTGGAATCCCTTCGTTCCCTCGGTCGATTCCCCCCACATATGCATGTCACCATCTTGGATGGAATGTACACCTTTGGCCTCCAGATGGCTATGCTGCATGGATTCCCCCTAGACGTTGATGAAGAACTCAGGATTATCATAGCAGAGTACTCTCGTCTTGTTGAGGGGGCCATAACTTGAGCCCTACTGTGCACATTCTTCGGCCTCTCCATTGTCTCCTCCATCGGCTCCACAAAGATTTTGAATTCACTAAGTTGGGCTGGTGGCAATACTGAGTTATACAAATATCCTCTTGCTCAACGAGGCTCATAACCACTGGTTGGATGTAATCTTTTGGCCTCTAAGGATGTCAACAATATTTTGGCTTGCTAGATGTAATCTTTTGGTCTCTAAGGCTCATGAAATTGCTGAGTTTCTATAAATGTAATATCTTTTGTTTAATTTGAGGCTCTCAGTATGCACTATTGTTATTTTTATATAAACTACTTAGTAATGGCCATTGTTGCTGCACTCATTATATGTAACCCTATCATGTGAGTTCAACAACAAAAGGATGTTTTTAATATCTAAATTTAACAAAATTTAATTTACATAAGGGAGTATTTAAAACAATTTTCAAAAAAATTTACAGATTTGTATAGAAAAAGGGTACATTTTATTGATGAAAATTTTACAGATAAGGGATTTTAGAAATATGCCTTGAATGCACGTGATATAGAGGGTTTATACATAGTGACCCCCCTGAGGTCGCTAGATGTAATCTTTTGGTCTCTAAGGCTCTCAGCAATTGTTGAGTTTTTACAAATGTAAGATCTTTTGTTCAATTTTGGATCAGTATAAGTTGTTATTAATTTTTATATAACTTGTTATTCGATGTAGATGTAATCTCTTTTGGTCAATTTTTACTCAATGAATTGTAGTTGAGTATCTGGATGGCACCACTAGGCCTCCAGTCACCATGATGGCTCAGTATACTTTTGCCCTCATTTAGGATTTATTGCAACAAGGACTAAAATACCAGTAAACTAGGACTTTAATTTCCTTGGTTTAGGACCAAAATAACGCTAAAATACCTCCAACAACCTACCACAGTGGTTGCATGGAGATACATCTAGAAAAATACAATTAAACTTTTAGAAAATGCCATTAGACAATTATGGCATGTCAATATGGCCCTCGTACCTAAAGGGGACCCCTCAAGTTCCCTGTTTTTAATTGCATTTTCCTTTGTTGCACAAGTAAATACATTTTACTTGGTGCACTAACATACAACTCCAAGAACCTACATGGTGGTTGTCATAATCTCCTTCCGTCTGGTGGCTCTCCCATACCATAAGTACATGTTCGGATAAGCTCCTTGGAGCGCGTTTTTTGATGGTGGTGCATAACACTAGGAGGAAAACGATGTATAATGTGTTAGAGCATGCAAATCATATCTGATGGACACAATACTCTGCATGCATCTCAACCTAGATGGTATTGACTTGGGTGCAAAGTGGCACGCTCATTCGATAAGTACTTGTTCGGATAACACACTTAGGAGCGTGTTTTTAATGGATGTGCATCACAACGAGGCAAAAATGGTGTTTATTACAAGAATAGACCATGTAAAGCATATCAAATGGGCACAATACTTTCCATGTGCCTCAACCTAGGTGGTATTTACTTGCGTGAAAGTGGTGCACCCATCCCATAATTACTTGTTCAGATAACACACCTTGGAGCGTGTTTTTTGATGTGCATAACACTAGGGGAAAAACAGTATATAATGCGTGATAGACCATGAAAATCATATCTGATGGGCACAATACTTTTTACACACCTAAACCTAGGTGGTATTGAGTTGCATGCAATGTGGGGTGTCAATCCGATAAGTACTTGTTGGAATAACATACCTAGAAGCGTGTTTAATGCTTGGTCGACAATGAAAATCATATCTGATGGACTCAATACCTTGCACAGGCATCTATTAAAGTGGTATTGAAATTCATGCAAAGTGGCATGCCCATCCCATAATTACTTGTTCAGATAACACACCTAGGAGCGCGTTTTTTTACGGTGGTGCATAACACTAGGATGAAAATGATGTATAATGCATGATCAACCATGCAAATCATATCTGATGGACACAATATTTTGCACACATCTCAACCTAGATGTTATTGAATTGGTTGCAAAGTGGTACGCCCATCCGATAAGCACTTGTTTGGATAACACACCTTGGAGCGTGTTTTTGATGGATGTGCATCACAGTGAGGCAAAAACGGTGTTTAATGTGAGAATCGACCATGCAAAGCATATCAAATGGGCACAATAATTTGTAAGAACCTAAAAATAGGTGGCATTCACTTGCATGCAAAGTGGCACACCCATCCCATTAGTACTTGTTCAGATAACACACCTGGGAGCACGTTTTTTGACGGTTGTGCATAACACTAAAGGAAAAAGAGTATATAATGTTCGATCAACCATGCAAAGCATATCCAATGGGCACAATAACATGAACGCACCTCAAACTAGGTGGTATTAACTTGCATGAAATGTGGCATGCATCTGATAAGTACTTGTAGGAATAACACTCCTAGGACAATGTTTTTTAATGCTTGTGCAAAAGGAAAAAACGGGGTTTTATGCTTGGTCGACCATGCAAATCATATCCGATGGGTACAATACTTTGTATAGGCCTCTATCCAAGTGGTATTGACTTGCATGCAAAGAGGCATGCCCATCCCATAAGTACTTGTTAGGATAACGCACCTAGGAGCACGTTTTTTGACGGTGGTGCATAACACTAGCAAGAAAATGATGTATAATGCGTGATCGACCATGCAAAGCATATACGATGGCACAATACTCTGCAAACACCTCAACCAAGGTGGTATTGAGTTGTATGCAATGTGGCATGCCCATCCGATAAGTACTTTTTTGGATAACACACCTAGGACCATGTTTTTATATGGTTGTGCATGACACTAAGGCAAAAACGATGTTTAATTCCTGATCGTCCATTCAAAGCATATGCGATGGGCACAATACTTTGCAAACACCTCAACATAGATGGTATGGACTTGTGTGTATAGTTGCGTGCCCATACAATAAGTACTTGTTCTAATAACACACCTAGGACTATGTTTTTTTATGTTGGTGCATAACACTAGGGGAAAAACAGTGTATAATGCATGATGGACCATGCAAATCATATCCGATGGACACAATACTTTGCACACATATTAACCTAGGTTTTATTTACATGCTTGCAAAGTGGTCCACCCATTTGATAAGTACTTGTTGGAATAACACACCTAGGACCATGTTTTTTTATGGTTATGCATGAACACTAAGGCAAAAATGATGTTTAATTCTTGATTGACCATTCAAAGCATATGTGATGGGCACAATACTTTGCACAAATCTCAACCTAGATGGTATGGACTTGTGTGCAAAGTTGCATGCCCATATGAGAAGTGCTTGTTTGAATAACACACCTAGGACTATGTTTTTTTATGGTGGTGCATAACACTAAGTGGAAAATAGTGTATAATGCGTGATCGACCATGTGAATCATATATGATGGACACAATACTTTGCACGCATCTCAACCTAGGTGGTATTTGTATGCTTGCAAAGTGGTGCACCCATCTGATAAGTAATTGTTGGAATGAGACACCTAGGACCATGTTTTTATATGGTTATGCATGATACTAAGGTAAAAACAATATTTAATTCTTGATCGACCATACAAAGCATATGCGATGGGCACTATTAGCCGGAAAAGAAATCAATACCAGAGGCTAGAGGCTAAGCATGGCGACGCTTGAGGGCCATAGAGGAAAGGAGATCGTGAGGGTGAAACGTTTCATGGGAGGGGAAAAGGAATTAGAAGGGGAGGGAATGAAGAGGGAGACTATGACACAAGGGGAAAGGGAGAGGGGGAGGAGAACCATGTACATGATAGGAGAAGGAATGTAAAGACGGAGACATCAAGGGAAGAGGACCATACTTTATTTGAAAGAAAGGATGAGAGGGAAATATTAAAGTACTAGCTATGTGGCTTTACAAGAATGAGCGCGTCTCATCAAGGAATAGCCCCCTCCTTTTATAGCCAAAAGAGGGGGTCTCCCCTAATTAATGCATCCTCCCACATGCATGTTGTGTGTGGAAAAGTCTCCCATGTGGGCTAGGCAGTTACGCACTCTCAATGGTGTGCAACAACCCTTTGCCTCAATTTTTCACATAAATCAAGCCCCATATCTCAAGTCTATGATACTCCCTTGGCCTCTTCCCAATTTTATAATATGTTCAAACCTCTAGGAGGACAAGTGGAGGGTTGGCACAAGGAATCTTGCCACCTAATCCTACTTTCCGCATTATTTAACTTGCTCTCTTGGACCTTCTATACCTCCCCCACATGGGCCTATCCTATATGGAGGGAATAGGAGGGAATAACCCAATATAATATCCATCTCCACCTATATTATATTACTTCTCCCATGGACTTTGAGCCATAACTCACTAAATGCAGCGTAGGTGGAGGGGTGGCACATGGAGGAGCCATGCCACCTTACATTTTATAATATTACTATTGAGATATTGAGCTCCACTCATGATATGCCAGGGTGACCGTTGTGTATTTATGTCACAGACTTGTTAGCTGCAGATGCGGTTGGTACACCGCCCACAAATAATAGCTGCATGACAGCTATCCTTATCTACTCTAGTTTGTGGCTCAGTTAGTATGCCACCTTAGTTAGCTGAGTTTGGTTTGAGACCCACATATAGGGTTCTTCTATTTCTTTGTACTACAGTTCTTTTGGTTTTCACAACTAAGAAGAGGAAAACTGTTTTCAGCCTCCACCTGTGTGTGTATTCCCCCATTGTGTATGTGAGAAAGCCGCAAGTGAGACTCCTTCCCTCTCTCCCACTATCTTCACATGGTACCAGAGCCTTGTTCGTGGTAAGGAGCTCAAGAAAGAAAACCAAGTTCGTGGTGTCCTGGTAAGAGGACCAGTGTTGCTTTCCTTTTTTGAGTTTGGGAGCAAATCTCTGCAGGTAGCACAGCCAGAAGTGCAAGAGTGCACTGTCTCAGATTGAGAGGCCCTTCATGGTGTGGCGAGAGGGCAGTATATGCTGGGGGAGAGGGCAAAGCCTGTGGTGACTTTATTTTTCTAATTCCAAGCCATTTTGGGGTCCGTTTTGAAGGTTGAAGTTCTTCGCAGGCACTCAGAAAAAGGCCCTATTTTTGTTGTGCGACCACTGCTTTGCTGGTTGGTGAAAAGTTGCTGCAGAAATTGCATCGTATGCCTGTGTGCAAAGATATTGGGAGTTGCAGAATCATGCTTGTTGCCTCTTGATGCAAAATCGTCACTAGGAAGTGACTGTGTGGTCAAATACCACTTTCGTCAGTTTTGCAGATCTGCCCATGTGAGGCAAAAGTTGTGTTTTTTTGCAGTGACAGCATATTTTGCAGTGTTCTGTAATGGTGTCTGATTCTCTTTCATAGATTGTCACTGAAAAGCTTGACAAGAACAACTTCCAGGCATGGAAGTTTAGAATGACGAATTTCCTTATGGGAAAAGGCTATTGGGAGTTCATTACAGGAAATGAAGAAGAACCAGTTCTTCCTAATGTTCCCAATCAACAAGAAATGCAGGCATTTAAAGGATGGCATGAGAGAGCTAGAAAAGTTATGTACTGGCCGTCTATCAGTATTTCGGATTCTATGATTGTGCATATTCAGGATGCAAGTATGCCAAAGGAGGCATGGGATACTTTGGCAAAAATGTACAACACAAATACGCAAGCCAGGAAAATGCAGCTCAAACAGGAATTGCACAATGTGCAGACAGAAAATTTGAGCATCAATGACTACCACATGAAGGTGAAGAAAATTGTAGATGCACTTGCTTCCATTGGGTCGCCAGTGGAAGATGATGATCTAGTTTCTGTGACCTTGAATGGTCTAGGATAGGATTATGCATAGTTCCGGACATCCATTGCCGTCCCTGAAAAATTTCCTGATTTTGAAGAGTTGTTTGCTCTTCTAATTTCTGACGAGCAGAGAAATGGGGGTGCATCTTCTTCAGGAGGAACTTCAAAAGAAACTATCTTCTACTCAAATGCTGGAAGAGGTAGAGGCAGAGGTAGAGGAGGCCGATCGGCAGGCCATGGTAGAAATAAGAATATGCAGCAAAGTCAAGAAAACCAGTCCTATGGAGGAGGACGTGGTAACTCTAGAGGCAGGGGGAGCCAAAGAGGCCGTGGTGGATGGCAGAGAGGCCAAAATGCAAACAACAATGTTGAATGCTACTACTGTGGTAAAATGGGTCATATGGCTAAGGATTGCTACAAAAAGCAGAATGACATTATGAATGGAAAAAGCAAGGCAATTATGCATCTTCTAGTAGATAGGGTGATGACAGAAATGAGCATCTATTTATGGTGTAGCACATGACCAATTCTGTGACAAGTGCAGAAGATCAAAATGATGTGTGGTATGTTGACTTAGGTGCATCAAACCACATGATAGGTCATGCAGAATGGATGCAGGATGCAAGGAAAATGGAAAAACCAGGATTTGTGGAGACTGGTGATGATACTGCACATCCTATTGTGCAGATTGGTAAAATTCCTTTGTCTATGCAGGATGGGAAAAGAAATACCTGTCTGATGTATTTCATGTCCCGAGCATTACTAAGAACCTAGTTTCTGTTGGTCAAATGGTTGAGCAGGGCTTGCAGGTCAGATTTAATCCTCATGGATGCTTTGTTGAGGATATGAAAAATAACGGTCGCTTGATAGCAAAAGGAAAGAAGAAGGGCAGGATGTTTACATTGGATGCAGACATGCCTGAATTGAGTGCAACAATGTTTGCACATGGGACCGGTGTAGTTGCAGATATTGATATCTGGCATAAACGCATTGGTCATGTTAATATACAGTGACTTAAATCAATGCAAGCCCAAAATATTATTGTAGAATTCCCTAAATTCAAGGTTGCAAAAATGCATAAGGTTTGTGAAGCCTATCAATTTGGAAAATAGGCAAGGAAACCATTTCCTAGGCATGTTCAAGAGAGTAAAAAGCCATTGGAATTAATCCACTCTGATGTGTGGACTACTAAAGCTGCATCTATTGGAGGCTATCACTATTTTGTCACTTTTATTGATGACTTCAGCAAAAAAGTTTGGGTGTATTTTATGAAAAAGAAAAGTGAAGTGTTTGGGCACTTCAAAGCTTTTAAAGCTATGGTTGAAAAAGAAACAGGCCTGCAAATAAAATGCCTAAGGTCAGATGGCGGGGGAGAGTACCTCTCAAATGAGTTTGCAAGGTTCCTGCAGGAGCATGGCATAAAGCAGCAATATTCATGCAGTCATACCCCACAGCAAAATGGACTTGCAGAAAGGAAAACCAGGCATATTGGAGAGGTATCTCGGGCCATGCTAAATGAAAAAGATCTACCAGATTATTATTGGGCTGAAACAGTTGCTACAGCAGTTTACATAATGAACAAGACTCCCACTGCAGCAATACATGGCATGACGCCAGAGGAGATGTATACTGGTAGGAAACCAGACATTTTTCATTTGAAAATTTTTGGTTGCATTGCCTATGTTCATGTGCCAGATGAGTTGAGGTCCAAGTTGGATCCAAAAGTTGAGAAGTGCATCTTTATTGGTTATTCTCTGCAGCAGAAAGGGTATATATGCTATAACCCTTCTACTTGTAAGTTTACAGTGAGCAGAGATGTTGTTTTTGATGAGATGAGCAGTTGGTATAAACCAGTAAAACTGATGATTGATGTAGATGAACAAAATGGTAATGCTGCACAGAATTCACAGCAGCAATCATAAAATATCAGTGGACCTACAGTGTCCTCTAGCAGTGGTTCACATACTTCGCCATGGACAAGTAGATTGAGATCAGGAGAATCTTCTCAAAGCAATGCAGATAGTGGTATGCAGGTATCACGAAAAGGAAAAGAGAAGGTAGATCAGCCCATGTTTGATGTGAATGCAGGTCACTCTTATGTGGATGGTGAATCTAGTGGCTTAGAACAGAGCATTGATGATGAGTTGGGTATTCCTTCTGTTGCTACACCTGGAGTAAGGAAGACCAGGGATGTTTTGAGAGCACCTGGAAGTGAGCCTATTTTGCATAGGTCTACCAGAGCTAGGTATCCTGTGGATAGGCTGAAATATGATGGATTTACAGCCATTCACTATGCCTATATGGTCAAAGTGATACAGGAACCAGAACCCACTTCTTTTGAACAAGCCATGGGAAATGAAAAATGGGAGAAAGCCATGGATGAAGAAATGGATGCCTTGAAAGCAAATGCTGCATGGGAATTGGTGCCTTTGCCTAAAGACAAGAATGCAATTGGCTGTAAGTGGGTTTATAAGATCAAGCACAATGCAGATGGTTCTGTCAATAGATACAAGGCAAGATTAGTTGTTAAGGGGTATGCACAGATATACAGCATTGATTATGAAGAAACATTCAGTCCGGTTGCAAGGATGGCAACTATAAGAGAAGTCATTGCTATGGCTGCATCAAAGGGATGGTCTTTACATCAGATGGATGTAAAGAATGCCTTCTTGCATGGTGATTTGCAAGAAGAGGTCTTTATGGAGCAGCCACCAAGTTATGTTCATGCTATTCATCCTGAGTTTGTTTGCAAGTTGAAGAAAGCCTTGTATGGCTTGAAGCAAGCACCTAGAGCATGGTCTGACAAGATAGGACAATATCTTGTCACTATTGGCTTTCAGATTTCCAAGGCAGATTTCTCACTCTATGTGAGAAAAATAGAGAAAGGTATTATGCTGCTTGTCATTTATGTTGATGATTTGATCATCACAGGTGATAGTGATGAAGATATCCTTCATGTGAAAATGCTATTAAAGCAGAAGTTTGAGATGAAGGATTTGGGAGAGCTGCGTTATTTCTTGGGAATTGAGGTGATTAGATCACCAAGTGGGATACAGCTCTTGCAGAGGCAGTATGGATTGGACATGTTGTTCAAATATGGGAGGATAGGCTATAAGCCTATTTTAGTTCCTTTGGAGCAGAATGTGAAGCTGAGCATAGATGCAGGTGAGCTTCTGGAAGACCCTACTACGTACAAACGCATAGTAGGAAGTTTGATTTATATGACTATTACCAGGCTAGATTTAAGCTATGCTGTTGGATTGTTAAGTCAGTTTATGCAGGCTCCAAGGAAGCCGCATTTGGATGTGGCTAGATGCATACTCAGGTATGTGAAGTCCACATTGCAGTATGGACTATTTTATGAGGCTGGGGTTCAGATACACTTGCATGGATACACTGATGCTAATTGGGCTGGTAGTACTTCTGATAAACAATCTACCAGTGGATATGTGTTCTCTTTTGGGAGTGCTGCAGTCACCTGGAGTAGCAAGAAATAGCCTACAGTTGCCTTGTCGAGTACAGAGGCTGAGTACAGGGGTGCAGGAATGGCTGCATGTGAGGTAGCCTGGTTGCATAAGCTACTTTATGATATGCATCAGTCTACAGATGGGCCAGTTGTCATTTATTATGACAACATGAGCAGTATACACTTGGCAAATAACCGAGTCTATCATGCTAGGACAAAGCACATTGAGGTGCATTATCACTATGTGCGGGAGAAGGTTTTACTAGGTCTTATTGATCTAGTTTATGTCAACACAGAGGATCAGGTTGCTGACATATTCATGAAGGCATTGGGCGCAGAGAAGCTACGCAAGTTCAGAGACTTGCTTGGCGTGCAAGAATTGGGATTGAGCTCGAGGGGGAGTGTTGAGATATTGAGCTCCACTCGTGATATGCCAGGGTGACCATTGTGTATTTCTGTCACCAACTTGTTAGCTACAGATGCGGTTGGTACACCGCCTACGAATAATAGTTGCATGACAGCTATCCTTATCTACTCTAGTTTGTGGCTCAGTTAGTATGCCACCTTAGTTAGTTGAGTTTGGTTTGAGACCCACATATAGGGTTCTTCTATTTCTTTGTACTAGAGTTCTTTTGGCTTTCACAACTAAGAAGAGGAAAACTATTTTCAGCCTCCACTTGTGTGTGTATTCCCCCATTGTGTATGTGAGAAAGCCGCAAGTGAGACTCCTTCCCTCTCTCCCACTATCTTCACAATTACTACCATGGATTATGTACAACACACCTTATGGGTCCTCTTACGTGGAAGGGTGGCACATGGTCATGCCCTGCCACCTCAACCCTGGGCCCTATGCACACCATATTTTATTATACTATTGCCACATATACAAACACACACACATATTAATGCCTTTTGCCTTAGAAAATTTTATCCATAACAGCTCCCCCCCCCAGGCAGGGAATGCACAACATTTCCATGCCTGGGTCCATCATGCACAAAGAAAGGCTTGAGGTAACGCTTGTTGATCACCTTCTTGCCATATGGTTCATCCAGCTCCTGAACTTGTACAGACCCATTGCTACGTTCCTTGATGACTTTGTATGGACCAGTCCACAGTGGCAGAAACTTCTTATCCATTTGGTGGTCCAATCTATTATCAAAGCATAGCACAACATCCCCCTCAGCAAAGTGTCTTTCCCATCCCTTGCGAATCTGAGCATCCAAGTGGGCCTTTTGTCGATTCTTATGGACCTCTGTTTGGTGTAGTGCAAGGCGTCGGGTTTCATCTAACTTCTCAAGTTGTACCAATTTGGCCTCTACATGTTCATCTTCTGTCATCCTCTGTTCTTGTGCCAATCTCAAAGCTGGAATCTCTATCTCTAGTGGTAAAACAGCCTCAGTACCATACACCAACTCAAAAGGAGTGTGACCTGTAGATGTTTTATGAGTGATGTTGTAAGCCCACATGGCTTCAATGACCTTCTGATCCCATTGGCTCCTATTCCCTATGGCCATTTTTCCCAGGGTTTTACAAAGGAGGCCATTGGTCTGCTCTATTTGACCCATGGAAGCTGGATAATAGATGCTAGAAGTGTGATGATCAATACCCATGAGATCCATGAGTAACTCCACTGCTTCATTTAAGAATGGATTCCCATGGTCAGAGACAATCTCCATGGGTGTCCCAAACCTTGTGCAGATACGTTCAAATATGAAATTTGAAACTGCCTTATCATTTGCAGCGAGGAGGGCGATAGCTTCAGCCCACTTAGTGACATACTGTGTGGCTACCAAAAGATACTTCTTTTTGCGGGCAGTCATGGGCAAGGGCCCGACAAAATCTATTCCCCACTTCTAAAACAGATGGATGGACATCACTGGGTGATGTTGCCCAGGACACAAATCCTTCCTACCAAAGAATTGGCATGGTTCATAGGTTTTGAAATATAAGGTGACATCCCTGAAGAAGGTCGGCCAATAGTATCCAGCATGTAAAATCTTCTTAGCTGTATAGTCATTGGCATAGTGGCCTCCACAAAATCCATCATGATAATGCTTCAATACCTTAGGCACTTCATCTACATCAATGGCCCGTCTTAGTACCCCATCCATGCCTTGACGGTACAACACCCCATCAAGGAGGGTGTAGCGCCTACTATCTTTGCAGATCTTCTTTCTCTCATAGCTAGTACTTTCTCGAGGAAAGGAGAAAGCAGTCAGAAACCTGTAGATACCACCATACCATGGATCCCCAACTTCCATGGCCACTACAAGGGTTACATCAAGGCACTCCTCTAAATCAATCAAAGCATTCTTCAAGTTGGAACAACCCCCTTTTACAATTTTGAAAGAAAAATCATATTCTTGTAGAACTGCCAGCCATTTGGCCAACTGGCCCATGGGATTTGGTGATTGAAGAACCTGCTTTGCAAGACCAGTGCTAGTGAGTATAATGAAGGACTTTCCAGCCACATAATGCTTAAATTTCTCAATGCAAAACACCAAAGACAAGGCTTGCTTTTCAGCCTCTGAATAGCGTCGCTCAGTGTCGAGCAATTATCGAGAAGCAAATTGAACGGGATACATGAACCGATCCTCCCCTTGCTGAAGACGAATACCTACGAGAGTGTGCTTACCAAACCCAGGATTGATATAGAAAGTCTTTGACCAATCTGGATTGCGTAGAATGGGTTCTGAAACTAGAGCATTCTTGATTTGTGCAAACCCATGATCACAATCCTCATCCCAAGAGAAATCAACCCCATCTTTTAATAGCATAGTCATGGGTCGTGTCAAAGCAGCATATTGATCAATGAACCGGCGATAGTATCCTACTAGATTGACAAATGAGCGTACCTCACGTTTGGTTGTTGGCGAGGAGAGCTTGAGGATAGCTTCTACCTTCTCGGGGTCAGGCTTGACGCCCTCAAATGAGACAATATGTCCCAATAACCTCCCTTGAGTGGCTCCAATGGTGCATTTCTCAGGGTTGAGACTACCGTTTGCATCATTCACCCTTTGGAAGGCCAACCTAACCTTCATGACATGCTCCTTATGTGATGAGAATATACAGAAATCATCTAAAAACACCTCCAAGAAATCCCCCAAATAAGGAGCAAAAACCATCTGCATAAATCTTTGAAAGGTAGCAGGAGCATTGGTGAGGCCAAATGGCATTACTTTGAATGCAAATGTCCCCCAGGGTGTGGCAAATGCGGTTTTAAGCACATCTTCTTTGGCAATTCTGATTTGATAAAACCCAGAGTAACCATCACAGAAAGTATACATCTCATGACCACTTACCTTCTTAAGAATGAGGTCTTGAAAGGGCAGAGGATGATGATCCCTCTTGGTGGCTGCATTGAGTTTCTTATAGTCGATGCAGACCCGCCACTTGTTGTTTTTTCTTTGGGGTGACTACCACTGGTGAAACCCATTTAGTATTGTGAACCGGAATAATAAACCCAGCCTCTACAAGCTTCTGCAACTCTGAGGGCAAAGCATCCATCTGCAGGGCCCCTAATCTTTGATACTTCTGAGCCACAGGCTTTGCATCAGGCTTCAGCTCTATCTTGTGCTCTATGGCAGTCACATGGCAAAGGTGGTGGTAGCTAGTTGCAAAGAGGTTAGGGAAATCTTTGAACATTTCTAGGAACTCATCTTTCTCACTTGGAGTGAGGTCTGGGGAAAGCATAGACTCAAGCTGTTGAGGACTAGCTGTTACCTTTTCTGCAGATGGCGGGGTCGAAGACACCCCCATCATGTAAACTTCCTCCTCTCAGAATTCCTCCCCCCCGTCTAATTCTTCCATTGATTCAGACACCGAGGATGAGAGAGTATCATTGTCTTGCTCCTCTTTTTCTTCTAGTTCTGTGGCACCGGGTTGCACCGGGATCTTCTCCTTAGAAGCATCGAAAGACATGTGTCCTATCTTCCAATAGCTGACTGCATCACTCTTTCTCAACCATGGTCTCCCGAGTATGGCTGGGTAACTCCTGCCTATATCTTCAATGTCCACTACATAGAAATTAACAGTGGTGGTCAACCCATTAACAATGATGGGCAAATCCTCAATGACTACCAAGGTGGCGAGTCGTCGACCATCTGCTACCTTGATTCGAGTGGAGGAACGCCTTGAACATTTCAAATTCAATTTCTTCATGATTCGAGGCACCATGATATTACATGCAGCTCCCCCATCAACACACACATTTTTGACACGACAATTATCTATGATGACATCGACCGTATGTGGGTGCCGATCAATTTCTTCAGAGATAGAGGATACCTCTCTTACCTTTCCCTTTTTCTTGTTCCTCCTTGTTGAGAGCCCTTGCTGCAGCTCACGGCTCACCTTAGGGCTTAATGCTATTAGTTGAGGGAGCGTGATGCTCAAAGAAAGATGAGCAAGGTCCTAAACGACCAAATAGTCTTCTTGCCCTGAGCCGATGGGAAAATCCGAGGGTGACCACTTACTCCTGCGGGATCTTTTAGTCTTCTTTGTTGGTGGGTCTGTCATCTCAGCATCAGAGGGCTATGAGAAGGACACCTTCTTCCTGGGGTGGCCCAGTCCACGGTTTGGAGAGGGGTCCGAGATGGTACGACTTCTTTTCCCGAGGTCAAGGATCTCTACATTAGAATCCTCAGTGCTAGATTCACTTAGAAGATTCACCCTTGGAATATTGGGGCATTCCGTGCAATAATGACCCTTTTGGTGGCACTCGTAGCATACAACATTAGCACGGTCTCTTGGAGGGCGGTTGGCTTGATTTTTGATGCCCACCATCTCAAGCCGAAGATCATTCAAGGCCTTGGCTAGGTCATTGACTCCAGGTTCTGTTGCAGGGGGGGCCTCTTTAGCTGGAGGGGCCGAGGGAGTAGAAAGGAGGGGGGCTCGTGGGCGAGGCTGGGAAAATCTTCGAGGCGGAGGGTGAGAATATACACCTTGTTGAGGGTAAGCCTCTAAGGGAGGACCATACATTTGAGGTGGAGGCAGTGGATACATCCCTGATGAGGGGTGGGGGTATGCCCCTGAGTTAGACCCCCTAGGTTGTTGTTGCAGGAATTGAGGGGGTTGCAGAGGGACAATCGTCTTCTTTGAAGCGCAGTCAGACTGAACTTTATCAAAATTTTGAGCAATCTCATGTGCTAGCACCATAGTTTCTGGATTCTCCCATTTAAGCTTGAGGCGGAATTCATCACTTGCTCCTGCTACAAGGTAGCCTAGCACATGCTGAGTCATTCCAGCTCAAAATCCGGCATTGTCCTCATGTGTGGAAATTTAACGGTCCAAGAGCACGGCCGCTCAATCCACATATCGACGCGCCGTCTCACCTTCTGACTACTTCAAGTTTGCCACCTGCAGGTACACATTCTCCGGCTCCTTTTCTTTGCCGAAATACTCAATCATCGCTGTTGTCAACCTTGGCCAGCTTTGGCAAACATCTTTGACCTGCTTCTCATACCACACTTGAGCCAAACCCTCTAGAAATGTGGGAAGAACCAACAGCCATCTGTCTTCAGTAAGAAAGTTGAGAGAAAGTACACAATGGCACTTGAAGGCCACAAGATACTCATTTGGATTTTCTTCCACCCATCCACAAAACACAGGAATGTCATCCATGCTTGGAAGATGGAAAAGAGAGGCTTATCTATGGACAAACAATAGAAAGAGGAAGCTTGAACTGAAAATTGGGTGAAGATACCTCCACAAAGCACACATAGGCAGGGTAGGGTGTGACTGGTGTATTGTGAAATACTACACGGGAAGAATCTTCATCATAGAATAGCACATAGACAATCTTAAAAGGACCAACCCTCATGATATCACATCCATCTTTACAAGCGAGGATTAGAGACACGACGCTGCATAAGGTTGTTCATCAAGGAAAACAAGAATGCCATGACAAATGTCAATAGTTGGAGAGCCTGCACATCACCTTCAACTTCTTCCAATTCTTGTAGTTGCCATGCTATTTCTTCAAGGGGTGTGCGGTCTGGCATCCTTCTTTTGAGCAATGTCCTTGAGGACCTTTTTGATGATCTTCCGAAGTCGGTGAACTCGTATCAAGTATGCCCAACACTTAGTTTCATGATGACCACAACCTTTGCATTCCTTACAAATGATCACCCTCCTTCGTGGCTTGCGGCTTTGTTGGGGTGGTGCTTCCACTCACGTCATGCATGATTAAAGTACAAGCTTCACATGCCAAGAAATCAGCAACTAGATTTCGAGCTCGAGGGATATGCTGAAATTTTACCTCTTCAAATTGGTTGCAAAGTTCCAATGCTTGTTGATGTCGTGGAACCAAGCCTTTGCTCCGCACCTTCCACCTTCCACTAACTTGTTCACACACTAGTTGAGAATCTCCTTGCACTTCAAGTTGCTTGGCATGATGTTCTTGTGCCTTTTGTAGCCCAAAAATTAGCGCCCAGTACTCAACTTGATTGCAAGTACTTGTAGGTATAGACTTGCTGTAACAATACTCCTCACCACCCGGTGAAGTGAGCTTCACACCCACGCCAGTAGCCTTGGTCGAAGGTTTGTAAGCTCCATCAAATTGAAGGATCCAAGATGTCATCACACCAAGACTAAAATTCGGACATCCCATGTTTCTTGGTAGTCCAAGATAGGTAGGAGGAGAGGGTGGGGAGAATTCAACACTTGAGCCAAACGTTCAACACCAAATAAACTTGCAATCCTTTGTTGATAGTTTATCTTTAGACCAAAAAGAATTACAACTTGAAGCTTGAAATGAGGCACAAAAGGTTGATTAGGTACAAATGGATTCCTTGGTTGAAACATTACCAACCATAGCCAAGGCCTAGAAACCTTTGTAGTGAGATTGAGAATAAACCATTCAGGATGAGCTTATCCACATGAATTAACAAGCAGATGTGCCAAATCTCCCCCCAAGCTTGGGGAGCATCCCACCCTTCGATGAAGGACACCGTTTTAATTACCTCTGAAGCAGCAAGTAGTTCGATCACCGCACCATGAGTAGAAGTAAAATCAAAGTTCTCCCAGCGTATCAGTAGTTCTTCACCATGAATCATCCACGGTGTATCATTCCACCCGTCATCTCCTTGAACAATGCACTGGACAATCAGCCGTTGAAGGTCGACATGAAGATCAAGGAAGAGATCTCGTGCATTGGTAGCTGTAAGGTGCGGAGGACCAGGCACCAAATCCTTAAACGCGTCGAGAAGTGACATAAATATCCACCCTCCTCGTGTGGCACGCATCCATGAAGTGAGCTTGGAGAAGTTCTAAATCGGCGATCTAGTAGGAGATGTGAATAGAGCACATGAAATGAAGTACTTTTGCTTTTTATAGCAAGAGCAAACTCCCCACGGTTAGAGAGTTACAGTTCCCGAGATTTCAATATATAAACAAAAATCATTACATTTTCACCACTTCCAACTTGTTGGCCCAATGATAAGTCTACCTTTTGTGAAGGGGGAGGTCTTGGGTTCAAATCCTACTCTTTAATAAAAAGAGAGGAGAGGAGAAGGAGAAGGAGAAGACACGTGGGTGAACACAATAGACGCATGAAGCGAGAAAACTGTCCGTGACCAGAAGACGCAGCAGCCCAAAAAATTATCGCACAAGTGAACACAGTAGACGCGCGAATCGAATGTATGCGCAGTAGCTTAGAAGGAGCACAGATGGTACAGTTTTGCAGATGCGACCAGTACAAGCAGAAGATTTGCCACTAGCCATGGAGATTTCGATCCAAGCAGCCAGACCATTTCTATTAGCCGGAAAAGAAATCAAGACCAGAGGCTAGAGGCTAAGCATGGCAATGCTCGAGGGCCATAGAGGAAAGGAGATCGTGAGGGCGAAACGTTTCATGGGAGGGGAAAAGGAATTAGAAGGGGAGGGAATGAAGAGGGAGACTATGACACAAGGGGAAAGGGAGAGGGGGAGGAGAAGCATGTACATGATAGGAGGAGGAATGTAAAGATGGAGACATCAAGGGAAGAGGACCATACTTTATTTGAAAGAAAGGATGAGAGGAAAATATCAAAGTACTAGCTAGGTGGCTTTACAAGAATGAGCGTGTCTCATCAAGGAATAGCCCCCTCCTTTTATAGCCAAAAGAGGGGTCTCTCCCAATTAATGCATCCTCCCACATGCATGGTGTGTGTGGAAAAGTCTCCCATATGGGCTAGGCGGTTACGCACTCTCAATTGTGTGTGACAACCATTTGCCTCAATTTTCCACATAAATCAAGCGCCATATCTCAAGTCTATGATACTCCCTTGGTCTCTTCCCAATTTTATAATATGTTCAAACCTCTAGGAGGACAAGTGGAGGGTTGGCACAAGGAATCTTGCCACCTCATCCTACTTTCCCCATTATTTAACTTGCTCTCTTGGACCTTCTATACCTCCCCCACATGGGCCTATCCTATATGGAGGGAATAACCCAATATAATATCCATCTCCACCTATTTTATATTACTTCTCCCATGGACTTTGAGCCATAACTCACTAAATGCAGCCTAGGTGGAGGGGTGGCACATGGAGGAGCCATGCCACCTTACATTTTATAATATTACTACCATGGATTATGTACAACACACCTTATGGGTCCTGTTACGTGGAAGGGTGGCACATGGTCATGCTCTGCCACCTCAACCCTGGGCCCTATGCACACCATATTTTATTATACTATTGCCACATATACAAACACACACACATATTAATGCCTTTTTCCTTAGACATTTTTATCCATAACAGCACATAATTTGCACACATCTCAACCTAGATGGTATGTACTTGTGTGCAAAGTTGCATGCCCATACGATAAGTACTTGTTCTAATAACACACCTAGGGCTATGTTTTTTAATGGCGGTGCATAACACTAGGGGGGAAACGGTGTATAATGAGTGATCGACCATGCAAATCATATCCAATAGAAACAATACTTTGCACACGTCTCGACCTAGTAGGTATTTACATGCTTGCAAAGTGGCACGCCCATACGATAAGTACTTGTTGGAATAATTACACACCTAGGACCATGTTTTTATATGGTTGTGCATGACACTAAGGCAAAAACGATGTTTAATTCTTGATTGACCATACAAACCATATGTGATGGGCACAATACTTTGCATGCATCTCAACCTAGATGGTATGGACTTGTGTGCAAAGTTGTACACCCATATGATAAGTACTTGTTTGGATAACACACCTAAAAGTTTGTGAAGTTAGTAGTTTAAAAAAAGGCGTGATTCAATGGATAGCCAATTTTGAGTAACAATTGACATTAGAAAAGTATTTGTGAGGTTAGTAGTTTAAAAAAACTTGTATTTATTATGGGAATAATTGAGTCTAATTATTATGAAATCATTTATGCTTAGTAGGATATTTATATTAGCAAGAGAAGGATGACTATAGAAAAATATTTGTGAGGTTAGTGGTTTCAAAAGAGGCATGTTTATTATGAAAATAATTGAGTATAATTACTCGAGAACAATTGTGCTTAGTATGAAAGAAAGAGAATGGTGAAAGGAAAGGAAATGGAAAAAGGCTAGTGAAAAGAAAGAAAAGAAAAAAGAAAAGAGAAGGGTAGAAAAGGAAATAGACTTTCAACAAATTCTTCACACAAAGCCTTCAACAAATTCCACATGAACTGGGTGAAGAGGCAAATTACAAGAAATTTTTGAAAGAGGCAAAGATAAATTTCTTGTTGCATTGTAGATTTGAGCCGATTGATGGTTAGCATTATGCATATGCCTGTAATGAACTTGCTTGACAAGCAAGGGACTCTAGAAGACTCACTGCAGAGAAAATGTCAAAGGTTCTTTCCTTCAATTTTTATATGGCTACAATATGCATTTTTAAGCATCCAACAAAATATTTGATTGAGTTTGAAGGATTGAATCATGATATTTTTGCAAAACGTAAGATAACCTCGACATCGGAAATCCTAATGAAAGCGAGTTGTCTATGGATGACACTTGGTTCTCAACAACACATTTGAAAAGAACTACCACAAAAGCAGATGCAGACGCATTAGTCAACTTTTATACATGTTTAAGTGCATTTGTACCAATGGGAAGTCAAGAATGGGAAGAATCTCTCACAAACTTCAAGGTAGAGAGAGATAGATATGCTGACTACACAAGTATAATTTTTTGACTTGATGAGGTGTTTCAGCAAGTTGTGGCAGTTTGCAGTGTATACAAGAAGGGTGAGGTTACTTATGAAGGTCCTTTGTTACTATCACAAAAGTCAAAGGTTGAGAAAAAAGAGGTGATAGCAGCAAGAATGTGGAGGCCCGTGAAGTATTTGCCAGATAGCTATGTAACAATGGCAACATGAAAACTCCTCAAGAAAGAATGGTTTTTTGGAAGGAAGGAAAAAGATCATTGCATGGAGGAGTGCATCAACATATAGGTGAGATGTGATGCAGTGAATAGTGCGATTAGATATTTGCTCACAGAAAAAGATATCCCTACTGGTCAATGCAATATTGACCCTAATATTGTGAAGCATATAGCCTCTTTATCTATAGCTAAGGAAAAGGCATGGGTGCATAAGTGGATGAAGAATGAAGAAGATGGGGCTGAAGTAGTCACCTCGTTCATGAGAGCCCAAATCCCACCACAAGTGATTGCATATGTTGAGAAGCTTGTGAATGAGCATAAACTGAGAATAACAAGTGCACTCAACCACAGCTTTCAATTCAATGTGAACATCGCTGCAGAAACTGGAAAGCTTGTAGCATATAGGGACATTTTAGATGAGGACTTTTTAATTGATGAAACAACCTAGGAAAAGTGATGGGATATCTTATGGTGTATGCCTCAGGCACACCTTGGTTTCTATGTGTGAGTGCTAGAGGCACAGTTAGGTGCCCACAAGCACAGTTAGGTGGTGGAAAGCCACATAGGATGATTGAGAGAATCTAGGAGCAGATTGAGGAGATGATTGTGGAGCTCTAAAGTCATCAGTGATGTCAGTGAGCATGTATGAGGTGCCTACTTAAGGAACTCACTCTTATTCATTCCATAAGGCAAGTATTCTGAGTTTGTGTCCACTATACTCTTTCTTTTCAATTCACCAACATGGTATCAGAGCCCTTTGATCCCCCTTGAGCCCATTTCTGCCACATCATCATCTTCTTCTTCACCATCTCTTCCTCTTCTTCCCAAAGTTTGCTTAAGCTTGTTCTCCTCCGGTTCTCAACCATTTCCCCCGTCCTTCCTGCTGGAGATCCACCTCAAAGGGGCAAACCCTTGGCTGAAAGGAATCAGAGAAAGACGCCCTCGTTTCGTCGCCATTACACGAAGTCCCTCGACTTTTGCTTCTGCGTTTTCTCTCAGCATACTTCATCTTCCTCTAATTCCTTTCAGGGGTAGATTCTTGTTGACTCTGTGCCAACATGAACTTATGAAGAAAGAGAAGGTGTTACAACTTTGTGTTACAACTTCTAGACACAACTTTATGTTACGACTTTGTGTAACAACTTTGTGTTGCAAGTTTGTGTTACAAGTTTATGTTACAACTTTGTGTAACAACTTTGTGTAACAACTTTGTGTAACAACTTTGTGTTACATCCTCTACATGAAGAGAGAGAATGTGTTACGACTTTGTGACACAACTTTGTGTTACAACTTTGTGATACGACTTTGTGTTACATGCAGAGAGGGAAGCTCTCCAACTTGTATAAATACCCCATAATGGAATGAAGCCCACACTCTTGGGGCATTGTGTTGAGTCTACATTGGTATTCCAAGCATTTGTCTCAAGTGTCCATGCTTCCTTGCACTGCACGTCCAAAAGCATGTCCTAACCTTGCAACCCTTCTCCCCTCTCCTCCAACCCTGCAACCCATCCTCTCCCTCTCCTCCTCCCTTCTCCCTCCTCCTCCTCCTCCTCCTCCTCCCTCCTCCTCCCTCCTCCTCCTCCTCCTCCTCCTCCCTCCTCCTCCTCCTCCTCCTCCTCCCTCCTCCTCCCTCCTCCTCTTCCCTCCTCCTCCTTCCTCCTCTCTCTCTTACTTCACCCATGCTCTTACACCTTCTTCCTCTCCCACTCCTATGCTTTCCTAAACCCTTAAACTCAATGATCTACGAGGGAGACGAGTTCTCCACCATGTACTTTACTCTGAACCTTGGATCCTCCTCCTAACCCTGAACTCTTTCTAAACCTTGGAACCTCCTTCTGAACCCTGGAACTCTTTCTAACCCTGAACTCTTTCTAAACCCTGGAACCTCCTTCTGAACCCTTAAACTCCTCCTAAACCCTACAACCCCCAATGAAGGCGAAAGCCTTCATTACCCCAACAACAATGGTTTACGTGCCTTTTACACATGCTTGCTTTATGTTTACTCACCACACTTAAGCCTACGTCTCTCACCGGAACACGACTCGAGGTCCTAAGCTACATATATACTACAACGACAATTCCAATATATCTGTAGGTGACAAAAAGCCTCGGAACCCTGCAACATAGAATACCCAGCTCTTCCTACGAACGCAGTAGGAAGGAGTCAACATTTGGCGCCGTTGCCGGGGAGACTAGCGTCTCAAGTAGCGAGTAAACATGCGTAGGTAGGTGTAAAACAAGTCACTACTTCAAACTTTCACGCACATACCACTCAAGGGCAAGGAGAGTAAAAATTTTTCCAAATCTAGCCAAACATATCAACCCCAAACATCCACTTTGGGTTACTACCTTAAGAGATTTTCTTAATTTCTTAAATAAAAGCCACATGAAGCACAATTTGGCTAGGTAGTGGACACGGTTGCGTAGAGCTTTCAATTACGATCATTTTACCTTTTTACAGAAAGGCAAACCGAGCTCTCCATAAAAAGTTATGGCTCGGGAAGAGTTTAGGGTTAAAACCTAAACCTAAACCCTAAACCTAAAATCCAAACCTATAAAAACCTACTCCACCCCCATCATTCTTCATCTTTCACTTTTTTCCTCCATTCTCTTCCACCTTCCGAGCCCCACGCAAGACACTCCTCCCTCTCCATCGACCGCCCCCTTACTCCTATCCTCGCCATGTAAGTGACATCGAGCCCTTCTCGCAGCGATGACCTAGCCTTCCACCCACCGTCCATTGTTCCGCGACAATCCCGTTCTATCGAGAAAGACTTGGAGAGCGTCAGGTAACCACTCCGCCTTGCTTTTCAAGTTCCGTCTTTCGGTTTTTTTTGTTGCTCTTTTACCCTCCCCCTCATCACCACCTCCCCCCTCCCCCTTCATCACCACCTCCCCCTCTCCCCCTCCACTATCACCTCCCCCTCTCCCCCCCACCACCATCTCCCCCCTCCCCCTCCACCACCATTTTCCCCCTCCCCCTCCATCGCCACCACCATCTTTCCCCCTCCCCCTCTCCCTACCACCTCCCCTCTCCCCCTCCACTATCACCTCCCCCTCTCCCCCCCACCACCATCTTTCCCCCCCTCCCCCTCTTTACCCTCTTCCCCCTCCCCCTTCATCTCCACCTCCCCCTCACCTCCCCCTCTCCCCCCTCCCCCACCACCTTCCCCCTCCCCCCCCTCCCCATCCACCACCTTTCCCCCCCTCCCCCTCCACCACCTCCCCCCTCCCCTCTACCTCCCTCTCCCCCCTCCCCCTTCACCTCCACCACCACCTCCCCCCTCCCCTCTTCCCCCTCCCCCTTCATCTCCACCTCCCCCTCACCTCCCCCTCTCCCCCTCCACTACCACCTCCCCCCTCCCCCTCTCCCCCCTCCCCCACCACCTTCCCCCTCCCCCTCTCCCCCCTCCCCCACCACCTTCCCCCTCCCCCCCCTCCACTACCACCTCCCCCCTTCCCCTCTCCCCCCTCCCCCACCACCTTCCCCCTCCCCCTCTCCCCCCTCCCCCACCACCTTCCCCCTCCCCCCCCTCCCCATCCACCACCTTTCCCCCCCTCCCCCTCCACCACCTCCCCCCTCCCCTCTACCTCCCTCTTCCCCCTCCACCTTCACCTCCACCACCACCTCCCTCTCCCCCCTCCCCCTCCACCTCCACCACCCCCACCTCCTCCCCCCTCCCCCTCCACCACCTCTTCCCCCTCCCCCCCCCTCCCCCCCTCGTTCCCCCTCACCCCCCTCCCCCTCTCGTTCCCCCTCACCCCCCTCCCCCCCTCGTTCCCCCTCACCCCCCCTCCCCCTCTCGTTCCCCCTTACCCCCCTCACCCCCCTCCCCCTCTCGTTCCCCCTTAACCCCCCTCACCCCCTCGTTCCCCCTTACCCCCCTCACCCCCCCTCCCCCTCTCGTTCCCCCATCCCCCTCACCCCCCTCCCCCTCTCGTTCCCCCTTAACCCCCCTCCCCCCCTCGTTCCCCCTTACCCCACCTCCCCCTCTCGTTCCCCCATCCCCCTCACCCCCCTCCCCCTCTCGTTCCCCCACCCTTACCCCCCTGCAACCCTCCACCCCCCGGCGGCGCACACAGCGCCGCCCCCGCCCGCAACCCGGCGGTGCTGTGGCCGTCGCCCCGCGCTCCCCCGCCGCCCCGCCCCGTCCCCCGCGCCTCCCCGCCCCGCGGCGGCGCTGTGGCCGCCGCCCCGCGCTCCCCCGCCGCCCCGCCCCGCCCCCCGCGCCTCCCCGCCCCGCGGCGGCGCCCTGGCCGCCGCCCCGCGCCCCCCCGCCCTCCCCCGCCCCCCTCCCCGCTACCCTAACCCCGCCCCGCGCCCCCCGCCCTCCCCCGCCCCTCCCTGCACCCACCCCGCCCCCCCGCCCGCCGCCCCCGCCCCCCCCGCCCTCCCTCGACTCCCCCTCGCCCACCCCTCCCCCTCCCCCGCCACCCCCCTCGCACGCCCCCCCCCCTGCGCAAACCCCTTCCCACCCCCCTCGCACGCCCCCCCCCCCTGCGTCAACCCCCTACGCAGAACACCCCCCCCCGGCCGCCGCCGTCGGGCAGCCCCCAGTACCCCCCCCAAAAAAAAAAAATTAAAAAAAGTAACTAAACCTAACCTAAACTAACCTCCGGTTAGTTGCTAACTGTAGTTAGGTTAGTGGTTAACCTAGGTTAGGTTAGGTTAGTCGGTTAACCCTAGGCTTGTTAGACTAACCCAGTTAGATTAGGTTAATCTAGGTTAGTTGGCAGAAAACTAGACTAGGTTAGTTTTGTCCTTGGTTCGGTTAGTTAAACCTAACCTCAGTTAACTTAACTGTAGTTAGTTACACTAACTCAGCTAGGTTAGATTAACTGATTCTAACTAGACTAGCTTAGTTTCTTTAACTAGAGTCACTTGGTTTCAACCCCTCAGTTGGACCTAAAGTCCATTCACACCACCCCTAGGACCCCCCAACACGCCAAATTTACCCCTCCTTTAATCCCTCGAAACTCATCCGTTTGGGACCCAAATTGAACCCCGTTTGAACCCAGATTTCACACACGGAAACACCACGTTACGGGGTATTTTTCCAGCCCATTGCACACCATTTCGGCATCCCTAGCACACGTTCATTCGCGCCCCCGTGTGGGTCCCATTTTGCATTAATTCACTCGTATTTTCACGCCGCGACCTCCGATTAACGATCCGTCAGCACCGACACATTTCCCTACACACGTAGGACAATCCTAGGCACATTATTAACACGACGATCCCTACACATGTTAACATCACTCTAACTCTCCTAACGACACCACCTCCACGCCCACCCTTGGGGTAGCGATCCCCTTGGCAAATCACGCACCCTCTGCATGCAGTTACGTTCCGGCCAACGACTTCGACTTCAACGCTCGCCCAATCCGCAACTAACTCCACTGCAACAACCGCCCCCGCCAATCCTCTACCCCGAATCCCCCCCTGAGATTCAACAACTCCCTTTAACTCCTCCACGCCCCAACATGGCTGGACGCCGTCCTGAGCATGATGGGGACATCGAACTCGATGCCGAGGCTGACAACTTCTTCAATCGACGAAATCACACCAATCACGGCCGACGCCCCTTGGGAAAACTGGAACTTCCCAAATATAATGGTAGGGGAGACCCTGCTCGCTTCCTCCAACATTTTGATGCCGCATGTCGAGCAGGTGGTGATCAGTCCCATGAAACTAAGGTGGCTTGGTTTCCAATGGCCTTAACTGATGAGGCATCAGAATGGTACCTCGACCTTCTTGTGGAAGAACGTGCTACATGGGACCTACTTCAAACCGAGTTCAAACGTCGCTTTCAAACGGAGAGGCTACAAGATGATCCCGCTCTCCAACTCAGCAAGATCGAACAAGGCCGGAGGGAAGATGTACGCACATACCTGGGAAAGATGAAGAGATTGATCGCCAAATGTGACCCACGCCCAGATGCAAAGCACCTCACGGCATGGTTCATAGCAGGTCTACGAAAGAAAATCCGCAAGGATATGAAAAAGATAAGTAGCTATGAAACATTCAGTGCTGCTCATGCGGCAGCCATTGACATCGAAGATGGTATGACAGATTCAGACACTAGCAGTGATGATGCCAGGTCCAATACACGAGATAAGCGCTCGAAAAAAGGTAAATCAAAGGACATTGCCGAAACATCCAATGAAGATCGCCTCGAGGCCATGACCTTGAAGCTGAAAGAAGATATGATGCAGGCCATGGATCAAAAACTTCACTTGTCTCAGCCGCCAACTCAAACATACCCACGGCGAGAAAATGTCTGGTGCCCACACTGCTTGGCCAATCATACCCAGAATACTTTAAGAATTATACAAGTGGAAGTGCACCAATAGCAATGCCAAGACCAATCAGAGAATCTGAAGTTCAAGAAACCGATAGCATTGGAGAAACTCCAATCTATGAGGGACCGGCAAAAACACGCACAATAAACCTCGCCCTTGAAGGGGAGGAAGAAAAGTTGGTTTTCATTGGGAAACAGCTCCGTCAAGAAGATGAAATCAAACTCAAAGACCTCCTAATGGAATACCGTGACTGCCTAGCATGGTCATACAAAGAGATGAAAGGAATTTCACCAGAAGTGGCAGTTCACACGATCCCTATAAGGGAAGGTGCTCGCCCTAAGGTATGTGGACCTTATCGCACAAATCCTAAATATGGCACCATGGTTTATGATGAGCTGGAAAAACTCCTAGATGCCGGATTCATCTACGAGATAGAGCACACTGATTGGGTTTCACCCATTGTCATTGTGCCTAAACGCAACAAGAAGCTCAGAATATGCGTAAACTTGAAAAATGTGAATGCCGCCACAATTAGGGATCACTACCCCCTACCCTTAACAGAAACAGTGTTGGAAAAGGTGGCAGGATCCGAAATTTATAGCTTCTTGGATGGCTTCAGTGGCTATAACCAAGTACAAATTGCTCCTCAAGACCAATCAAAAACAGCATTTGCTACAGAATGGGGTATTTTTGCATATAGAGTCATGCCATTCGGCCTTTGTAATGCCCCAGCCACATTCCAGCGAGTCATGTTCACAGCTTTCAAGTCATTTTTGAATAAGTTTTTACAGGTCTTCTTGGATGATTTGTGCATCCATTCAACCAAACAGGACCACTTCAAATGTCTGGAAGAAGTACTAATCAAATGCAGGGAGTATGGCATCTCCCTAAATCCAACAAAATGCCAGTTCATGGTCACCCACGGAGTTGTTTTGGGACACATCGTCTCTCAACATGGGATTGCAACTGACATGGACAAAATCAAAATCATCATGGAATTGCCTCCTCCTACAAATTCCAAAGGTGTACAGGTCTTTATGGGACATGCCGGCTATTATAGAAGATTTATATTGCGGTATGCCATGATAGCTAGACCACTTTACAAGTTATTAGTGGAGTTCTTATGGACCGAAGAGTGCGACCAAGCCTTTGAGCTTTTAAAGTGGCGCCTAATCACAGCACCCATCCTTCTATCTCCCAATTGGGATATTGATTTTCATGTTCATACTGATGGATCCAAGTATGCAATTGGGAGTGTGCTTTGTCAACCTGGTGAACATAAGAAAGACTACCCCGTCTACTTCGCCAGTCGACAACTCAATGATGCAGAGATCAACTATACAACCACAGAAAGAGAAGCCCTAGCAATGGTGTACAGTGTAAAGAAATTTCGGCACTATCTTCTCGCAAATGATTTTGTCTTCTACACCGACCATCAAGCATTGCTATATCTTGTGAACCGTCCGTGTACCACCGGAAGAATAACCAGATGGCTCCTCTTGCTGCAAGAATTCAACTTCAAAATTGTGGTCCGCAAAGGTGCCCAACACTACATTGCCGATCACATGTCTCGAGTCAAGACAGGAGAAGAAGCCACTGGCGTAGAAGATGACTTACCAGATGCCACACTATTTCAAATAGATGCTGTTCCAAAATGGTGTGGAGATATCATTGGGTACTTGATGGCAGGAAGACCACCCCCTGACATGAAAGCAGTAGATGCCAGAAAATTGATTCTAAAGGCTGCACCATATCAACTCATTGCAGGACAACTATACAAGATGGGCAAGGACCAGATATTAAGAAGATGTGTAATGCCTCATGAGATCTTGCCAATCCTGAGTGAAGTCCATGAAGGCATTGCATGAGGACACTTCCAAGGGGAAGCCACAGCAAGAAAAGTTCTCCTCGCAGGCTACTGGTGGCCAACACTGTGGGCAGATGCCTATGAATATGTAAAAGGCTGTGATGTATGCCAACGAACTATTAAACCACAACACAAAGACTTCAATCCTCTAACAACAGTTGTTGCACAACAGCCATTTGAAAAATGGGGGATTGATTATGTGGGTCCCATACATCCAGCAGCAAAAGGCACACAGGCACGCTACATCATTGTGGCCACTGATTACTTTACAAAATGGGCTGAAGCTAAGGCAGTCAGAAAGGCAGATGCCAAAAGCACAGCAAGATTCTTGTACGAACATGTGATCACCCGATTCGGATGCCCCCTTGAAATTGTGTCAGATAGAGGCACACATTTTGTCAATGAGGTAATCCAAGAACTCTTGTCTGGCTTCATGGTCATTCATAGAAAAAGCACACCCTACTACCCCCAAGGGAATGGATTAGCAGAATCCACAAACAAAATCATATGCAATATCCTCACCAAGGTAGTAGAACCGCAGCGTTCTGATTGGGCAGAGAAACTGAATGCAGCCTTATGGGCATACAGAACCACATTCAAGGTCAGTACAGGGAACACACCTTTTCAATTGGTGTACGGCCTTGAAGCCGTGGTCCCACTTGAATTTATAATACCAAGTCTGCGCATCGCAATACAGGAACGCATGGGTGATCATGAGTCCTTGAAAGAAAGGCTCTGTCAGTTGGAAAAGCATACAGAGACAAGACTAGTCGCTTATCATGCCATGACAACAGAAAAACGTCGAAGAAAGGCATGGTTTGACAGGAATTTGAAAGCTAAAGACATCAAGGAAGGCGACTTAGTCCTGTTATACAATGCCAAAGTACACAAGGGAAAACTGAAGTATCTAGGTCAAGGACCCTACCGGGTATGAAAGATGAATCCCATTGGCGCTGTGCTACTTGAAACACTCGATGGAGTTCAATTCAACACAACAATAAACGGGAGCCGACTGAAGCGCTACTACATCAACACGCGAGCCATCCCCGACAAAAACGAAGATTTGGGAAACCAAGTCTTCCTTAGTTAGGATTAGATTGTATCACGAGCACTCACTTGCATATGTACGTCTTCGCACATATAGGTAGCCTCAATCGATTTTACCTAGAGCTCAGGATTGGTGAATGAGTTCTAGCTGCCCTATGAAAATCCCAGCAAAAAAAGCATATAGTTAGTCCCTACTTAGCTACTAGGTCACGTGCACTCACACGCTTTCGCTTAGACACATAGCTGATTGCATGAATAATTGTACAACACACTTTCATTCCACCCTCTCAAAAGATGTATTTAAAAAAAAAAAAAAAAAAAAAAAAAAAAAAAGATCTCTCTCCCACACCCACACAGAAAGGTCATACAGGCATGCCAATCAATGTAATGATCAATGGTACACTACATGTACATGGATGCAGGTTCAGAAAAGATGCCGCCACTAAAGAGGATGCGCAGAAAGAGCCCACCACCTCAACCACGAGACCCCCTCCCGAGTTCGCAGCCATCTACATCCTCTCAACCACGGAGACCACAGATGTTCGTGGTCCAAAGCGATAGCTCCGGAGAAGATTCAGTGCATGCCCAAGCAGAACAAATGCCACCCCAGTCACAGCCGGCGTGCACAACTGTTAACAAGGCCCAATCATTGGAACTTGTCTGGCCACCCACCTCGACTTATGCTCTTTCCCAGGAAGCAACATCTTACTTAGAGCAACGGGGTTTAGGCAATTTGCATGAGAGCCTCAAATCCTTGGAGGATAGTCCTATCATGACCACCTACATCAAGGACTTTCTCCACTCTTACTACTCCAGCAATGCAACAGATGGCAAGTACGGTACAATCACTGTACAGCAGAGCCCACTGAACATTATCCTCGACAGTACAGTCATTCAACGGGCTTTCTCTCTGCCAAGGCAAGGTGGCGAATACCCTAAAAGGTCTGCGGATGCAAAGTTTATTGAAGTACAGACTCTCCTCACCAAGGGTACCCTGATCCATAGAGATGGCATCTTGCTTCGCACAATCCTTGACCCTCATCTCAAGGAAGCAGCACAATTTCTATCCACCATCCTGGGAATAAAGAACGGCAAGGAACGCTCCCTTCCACTCCGCACATTTGTTTTGCTGAGTAGGAAGCTCAAACAAGACTGGGTCCAACACTTTGTCATTTTCTTTACCAAAAAACTCGATGGTTCTTCAGGCCAGAAATGTAAAATTCCGCACTTATTGGCTATCATCATCAAAAAGGAACTCCAACAAAGAGAAATGACTCTGCCCCAGTCTCCAAAGCCAATTGAGGAGTTGGACATACCCTTCTCACCAGTATGGGAGCCATCATCAACTGCTCCAGCTATCACATTGATAAGTACAGATGCCTTAACAGAAGTACCTATTTTGGAAAGCAGGATTGCAGAATTGCCTCAGGAAATGCTTCAGCTCGGTGCACAATTGCAACCACTAAGTCTCCCCCAACAGCACCCACCCGAGCTCGAGACAAGGTTGGCACCCGAACCTGAGGAACGATCAGCACCAGAGCTTGAGACCACATCAGCACTCGAACCGCCCATCGACGTCATGCCAGTCGATGAACCCCAAGGAGAGCTCGTGCCAGATCAGCAGTATGACTATTGTCCACAAGGGAGTGAAATGCCATTGGAACAACCTCCCCCAAGTACTACAGAACCCTCGGGATGGCTACATGGGCACCACTTGTATCAGCAATATCGCCAGACCTCATCACCATCTGTCATTCTCCAGCATCAAGCTAGCCAAATGATCCAAATGTCCGAACTCTTCACTAGCTTGGCTAAGGAAGCATATGCAAGAGAATTGGAAAGGCAGACGGCATCAGAAATCGAAGACCAATTCCAGGCAATCGCCATCGAGGTCAAGGCTCTTCGGGCACAGATAGATGAGAAGGAGGTAGAAGAAGTGCGCATGAACCAGGCTCTCCAAGCTCAGGAAAAGGCCGTAAGGGATGTGACCTCCAATCTCCATCAAAGTCAAACACAGCTGACTGCGGCAGTGGAAGCAATGGCAATCCTACAAACCTCCTATAACTCCCTGACAACTGCACATGCGCAACAAATAGAGGAAGTGGCACAAGCTCGACTCACTCTCATTCACAAAGAAGACGAGCTCCAGGAATGCAAGGACAAGCTAGAAGACATGCAACAATCTTTGGCAGTACGTGCCTTTAGCATTGATGAGCTTACAAGGGAATGCCGACTCTTAAAAGACCAACTTGCTACTGTTCAAGAGGCCAGCACTTTACAAGCCCAGTTCTTGGACCAATGGTCCAATACCACTGAAGACATCCCTCAACAGGCAAAGGTCACCTTGCAAATGAAAAAGCTTAAAGAGGCATACACCAGCATCTACCATCAGTACAAAGAAAAGATGAATGAGATGCACTCCCAAAAAATAGCCATCTCCAAGCTTGAACTCCAATTGCTGGTGCATAACAATGAGGCATTGCAAGATAATGACGGCCCACTACAATGTACAACCGTGGTGTATGAAGAACTTGTGACTGCTCTCCAAATGGAAGATCACCTCCACGCACGCGTGCTGATCCAATGGAAGCAACTCCAACTCAAGATCATAGCTGCTCATCCAACAATCGACTGGAAACGATCCATCGGGATTAAAACCCTGCGCATCATTTGCCAAGACTTGTCTGAAGATGAGAAGAATATCTTCTGCCTGTCTACACATGCCGGGTTTATAACTCTCAGGACGGATGCTTTCATTGCATATGCCTGCCTCATGGGTAGTCCTCCCCTCAGGGTTATTGCAGGTTTGTTGCCGTTGCTGCAAAGGCCATCCCTATTATTTGCACGGCATGACATAACGGGCATCCAACCCATGCAGCTGATCATCCCATCGCACCAGCAAAAAGAAGTGTCGGACGATGACAAGGCCTATCTCACATCCAACTTCCCATATCTAACCACTCTTTCTGCCAACATCATAACCTCACTTCCCCTTGCTGCTGCCACCCTCTTAACCTTCCCCGAGCTCCATCCTAACATCTATTCCCTCCATCGTCTCTTTGCTCATGCCTCTCACCATTTTCAACTCACCCAACAGTCCCAAACTTACGAGCCCCTCACACCTAGCTTTTTCCCCTCCCTTGCTAATCCTACCCTTGAGGATTACCAAGCTGCTCAAACCATTTGCCCATTTCTTCCCCCCCTCCCCTCTGCTCCCCCTTCTGCCACTATCACTCAGCCATATTTCTCCCCCATGTCCCCTGCTTCTCTCCCGGCCCCATCATCACCTCCGACACTTCTGGTGCTGCCATCAGCAGAAAATGATGCAGTATTTGATTTTGAATATCAGGATCCGGATAATCCAATTCGTACACCCATGCCGAGTTCCAATGATGAGTATGATTTTGATGAGATACCACTTCCCAGTAACCCCATCAAGGAATTTTGGAGCAAATATCCTGATATGAAAACTCGCGGTGGATGGACCCTGGGTAACTTTCCTACCAATCTTCGTCAGCACCAAATAAGTGAAGCTTGGATTAGCAAATTGGATCCACAACCTGATTGGCGCCGTCCCAAGCTCTTTGATGTAAGCTTCTTAAAGGAGTACTTACGGGCACCTCCATGTCTCAGAACTCATCCCAAGTTCTATGCAGTTCCACGGCGTAAAAGATGGGAAGCCAACATACACACTTTGGCTGAAGATCGAATCATTAATTGGCCAATGATTGAATCCTACTCTGGTGTAGAATGGACTATCCAAGGCGCCATGATCCGAGCACTTCAGCAGCATGAACAAACAATGCGCGGCAACATTGATCGCTTCCTTCGCCAAAGTGCCATATTCTGCAAAACATTAGCATTAATTCTGGAAGTCCCATGTTACCTTGATTCCCATTTGCCTCCACTCAGCTTTAATCCCAATGAACGGATTGATGCTCAGATTACAAGCAGACTATACCAAAGAGTGATCTTCTTGGAGGCACGCCACATATCTCTGTTCGAGAAAATGGTGGATACAGGCTACCTGGAAACTGCGCAAAAATTGTATGGTGCTAAGGCTCTACAGCAGGACCGTCTGGCACGACACAAGTTCCACAGCCACTGGACTAAAAACATGGCAACCCAGGTACGTGATCGCAATAAGCCATAACCCGAGGACGGGTAATAAAATGGATCCGGGGGTATGTTGACTCTGTGCCAACATGAACTTATGAAGAAAGAGAAGGTGTTACAACTTTGTGTTACAACTTCTAGACACAACTTTATGTTACGACTTTGTGTAACAACTTTGTGTTGCAAGTTTGTGTTACAAGTTTATGTTACAACTTTGTGTAACAACTTTGTGTAACAACTTTGTGTAACAACTTTGTGTTACATCCTCTACATGAAGAGAGAGAATGTGTTACGACTTTGTGACACAACTTTGTGTTACAACTTTGTGATACGACTTTGTGTTACATGCAGAGAGGGAAGCTCTCCAACTTGTATAAATACCCCATAATGGAATGAAGCCCACACTCTTGGGGCATTGTGTTGAGTCTACATTGGTATTCCAAGCATTTGTCTCAAGTGTCCATGCTTCCTTGCACTGCACGTCCAAAAGCATGTCCTAACCTTGCAACCCTTCTCCCCTCTCCTCCAACCCTGCAACCCATCCTCTCCCTCTCCTCCTCCCTTCTCCCTCCTCCTCCTCCTCCTCCTCCTCCCTCCTCCTCCCTCCTCCTCCTCCTCCTCCTCCTCCCTCCTCCTCCTCCTCCTCCTCCTCCCTCCTCCTCCCTCCTCCTCTTCCCTCCTCCTCCTTCCTCCTCTCTCTCTTACTTCACCCATGCTCTTACACCTTCTTCCTCTCCCACTCCTATGCTTTCCTAAACCCTTAAACTCAATGATCTACGAGGGAGACGAGTTCTCCACCATGTACTTTACTCTGAACCTTGGATCCTCCTCCTAACCCTGAACTCTTTCTAAACCTTGGAACCTCCTTCTGAACCCTGGAACTCTTTCTAACCCTGAACTCTTTCTAAACCCTGGAACCTCCTTCTGAACCCTTAAACTCCTCCTAAACCCTACAACCCTCAATGAAGGCGAAAGCCTTCATTACCCCAACAACAATGGTTTACGTGCCTTTTACACATGCTTGCTTTATGTTTACTCACCACACTTAAGCCTACGTCTCTCACCGGAACACGACTCGAGGTCCTAAGCTACATATATACTACAACGACAATTCCAATATATCTGTAGGTGACAAAAAGCCTCGGAACCCTGCAACATAGAATACCCAGCTCTTCCTACAAACGCAGTAGGAAGGAGTCAACAATTCTCCATGCCTTGGGCTATCTTGTGCTGAAATCTAAGCAGCAATGGCTGCATATTCAAGGTGAAATTAGTGAAAAACCAGTCGACTTTGAAGGAGCAAGCTAAGGCACCCTGATGCATTTTTGCGCCTCTTCTTCCCAGAGGACCTTTTGTGGTATATCAGCTCTCTTTTGCCTCAGAAACCCCCTTTTCTTTTGCTTTAAAGAGTAAGCTACAAGCCCTCCAAGTTCAGTCTTTTGGTTTTGATAGTTTTGACAAGTTTTTGAAGATGATGCTACATAAGATGCTATTCTAGCATTTTTGGTTTTTTGAAACTTTCAATAACATCAGTACAAGTGTGGCTTCCGTTTTGCTTTGAATTGCTAGACCTGGTTTTGATTGGAAAGTATTCATTTTAGCCACCTCTATGAAGCATGTAAGAAGAAGCATCATTGATTGAATATTGGTCACTAGTCTTTGCTACATCAAGTGCTTATATTTTGGAATCCTTTCAGTTGTTTTTTGCCTTGTAAGAGAGAAAGACACTGCCCAATATCTGGGTTAGACCCTCTCATGGCTACCCTATTGAATCTAGATAAGTTCACTGGAAAGGGCTTCCACACATGGCAAATGAAGGTGAAATTTGCATTGATGAGGGAGAACCTCTGGGGACTTGTCAAACCGACTTCAACCGCTTCTTCTACAGCCTCCAATGCTGGAGAATCCTCAACTCCAACACGCCCAACAAGGGATACTGCTAGAGAGGAGAAAGCATATGGTATCATTGCTCTTGCTTTAGGAGATGATTATATTCATCACATCTCTGACTTAGAATCTCATTTAAAAGCTTGGCAGAAGCTTGACATGATTTTTGGTGCTAGCTCTCACATCTCTAAATTATCACTTAAAATCTCTTTCTTTGAATTGAATATGGTTAATGGTACTACTTTGTAGCTCATGTCAACTATATGCGGAGTCTTATGACTCAACTAGCTTCTATCAACTCTCCTATTACTCCAGATGATGCTATGGCAGTGTTACTTAAGAGTATGCCTGAAGATTATGATCATATAGTTACCACTTTGAAAAATCTTCCTAATCCTAATCTTGAAGGTATTATATTTGCTCTCCAAGAAGAAGAAAGGCATATGGAGCTCAGGAAAGGCAATGACACTGTTTATGCTATAGAAATCCAGAAGGGCAAGTTTACCCCTTGCAATCACTGTGGAAAGACAAATCACCTTTCAAAAGACTGCTTCAAAATCAATCCATGCAAACACTGTGGCAAAAACAACCATCATGAGAAGTTTTGCAGAGCCAAAGCAAAGACAGAAAATGCAAATCTACTTTCAGTTGATGAGCCTCCACAAGATGAGGCATCCTTTGAAGATTATGCATTTTAAATCATCTCTATGTATGCTCCAGATCTCTCTTTTTATGTCAAGGTACTCAACCTGGATAGTCCTCCAAAATGAATGAAATAAACTATTGTGTTTTGTGTGTTTAGTAAACACCTCTGGTCACCTTATGATGTAGGCCATGTGTATGTTTTGCTCCATGGTACCTCTTGCAGACATTGTGTGGATGTACATGCAAGGGAGATAACCATTGGAAGGTCTTTTTGTATCCCTTTTGTTTACCTTACACCCATGGGAACCCTTGCTAGCATGAGAACCTAGCCATAGATTTATCCTTGACCACCATGAGATGGCATGGGAAACTATGAGACTAGATGTATCCTTGACATAGCCTGAGGCATTCCCTTGAGGGGGGGTTTGATGGGATATCTCAAGGTGTATGCCTCAGGCACACCTTGGTTTCTATGTGAGTGCTAGAGGCACAGTTAGGTGCCCACAAGCACAGTTAGGTGGTGGAAAGCCACATAGGATGATTGAGAGAATCTAGGAGCAAATTGAGGAGATGATTGTGGAGCTCTAAAGTCATCAGTGATGTCAGTGAGCATGTATGAGGTGCCTACTTAAGGACCTCACTCTTCTTCATTCCATAAGGCAAGTATTCTGAGTTTGTGTCCACTCTACTCTTTCTTTTCAGTTCATCAACAAAAAGTCCCAAGTATTCTTTATTGATGAGGTTTCTTGCAATGATATTCACCAATTCATCGATAGAATACTATATACCACCATTAGTATGGAGTTTGTAATATTGTCATTTTTGTCGATAAAGAAAACAAGGAAGAGATACATAACACTTTGGAGAAAGTTTATGCCTGTGATTTCAAGATCTACAATGTTGTGTATGCATCCAAGATAAGTAAGAGAGAATGTGGATTAAAGATACAATGCCTCGAATCATTCCTTTTATGCATTTGGACTCCATATCCTGACCAATCCTTACAACATAACATAAGGGGACTTCCAAGAGTTTGCATCTCGTGCTAGAGGAGAAAGAAATCCACAGGTCCTCTCATCATCAAGTGCACTCCAAAATCTCTATCAATGTCCTCCAAAAAGTGGAAGTCTTTTTATTATTATGTTGGAATACTTGCAACCACCTAATTGGGAGGTCACCTTATTACGAATGGTATATCTTTTCAAAGATCTTCTTAGAAAAGGAAATTCCACTAATATTATTGAAAGAAAGGCTTGCATGGCACATTTCCACTTGCAAGTTGATCTAACTGTCGGCTATGAGAAAGAGGTGGAACATAAGAGGATTGGAGATGATGACATGGAAGATCTTGATGGCTCCTAGGATAAAGACAAAGGTGATGCACATATTTTTGCAGAAGATGACATGGATGATCTCATCATTAGGATCTCTTATCTTGTCAACAACCTAATCTTCAATAGACTGCACGTCTGTATCCTCAACATAATTACAATGAAGGAAGAAATTCAAGCACACACAGATTGTTTCTTTATAATCTCTTTGGGAGGCCCTTATTGTTCTTTTAGCATCTGCATCAAATTGGCCATACCAAGTGCTGCGATAACGTAGGTTGACTAAGAAATCCAAGAGATCTTGTCATGCTTTTATAATACATTATAAAAGTCTTTCACTCTCTGCTTTTTTGTGAGTCTCCTCCCTCTCTGTTCGCTTCTGTGCATCGAATTCCTCTCTCTCCATCTGTGTCAGTGGAGAGCCTTGTTGAACTCTTGCATCTCTCCTTGCTCCTTGGTCAGCAATCCATTCTTTGAGACTTTGATTCAAGACTCCACGTCTGCGATGATGCTAAGGACATCCATGGTGGGTGGGGAGATGATAAATTAAGAGTGATCAAAGGAGAATGTGCTTGTAGAAGGACTAGGATGGACAAAAGAAGGGAGTCTAATAATTATATTATTCTTGTCTTCAATCACTTTGCTTCATAGATTTAAATGTATTCAAAATCTATCAACTCAAATGTCTCTCACATTTACTGTCTTGTATCTTTTACTTCACTCAATCGACAACTCACCTCTCTAAATTTATTTAATCGGTTTCACTTTATTCAAAGTCTAAATTATTATATACAATAAATATATCATGATGAGAATCTAATAATCATATCATTCTTGTGTTCCATCTTTTTATTTTTTAGATTTCAATCTACTCAAAATCTATCATCTCACATGTCTCGCATTATGCTCTTGCATCTGCAAGTCTAACTTATTATACAAAATAAATATCTCATGATGAGAATCTAATAATTATATCATTCTTGTGTTCCATCACTTTATTTTATAGATTTCAATGTACTCAAAATCTACTGTTTCACATGTCTCACATTACGGACTTGCATCTGTTACTTTACAAAATCTAGTCATCTCAGCCTCTCCCAATTCTTTATCCTAAATCTTTCATCTCACATTATGAGTTTGCAGCTCTATAAATCCCTCTCTAGTCATTCGTGTTCTACATCTCGCCTGTAGCTTTATAGCCAAACACTTCTTCCACTTTGCTCTCATTACCTTCCTCCTCTCCTCAAGCTTACTCCTTCCATCTTTTCAACAGCCTTACAACCAAACACTTCTATTACTTTGCTCTCGTTACCTTTCTCCTCTCTTGAAGCTTACTCCTTCCATCTTGCCCATGGCCTTATAGCCAAACACTTCTTCCACTTTTCTCTCATTACCTTCCTTCTCTCCTCAAGCTTACTCCTTCCATCTTGCCCACAGCCTTACTCTAAAGCTTGATTCTACTACCATTATCAGTCTTGCACTCATCTCAGAGCCTTACTCTCAAACTCTTCTTCCATCTCACATTACTCCCTCACTATTTCTTGATCATGTGGTCCATATTCCCGTAGCTTAAAGCTCCATGGATCTTTTTGAAGTCATCGATTCCGTGGGGCAAGCCATTATCATGAACAAAGAATGGATCGTTGAGAACAAGGTGAAGAGGGAGCAGAGAAAGAGATAGTGAGCTCCATTAACCCAGGACAAAAAGGATGAGTTTGCTTGTCAAAAGTGCCTAGAGAAGGAGGAGAGAGGAAAAATAAGTAGGCTTACTAGCCAAATAGATTAGATTACATTCTTATAGGAGAGAGGTAACATAATTTCTAAGTGAGGTTACTTCGCGTGTGGCTCATTATGGGAGATTTCCACCCCAGGAAGCGCAAGCCATATGGAATCCAAATAGTGCTATATTGGAGAAGATTTATAATTCCTTACTTCTCTTCTATAGTTTTAACTACATCGATGATGGTGAGATGAACTCAGCCCTTGAATGGGTTAAATTTAGGATTTCAAGAGAAAATATTAATGCCTTCTAGTAAGAGGCTTATTGTAGCTTTTGGTGTTTGTTAACACCTTTATAAATATTGTGAGAGTTTGCTTAATACTGTAACTTTTGAAGGTATTTGTTAACACCATTATAGATATTAAGAGAGTTTACAATTGCTAAATCTTATTTTTTGGTGTAACTTATCTTGTGTCACATTAAATTTGATAATTTTAGTTTCATCTCCTTTAAAAATCTCTAAAAAATTGCTTGTTTTTATGTTTTCATCTATGCTTTGAAGATTGGGTTTTTTCTTAAATTTTATCCAAAAACTAGTCCAAAAGTATATGTAAAAATGAATTTGTACATTGACAAGTCCAAACTTAATGAAATAAGTGTTGCTTGTGAAAGATGGATAGCCTCTTCATACCACAAAGAGGCTCCTCTACATTCGCCCTCCAAGCCTGAATCTAATCACTTGCCTTCAAATATGGTGATCGTGGTGGATTAAGCTAGCCTCCACGAGCGAGATGGTCTAGTGGAAGGTATCGAGCATGACCTTCATAAACATTTTTCCTCATATGCTTGGACTATCGTCCAAGCAGTTTTAAACCCAGCCCACGAAATAGGACAAGCATGGTACCCACTTGTAACAAGTCCTGCATGCATGCATGAATGTGTTAGTATAAGACATGTGCATGAAAGAGAGCCATAAAAGCATAATCATATATTATACATGTAATGAGACAACCACGTACATGTGCACTCTCCATATCCTGGGTAGTCATGCCTTGGGGGGTCCACTAGGGTTTATCGTATGGTACCACGTGAGTGTAAGGGAGGGGGGTTATATAAGGGAAGGAAGGTACATCTTATAAGGTAAGGTCTCGTAAATAGGGGGTAGAAAAGGGGAATTTTCATATATTTATTGCACGCAGGTGACATCTCCTTATTACTACTAGTGAATCCCCCGTGAGTCATGCATGGTCCACATCAAGATTCCCTTGACCAAAATGTCATTGGTATTTCTACAAGCTCTGGAAATATCAAAGACCTGCACTCCTCTCCATAAGATTTGTAACTCCTCTATCAAAGGTGCCATGTACATGTCCATATTTTTGGCCTTGTACTTCCTTGGTACAAGAAGTGCAAGCATGAGGTATCCCTTCTTTATTGTTAGCCATGGTGGGAATCATCAATGTGTCATCAGTGGACCGATGTGTAGCATGCCAAGTAATCAACTCCATTATGGATTTGCATCAGAACCTATGCTATATTCTAGCAATGATGGGAAAGTGTCTCAAGAGCTTTACTAAGATCTGCTCACCCAAGCAAGTCATCTCTATATCATTGTTCCCCACACTCCGGAAAACTAACCAAATATCCATGCTCATGACGAAAGATAATACAATCATTACGGCAAGCATGGATGGTATCATAATCGATACCCACCATTGTCAGCATCTTCTTTGCTTCATCTCTTGATGTGGGCACGGTATTTGATGTAGGCAACATCTTCTGGAGCAACCTATCGCAATTCAAACATGATGTAGGCAACATCTTCTGGAGCAACCTATCGTACTTCAAATATACATAGGCTTTGAATAATAAGAAATTATGATGATTCTCAAAACAAACAATATCCAAATAATGAGACAAATTAATGCGGGAGCTAACCTCATTAAGGCTGAGACACTTTTATCCGACCACCGATACTTTGCTTGCAGATTCAAGATTGAGAGACAAGCTCATAGTTTTGACATACCATCACCCTCATACAATTGTGTTGATTACAACTCTTGCATATTAGCCTTAGACTCGAACATCACGTGTACATGTGATGTAGTGCTCCTAAAAATAGAATCCATCATGTCCACCATACCCTCATCATCATTTGGCATATCTGGGAGACTATACTCCTGCTCAAAGTGTGATGGTATACATGCACCCTCGCCATCCTCCTCATCCTATCTCAACATATTGTGTAAATATAAGATCTTGTCTCAAGGTTTCATGTTGTGTACACATGCAATATTAATCACAAACTCGAATAGCATTGACTTACCCGCTGATCCATCACCATGTCCACCACCAATGGTGGGTACTGGTTCGGGCTCCTCCCCATACATTCGCAAGTGGCGCATGACAACACGGCATTGATGTCATACTTCTCGCTCGCAACAATGAGTGAAATGACAATAAAACCTCTCCATAAGCCACTATGCACTCTTGGGCATGAGTGCATCATCTGACGAGCTTCCACTTGTCCCTTCCATCTGCACACCTCCAAAATCACAATAGAAAATGCAAGGAAATCCATTAACATCCAAAAAATAGCCACCCATGAGCTCCTTCCCTCTCTCCTTAGATTAAGTCCCGTGAATCGTTGCTATATAGCGATGCTTTGCCCTATTTCGTCACTATATAGTGATGCTTTTAGGGTATAAGTGTTGCTATATAGCAATTGACTAGTGTCACTATATAGCAATGATGGGGGCTAAAACCCGAAACCCCACGTGACACCGTCTTTCACAATTCTATTGCGGGAAAATGAAAAAATATCTCCTCCAACCTTATATTCAGCGACCTTGCTTGCCTCCAACCTCTTCCCCACAATCCTCACCCCTACCCATCCCCTCTCCCAACACTTGTGCTCCCTCTCCACCCTTCTCCCTTTTTGCTCGTGTGAAAGGAAGTTTTTCAAGAAGGTGTGTCTCTTTAAGCAATGTAGGTTATTTTTTTGTGAGATTTCATAATTTTTGTGAGTGTTGAGGCATGTTTCTCATTGCATTGCTAAGCCTATGTGCTAATTTTCATGCTTGATTTTCACAGGTTAAGGACAAAGAACGAGATTTGGTGAAAGAAAGAAGACTTACCTCTTCTCTTTTTGGTATTTCTCTTCCTCCTCTTTCCCTTTCTTTCGTGCTTTCTCCTTGTTTGTAGGATTATGCTTGTCCCCTCAATCCAATCCCTTTAGAAATTTGCTTCTCCAAACTCCTCCTTCCTCTAACTAGTTATCTGAAAAAGGTTATGTTTCCTCTCTTTTGTAGGGCCAATCCACAAAACACCGAGCGGGACTTTTCTAGGTAAGAAAGTGCTTCCTCTGTTTTCCTATTTTTATTTCCATGATTTGCATTGGCCTACAGCTAACAACTTTAGTGCTAGCTATAGTGATGGGCATAGGAACCCTCTCTTCCCCTCTCTTCTCTTTTTCCCTCTTCTCATTAGGGGAATTTTGAGCTAAAAAAGGGCCTCATAGGGAGAGATTAATAAAATAGATTAATTCCTTAATTCTAGGTGGAGCTCATGGTAAGGATGGATTTTGAGGGGTTTTGACTTCTCTTAAAGGGCATTAATACGTGCTTTAGAAATTCGGAGGGCTTGGATGCATTCCAACTCCCATTCAATGGTGTTTAATAACACCCCTTATGGCCATTGGATCTCTTATCATGATCCTATGGTGTGCATTTTCTATGCTTAGGAGACCCTTGGATGGGTAGAAGATCCAACGATGTGTGATGGTTGGCTCGTTTGGTCCATTGGATGAGAAAGTGAATCCAATGGCAACAAATGGAGGTATTGATAGTAGGCCAAAGGCACTAGCTAGACCACGTGGCAGATCCAACGGTGTGCGAGTAGCACCGACTTTGAAGTTCCATGGGATCATTTGGCAATCTAATGGTGCACGACTCACGGCAAATTATACATGAGCTCTTAAGCATATGCTCATATGCTCATGCTTATGCATGAGCATATGCTCATATTCTTATGCTTATGCATGAGCATATGCTCATATGATTCTCTTTCCCCCTCTTGCTTCTCTTCTTTTTCCCTCTCTTTTCCCCTCTTCCTTCTCCTCTTTTCCTTCTCTTGCATTTATGTATGCTTATGCTCATATGCCCATGCAAAAGCATAAGCATATGATTTCTCTCTTCCCCTCTTTTCCTTCTACTGTTTCATCCTCTCTTCTCTCTTCCTCTCTTTCAATCTTCTTTTTCCTTCTTTTCTCCCCTCTCTTTCTCTCTTTTTCTTCTTTTCCCCTCTCTTTTTTCCACTCTTTTCTTATTTTCCCCTTTTCTTTTTCCTCCTCTTTTCCCCTCTTCCTTCTCTTCTTTTGCCCTCTCTTTTGCCTTTCTCTCTTTCAATCGCTTCCTTTTGTCCTCTTTTCCTTCTCTTGCATTTACGTATGCTTATGCTTATGCATGAGCATATGCTCATATACATATGCTTTCTCTTTTCCTCTCTTTTCCTTCTACTCTTTCATCCTCTCTTCTCTCTTCCTCTCTTTCAATTGCTTCCTTCTCTTCTTTTTCCTTGTCTTTTCCCCTCTCTTTCATCTCTTCTTCTCTCTTTTCATAAGCATATGTTTATATGCTCATATGCTCATCGATAAGCATAAGCATATGCTTTCTCTCTTTTCCACTCTTTTCTTATTTTACCCTCTTCTTTTTCCTTCTCTTTTCCCCTCTTCCTTCTCTTTTTCCCTCTCTTTTCTATTAGATATGAATGCTCCACTCTTGTGTAACTACGCGGGAACTAGCTAACTCTACTTGTAAGCCCCCCCATATGAGGAGAAGGCATTTAAGTAGCTCGGTTATCTGGTAGGTCCTGGTTTGGACACCAGATGGGGGCCATGTGTGGCCTAATGGTTGGACGGCTTCAGATAGAGTTGGCACACGGCCAACTAGGCTACATGCAAGTGTGGGAAGGCATCTGCACTAAGGGTAGATGGAGCATTTCCCGAGGTAGCCCACTCTCGGGTTGCGGGGCCCGTTTGGAGCCCCAGATGATCTCGGATGCTCTATTTTGCGCCACGGTTCTATCATGTGGTCGGTGGCCTATTTCGGGACCGCAGCCATTTTGGGTGGACTAGGTCAGTCACCCAATTGGGTCTAACGGACTACGAGTCGTGGCTATATAAGAGCAAGCCCGTGAAGGCCATTATCATCACTGGCTATAGCGACCCTAATTCCTAATCGTCCAGCCTCCATCCTCTACTGTTTCCAGCATGCCATCGAAGCTTCTCACACAGGAGTGCACGGCTGGGAGGCAGCACCATCTATTGTATCAGTTTTACAGTAATAAAATTTTTGATTCTCCATACTATCTACTTTTCTCTCTTGCGTACGAGATCCTGTTATCTGTTGAGCACAGACGTTGTATTGTTTTCTTACATGGTATAAGAGCTTGGGCTCTAGCATGAAGATTTGGTAGTGTATTTCTGTTTGCGAGCAGATTGTGAGAGATGGCCCAGCCCACAAGACTGTGAATCCCACCATTCGGTGAAAGCGGAAAGTTGGACGGCACTAACTATCCACTCTAGAAATTCAAGATGAAGACCATTTTAAGTGCATACGATCTTTGGGATACTGCTATTAGGGTGGACGTGAAGCCGGTTGCAAGATCGAATCCAGCCAATGCAGAACAACAGATAGTACCAATTGCAGATGAGATTATCGCATGGACAAGAAGAAATGCAGATGCGTTGTGTTCTGTTGTCTACAATGTAAGTGATTCTGTCATGGCATTAATTCAACATGTCACCACAGTGGAGGAGGCATGGATGGTCTTGAAAAATCAATATGAGACCACAAATCAGATGTGGATTCAGAATCTGGAGACAACTTGTGAACGAGAAATTGTCTGAGTCTGAAGTGGCAGAGAAGTTCATCACTGAGGTGAATAATCTGTGCGATCAGATGACTGCGATTGGCATCACCATCACTAGCGAGAATCTAGCATGAAGGTGCATATGGATTCTCCCACCAAAGTACGACAGTCTTGTTACGGTGCTAAATACGTGGAACAAAAATTCGCCCCTCAACTTTGAGGATCTCAACGCAATGCTTCTGGAGGAGGAGATGCATCAAAAGATGAGGACTAGAGAAGATTTGGCTTTCTCGGCTAGATCAAAGAAAGGTAAGGGTAAGGACTCTGGTAACCCATCTTCTTCTGATGATAAAAAGAGAAAGAAGAAGATCAAGTGCTTCTATTGCAACAAGGTAGGGCACAAGCAGAATGAGTGCCAAAAGAAGATTGCAGATGAGAAGAACGGAGTAAAGAAAGAGTCCAACAACAGCGCATAGACAGTACCAGTAGAGCTGTTTTTAGCAATTGAGGAGATTCGCATGGAGGCAGTTCATGTACCTTCAAAAAAACCTTGGATTATTGACAGTGGTGCATCGCACCACATGACCAGTTGGAAGGATTGGTATACCTCTCTACATCTGGTAGGGAATGACATCCTGGTAGCACTTGGTAATGATGCAAAATGTCCAACAAAGGGAAAAGGTACGATTGCTCTCAAATCAGATGGAGTGGTAAAACTGTTGTCCGATGTTCTTTATGTGCCAAATATCAAGAGGAACTTATTGTCCGTTTCTGTGATCACGGATGGGACCTCAAAGTTCACTTCGATAAGAATGGTGCACAGATTTTGGATCTTCAAGGGAAGGTCATTGGTAAAGGTACACGGTGCAACAACATCTACGAACTCTCAACTTTCAGGGCTGGAGCCAATGTGAGCAATACTAAGCTGTGGCATGAGAGGTTTGGTCATCTAAACCTTAGTTCTTTAAAGGAGATGCATAAAAGTGGAATGATTGTAGACCTACCAAAAATTACAGATCTGCCGAATGTATGTGAAGCTTGCATGATGGGCAAGCAACATCAGCAGCCCTTTCCTAAAGAGGCCAGCAGGGCAAAGGCTCCTCTAGAGCTCGTTCACACGGACCTTTGCGGAAAGATGGAGATGGAAGCTTTGGGTGGTTCCTACTACTTCATGACATTGATCGATGACTACAGTAGAAGGATCTTCCTGAAGACTAAAGATCAGGCTTTTAGTAAGTTCAAAGAATGGCATGTAATGGTCGAGAAAGAAACAGGGAGGAAGGTGAAGAAGTTGAGATCAAACAGAGGTGGTGAGTTCACATCAAGTGAATTCAAAAGTTACTGCAAAAGTCACAGGATCAAGAGGCAGAAACCGCCGCCACATACACCACAGCAAAATGGAGTAGCAGAGCGCAAGATGCACGTCTCCTGCAAAATGGGCAGGAGTATGATGAAAGGGAAAGATTTGCCAAAGACTTTCTGGGTTGAAGCATGTAACACGGCAGTTTACATTCTGAATTGTAGCTACATGAGGACTGTGAACGGGATGACTCCACTACAAGCCTTTTCTGGTAAGAAACCTTCAGCTGCACATTTCAGAGTTTTTGGATGTGATTGTTTTGTGCATGTCCCTGATGCTAATAGAACCAAATGGGAACCAAAGAGCCGGAAGTGTATTTTCTTAGGCTACAGTGAAGAGGCGAAGGGTCACCATCTCTATAATCCCATTACCAAGAAGGTAATGGTAAGTTGTGATGTGGTCTTCTCATAATAGCTGCATCAATTGGAGGAGGATGCTTCCTTCCTAGACAACCAAGACTAGGATATCCATCCAGTACAACCATCAACAGCAGACCGAACTCCCCCAATGGTTATTGGGAGAATTCAAGATAAAGAAGATGAAGAAGATCCTACAGAACCATAATGGAAACGGCCATTCCTGAAGTGGGTAAAGCAGCTTTTGGATGGCAGAGAACCTCCAGCCATTGAGGAGGAACCATCCGAACACCGCCAGTCCAAGAGATTAGAGGAGCAAAGAAGGGCCCAGGAACACTTGGTCAACTATGCTTTGATGACAGAGGTGATCCGTGTTGAAGAACCCAAGTGTCTTGAAGAGGCACAGGGTGATGATAGGTGGATGGAGGCTATGCAGTCAGAGTATGGCTCCATAATGAAGAACAACACTTGGGACCTTGTGGATCAACCACCAAAACGCAAGGTAATCGGCACCAAGTGGGTGTACAAGACCAAGTCTCGAGGGGGTCACTTAGTGTAATATGTCTATATCATGTGTGTTCAAGGGTTCTTTTCTAAATCCCTATGTAACCTATTTGTATTATATCCTAGTATCCCCTTTGTAAATTTTGGGAAAATTTATAAATCCCCTTCTGTAAGTATATTTATTTTCCTGGAGGAATTTTAAAAGTCCTTATGTGAGCCGTACACTACTACTTTTGGAGTCCCTTTAGGTAGGATGAGATATTTAGAATGCAAGATCTCTACATCACCTACATTATTTGAATCTACACACAAAAAATTGAGGTACCGACTGCAATAATGGGCAATGCATAAGTTTAAGATTGGTTTGTGTCTTGATGATGCCATAAGGTAAGAGAAACAAAGAATAAAGACATATGTGCAAAAATTAAGAGGAACAAATATCAAACAAGACAAATCATGTGTGCCATACACCAAGAGCAAAGAATTGTGCAAAGTCACTTGAAACGCGTAAAGAGCTCAAGAAACAACCTTTATAAAAATACTACATGAAAGATTGGGAGCTTTTATAAATGCTTTATATCTTTCAATTTTTTACAAAACCATATGTATGGGTGTTTCAGCTATGAGAAGGGATGATAGATATCCAAATTTACAAAGCATTCAATGACGATATATAATATTTATTTCTTACCAAATAAAAACATCTAGAGCTTTCTTATGTGAAAGATTGGGAACTTGTTAAAACAATGTATATCTGAGACTTAGTAATTTCTTCTATGTCTTTATTATTAGAGAAGGAGTAGAGAAGAGAAAACTAAAACACCATGCTTTCGGCCACATTCATGATTGGCCTTGCCACTTTTTCCATGTCTTGATTGTTAGAGAAGAAAAAGATGGAAATATCATTCTTCTTTGTCACATTTATAGAAGACCTTTCCACTATTTTTCTTCCATGAAAACCCTTACTAAGTCATATCAAACCATGGTATTAAAACCATAAAGGCTACATTCATACAGCATCTTGTTGTACCTGATGCCAAAATAGCATTTTCAAACTTGCTCTATGGCATATATACAAATAAAAGTACCCAGGCGGTTGCAAATCATCCACTTCTGTGATTCAAGGTCCTACAAAAAAATAATTTAAAAAATCCATGAAGACAAATCAAACTAGACTCAGCGCATAGTAATAATCGTAATAAAGCTTTTATCATATTAGAAAGATTACAAAGAAGCCCCTACCAAGTACATTTAATGCCCCTTTACAAAGTCATTGAATACATTTTAATCATTCTCATCTAAAGTATACTTATTGCTATTACACTCATAGGTGAGGTTTGCCAATGCAATTACGCTCTCAATATTTATCATGTCAAGGTCTGTAAGGTCATATGTGAAGCATCTTGAACCTTTTGCCTTTTGATACCACCCAAGTTAGACTTCTACTCCAAAAGGTCTATCTGAAAGGTTGAACCCTCTTTTATATTCCACATACCCCCCACCAACCTTTCTCCTCACTTTTTGAACTCGTTCAAGGTACCATATAGCTTGTGTTTTCTTCTTTTGCAAAGATCTTGGATTGCATTTCCTTGTTTTGTGTTCTTCGTGAAAGAATACGACACAATTGGAACCTATTCCAAATAGGTTCTCATTTGATGTAGCAAGAGGTATATCTTCCTTAGAGTAGTATACTCCTTGGTGAACCCTTGTGAGTCTATCTTTAGAGAGTGCGGGATTTCCACTAAGTTGGCTTACCAATGTGGACTTGAAGAGAGTTTTACCATCAATGGTAAAAACTGGGCCCACTGTTTCTTGTTCATCTAGGAGAGAATCCACCACATGTCTGATTTCACTTATGGAGGCATCGTTGTCATTATCATCTATTTATGACACATGATCTGCTTGACATTGGCCTTCTTCTTCAGAATCAGATTCTTGTGAATATGCATCTATAAATCCATTTGACCAAGGTTCTATCCACCACTTCATATTCTCACCCTTTGGCTTCATATGCAAACTTTCACACATTTCTCGAGCACTTTTTAGTCCCTTCTTTAATGGTTTGATGATTTGCATGTAGTCATGCACTCATGATGATCTACTTTATATCCATCAAAACCCACAAGCATGTCATCCTTTGGATTCCACCTACAAGCAATAATAAGCACAAGTATATAAGATCATATGCAATCCTCTTGCATTCAAAAACAAGATTTAGATTATGAAAATAATTTAGAGAAAAAGGAGGTTACCTTATCCACTTCTTTATTGTAGTTTCATCTTCCACTATGATGAAGGGAATCCTTGACATGATTCCATGCTTTTCTTTTTCTTTTTCATAAATTTTAGTGATTGCATCAAAAAGATATCCATGTATACCAAGTACAGACTGAGTAGCAAGTCTTTGCCCTCCCTTTGTCGTTGATAAAGAAGGTCCATTGAGGTTGGAACTCAAGAATTCATGTAACCTTGGACCTCCCCACATCCTTACAACCTCAAATATTGCCTTTGTGTTCTCACTATATCTTTGTCCAGCACTTGACTTGATTATGTTTGTGGCAACATCTTGTAGAAAGTCCCATAAGGCAACTTTACCAACAAACTTTTCCAATCTATGGGCTTCAATTATATTGTTGCAAAATCATTTTACATCCTTCCGATTGAGAGGCTCTGTGCTAGCTTCTCTTAAAGTACGGACTCTTAATGAAAGAATGGCAACCTGAGACTTTGTCCACCATAGTTGCTTAGAAAGGTCTCTTACTCGACTTTTAGCCAAAAGAGTTGCATTTCTAAGCTCACTCTTTGTAAGATAATCTAGCCTTCTTCCACAACCGGTACCCCTATCTCTTCTCTTATTCTCAACCTTCTCTTCTCTATACAATCTCATTCTAAAGTCAGCAAGTTTAACTATCCCCTTGCACTGGTGGCATGTAAATCCTTCAAATGGTTGCCCATCTTGTGAAATGCGTATGCAACTTATGTGACGAAAGCATCCATCCACATGAATATCAGTACATCCATTATTTTAACGTGGCCTCAACATGACGCTCTATAAACCAATACTTCTCGCCACATTGATCATCTAAGAAAGGCTTTATCTTGACATACTTGTTACCTACTTTGACCTCATGGCTCCAAAGGCCCCAACATAGCAAGTCAAAATTCACAAAAGAAGATTCATTTTCTCTATTAAAACTTGAATCAATAGAGAAAGCACTCGTACTTGGGCTTCTAGTTTTTGTTGAAACCAAAAAGTTACTAAGAGATCTTTGCTTTGGATCATGCTCCTTATCCTGTCGAGGACGCCCTTGCAAGCCAGTGAGTGCTACCTTTGGATTTTCATATTTTCTCATGAGCGACTTGATATGAGAGTTTGACTTTGTGTGTTCATTGAGAACCGTGTACAAATCTGATCTTGGAGGACATAAACGCAACCATGCATCATCATATTTGCATCGCACCTTCACCAAGCTTTTTTCCTTAAAATCGTGTATTGTAGCTTCAACAACCTTAAAATCCCAACCTATTGAAATGATAGGAGATGAGTAAGAGACTTAATGTAAGAAGATGGAAAATACTAATTGAGGAATAAAGGAACAAATAATACCTTCATTTGTCGACATAAAAGATTTCATATTCTCTATCGCATCTTCTATCTCTCTTTTGTCATCCTTTGTCGGTTGATGCACTACTTTGGGCATATCTTCTTTTCATAGTCCTCGAGCAACCATATACTTGAGCTCATGTTTTTTACTTTCTAATATGTGAAATCTCATGAAGTTAGAGAACCAATTGTATGATGCATGCTTGCCTTCTATCAATCCTTTGCCATAAAGTTCATTACACTCATGACACCAAATTCACACATGGGGCACCCCATTGAAGTCCTCAGAATGTAACTCAAACTTATCAAACTCTATCAAATTCACGTTGCCAAAGTTCAAGAATACTTGGGCTCAGTAATCTACTAGAAAGCTTTGAGGACAGGTGCACTTGGGCATCAAGATTTATGTCGTCAGCTAGTTGAGTGCAATGTCTTTTACATGGATAAGGAGTTTCCTCTATGTGGCATAGACTTCTCTAGATGTGCACTAAGAGTTGATCACTGATTGTCCATCATTCCTCTTGCCGTTTGGTTATTGTATATTCATCCTCAACAAACTCAAAGGGTTCCAATAGAAGCTCATCACCTTCAATTTGTTCATGAACATGAGAGAATGTGCGATGACCTGTGTCTCTTGTCACCCTAACAACACCTAATTCCTCGTTATTATCATAGTCAATCACTTGAATCCTGAAAAAAGATGCCATGATAGGAGACCGATGTACTTCAAAATAAAATGAGAACCTTAAGTATAACCCCCCCTCCACCTATGTGTGCATGGCCTGCAAAATTTAGATTGCCAATTAGTGCATGACTGGTGAGTTTAAATTTAATCATTATAATAAAAATTTGTATGCATGACTCATGGGTTTGAGTTTAACCATAATAAACACAAACTCTTCCCAAATTAATACACAATTCTATTACACAAATATAAAATTTTGAAAAAAAATAAAAATACATTCTAAGACACTTTACACTTTATTAAATTCAAATACTATAAACACATATACTAGTATTCAAAATGCAAGAAGTTACAACATGAAGATAAAATTTTGAGAATTTTTTGAAAATATATTTTATAATACTTTATTAAATTCAAATAGTATAGATGCATATACTAGTATTCAAAATGCATTGAAAGAGTAACATTATAGATTATAAACATAATTGTCCAAGAGTAGCTTTAAAATAAAATCGGATTAATAAAACTGAGGCATCATCTCTACTACAGGCCGCAAACAGGCATGGGGTTGAGTGTTAAATCTTGCTAGTCGATTATTCATCTCGGCCAATGTCATTCTATTTTGTTTTTCCACAAACATATAGTTAGTTGCATTGAAATAAATATGCCGCAACTTGCCACTCCATGCTGACTGTTTTGTGTAATCCTCTTTGAAGTAGTATTTCTTACACTCCTTATAAAAATTAATAACCTCTTTAATCATGTATCCCATGGCAAACACATTTGATTCTTTATTGTAAGCATTGGTGTTCTCAGGGTCGATTATTTCTGGAGCTTGCCAAGGCCAGAGTTGATTTTGTCTTATTGTTGTACTCTTCTTGATCTTATAAGTCACATCATCCATATCTGAAGTACGCTTCACAAAATTAACAGCTTCTCTTGATTCACTGTATCAAAGTAGCAATCCCCAATCAATGATGCCAACCTGTGGACTATGATTCTTGTTAAAATCTAGCATGACATTGAAAGGGTGTAGATCACAATGTATAATGCCTTCTTGGTGTACAGCTACTAATGCATCAACCAATGTGTGTATGATGTCTGGGGTAGCTTCCACAAATGCCTTTAATCTCGTAAGTTGTACATCACTTAGTATTGGATCTGGTTCTCTCCTAGTGACTCCATTGCCTTTCAAGCATAACACTTGCTTTCTGAAAGTCCCTTTCTCAAAGGGTAGCTACATCATCATGTCTCCAATACTCCCTCCATTGAAGTATGGAAAAATGTTGATCCAAGGTAAGCTTCTAGTAAATCCTATGCATCTGACAATCCCTGGATGTAATATTTGCATTCCATATTCTTTGTCAAATGACTTTAAGGTGTGAGATATGTTTCCTTTGTAGCACATCGCTGCATAAGTAATACTTCGAGGAGATGCCATTAAAAGTGACTTTAAAGCATACTCCAAATGAACCAGCACCAAGATTCTCACCCTCCTCTATAGCCTCATGGGGATACCTAACACAATTGAACAATTACCGTTCCTAAATGAATGTGCTTTGTGAGAAGCATGCTCGCGACTACCCTCAATAGCTAACCATGCCTCAGAAGATGGATCACATGAATGTTTTGATTGCTCATATCGCACTCTCTTCGAAATAGTGAAATGTGAATCTATGTCTTTTGCCCTCTTGCTTCTACCCTTCTCCTCTTTCCACTTCAAATCCCAAAAACCTAATTTCTCCATGTCAATATTAGGAGGCAAGTCATGTCGCAAGTCTTCTACACATTTCTTCATGATAGGGGTACAAAATTGAAGTTGATAATGGCCCTAAAGAGTGCAAAGCAAGGTGTTCTTTTTCATGTGGAAGAAACTGTAAACCTTTGAGTTATGATTGCTTGCTAGCAATAAGAATCCTTACAATTTGCTCACAATTTGGGCCTTCACAATTAATGTCAGGTCTTTATTGAGGATGGAAACTTGGTAGAAGAATACCAACATGCAAATCCGAATCTCAATGCTACTTATAACCAATGCAGTCATAGCTGAAGGAGTCTAACTAAGCTATTATTTTACCAATTGCAACAATGCATGGGTTTCCCATTAGTCTATTAATTATACTAGATCACAAGTATTCTAAACTAAACAACATAAACAACCATTTCATATGCAAGCTACAATGACACAAACATCAAATCAAATGACTAAGTGTCAAAGCTTGGAAAATTACATTTAATAATGTTAAGTACAACAACATCAAAAGTTGAATAAAAGACCAAGTGTTGAAGCCAAAACTATCATACAACACTGATAACCTACAACAACACTGAAAGCCAAACAAATGACCATGTGTCAAAGTTTAAACATTTGTTTTATGAAATAAGGTACGACAACACTGTTGGAATACTGAAAAGAAAGAGTAGAGTGGACACAAACTCAGAATACTTGCTTATAGAATGAAGAAGAAAGAGGTCCTTAAGTAGGCACCTCATACAAGGTCACTGACATCACTGATGACCTCAAAGCTCCTCAATCATCTCCTCAATCTGCTCCTAGATTCACTCAATCATCCTATGTGGCTTTTCCACCACCTAACTGTGCTTGTGGGCACCTAACTGTGCCTCTAGCACTCACACATAGAAACATAAGGTGTGCCTAAGGCATACACCTTGAGATATCCCAACAAACCCCCCCTCAAGGAGATGCCTCAGGCTATGTCAAGGATACATCTAGTCTCATAGTTTCTCATGCCATCTCATGGTGGTCAAGGATAAATATATGGCTAGGTTCTCATGCTAGCAAGGGTTTCCTTGGGTGTAAGGTAAACAGAAAGGGATACAAACAGACCTTCGAATGGTTATCTCCCCTACATGTACATGCACACAATGTCTGTAGGAGGTACCATGGAACAAAACATACACATGGCCTACATCATAAGGTGACCAGAGGTGTTTACACACAAAACACAATAGTTTATTTTCATTCATTTTGGAGGACTATCCAGGCTGAGTACCTTGACATAAAAAGAGTGATCTGGAGCATACATAGAGATGATTTAAAATGCATAATCTTCATGGGATGCCTCATCTTGTGGAGGCAAATTCACTGTAAGTAGATTTGCATTTTCTGTCTTTGCTTTGTCTCTGCAGAACTTCTCACTATGGTTGTTTTTGCCACAGTGCTTACATGGATTAACTTTGAAGCAGTCCTTTGAAAGGTGATTTGTCTTTCCACAGTGATTGCAAGGAGAGTACTTGCCCTTCTGGAATTTCATAACATAAGCAGTGTCATTGCCTTTCCTTAACTCCATGTGTCTTTCTTCTTCTTGGAGAGCTGAGATAATGCCTTCAAGGTTTGGATTGGGAAGATTCTTCAAAGTGCTTACAATGTGATCAAAGCTTTCAGGCATACTCTTAAGTAGTACTGCCATAGCATCATCAGTGGTGATAGGAGAGTTGATAGAAGCTAACTGAGTCATAAGACTCCGCATATAGTTGACATGGGCAGCTAAAGTAGTATCACTTGCCATCTTTAATTCAAAGAAAGAGATTTTAAGTGATAGTTTAGAAATATGAGAGCTTGCACCAAAAATCAAATCTAGCTTCTGCCATGCTTCTGATGGAGACTCCAAGTCAGATATATGATGTATGTAATCATCACCCAAAGCTAAAGCAATTATACCATATGCTTTTTCTTCTCTTGCTGGATCCCTTGCCGGTCGTGTCGGAGCTGAAGATTCCCCAGCATTTGAGGCCGTAGAAGAAGCGGTAGGAGTAGATTTGACAAGTCCCCATAAGTTCTCCCGCATTAATGCAAATTTTACCTTCATTTGCCATGTATGGAACCCCTTTCCATTGAACTTCTCAAGATTATATATGGTAGCCATGAGAGGGTCTAACCCAGATATTGGGCAGTGTCTATCTCTCTTACAAGGCAAAAATAACTGAAAGACTTTCAAAATATGAGCACTTAATGTAGCAAATAGTAGTGACTAGATTTCAAACAATGATGCTTCTTCTTACATGCTTCATAGAAGTGGATGAAATAAACATTTTCCAATCAAAACCAGGTCTAGCAAGTCAAAACAAAACTGAATCCACACTTGTACTGAAGTTATTGAAAGCTTTAAAAAACCAGAAATGCTAGAGTAGCATTTTATGTAGCATCATCTTCAAAAACTTGTCCAAAACTGTCAAAACTGAAAAGCTGAACTTGGAGGGCTTGTAGCTCACTCTTCAGAGCAAGGAAAAGAGGGCTTTCTGAAGCAAAAGAAAGCTCATATACCAAAGAAGGTCCAGCACAGAGGTTGGACGAAATGGTGCGCACTTTTGCCCGAGAGAGTTGCTACAGGCTGAAACTGAGTTTTGACGATTTCTCCCTCGTTACTGAACCAAATGACCTGAAAAATGGCTCAAAATCTTCGTCTTGAGGTCGCCCATCTACTCCTAAGAGGGCTCAGGCAATGGTGGAGTATGCAGGGAGTATTGAGCAACAGAAGAAATTCGCTGTTTGGAGAATGGCAGCCACCACAGACGTTTTTTCTTCAATTGCTTGCAGGTGGAAGTTCGCCCATACTAGAGGAGTTTCCAGCTCAGAGGGTTTGGGCAATGGCTGTTTGTAGATGGAGAACCAAGCTCTCAAAGATTTTGGGAAGAAAGAGGAAAATGGAGAAGAAGAAGATGAGGAAGAAGATGATGATGTGGCAGAAATGGGCTCAAGGGGGATCAAAGGGCTCTGATACCATGTTGGAATACTGAAAAGAAAGAGTAGAGTGGACACAAACTCAGAATACTTGCTGATAGAATGAAGAAGAAAGAGGTCCTTAAGTAGGCACCTCATACAAGGTCACTGACATCACTGATGACCTCAAAGCTCCTCAATCATCTCCTCAATCTGCTCCTAGATTCACTCAATCATCCTATGTGGCTTTTCCACCACCTAACTGTGCTTGTGGGCACCTAACTGTGCCTCTAGCACTCACACATAGAAACATAAGGTGTGCCTAAGGCATACACCTTGAGATATCCCAACAAACACTAAAAGCTGAATAAATGACCTAGTGTTGAAGCCTACTTATTTTATAAATTATATATCTAAGAAATAACATCAAAAGTCGAATAAACCACAAAGTGTTGATTTCTATTACTCTTCTAAGGTTGAGAGACGACACATACAGTCGAAAGATACGACCAAGTGTCGAGCTAGTTTCAAAACAATGAGAAGGAGTCCTTGTAATGACATCAAAGGTTGAATATTACAACCAAATGTCGAAATGCAGACTTACTTAATTGTACATATAATCAAGTAATACAATCCAATGTGGAAAGATAAGCACCATGCAAATGCATGGCCCAAGTAATTGACTCAAATATTACATTACAAATCAAATGATCGACGTATTATGTCGAAAGGCTAAATACGACACCATGTCGATATCTAATAGTCATGTAATATCAAGAATAAAAAAGTTATGACATTGACATACTATATGAAAAGATGACACTACATCGAACATACGTGAAGAAGAAACCCCCCCCCAAAAAAAAGCTTATCAACTTATCAAAAATTTGCCAACAGATGGGTTATTGAGCAGAGAAAGAAAAGCTATCATACCTTTATTTCAATTATAGTTTTGATTTTGGATTGCTAACCAGGCACAAAGGGAACAGAGAGTCTCCTTGGTGACCTGCACAAATCCAAGGGACAATTAATAGAAATCCTCTTAGTAGAAGGCAAGCTATAAACTCCAGTTGAGTCATTCCCTAACTTCAAGGGTAATGTAATCCAAGAACATTCCCAAACTCATCCTCTAAAAACACAACATAGTACAATTTCAATCTCACGATAGTCACTCATAAGATTGAAAACCATAAACTCCATAAGATTGAACAAAGGTTGTGAAACACAACATAGTGTAGTTTCAATCTCACAATAGTCGCCATAAGATTGAATAAAGGTTGTGAAACCTTAAAATATGCTACCTTAATAAACATAAAAGCACTAAACATTAATAGATATTAATTAATTCAAAGGTTTGGCTCTTGCAAAAGTTTTCTCAAAAAAGAAAAGCTCTCAAGATAGAGTATCATAGAGATGGATCAATACTATCAAAGAGGGAGAGAGCATTTGATGAGAAGATCAGGCCCATACTTAAGAAGATCAGGTCCATACTTAAGAGACACAAGAGCTCCATGCTGTGCATCAATAACAACATCTCAGTGGGGTTTGCAAGCTGCGTGGACTTGCAACCCTCTACTCTAGCTTGGACATATGTCACTAACAAAGAGTATTGTGTCCATTGCCTACACTAAAACCACACTATCAACGAGAGGATGGGTGGGTTGGGGAGTCAATTTCAATGGGACTTCTATGGTGGGTTCCAATGCCTTGGTACGGTTGCCTTCCAAGAGCCCAATGCAGCAGCGTTGTTCTTTGTTACAAGCTTACCTCAGCCATTTGCAAATGACATTATTGTCCCTCTGGAAATATAATATATATTGCAAAGAGGGCTCAAATGACAAAATACAAGGAAAAATTAGAAGCTGGGCATAGATGATGGAATTCAAGGGCGGAATAGCGATTAAGGGAGGCTGGAATAAAGAGGGCACAGATGACAGAATAAATTCAATTCAAGGGCCTTCAATTAGCCATGAGGAACCACAATAGTACCGAAGTAAAAGAGAACACTGAAGTGAACAGTTTATGCACTAAGTGCAGGGGCTAGCTGGCTAGCTAGGTTGGAACCTGATATCTTGCATAGGTCGATTGGAGAACCCACAGGTGATCGAGCAACATTGCGGCTAATGGTTGGAACTAATTGGAGAACCCATAGGTCGAGTAGCGTTGTAGCTAATGGGGCATGTTGACTTCTTGTTGCTGCAAAGTAGTCTCTATGTTAATGAACGTGTAGGCCTGCAATTGCTGAAATGGAGGATTGAGAACAATGTGAAGCCAAACAATGCTGATAATTAGATTGGGGAGTAGTCAAAATTCAAATAAATGGCCAAGATGGGTATTGAGCGACCTCGGTATTGGAAATACTTAGCTTTCGTCCATCAAGGTGTAGAACAAAATCTTGGAGAACGAGGCGATGGAGATAGTTGCAGATGGAGGCATACATCTTTTTTGAGGAGCAAGCCTACACAAGACGATGAAGTTGTGAAGATAGTGGGAGAGAGGGAAGGAGTCTCACTTGTGGCTTTCTCACATGCACAATGGGGGAATACACACAAAGGTGGAGGCTGAAAACAGTTTTCTTCTTAGTTGTGAAAGCCAAAAGAACTCTAGTACAAATAAATAGAAGAACCCTATATGTGGGTCCCAAAACCAAACTCAACTAACTAAGGTGGCATACTAACTGAGCCACAAACTAGAGTAGATAAGGATAGCTGTCATCCTATTATTCGTGGGCGGTGTACCAACCGCATCTGCAGCTAACAAGTCGGTGACATCAATGCACAACAGTCACCCTAGCATATCGCGGGTGGAGCTTGATATCTCAACACTCCCCCTCGAGCTCAATCCCAATTCCTGCACACCAAGCAGGTCTCTGAACTTGCGCAACTTCTCTGTGCCCAATGCTTTCGTGAATATGTCAGCTACTTGATCCTCTGTGCTGACATAAACTAGATCAATAAGACCTAATAAAACCTTCTCCCGCACATAGTGATAATGCACCTCAATGTGCTTTGTTCTAGCATGAAAGACTGGGTTCTTTGCCAAGTGTATACTGCTCATGTTGTCACAATAAATTACAACTGGCCCATCTATAGACTGATGCATATCATAAAGTAGCTTATGCAACCAAGCTACCTCACATGCAGCCATTGCTGCACCCCTGTACTCAGCCTCTGTGCTCGACAAGGCAACTGTAGGCTGTTTCTTGCTGCTCCAAGTGATTGCAGCACTCCCAAAAGAGAACACATATCCACTGGTAGATCGTTTATCAGAAATACTACCAGCCCAATCAGCATCAGTGTATCCATGCAACTGTATCTGAACCCCAGCCTCATAAAATAGTCCATACTGCAATGTGGACTTCACATACCTGAGTATGCGTCTAGCCGCATCCAAATGCGGTTTCCCTGGAGCCTGCATAAACTGACTTACCAATCCAACAGCATAGCTTAGATCTGGCCTGGTAATAGTCATATAAATCAAACTTCCTACTATGCATCTGTACATAGTAGGGTCTCCTAAAAGCTCACCTGCATCTGTGCTCAGCTTCACATTCTGCTCCAAAGGAACTGAAATAGGCTTACAGCCTGTCATCCCATATTTGGACATCATGTCCAATCCATACTGCCTCTGCAAGAGCTGTATCCCACTTGGTGATCTAATCACCTCAATGACCAAGAAATAACGTAGCTCTCCCAAATCCTTCATCTCAAACTTCTGCCTCAATAGCATTTTCACATGAAGGATATCTTCATCACTATCACCTGTGATGATCAAATCATCAACATAAATGACAAGCAGCATAATCCCTTTCTCTGTTTTTCTCACATAGAGTGAGAAATCTGCCTTGGAAATCTGAAAGCCAATAGTGACAAGATACTATCCTATCTTGTCAGACCATGCTCTAGGTGCTTGCTTCAAGCCATACAAGGCTTTCTCCAACCTGCAAACAATCTCAGGATGAATAGCATGAACATAACCTGCTAGCTGCTCCATAAAGACCTCTTCTTGCAAATCACCATGCAAGAAGGCATTCTTTACATCCATCTAATGTAAAGACCATCCCTTTGATGTAGCCATAGCAATGGCTGCTCTTACGGTTGCCATCCTTGCAACCGGGCTGAAAGTTTCTTCATAATCAATGCCATATGTCTGTGCATACCCCTTGACAACTAATCTTGCCTTGTATCTATTCACAGAACCATCTGCATTGTGCTTGATCTTATAAACCCACTTACAGCCAATTGCATTCCTGTCTTTAGGCACAAGCACCAATTCCCATATAGCATTTGCATCCAAGGCATCCATTTCTTCATCCATGGCTTTCTCCCATTTTTCATTTCCCATGGCTTGCTCAAAAGAAGTGGGTTCTGGTTCCTGTATCACTTTGACCATATAGGCATAGTGAATGACTGTAAATCCATCATATTTCAGCCTATCCACAGGATACCTAACCCTGGTAGACCTGCGCAAAATAGGCTCACTTCCAGGTGCTCTCAAAACATCCCTAGTCTTCATTACTCCAGGTGTAACAACAGAAGGAATACCCAACTCATCATCAATGCTCTGTTCTGAGCCACTGGATTCACCATCCACATAAGAGTGACCTGCATTCACATCAAACATGGGCTGATCTACCTTCTCTTTTCCTTTTCGTGATACCTGCATACCACTCTCTGCATTGCTTTGAGGAGATTCTCCTGATCTCAATCTGCCTGTCCATGGCGAAGTATGTGAACCACTGCTAGACGACACTCCAGGTCCACTAATATTTTGTGATTGCTGCTGTGAATTCTGTGCAGCATTACCATTTTGTGCATCTACATCAATCATTACATTTACTGGTTTATACCAGCTACTCATCTCATCAAAAACAACATCTCTGCTCACTGTGAACTTACATGTAGAAGGGTTACAGCATCTATACCCTTTCTGCTGCAGAGAATAACCAATAAAGACGCACTTCTCAGATTTTGGATCCAACTTGGACCTTAATTCATCTGGCACATGGACATAGGCAATGCAACCAAAAATTTTCAAATGAGAAATGTCTGGTTTCCTACCAGTATACATCTCCTCTAGCGTCATGCCATGTATTGCTGCAGTGGGAGTCCTGTTCATTATATAAACTATTGTAGCAACTGCTTCAGCCCAATAATAATCTGGTAGATCTTTTTCATTTAGCATAGCCCTAGATACCTCTCCAATATGCCTGTTTTTCCTTTCTGCAATTCCATTTTACTGTGGGGTATGACTGCATGAATATTGCTGCTTTATACCATGCTCCTGCAAGAACCTTGCAAACTCATTTGAGAGGTACTCTCCCCCTCCATCTGACCTTAGGCATTTTATTTGCAGGCCTGTTTCTTTTTCAACCATAGCTTTAAAAGCTTTGAAGTGCCCAAACACTTCACTTTTCTTTTTCATAAAATACACCCAAAGTTTTCTGCTGAAGTCATCAATAAATGTGACAAAATAGTGACAGCCTCCAATAGATGCAGCTTTAGTAGTCCACACATCAGAGTGGATTAATTCCAATGGCTTTTTACTCTCTTGAATATGCCTAGGAAAAGGTTTCCTTGCCTATTTTCCAAATTGACAGGCTTCACAAACCTTGTGCATTTTTGCAACCTTGAATTTAGGCAATCCTGCAACAATATTTTGGGCTTGCATTGATTTAAGTCGCTGTATATCAACATGACCAATGCGTTTGTGCCAGATATCAATATCTGCAACTACACTGGTCCCATGTGCAAACATTGCTGCACTCAATTCAAGAATGTCCGCATCCAACGTAAACATCCTGCCCTTCTTCTTTCCTTTTGCTATCAAGCGACCATTATTTTTCATATCCTCAACAAAGCATCCATGAGGATTAAATCTAACCTGCAAGCCCCGCTCAACCATTTGACCAACAGAAACCAGGTTCTTGGTGATGTTCGGGACATGAAATACATCGGACAAGTATTTCTTTTTCCCATCCTGCATAGACAAAGGAATTTTACCAATCTGCACAATAGGATGTGCAGTATCATCACCAGTTTCCACAAATCCTGGCTTTTCCATTTTCCTTGCATCCTGCATCCATTCTGCATGACCTGTCATGTGGTTTGATGCACCTGAGTCAACATACCACACATCTATTCGTTCTTCTGCACTTGTCACAGAATTGGTCATATGCTGCACCATAAATAGATGCTCATTTCTGTCATCACCCTGTCTACTAGAAGATGCATAATTGCCTTGCTGCAATTTTCCATTCATAATGTCATTCTGCTTTTTGTAGCATTCCTTAGCCATATGACCCATTTTACCACAATAGTAGCATTCAATATTGCTGTTTGCATTTTGTTGACTCTGTGCCAACATGAACTTATGAAGAAAGAGAAGGTGTTACAACTTTGTGTTACAACTTCTAGACACAACTTATGAAGAAAGAGAAGGTGTTACAACTTTGTGTTACAACTTCTAGACACAACTTTATGTTACGACTTTGTGTAACAACTTTGTGTTGCAAGTTTGTGTTACAAGTTTATGTTACGACTTTGTGTAACAACTTTGTGTAACAACTTTGTGTTACATCTTCTACATGAAGAGAGAGAATGTGTTACGACTTTGTGACACAACTTTGTGTTACAACTTTGTGATACGACTTTGTGTTACATGCAGAGAGGGAAGCTCTCCAACTTGTATAAATACCCCATAATGGAATGAAGCCCACACTCTTGGGGCATTGTGTTGAGTCTACTTTGGTATTCCAAGCATTTGTCTCAAGTGTCCATGCTTCCTTGCACTGCACGTCCAAAAGCATGTCCTAACCTTGCAACCATCCTCTCCCTCTCCTCCTCCCTTCTCCCTCCTCCTCCTCCTCCCTCTCCTCCTCCCTCCTCCTCCCTCCTCCTCCTCCTCCTCCTCCTCCCTCCTCCTCCTCCTCCTCTCTCCTCCCTCTCCCTCCTCCTCTTCCCTCCTCCTCCTTCCTCCTCTCTCTCTTACTTCACCCATGCTCTTACACCTTCTTCCTCTCCCACTCCTATGCTTTCCTAAACCCTTAAACTCAATGATCTACGAGGGAGACGAGTTCTCCACCATGTACTTTACTCTGAACCTTGGATCCTCCTCCTAACCCTGAACTCCTTCTAAACCTTGGAACCTCCTTCTGAACCCTGGAACTCTTTCTAACCCTGAACTCTTTCTAAACCCTGGAACCTCCTTCTGAACCCTGAAACTCCTCCTAAACCCTACAACCCCCAATGAAGGCGAAAGCCTTCATTACCCCAACAACAATGGTTTACGTGCCTTTTACACATGCTTGCATTATGTTTACTCACCACACTTAAGCCTACGTCTCTCACCGGAACACGACTCGAGGTCCTAAGCTACAAATATACTACAACGACAATTCCAATATATCTGTAGGTGACAAAAAGCCTCGGAACCCTGCAACATAGAATACCCAGCTCTTCCTACGAAAGCGGTAGGAAAGAGCCAACATTTGGCGCCGCTGCCGGGGAGACTAGCGTCTCAAGTAGCGAGTAAACATGCGTAGGTAGGTGTAAAACAAGTCACTACTTCAAACTTTCACGCACATACCACTCAAGGGCAAGGAGAGTAAAAATTTTTCCAAATCTAGCCAAACATATCAACCCCACACATCCACTTTGGGTTACTACCTTAAGAGATTTTCTTAATTTCTTAAATAAAAGCCACATGATGTACAATTAGGCTAGGTAGTGGACACGGTTGCGTAGAGCTTTCAATTACGATCATTTTACCTTTTTACAGAAAGGCAAACCGAGCTCCCCATAAAGAGTTATGGCTCGGGAAGAGTTTAGGGTTAAACCCTAAACCTAAACCCTAAACCTAAAATCCAAACCTATAAAAACCTACTCCACCCCCCCTCATTCTTCATCTCACACTTTTTGCCTCCATTCTCTTCCTCCTTCCGAGCCCCACGCAAGACACTCCTCCCTCTCCATCGACCGCCCCCTTACTCCTTTCCTCGCCATGTAAGTGACATCGAGCCCTTCTCGCAGCGATGACCTAGCCTTCCACCCACCGTCCATTGTTCCGCGACAATCCCGTTCTATCGAGAAAGACTTGGAGAGCGTCAGGTAACCACTTCGCCTTGCTTTTCAATTTCCGTCTTTCAGTTTTTTGTTGTTGCTCTTTTATCCCTCCCCCTCCACCCTCACCTCCCCCTCTCCCCCTCCCCCTCCACCCTCACCTCCCCCTCTCCCTCTCCCCCTCCCCCTCCATCTCCCCCTCCCCCCTCTCCACCACCACCTCCCCACCACCCCCTCCCCCTTCATCTCCACCCCACCTCCCCCTCACCTCCCCCTCTTCCTTCTCCCCCTCCCCCTCTCCACCACCACCTCCCCCTCTCCCCCTCCCTCTCCACCCTCACCTCCCCCTCTCCCCCTCCCCCTCCATCTCCACCTCTCCCCCTCCCCCTCCATCTCCACCTCCCCCTCCACCACCACCTCCCCCTCTCCACCTCCCCCTCCACCTCCCCCTCTCCACCACCTCCCCTCTCCCCCTCCCCCTTCATCTTCCCCCTCCCCACCTCCACGCCCGCCCTTGGGGTAGCGATCCCCTTGGCAAATCACGCACCATCTGCATGCAGTTATGTTCCGGCCAACGACTTCGACTCCAACGCTCGCCCCATCCGCAACTAACTCCACTGCAACAACCGCCCCCGCCAATCCTCTACCCCGAATCCCCCGCTGAGATTCAACAACTTCCTTTAACTCCTCCTCGCCCCAACATGGCTGGACGTCGTCCTGAGCATGATGGGGACATCGAGCTCGATGCCGAGGCTGACAACTTCTTCAATCGACGAAATCACAACAATCACGGCCGACGCCCCTTGGGAAAACTGGAACTTCCCAAATATAATGGTCGGGGAGACCCTGCTCGCTTCCTCCAACATTTTGATGCCGCATGTCGAGCAGGTGGTGATCAATCCCATGAAACTAAGGTGGCTTGGTTTCCAATGGCCTTAACTGATGAGGCGTCAGAATGGTACCTCGACCTTCTTGTGGAAGAACGTGCCACATGGGACCTACTTCAAACCGAATTCAAACGTCGCTTTCAAACGGAAAGGCTACAAGATGATCCCGCTCTCCAACTCAGCAAGATCGAACAAGGCCGGAGGGAAGATGTACGCACATACCTGGGAAAGATGAAGAGATTGATTGCCAAATGTGACCCACGCCCAGATGCAAAGCACCTCACGGCATGGTTCATAGCAGGTCTACGAAAGAAAATCCGCAAGGAGATGAAAAAGATAAGTAGCTATGAAACATTCAGTGCTGCTCATGCGGCAGCCATTGACATCGAAGATGGCATGACAGATTCAGACACTAGCAGTGATGATGCCAGGTCCAATACACGAGATAAGCGCTCGAAAAAAGGTAAATCAAAGGACATTGCCGAAACATCCAATGAAGATCGCCTCGAGGCCATGACCTTGAAGCTGAAAGAAGATATGATACAGGCTACCTGGAAACTGCGCAAAAATTGTATGGTGCTAAGGCTCTACAGCAGGACCGTCTGGCACGACACAAGTTCCACAGCCACTGGACTAAAAACATGGCAAACCAGGTACGTGATCGCAATAAGCCATAACCCAAGGACGGGTAATAAAATAGATCCGGGGGTATGTTGACTCTGTGCCAACATGAACTTATGAAGAAAGAGAAGGTGTTACAACTTTGTGTTACAACTTCTAGACACAACTTATGAAGAAAGAGAAGGTGTTACAACTTTGTGTTACAACTTCTAGACACAACTTTATGTTACGACTTTGTGTAAGAACTTTGTGTTGCAAGTTTGTGTTACAAGTTTATGTTACGACTTTGTGTAACAACTTTGTGTAACAACTTTGTGTAACAACTTTGTGTTACATCTTCTACATGAAGAGAGAGAATGTGTTACGACTTTGTGACACAACTTTGTGTTACAACTTTGTGATACGACTTTGTGTTACATGCAGAGAGGGAAGCTCTCCAACTTGTATAAATACCCCATAATGGAATGAAGCCCACACTCTTGGGGCATTGTGTTGAGTCTACTTTGGTATTCCAAGCATTTGTCTCAAGTGTCCATGCTTCCTTGCACTGCACGTCCAAAAGCATGTCCTAACCTTGCAACCATCCTCTCCCTCTCCTCCTCCCTTCTCCCTCCTCCTCCTCCTCCTCCTCCTCCTCCCTCCTCCTCCCTCCTCCTCCTCCTCCTCCTCCTCCCTCCTCCTCCTCCTCCTCTCTCCTCCCTCTCCCTCCTCCTCTTCCCTCCTCCTCCTTCCTCCTCTCTCTCTTACTTCACCCATGCTCTTACACCTTCTTCCTCTCCCACTCCTATGCTTTCCTAAACCCTTAAACTCAATGATCTACGAGGGAGACGAGTTCTCCACCATGTACTTTACTCTGAACCTTGGATCCTCCTCCTAACCCTGAACTCCTTCTAAACCTTGGAACCTCCTTCTGAACCCTGGAACTCTTTCTAACCCTGAACTCTTTCTAAACCCTGGAACCTCCTTCTGAACCCTGAAACTCCTCCTAAACCCTACAACCCCCAATGAAGGCGAAAGCCTTCATTACCCCAACAACAATGGTTTACGTGCCTTTTACACATGCTTGCATTATGTTTACTCACCACACTTAAGCCTACGTCTCTCACCGGAACACGACTCGAGGTCCTAAGCTACAAATATACTACAACGACAATTCCAATATATCTGTAGGTGACAAAAAGCCTCGGAACCCTGCAACATAGAATACCCAGCTCTTCCTACGAAAGCGGTAGGAAAGAGCCAACACATTTTGGCCTCTCTGCCATCCACCACGGCCTCTTTGGCTCCCCCTGCCTCTAGAGTTACCATGTCCTCTTGCATAGGACTGGTTTTCTTGAGTTTGCTGCATATTCTGATTTCTACCACGGCCTGCAGATCGGCCTCCTCTACCTCTGCCTCTACCTCTACCAGCATTTGAGTAGAAGACAGTTTCTTTTGACGTTCCTCCTGAAGAAGATGCACCCCCATTTCTCTACTCTTCAGAAATTAGAAGAGCAAACAACTCTTCAAAATCAGGAAATTTTTCACGAACGGCAATGGATGTCCGGAACTGTGCATAATCCTTTCCTAGACCATTCAAGGTCACAGAAACTAGATCATCATCTTCCACTGGCAACCCAATGGAAGGAAGTGCATCTGCAATTTTCTTCACCTTCATGTGGTAGTCATTTATGCTCAAATTTTCTCTCTGCACATTGTGCAACTCCTGTTTGAGTTGTATTTTCCTGGCTTGCGTATTTGTGCTGTACATTTTTGCCAAAGTATCCCATGCCTCCTTTGGCGTACTTGCATCCTGAATATGCACAATCATGGAGTCCGAAATACTGATAGACAGCCAATACATAACTTTTCTGGCTCTCTCATGCCATTCTTTAAATGCCTGCATTTCTTGTTGATTGGGAACATTAGGAAGAACAGGTTCTTCTTCATTTCCTGTAATGAACTCCCAATAGCCTTTTCCCATAAGGAAATTCGTCATTCTAAACTTCCATGCCTGGAAGTTGTTCTTGTCAAGCTTTTCAGTGACAATCTGTGAAAGAGAATCAGATGCCATTACAGAACACTGCAAAATATTCTGTCACTGCAAAAAACACAGCTTTTGCCTCACACGGGCAGATCTACAAAACTGATGAAAGTGGTATTTCACCACACAGTCACTTCCTAGTGATGATTTTGCATCAACAGGCAACAAGCATGATTCTGCAACTCCCAATATCTCTGCACACAGGCATAGGATGCAATTTCTGCGGCAACTTTTCACCGACTAGTTGAGCAGTGGTCGCACAACAAAAACAGGGCCTTTTTTTGAGTGTGTGTGAAGAGCTTCCGCCTTCAAAATGGGCCCCAAAATGGCCCCGAATCAGAAAATTAAAGTCACACCGCGCTCTTGCCACACCGTGAAGGGCGTCTCAATATGAGACAGTGCACTCTTGCACTTTTGGCTGTGCTACCTGCAGAGATTTGCTCCCAAACTCGAAATAGGAAAGCAACACTGGTCCTCTTACCAGGACACCGCGAACTTGGTTTTCTTTCTTGAGCTCCTTACCATGAACAAGGCTCTGATACCGTGTGAAGATAGTGGGAGAGAGGGAAGGAGTCTACTTGCGGCTTTCTCACATGCACAATGGGGGAATACACACAAAGGTGGAGGCTGAAAACAGTTTTCCTCTTCTTAGTTGTGAAAGCCAAAAGAACTCTAGTACAAAGAAATAGAAGAACCCTATATGTGGGTCTCAAAACCAAACTCAACTAACTAAGGTGGCATACTAACTGAGCCACAAACTAGAGTAGATAAGGATAGTTGTCATCCGGCTATTATTCGTGGGCGGTGTACCAACCGCATCTGCAACTAACAAGTCGGTGACATAAATGCACAACAGTCACCCTGGCATATCACGGGTGGAGCTCGATATCTCAACAGAAGTGTATTCTCTGGAGGGAGGAGCGTGGAGGGTTGGGCAAGTATAGGGCATGAAGAGTGCTATGGGAGACATCAGCGTTCGAAGAGGAAGAAGTGGAGAGGGTGTTGATTTAGCAAGAGGGGATCGTGGAGGATGGGGAAGAAGGAGATGGCGAGGAAGATGGAAGAGGATTAGGAGGGGATTTCAAAAGTGGCGGCCCACTAAAGGGCCATTAAATTTTAGCAGCAAGATTTAGATAAGATTGCATGAGCTATCACCTTCATAGCTTGTAGAGAGCTTGTAACTGTGTTATTCATATATCATTTGATTCCATATTTCAAGAATATTCTCACAATATTGCACAACCTAGACATCATGGTTGGATTGATTTTGCGATTGCATCTTGGACAATTCTTCCCCTATGGTTGATAGTGAATGGAAGAGGACTTGTGAGAACGTTCTAAAACAAGATGGCCTCATGGTTGAATTTTATAAGGGATTTTGGCATGTCATTGAGGATGTTTTGGTTAGTATGCTTAATTTTATGTGTTACAATGGTGTTCTATTAGAAGGCATGACTAATGATTTGAGTTAGTGGACAGAGTTGTGATGCCCATCAGGGAGGCACCAAGGCTCCAACTGAGGCAATAATGAGCCTTACAACAGTGGCTACCTGTGTAGCCAAGAGTAGATCAAGTTCCCTCTCATTGCTCTATGCCAGCGGGGACGAGGAACACTACAAAAGAGGAGGAAAGGGAGGAGTAGGGCAGGTTGAGACAAAGGTCTCTTGTAGAGCAATGAATGCTAGGGCCTAGCCAAAGAAATGAAACTTCGTGACCGACGATGCCAAATAGATTTTGAACACAAGAGTCGCATTGTCATTCGTGTAGAGATAATAGAGGGAAGAGGATGGAGATGTAGGCATTTAGCAAATATAGATTCCACCCCATAAGATCCATAGCTTGTAATGGGTGAAATCCATAGTTTCCACGCACACTAAATATTTTTGAGAATTATTTTTCCCTTTCATAGGCATATAACCATGGTGGATGCCCCTTGGCCTCCTTTGCCCCACTCTCTCCTAGTCCTCCTAGCAACACCTTGTGCCTCCCCTTGCCTCGTGGAAATAGTATCCCTCCTAGCGAGCATTTTCTCTTTGCCCTACACTGACCTCTGCTCATCCATTGCTTCAACTCGCCTAGCCATGTGGTTGCCCTGCTATCCACCAAGACTCCTAGCTATGGTGAAAGGGAGGTGGCTCAACGGGTTTCCTTGTGCACCCCTCAATCCTGTGTACATTAGGTTAGCTACTTCTTGTAAAATTATGCTAGGTTTCATTATTACTGTACATTGTGTTAATCAGATGTATGACTATAATATAACTGCATTTAGGACCTATGCTCCAACACCATGCTAACACTTATGTACAATCACATCCATGACAACGTGGGGAGATTTTAGCATTGTCCTTATAATAACTAATCCACCACTAGATGCCGCAAACAACAAGATGCCATTTCTAGGCATTTTTAGGAATTGTGTAGCATATGCTGCAAACAACAGGATGACATTTCTAGGCATTGTATAGTGTATATAATACCTCGAGAAAAGATATGGTCTAAAGAAGCTAGAAAGGGTCTTCTTTAATCTTTGAAGATACCATACATAAGAGCCTTCTTTAGCTCTCAATGTAGCAGACACAAGGGCTTATGTTCTCCTAACCTAGAAATAGTTTTATTCTTTCATTTACTTTGAATTCATCATGTTTACCATATTCTAGTTCAAACTGTCACTGGTAGTGATGCTCATGGTACTTGCTAATCTAAAACTCTAGGCACAAGTGCATGAAAAACCCACAAGCATAATGGGATTCTCACTCAATGACAAATTCTCATTTTGCTTTTGATCCCTTGTTGCTATATGGATACTATATTTTCCCAAGTGGGAGAATCCTTTTGAATAGGGCTATCTAAAAATAAATACCTTACTTCTTTACTCTCACAGGTTTTATTCAATGGATTCAATTATAGGAGTGGCTCTCCACTATCTATCCTTTTTTAAATAATAGATCAATTGTTTGAGAGCCAGAAGGATCTTTACAAAGGCAGTGCTAAATAGACTGAGTAGAACTTAAGAAAATCAAGTATAAGAGGCATCAACTTCAAAAATACTCCTCCACCATTGATTCAATGCAATCCCTCTGTGGATAGAAAGAAAAAAAAAGAGAGTGACAAGATTTAAAAACTTCAAAAAATAAATTCAAGCATTCTAATCTCATCCTAATGAAAATGCCAAAAAAGAGCAATAAAGAGAGAAAATTATAGCATCATAATCTCATCCTAATACAAAGGCCAAAAAGAGCAATAAAGAGAGAAAAGGTTTTTAGAATTCTCTAGAATTCAAGAAAGCATAGTATCCTAATCTCATCCTAATGCAAAGGCCAAAAAGAGCAATAAAGAGAGAAAAGATTTTTAGAATTCTCTAGAATTCAAGAAAATGCAAGAGGAGCGCTTACTCATTTCAAAAGGAAAATGCCAGTACTAGCATTTCAAAATGTCCCATGACATAAGCCCCTCTACACAAATATCCATGTCACATGTTGCAACCTTCTAGATAATTTTTAGTATAAAATGCCCTTCTGTATATTAACCTTTAGGTATTAAGTTACTTCCTTATGTATATCTAAATCTATAAGTAATTGAATTAATAAAAACCCATCTGTTGAACTCACGTGATAGGGTTACATATGACAAGTGAACCCCCCGAGGACCAAGTACAAGTCCGACGGCACGTTGGATAAGTACAAGGCTCGGTTTGTGGCAAAAGGATTTACACAGGGACATGGTTTTGATTATCAGGATACTTTAGCTCCCACAGCCCGACTAACCACAATTCACAGTGTTTTGGCTTTAGCTGCCCAAGGAAGTTGGCCGGTGTTTCAGATGGATGTAAAATCCACCTTTCTAAATGGAGATCTCAAGGAGGAGGTATACGTGGAACCACCACTAGGTTTTGTGATCCCCAGTTTAGAAGGTAAACTCTGTAAACTAAAGAAAGCACTTTACGGGCTGAAACAAGTCCCACGAGCGTGGTACCAGTAGATTGATGCCTACTTTTTGCAAAATGGGTTCAAGAGGAGCCCATCTGATGCAAATTTGTATATCTTCAGAGAAGGAGGCAGGTGTATGATCGTGGTCCTTTATGTGGACGACCTTGTCATAACGAGGAACAATGAAGACAAGATCTTGCAGACAAAGCATTTGCTAGGAAGAGAGTTTGAAATGATAGACCTCGGACTTGATGCATTTTTGTTTGGGGATTGAAGTTTGGCAAGAGCCAAAACAGATCTTCATCTCACAGCTAAAGTATGCTAGAGAGATACTGAAGGCATTTGGCATGGTTGAGTGCAAGACAGTTGGCACCCCTATGGAGGTTGATGTGAACTTCTCAAATGCGGATTCATCACCATTGGTGGATGAAGCGAAGTACATAAGGCCTGTGGGTGGTTTGATTTACTTCTGCAACACATTGCTAGACATCAGTTTTGCGACTGGTGTACTAAGCAGGTTTTCCAATAAGCCTCGGGAGAACCATTGGAGGGTAGGGATGCGGGTGCTGAAATACATCAAAAGGCACACTTGATTATGGCATCACCTATACCAAGGGTAACATCTTGATCGAATTCTGTGACTCGGATTGGGCAGGAGACATGGATATCTGGAGCTGTGTCATGGGTCAGCAAGAAGCAACCCACAATTGCTCTTTCTTCTACCGAGGTTGAGTACAAATCAACATGTTTTGCTTCTTGTGAGGCAGTATAGTTGAGGAGGATTTTAGGGGATATGGGTGCAATGTAGAACAAGCTTACACAGTTATCATGTGAATCAAAGTTGCATGGCAATTGCAAAGAACCCTGTGTTCCACGCTCGCACAAAACACATTGAGATTCAATATCACTTTGTATGCGAGCTCATCATGGATGGAGAGATTGACTTGGTGTACTGTCCGACTACAGAGAATGCTGCAGACATCTTCACGAAGGCTCTTGGAAGAGACTTGTTGGAGAGGCATCTTCATCGACTTGGCATTGGGCTGAAAAAGTAAGTTGGACATTGAGGGGGGGTGTTACATATCAATGCTCCACTCTCATGTAACTACGTGGGAACCAACTAACTCTACTTATAAGCCCCCCCATATGAGGAGAAGGCATTTGAGTAGCTCGGTTATCCGGTAGGTCCTGGTTTGGACACCAGATGGGGGCCATGTGTGGCCTGATGGTTGGACGGCTTCAGATAGAGTTGGCACACCACCAACTAGGCTACATGCAAGTGCGGGAAGGCATCCCATGACTGACCGCACTGAGGGTAGACAGAGCATTTCTCGGAGCAGCCCACTCTCGAGTTGTGGGGCCCGTTTCGAGCCCCAAATGATCTCAGATGGGAACGGAGATCATAAATTAGTTGCTGTATTTTGTGCCACAGTTCTATCGTGTGGTCGGTGGCCTATTTTGACCCCTAGTCGGCCGTTTTGGGTAGACTGGGTCGGTCACCCAATTGAGTCTAACCGGCCACGAGTGATGGCTATACAAGAGTAAGCCCGTGAAGCCCATTATCATCACTGGCTACAACAACCCTAATTCCTTAGCATCCAACCTCCATCCTTAGCCCGAGTTGTGGGGCCCGTTTCGAGCCCCAAATGATCTCAAATGGCTCTGGGCCGAATGGAGATCATAAATTAGTTGCTGTATTTTGCACCACAGTTCTATCGTGTGGTCAGTGGCCTATTTTGACCCCTAGTCGGCCGTTTTGGGTAGACTGGGTCGGTCACCCAATTGAGTCTAACCGGCCACGAGTGATGGCTATACAAGAGTAAGCCCATGAAGCCCATTATCATCACTGGCTACAACAACCCTAATTCCTTAGCATCCAACCTCCGTCCTCTACTATTTCCAGCATGCAATTAAAGCTTCTCACACAGGAGCACACAGCTGGGAGGTAGTGCCATCTATTGTATCAGTTTTAAAGTAATCAAAATTTTGATTCTCCATACTATCTGCTTTTCTCTCTTATGTACGAGATCCTGTTATCTGTTGAGCACAGACATTGTATTGTTTTCTTACATTTTCTTATTTTTCCCTCTTCTTTTTCCCCCTCTTTTTCCCTCTCTTTTCCCCTCTCTTTCATCCTCTTTTCTCTCTTTTCGTAAGCATATGCATTTCTGTATGCTTATGCTCATATGCTAGAGTGGATGCATGAGCGTGCTTTCTCTTCTTTTCCCCTCTCTTTTCCCCTCTCTTTCATCTCTTTTTCTCTCTTTTCATATTCATATGCATTTGCTCTCGTTTCCCCTCTCTTTTCTTCTTTTCCCCTCTCTTTTTTCTTCTCTTTTCATCCATGAGCATATGCTCATATGCTCATAAGCATAAGCATATGCTTTCTCTCTCTTCCCCTCTATTTTCTTATTTTCCCCTCTCTTTTTTCTTCTCTTTTGATGCATGAGTTTATGATCATATGCTCATGCATAAGCATAAGCATATGCTTTCTCTCTTCCCCTATTTTCCTTCTACCCTTTCATCCTCTCCTCTCTCTTCCTCTCTTTCAATCGCTTCCTTCTCTTATTTTTCCCTCTCATTTTCCTTCCTCTCTTTCATCCTCTCTTCTCCCTTCCACTCTTTCAATTGCTTCCTTCTCTCCTCTTTTCCTTCTCTTGCATTTACATGCGCTTATGCTAATACGCTTATGCTTATGCTTAAGCATATGCTCATATGCCCATGGATAAGCATAAGCATATGCCTTCTCTCTTCCTCTCTTTTTCTTCTACTCTTTCATCCTCTCTTTCAATTGCTTCCTTCTCTTATTTTTCCCTCTCTTTTCCCCTCTCTTTCATCTCTTTTTCTCTCTTTCTTAAGCATATGCTTACGTGCTCATATGCTCACCCATAAGCATAAGCATATGCTTTGTCTCTTGTCCACTCTTTTCTTATTTTCCCCTATTCTTTTTCCTTCTCTTTTCCCCTCTTCCTTCTCTTTTTTTATTTTCCCCTCTCTTTTTCCCTCTCTTTTCCCCTCTCTTTGATCCTCTTTTCTCTCTTTTCCCCTCTCTTTTCTTATTTTCCCCTCTCTTTTCTCTGTTTTCTCCTTAGCCATGTTCAGTTCTTTTTTCTTTTGCTCCTTTACCGTATTTGATTCTTTTTTTTTTCAAACAAGTTATAAATGGAACAACCACGCCCTCACCCATGGTTGTCCTCCCAAAACCCCAACCTGGTTCTCCATGTTGGGAGGATTATAGACATAGATTCTCTTCAAGATCATGTAAAAGACAAGATTGCACATGATAGCGACTAGGTTAAGTACAACATCCAAGTGCGTGCATGTGGGTGGGGTCCAAGCTGAAGGGTAGTGGAGTTGGGGTAACTAAGGAATGTACGACACAACCTATGGGATCTCCGTAGGTTTTGGAGAGACTGCCATGACTACAACAGCACTAAAGATGATTGTATAGAGGACATAATGGGTTGTGTGGAGGCCTTGATGGATTGCCAATACATAATCCCTAAAGAGCATGACCACATATTAGAAGAAGTGGAGAATGAGGTCCCAAGTGACCCACCTAGCAGCTCGAAGGAAAGTACCTCAGACAGAGTAATGTAGAGCAGTAGACGTCCTCCAATATTTTGGAATTTTTTGAAGAATGTCTCTTTTGGAGACAGGTTTTGCTTAAGCATTCTTTTGGAGATAGATTTTGGGCTCTCTTTTTGTACATGAGAACTCTTGTTTAATAATAGTATTTTTGGCGATATATGAAAACCTTCTTGGATTCCACTTGTCTTTTATAAATATTTATCATTTCAAAACTAGCTTTTCATAATTGTCTTAAGTAAATAATTGTCCTTTCTACGTTGATGTCATTTCATAATTTTCGTGAGTGATTAATTGTCTCCTCTTGGGCCTAGCATTGTGACTACCCCTCAGGGAACTCCTTTGCTACTAGCAGCCCATGGCTTCACTGGGAGTCCCAACAATTTTGTTGCACAAATGATAGATGCAGAGGTAGCGAGATTCTTCTCTCTTCTATCCCAAAGGACCTCAACTCTTCCCTCCCCTACACCTATAGTTGGACCTACTCAATAGCCATCCCCTCTAGCTCCTTCAACCGAGGGGTCATCACCTGGGCGTACCCATCGTAAGGGAAGGAAGAGTAGGAAGGGTTGAAGCTGTTGTGATGACTCAAGAGATGTAGATGAGTGAGCACACTCACATCCCTACAGGTCTCCACTTGGTCATGAGACCTAATGCCAATCAGGTCCCTTGCCCTCTCCCACTCCCTCTACTACTCCTCGCACCATAAGCACTTGCAGTAACACCCCTCGCTCTAGCTCTTCCACTCCCATGACTCCTCCTTTCCTGCTCATACCAGGATGGGGAAAAGAAGCAGGCAGTCATCAATGAATTAAAAAGACAATACTCTAACCCCGAAAATTGGGAGTTCAATGAGGATTACATGTGAGATCGCATGTATTATCTCCTTCAATATGCAGCCATTGTTGCTCAGATTTCAGCACAAGGTATCCCAAGGTATGGAGAAGCTTGCCCTGAAAGGAATTGGAGAAAGAAGGAGCAGGTGCAGAGAAAACGCAGCAAGAAAAATCGATGAAAATCGTACAATGGCGACCAGCAGAGGTGGAAATACGTCAATTCCTTGCAGCCAAAAATTCGCCCCAACAAGATAGATCTCCAGCTGGAAGGGCGTGGGAAATGGGTGAGAACCGGGCTCAAGCAAATTTTGGGAAGAAGAGGGAGAGATGGTGAAGGATTGGGACCAGCTGTTGACTTGCATAGTTGGTTGGAGAAAGCATTGTTCTAGTGTTGACTCACATTAACTTCTCAAAGGAATGTTGACTTGTGATGACCAAGTTGACTCACACTGAATCAATAAGCTCACGTAGTGGCAAGCTTGCATTCTACACCGACATTGATTGAGACACTCGCATTGGCCATAGGATCATCTATTGACTAGTGTTGACTCACAATGAATCTTTGATTTGCATTCACCTATCCCCAAACATTTGACTCGCATTGAAGAAAGTCTCAATCATTGATTCCCATTGTGAGGTTTGAGTTGCATAAGTGCATTGCCTTGTGTTGACTATGTAGCTCATGTAGATCATCCAAGCCATTGCTCGTATTAAATAGCTCACCTTAGCAGACAATCGCCTTGGGAAAAGGAGACCCTCGCCTTATGTCCAAAATGTGAGGATTGTGCTTGAATTGATATCAAACTCTAGTAACTTGACATACTAGATACCTACCACCATTACCTAAGGAGTGGGGTGGTATAGAAAGGCTTTTGCAAATCAATCTTTCAAGACAAATACTCAGACCAGATGCTCCAGTTCGCATGGAGCTCAATCAGGTTCCACATTAGGCACCAATTTGAGCATGAACAAAGAATTCCTTTGTGGATATTTACAAGGATAAAACCATCCCGATTAGCAATAACCCCAAGAAACCACCAGTCCTAGAGGAAAGACCTCCTAGTTCCCCAATGATATCAATAGTGGCATCTTTCTTTTGAAGACTGTTTACTGAAGGAGATCCAAGATCTTCCAACTGCCGACTCAAGCCACAACCACCCCAACAGCTTTCTTTTGCCTTAGAAAGCCCCCTTTTTTTTGCTTTGAAGAGTGAGCTATAAGCCCTCCAAGTTCAGCTCTCTAGTTTTGACAGTTTTTGACAAGCTTTTAAAGATGATGCTACATAAAATGCTACTCTAGCATTTCTGGTCTTTTGAAGTTTTCAATAACTTCAGTACAAGTGTTGCTTCAGTTTTGTTTTCACTTGCTAGATCTGGTTTTGATTGCAAAGTGTTTATTTCACCCACTTTTATGAAGCATGTAAGAAGAAGCATCATTGTTTGAAATCTGGTCACTACTCTTTGCTACATCAAGTGCTCATATTTTGGAAGTCTTTCAGTTATTTTTGCCTTGTAAGAGAGATAGACACTGCCCAATATCTGGGTTAGACCCTCTCATGGCTACCATATTTAATCTTGAGAAGTTCAATGGAAAGGGCTTCCATACATGGCAAATGAAGGTGAAATTTGTATTGATGAGGGAGAACTTATGGGGACTTGTCAAACCTACTCCTACCGCTTCTTCTACGGCCTCCAATGCTAGAGAATCTTCAACTCCGACACGACCGACAAGGGATCCAGCAAGAGAAGAAAAGGCATATGGTATCATTGCTCTTGCTTTGGGTGATGATTATATACACCATATCTCTGACTTAGAGTCTCCTTCGGAAGCTTGGCAGAAGCTAGACATGATTTTTGGTGCAAGCTCTCACATCTCTAAACTATCACTTAAAATCTCTTTCTTTGAATTAAAGATGGCAAGTGGTACTACTTTAGCAGCTCATGTCAACTATATGCGGAGTCTTATGACTCAATTAGCTTCTATCAACTCTCCTATCACTCCTGATGATGCTATGGCGGTGTTACTTAAGAGTATGCCTGAAGGATTTGATCACATTGTTAGCACTTTGAAGAATCCTCCCAATCCTAGCCTTGAAGGCATTATCTCTGCTCTCCAAGAAGAAGAAAGGCATATGGAGCTAAGGAAAGGCAATGACACTGCTTATGCTATAAAAGTCCAGAAGGGCAAGTATACTCCTTGCAATCACTGTGGAAAGACAAATCACCTTTCAAAGGACTACTTCAAAGTTAATCCATGCAAGCACTGTGGCAAGACACTACAAGGCATAGGCCATTTTCCGACGGAAATACCGACGCTTTTTACATTAAAATTTTTTTTTTTCACGGGCGCAAAGGTCTCTATAAAAGTGGTTAAAATCGTCGGAAAAGGAGCGTCGCTATAAACCGTCGCTATATAGCGACGCTGTTAATCGTCACTATATAGCGACTATGTAAACGTCGCTATATAGCGACAATTAACAGCGTCGCTATATAGCGACTCTGTTAATCGTCGCTATATAGCGACACTGGTAAACGTCGCTATATAGCGACGATTAACAGAAGGTAAAAAAAATGGTTAGTGGGGCTAAACAGGGCCAAAAGGAAGCCCTGTTTAGCCCCACTAACCTTTTTTTTTTTTTTGTAATTACAAAAGAAAGTTTTTTATACAAAATTTCCCTTGCTTGCAGGATGATACAAAATTGTTCTTGTGAACGATGGGGAAGAAATGCATATACATATACAACTGTGTTTGAAACAAAATTACCCTGTGAAAGGGCGATACAAAATGGCTCTAACGAGCGAATATGAAAAATGCTACTACCACTACTAATCCGAATCCGAATCCGAATCGTCTTGTTGGGCTGTTCCCTGGTCCTCGGCACCTGCATCTTCTCCCTCGTCCCCGACACTTGCGTCTTCTCCTTCGTCATCGGCACCTGCGTCCGATCCTTGCCCCTGTTGATCGCTCGTCTCTGATGATGGGACGCTTGAGCTTTGACCCTGAGAGTGAACCATATAAATTGAAAATTAGATTGGAACTTAAATTAAAAAGTGAGATTACAAGCAGGAGTAAACTTATACCGTGCGAGCAGCCACCTCAGCCCAATCGACTGTCGCTCCCATTGCCTCTTGCTCAATGAACCACGGCTTGGTTCCTATCCGAAATGCGCGCCGCGTCTCTGCATCTGTAGGAAGACGACCCATCGCAGCTTGCTGTGGATCCAATTTACGAGAGTTAGAGTTAGCTAAAGTGCATGTAATATGTAAGTAAAACAAATAGAACAATACATTAAATGGAAAGAAGTAAACTTACCACGGTTGCCTCGAACGCATACCGTCCACCTGCACCAAAGTGCGAAGTACCTACGACATCCAGCCGTCTCTTCGCAGCCCTCCTCTGACCCTCGAACATTTCAGGATGGTCCCTATTCTGCTTCTTCAAGAACTTCCAATCAGCTTTGTCTGCCCAGCTGGGTTTAGACAACCCCTTTGTAATGGAAGTACGCATGGTTGATCTGCGATGCTTTAGGACCAAACCCATGCGCTCGAGCATATAACTGTTATTAAACTCCACATTTGGCGGATTAGGAAATCTGAGTTTTAACTCATCGATCACCGCCTGCTTCTTTTGGCCATCTTGATACCGCCAATCGATATTTATGCCGCTCTTGAAGTGATGACTCATCAACCGCCTCATGGCGGCCATCACTGCTTTGCCCTTTTTGTCTTCTATTATCTCTCCGGCAGATGTGATTTGATAGGAGAGATCCCCTGATGAGTAAGGGGGACTGACGGTAGCAGAGTCTGAAGGAGTGGAAGCTGCGCGACCGCTTCCGGATCGAGGAGTAGCTGTGGGAGTAGGAGAGGGAAAGGGACCTGACTGATACTGTGTCTCCGGACCAAGTGGAGACCTAAAGGAGCGTGAGTGTGCTGACTCGTCTACATCTCCTGAGTCAGCACAACATGAGCCGCCCATCCTACTCTTCCTTCCCTTGCGGGAGGCATGCGCAGGTGATGATCCCGCGGTCGAAGGGGCGCGAGGGGATGGCTGGGCTGTACGCCCACCCGTCGGTGTAGGGGAAGGAATGGCGGAGGTCCTCTGAGAGAGCAGAGAGAAGAATCTCGCTGCCTCCTCATCGCTCATCTGCGCTACAAACTCGTCGGGAGTCCCAACAAAGCCATGCGCGGCTAGCAAAGGAGTCCCCTGAGGGGTAGTCGCAGTGCTACGTGGAAGAGGGGTCGGACTAGGGGTAGTCACAGTGCTAGGACCGAGAGGAGTCGGACCAGGGGTAGTCCTCGGGGTAGTCGCCTGAGAGGAATCAAAGTCCTCTGGAGCATATAGATCGTGAGCTCTCCTCCTGCGAGGCTGTCCGTACTCGTCAGATGAGCGACGTGATCCCATGTCTAACATAGACACAAACACGAAAACAGAAAACAAATAAACAAACATGAGCATTCTCATAGGCATAGGCATAGGCAAGAGGAAAGAAGAGGGAAAGGAAAGAAGAGGGAAAGGAAAGAGGGAAAGAAGAGGGAAAGAAGATGTAAAGTAAAGAAAAGAATGAGAACGAGGAAATAGAGAATGAGAGAAAGGGAAAGAGATGAGGGAAAATAGAGAATGAGAGAAGGGGGAAATGAGAGAAGGGGGAAATAGAGTGGGAAATAGAGAATGAGCTTATGCAAAAATAGAGAATGAGCTTATGCTTCTCTCATTCTCTATTTCCGCATAAGCTCACGCATGTGCATGAGCTTATGCGGAAACTTAAGCATAAGCTCATGCACATGCATGAGCATAAGCATGAGACGGATGAGTTTCCGCATGCTTATGCTCATGCAGAAAAAGAGAAGGAGCTTATGCAGAAAAAGAGAAGGAGAGAAGCATCTCTCATTCTCTATTTCCGCATAAGCTCCTTCTCTTTTTCCGCATGAGCTTATGCTTATGCTCATGGGTGAGCATGAGCTTATGCTCATGTTTCCGCTTATGCGAAAATAGAGGAGGAGAGAAGCATAAGCTTCTCTCATTCTCTATTTCCGCATATGCTCACGCAAAAGAGAAAGAGAAAGAGCTTATGCGGAAAAAGAGAATGAGATCCGCATATGCTTCTCTCATTTTCTATTTCCGCATAAGCTCCTGCGGAAACTTCCGCATAAGCTCATGCTCATGAATAAGCATAAGCTCATGCGGAAACTTACGCATAAGCTCATGGACATGAATGAGCATAAGCATGAGTATGCGTATGCTTCTCTCATTCTCTATTTCCGCATAAGCTCTTGCGGAAACTTACGCATAAGCTCATGCTCATGAATGAGCATAAGCATGAGCTTATGCTTATGCTTATGCATAAGCATAAGCATAAGCTCATGCTTATGCTCATGCGGAAAAAGAGAAGGAGCTTATGCGGAATGAGAGAAGGAGCACTTGCGGAAACTTGCGGATAAGCTCTTGCGGAAACTTACGCATAAGCTCTTGCGGATGAATGAGCATAAGCATGAGCTTATGCTTATGCTTATGCATAAGCATAAGCATAAGCATAAGCATCTGCATAAGCTCATGCTTATGCTCATGCGGAAATAGAGAAGGAGCTTATGTGGAATGAGAGAAGGAGCTTATACGGAAAAAGAGAATGAGAGAAGCATAAGCTTCTCTCATTCTCTATTTCCGCATAAGCTTATGCGGAAACTTACGCATAAGCTCATGCTCATGAATGAGCATAAGCATGAGCTTATGCTTATGCTTATGCTTAAGCATAAGCATAAGAATAAGCATAAGCTCATGCTTATGCTCATGCGGGGAATGAGAGAAGCATAAGGGGGAATGAGAGAAGCATAAGCATAAGCATAAGCATAAGGGGGAATGAGAGAAGCATAAGCATAAGAGAATAAGAGGGAGGGGGAAATAGAGAATAAGGGGGAAAGGAAAGAGAGAAGGGAAAAGAGAGAGGGGGAAAGAGAGAATAAGAGAAGAGGGAAAAAAGAGAAGGGGGAAAAAAGAGAAGGGGGAAAATGAGAAAAAGAGAAGGGGGAAGAGAGGGTTCCTACGCCCATCACTGCAGCTAGCGCTTAAGGCGCTAGCTGCAGGCCAATGCAAATAACAAAAAGCTTAAATGGAAAGAAGAGGAAGCACTTACCTGTAAAAGTATGTCCCGCTCGGTGTAGTGGACTGGGCCCACAAAAGAGAGACTATGTCCCGCTCGGTGTAGTAGACTGGCCCTACAAAAGAGAGAAAACATCCCATTTTTTCAAATAAGATGTTAGTGGAAAGAGGAGATCACAAAAGCAACTTCTTTTGAGGAGACAAGGAAAGAAAAGATTGAGGAGACAAGGAAAGGAGGAGATTGAGGAGAAGAGAAGGAAGAGAAGGAAGAGAAATACAGAAAGAAGAGGTGAGTTTCTTGCTTTCTTTCATGAAATTTCGTTTTTTGTTTGAATCCTTTCTAATCAAGCATGAAAACTAGTTTAAAACTTTAGCAATACAAGTAGAAACACTCACAAAACCAAAGCTAACAAACAAACAACCTACATTGTTGAAAAAAACTCACCTTTTGAAGAACTTTCTTTCTGGAAACCAAAGAGGGAAAAAGGAGAGAGAGGGTGCACAAGAGGTAGGAGGAGGGTGAGGAGTGGGAAATAGGGTAGGAGGTTGCTTGGAATAGATGGGAGGTCAGTGAAAATAGGTGGGAGGAGGTTTTGGAGAGCTTAGTTTAGAGATTAGGAAAGCTTTGAGCAAAACGCCGCGGGTTTCGGCGTTTCGGGTTTTAACCCACAGCGTCGCTATATAGCGATGCTTATTCGTCGCTATATAGCGACGTTTTTAATTGAAATCGTCGCTATATAGCGACGCTTTCAATTAAAATCGTCGCTATATAGCGACGGAACAGAGCGTCGCTATATAGCGACGCTTACTGTTTATTTTTTAATGAGGCCTCTTGTTTGTGACTCAAACATGCTATGCCTATAATTGTCAATATCTCCTCTTACTACATAGCCTTACTATATAGGATTTTTTGTTTCAATCCTTACTATATAGCGATGTCATTCTTTTTATATAGCCTCAAGAGAAGCTCAAATTAAACATGCTATGCTCATAATTGTGTACATCTCCTCTTCATGCTTATGTTTTGGTTTTATAAGTGTAGATGGAAGGGACGAGTGGAAGCTCATCCGATGATGCGCCAACGCCCGGGAGCACGAAGTGGCTTACGGAGAGGTTATATTGTCATTGCACTCATTGCAAGCGAGAAGTACGACATCAACGTCGTATTATCATGCGCCACTTGCGGATGTATGGGGAGGAGCCGGAACCAGTACCCCCCGTTGGTGTTGCACATGTTGATGGATCATCGGTAAGTCAAAGCTATTTAAGTTCGCAATCTTATTGTATACCCGGAATTAGAAGATCTTCTATTTACACGAATGAGCTTATGACAGGGTGACGAGGGTGACGAGGGTACACATATACCTTCTCACTTTCAACAAGACTATAGTCTCCCAGATGACGACGAGGGTATGGTCGACATGATGGATTCCATTTTTAGGGGCACTACATCCCACGTACACGTGATGTCAGAGTCTGAGGTGAAAATGCGAGAGTTGCAATCAACACAATTGTACGAGGGTGCCAGGATGTCTAAACTACGTGCTTGTCTCTCAATCTTGAATCTACAAGTACAGTATGGGTGGTCGGATACAAGTGTCTCGGCCTTAATGAGGTTAGCCCTTGCATTAATTTGATTGACTCATTATTTGGATATTGTTTGTTTTGAGAATCATCATTTGGATAGTGTCTTTGTCATAGGTTGCTCCAAAAGATGTTGCCTGCACCAAATACCATGCCCGCATCAAGAGATGAAGCGAAAAAGATGCTAACAATGGTGGGTATGGATTATGATACCATCCATGCTTGCCGTAATGATTGTATTCTCTTTCGTCGTGAGCATGGAGATTTGGCTAGTTGTCCAAAGTGTGGGGAACAACGATATAGAGATGACTTGCAGGGTGAGAGGATACCGGTAAAGGTCTTAAGACACTTTCCCATCATTGCAAGAATACAACACATGTTTCGATGCAAATCCATAGCGGAGTTGATGACATGGCATGCATCTCATCGGTCCACTGATCACACATTGAGGATTCCCGCAGATTGTGGGCTTGGAAGCACATAGATAATCAGTGGCCGGACTTTGCGAGAGAGCCACGCAACTTACATCTTGGGCTAGCCATGGACGGCGTGAATCCTTTCGGGTTACGCTCGATATCTTGGTCGACATGGCCCATAGTCGTGGTGAATTACAATATCCCACCATGGCTAACAATAAAAAAGGGACACCTCATGCTTGCACTACTTGTGCCAGGAAAGTACAAGGCAAGAAACATGGACGTGTACATGGCACCTTTGATAGAGGAGTTACAGATATTATGGAGAGGAGTGCAGGTCTTTGATATTTCCAGAGCTCCTAGGCATACCAATGATATTTCCGTCAGGGGTATCTTGATGTGGACCATGCATGACTACCCAGGATATGGAGAGTGCGCAGGTACGTGGTTATGTCTTTACATGTACAATGAGGGATTATGCTTTTTTTACTCTCTTTTGCACGCATGTCTTGTACTAACATATTCATGCACGCGTGCAGGGCTTGCTACAAGTGGGTACCATGCTTGTCCTGTTTGTGGACCCGCTCTGAAATCGCTTGCACGCTACTCCAAACACATGAGGAAAAATGTTTATGAAGGTCATGCTCGATACCTTCCGCTCGACCATCTCGCACGTGGAGGTCAGCTTGATCCACCACCATCATATTTAAAAGCAAGTGATTGGATTCAAGCTTGGAGGGAGAATGGAGAGGAACCTCCTCCTGGTATGAAGAGGCTATCGATCTTTCACGATCTTCCTTATTGGGGTCAGTTACAAATCAATCATCTCTTGGATCCCATGCATATCTTTAAGAATGTGGGGGCTACCATTTGGGCACACTTGGTTGGTTCCAAGGACTCGAGAGGAGTGCGAGAAGACTTGCGTGCTATGAATAGGATGTCTCGTTTGTGGCCCCAAGTGCATGCTTCAGGAAAAGTTGTCCTCCCGAAAGCAACGTGGATCCTCTCTACGAGGGAGGAGGCAGTGATCAAGGCAGACATTGCCTCTTTTCAAACACCGACAGGGTACATGCGTTGCTTGAAAGGAGCATTTTCAAAGGACAATAAGCTTAGTGGCCTCAAGTCCCATGATTGGCACAAGGTCTTACAGGTATTCGAAGTAGAATTAGTGTACCGATAATAGTGATGCATTAGCGTAATTATTATTATGTTATATTGTTGACATGATTTCATTGTTGCTTTGATAGTTCATCCTTCCAATTACAATAAAAGGGTGCTTACAAGAAGATGTTAGAAATGCTATATTCAAGATCTGTGGTATTGTGAGGTATGCTTACTATCAATTCGCATTATCTATTTTCTTCATGGACATGTGAAATAGGTGGATATCTCAAATATCTTACATATGCATGGACATGTGAAATAGGTGGATATCTCAAATATCTTACATATGCATGGACATGTGAAATAGGTGGATATCTCAAAAAGAGATCTCTATATCGAGCATCGAGAAGGCTAGGGTGGAATCCATCGAAGCCGTATGCTTGCTTGAGAAGCACTTTCCCTCAAGCATTATGACAACTCAAGTCCACTTGCTTGTGCACATAGTTGATGAGGTGGCTATAGCAGGTACCGTTCATAATCGATGGATGTTTTTTCTCGAGCGGTTTATGAAAACTTTAAAGGGGTTTGTAAGACAAAGAGCAAGACCAGAAGCAAGCATGGCAGAGGGATGGCTTGTGCAAGAGTCATTAGTATATATCACAGAGTTTCTTGCATCCACGGATCCTGATATGCCGCAAGCTTGGCACAACAAGGATGATGATCGCATCATTGGCGAGGTCCCCCAAGGAAAAGGGATTGAAAGAAAGATGAGCGAAGAGCAAATGGAGAAATTCAATAAGTTTTGTATCCTCAATAGCCCTGAGATGCAGAAGTGGATTGAGAGATATGAAGTGGCCAAAAAGCAGAAAGAATAAATGCAAGGACGAGATTCAGAGTAATGTACAGGCGATCACAACCATATCCACGAGATCTGGCTCTTCTCCCTACTCACATGTCACTTGATTGGCTACAACTAGCTATACGTAAAGCCGAACGTGATGGAGAGACAATAAACGAGCGCGAGCGGGAGTTATCATCTGGATGTATGGTGCATGTAAGTTTCTTATCTCTTGATGTAATTAAGTAATTATTTGTGGCAATATATGCTATAAAATAGGTGCATCTTCATTGTTTTAATGATGCTCTTTTACAGTACAAAAAGTACAGTGCATTATGGTCATATGGACGACATTTTCGCATAGAACGCATCGATTCAAAGAGAGTCACGTATGATTGTGGAGTCATGGCTAACTTCACACAAGATAGCCGAGCAAGTGCTTCGGATACCAATCTTCTCTCCTCACAGTTGGATTATTGTGGAACCATACGCGACATCTATGAAATTGATTTCAGACGATTTACTATTTTCATTCTTGATGTAAAATGGTTTAGAACTACTTACAACGGTCCCCATGCAACTGTGAGAAAAGATGGTAGCGGTCTCTTTGCAATAGACTCCACCAAACATTGGACCGATGAAAGTGATACTTTTGTTCTTCCCGAGCACTGTGAGCAGGTGCATACTAATGATTTAATTAGTCGAAGCTTTCGTTTTTTAAGTCCATTGATATATATATAATTGACGACATTTGGCACGTGATTTTTCATCTTCAATATAGGTGGTTTTTCATCCGGATCGTTCTGATCCAAGATGGTGGTACGTGATCCAAGTTGCACCACGAAGTAAGCAGATTTTTGAAGATCGAGATGTGGATATGGAGATGCCACTACCAAATCCGGATCCAATTGATGAATCTAGCGAAGAAGATGTAGATCACCATATGAGGCAAGAGGAAGATGCGCATAATGACATCGCACGGGAGGAGGATGGAGATCACGATATTGACGAGGAAGACAACAATCGTCAAGATCAATCACCACACTTAAGCTTAATTGAAGAAGATGATCAAATACTTTTAGGTGAACGTACGATGCTAGATTACGATGATGATATAGGAGATCAACTCGGTATAGAGTTGGAGATAGACTTGCTTGGTGCCTTAGACTTGGCTCAAGATGAAACAGTTGATGTAAATGCTCTTATTTAATTTGATTTTTCTCATCTCCAACTTGGACATGAATATATGAGCTTCAAAGGCTTGATGTACATGCTCTCATTTTTTATTTCTCTATGAGCTCAAACATGTATGAAAATTTAAAAAATTTTGTCATTGGAAGAAAATAAATTTTAAGGCTAAAAAAAAAAAAAAAAACTCTCTGTAAAACGTCGCTATAATATAGTCTCAGTGTCGCTATATAGCGATCTTTAAAAGTCGCTATATAGCGACTTTTACTAAGGTCGCTATATAGCGACTTTTACTAACGTCGCTATATAGCGACGCTTATTAAAAGTCGCTATATAGCGACGATTTACGACACCCGATTTTTATACCGACGATTAACGCTAAGCGGGCGCTAATCGTCAGTACGTAAACGTCGCAATAGGATGCGTGTGTAGTAGTGAGAACAACCATAATGAGAAGTTTTGCAGAGCCAAAGCAAAGACAGAAAATGCAAATCTATTTACAGTTAATGAGCCTCCACAAGATGAGGCATCCTTTGAAGATTATGCATTTTAAACACATCTCTATGTATGCTCCAGATCTCTCTTTTTATGTCAAGGTACTCAGCCTGGATAGTCCTCCAAAATGAATGAAAATAAACTATTGTGTTTTGGGTGTTTTGTAAACACCTCTGGTCACCTTATGATGTAGGCCATGTGTATGTTTTGTTCCATGGTACCTCCTGCAGACATTGTGTGCATGTACATGTAGGGGAGATAACCATTGGAAGGTCTTTTTGTATCCCTTTTGTTTACCTTACACTCGAGGGAACCCTTGCTAGGATGAGAACCTAGCCATAGATTTATCCTTGACCACCATGAGATGGCATGAGAAACTATGAGACTAGATGTATCCTTGACATAGCCTGAGGCATTTCCTTGAGGGGGGGTTTGTTGGGATATCTCAAGGTGTATGCCTCAGGCACACCTTATGTTTCTATGTGTGAGTGCTAGAGGCACAGTTTGGTGCCCACAAGCACAGTTAGGTGGTGGAGAGCCACATAGGATGATTGAGAGAATCTAGGAGCAGATTGAGGAGATGATTGTGGAGCTCTGAAGTCATCAGTGATGTCAGTGAGCATGTATGGGGTGCCTACTTAAGGACCTCACTCTTCTTCATTCTACAAGCAAGTAATGCAAGTATTCTGAGTTTGTGTCCACTCTTTCCTTTCCTTTCAGCTTATCAGTGATGTCAGTGAGCATGTATGGGGTGCCTACTTAAGGACCTCACTCTTCTTCATTCTATAAGCAAGTAATGCAAGTATTCTGAGTTTGTGTCCACTCTTTCCTTTCCTTTCAGCTTTCCAACATTGTCCTGGGACTACGAGGGGTAGTTTGCATCATGAGGGTAGTTTGAGACACTTCTCCATAATGTGAATTTTACATTGTTGAGTGTCTTTGAGGTCCACTGGAGTGTAATGCACCTATCATTAAGCATTGTTTGATAGTTTCCTAGTGTTTTTAATAGATTTTCACTCTTGTTGGGTACTCCAACCCTTGCAAGAGTTTATTTTTGGGGCTGAATTTAACTAATACCTAAATCAAAACTACACTAACCTAGTGCACTCAAAGCATCATGAATGTAACTACTTGAACAACAACAAATACTAACATTCTTAAAAAACCATACATTAACCTATTGCAAAAATAAGGGTTCTAGGGGTCCTTTGGACTGTATTTATTGTAATTTTGAACAAAAAATACAAAAGCACACAAATCTTAACGTAAATCAGATCAGACCTCCAAAATCAATAGAGCATTGCTTTGTTGAGGAATGGATACTTTGTACCTTCAGTTATACAACCATCACACAAGCAACAACATCCAAAATTCTTGACAATAGTGCCAATTTTGTTGCACGCAAGATTTGCAAACACAATGGATGAGTGGGTTAAAGTTTGTTTGGGTGTAGCCAATCGCACAGCTATTTTTGGGGCCGTGCAACAACACACTCCTGGGGGTGAGATTTTGAATTTTACGTGAGCCCATGCTATTGCTGAAAATTTTCCCGATGTCATGATGCCACACTGGTGTAATAATGAGATGCAATCTACTTATTCTGAACACCATAGAGCTCGACGCATGTTAGCTATGCACTACATCATGCACCTTTGCACTACTTCATGCCACACAGCTGACCGCCTGTAATTGTGCAACCTTATGCCGTAGCTTTGCCACCTCTCACAGGGCAGCACATGCATGCAGATCATGAAAATTCAAGGTTGCCTTGGAGAGACCACCGCGCTAGTTCTTGGCATAATAATGAGACATAATCTATCATTTTGAACACTATTGCAGCAATGAAGTCTCTAGCATGATCACCTAGCATCATCTCCTAGCCTTTTCCATAGTAACTTTGCCACCTATCACCAAGCAGCGCACCCATGAAGATCAAGAGAATTCAAGGTTGGCTTGGAGCGAGGATATCAATTAGGTTTTTAGCACAGTCTCAAGAGATCTAAAACACAAGGACATGGAGACAATGGATGACTTGATAAGAAAATGTGGAAGGCAAGTTGGTGGCTGCAAGGAAGGTATAGTATGCTCCATGGTTGAAAGGATGTATGATTGGAAGAGATTTATTCTACCTTTCATAAAAAAAGGTGGTGATGCCCTGATTGGTCATAGCGCTCCACACTACTTTTTCTTTTTCTTAAAGGATGAAAAACTAGTGATGCAGTGGTAACACTATTCTCATGATATAACATGGGAACCCGAAGAACCTTATTGTCTCTTAACTTCAATACCCAACAAAGAAATGCATCTAGTATGGGCTCTTATAAAAGAATTCAGCGAGAAATCTAAAGGTGAAATAGAAGGCTTAAAATCTTTTATTACATACAAAGAGGAAATTCTTTGTAGATTTCTTGATTGGAAGCCCTCTTGGAAGGAACACACTGCTGTTGTAATTAAGAAGACCTATCAATTGATAAAGGACCTTGAGAAAATGCGAGTCGATGATGCTAAGGCAAAACGACCTTTATTTTGGTCAAACGTTGGTAACGACTTGTGCCCATCGTTTGATGTCTTTGAAAATGAGTTTGATTTGCAACTCCCATGTCCATATTGTGGTTCGAGGAAGAGAGAGTTTATGCCAAAAGTAGATATAGACATCCACTATTTTGTTACAGTTCAACCATCGGACGATGAGCATGAGAATGATAAGTTCAGAGTTGTAAAAGTGGTGGACATGAGCATGGATGACAAGGGAAAAGTTACAACATTTACAGCACTATGGTATGAGCCAAGGGGTAGGAAGGAGAACCATGATAACAATACACTGTATATTGGATGTTTGAAAAAGGAATGGGTTCCAAACCATGAAGAAGTTTCAGTGCTTTCCACACAGACAATCATAGTATCTTGGAAATCAAGGATAAAGAAAATAAGGAAGCACATGGGATATGATGTAGAAGAAAAAATAAGAATACCGCTACCCATTATTTTGCACATTACAGAGTTTTTGAAGATGCTCATTAAGGAGGAAGTAGAAGGAGATAGTGCAAATGAAGAATGCCCATGACGATGAATCAGATATTCAAACAAACTAGTTACGTATTTGCACTTAATACATTTGTAAAGGCAGAATTGAGTTATTGAAAAGGCTGCGTGTCAGACTCCTTTGTACAAAGACTCATGGAGAGAAATATTTCTTGTAAACATATGACATTGTAAAATTGCAAGCATAGCTATTACTATTTTTGGAGCACATTTAAAGATTCTTCCATGCCTCTTGTCTATTTTAACCTTTAAATTTTTTGGGACTTCAAGAGTGTTATAGTTTTCTACATAAAATTTTAAGTGCATTCTTTTGGATTAAATTATATTAATAAGTCTTTATTTTGAAAGTGATTTTTCATGGATTTTAATAACTCATGATTTTTTGAAAACGTGAATAGGATTGTTAAAAATAAGAAGTACAAAAGTAGGATTGAATTTAAGGTTTTGCATCAGTAGTGCACCATTATAGAGACAGATTGTGAAATTTATTATGTGGAAATGATAGTGCCGAAAAGTGAACTTTTGATTCTCAAATGATATTTTCATAAAGTAAACTTTTCAATTGGAAAAGATTTTTGGGATAAGTCCAAGAGTAGACATATGAGTCTAAAATTAATGAAATAAGTGTGTTGAGCTTCCTTATTGGGGTCAGTTACAAATCAATCATTCTTGGATCCCATCCATATATTTTCAAGAATGTGGGGGCTACTATTTGGGCACACTTGATTGCTTCCAAGGACTCGAGAGGAGTGTGAGAAGACTTGCACGCTATGAATAGGATGCCTCGTTTGTGGCCCCAAGTGCATGCTCATAAAGCTATCGTCCTAAAAGCAACATGGATCCCCTCCAAGAGAGAGGAGGCAGTGGTCAAGGTGGACATTGCCTCTTTTCGAACACTGACAGGGTACATGCGTTGCTTGAAAGGAGCATTTTCAAACGACAATAAGCTTAGTGGGCTCAAGTCCCATGATTGGTACAAGGTCTTACATGTATTCTAAGTAGTAGGATTAGTGCTCGATGATCGTGATGTGTTAGTGTAATTATGATTATGTTATATTATTGACATGACTTCTTTGTTGCTTGGATAGTTCATCTTCCCAATTACAGTGAAAGGGTGCTTGCAAGAAGATGTTAGAAATGCTATATTCAAGATCTGTGGTATTGTGAGGTATGCTTACTATCAACTCACATTGATTGCATTTTCTTCAGTTTAAGTTGAATAATCTGTAAACTGATTATGAATATATCTTGCATGGGCACGTGAAATAGGTGGATATCTCAAAAAGAGATATCCATATCCAACATCGAGAAGGCTAGAGTGGACTCCATCGAAGCCGTATGCTTGCTTGGGAAGCACTTTCCCTCGAGCATTATGACAACTCAAGTGCACTTACTTGTGCACATAGTTGATGAGGTGGACATTGCAAGTACTGCTCATAGTTGGTGGATGTTTTCTCGAGCGGTTGAAGCAAGCATAAAAGAGGGATGGCTTATGCAAGATTTATTATATATCATGCAGTTTCTTGCATCCATGGATCCTGATATGCTATAGGCTTGGCATAACAAGGATGATGATCACATCATTGGCGAGGTTCCCCAAGGAAAAGGGATGTAAAGAAAGATGAACGAAGAGCAAATGGAGAAATTCAATAAGTTTTGTATCCTCAATAGCAAGGAGATGCAGAGGTAGATTGAGAGATATGAAGCGACCAAAGCAGAAAGAATAAATGCAAGGAGGATATTCAGATTAATGTACAGGCAATCGCAACCATATCCATAGGATCTCGCCCTTCTTCCCACTCACATGTCATTTGGTTGGCTACAACTGACTCTACGTAAAGCCGAACTGTTGGTTCATAGAGAAAGTATTGAACAAATCTTTATTCAAGAGTGGTTACATATATATGCAACTGCCTCCATGTTGGTAGATCCCAGATCCACAATCATCTCTATGATTATCTCAATCAGTCACCTCCTACGATCACTCACATATCACACCAGCCTACCACAGCTAATTGATGAGTCACTAGAACCTTCTAGCACACCTACACTCTGTGAAGAGAGTGGGAGAGAAGAAAGGATACTCACTTCCGGCTTTCTCGCATACACAATGGGGGAATACACACAAAGGTGGAGGCTGAAATAATTTTCCTCTTCTTAGTTGTGAAAGCCAAAAGAACTCTAAGTACAAAAGGATAGATGAACCCTATATGTGGGTCTCAAACCAAACTTAGCTAACTAAGGTGGCATACTAACTGAGCCACTAGTAACTAGAGTACATAAAGATAGCTGTCATCCAGCTATTATTCATGGGTGGTGTACCAACCGCATCTGTAGCTAACAAGTCGGTGACATAAATGCACAACTGTCACCCTGACATATCACGAGTGGAGTGAATATGTCAGCTACCTGATCCTCTGTGCTGACATAAACTAGATCAATAAAACCTACTAAAACCTTCTCCCGCACATAGTGATAATGCACCTCAGTGTGTTTTGTTCTAGCATGATAGACTGGGTTATTTGCCAAGTGTATACTGCTCATGTTGTCACAATAAATGACAACTGGCCCATCTATAGACTGATGCATATCATAAAGTAGCTTATGCAACCAAGCTACCTCACATGCAGCCATTGCTGCACCCTTGTACTCAGCCTCTATGCTCGACAAGGCAACTATAGGCTGTTTCTTGCTGCTCCAAGTGACTGCAGCACTTCCAAAAGAGAACATATATCCACTGGCAGATCGTTTATCAGAAATACTAGTAGCCCAATTAGCATCATTGTATCCATGCAACTGTATCTGAACCTCAATCTCATAAAATAATCCATACTGCAATGTGGACTTCACATACCTCAGTATGCATCTAGCCACATCCAAATGCGGTTTCCTTGGAGCTGCATAAACTGACTTACCAAACCAACAACATAGCTCAAATCTAGCCTGGTAATAGTCATATAAAGCAAACTTCCTACTATGCATCTGTACATAGTAGGGTCTTCCAGAAGCTCATCTGCATCTGCGCTCACCTTCACACTCTACTTCAAAGGAACTAAGATAGGCTTACAGCCTGTCATCGCATATTTGGACAACATGTCCAATCCATACTGCCTCTGCAAGAGCCATATCCCACTTGTGGATCTAATCACCTCAATGCCCAAGAAGTACCACAGCTCTCCCAAATCCTTCATCTCAAACTTCTGCTTCAATAGCATTTTCACATGAAGGATATCTTCATCACTATCACCTGTGATGATAAAATCATCAACATAAATGACAAGCAACATAATACCTTTTTCTGTTTTTGTCACATAAAGTGAGAAATCTGCCTTGGAAATCTGAAAGCCAATAGTGACAAGATACTATCCTATCTTGTCAGACCATGCTCTGGGTGCTTGTTGCAAGCCATACAAGGCTTTCTTCAACCTACAAACAAACTCAAGATGAACATCATGAACATATCCTGGTGGCTGCTCCATATAGACCTCTTCTTGCAAATCACCATGCAAGAAAGCATTCTTTACATCCATCTGACGTAAAGGCCATCCCTTTGATGTAGCCATAGCAATGACTTCTCTTACGATTGCCATCCTTGCAACCAGACTGAATGTTTCTTCATAATCAATGCCATATGTTTGTGCATACCCCTTGACAACTAATCTTGCCTTATATCTATTCATAGAACCATCTGCATTGTGCTTCACCTTATAAACCCACTTGCAGCCAATTGCATTCTTGTCTTTAGGCAAAGGCACCAATTCCCATGTAGCATTTTCTTCCAAGGCATCCATTTCTTCATCCATGGCTTTCTCCCATTTTTCTTTTCCCATGGCTTGCTCAAAAGAAGTGGGTTCTGGTTCCTGTATCACTTTGATCATATAGGCATAGTGAATGGCTATAAATCCATCATATTTCAGCCTATCCACAAGATACCTAGCTTGGGTAAACCTGTGCAAAATAGGCTCACTACCAAGTGCTCTCAAAACATCCCTTGTCTTCCTTACTCCATGTGTAACAATAGAAGGAATACCCAACTCATCATCAACGCTCTGTTCTAAGCCACTGGATTCACCATCCACATAAGAGTGACCTGCATTCACATCAACCATGGGCTGATCTACTTTCTCTTTTCCTTTTCATGATACTTGCATACCACTATTTGCATTGCTTTGAGGAGATTCTCCTGATCTCAATCTATCTGTCCATGGCAAAGTATGTGAACCACTACTAGAAGACACTACAGGTCCACTAATATTTTGTGATTGCTGCTGTGAATTCTGTGCAGCATTACCATTTTGTGCATCTACATCATCAATCACATTTACTGGTTTATACCAGCTACTCATCTCATAAAAAATAACATCTCTGCTCACTGTAAACTTACGAGTAGAAGGGTTATAGCATCTATACCCTTTTTGCTGCAGAGAATAACCAATAAAGATACACTTCTCAGCATTTGGATCCAACTTAAATCTCAACTCATCTAGCACATGAACATAGGCAATGCAACCAAAAACTTTCAAATAAGAAATATTTGGTTTCCTACCAGTATACCTCTCCTCTGGCGGCATGCCATGTATTGCTGCAGTGGGAGTCCTGTTCATTATGTAGACTATTGTAGCAACTGCTTTAGCCCAATAATAATGTGATAGGACTTTTTCGTTGAGCATGGCACGAGATACCTCTCCAATATGCCTGTTTTTCCTTTCTGCAAGTCCATTTCGCTGTGGGGTATGACTGCATCAAAATTGCTGCTTTATGCCATGCTCCTATAGGAACCTTGCAAACTCATTTGAGAGGTACCCTCCCCCTCCATCTGACGTTAGGCATTTTCTTTGCAAGCCTGTTTCTTTTTCAACCATAGCTTTAAAAGCTTTGAAATGCCCAAACACTTCACTTTTCTTTTTCATAAAATACACCCAAACTTTTCTACTGTAGTCATCAATAAAAGTGACAAGATAATGATAGCCTCCAATAGATACAGCTTTAGTAGTCCACACATCAGAGTGGATTAATTCCAATGGCGTCTTACACTCTTGAACATGTCTAGGAAATGGTTTCCTTGCATGTTTTCCAAATTGACAGGCTTCACATACCTTATGCATTTCTACAACCTTGAACTTAGGCAACAATATTTTGGGCTTGCATTAATTTAAGTTGTTGTATATTAACATGACCAATGTGTTTATGCCAGACATCAATATCAGCAACTACACCGGCAGTCCCTACAACAATATTTTGGGCTTGCATTAATTTAAGTTGCTGTACATTAACATGACCAATGTGTTTATGCCAGACATCAATATCAGCAACTACACCGGCAGTCCCATGTGCAAACATTGCTGCACTCAATTCATGCATGTCCGCATCCAACGTAAACATCCTGCCCTTCTTCTTGCCTTTTGCTATGAAGCAACCTTTATTTTTCATATCCTCAACAAAGCATCCATGAGGATTAAATCTGACCTGCAAGACCTGCTCAACCATTTGACCAATAGAAACCAAGTTCTTGGTGATATTCCGGACATGAAATACATCAAAAAGATATTTCCTCGATATTTCTTTTTCTCATCCTGCATAGACAAAGGAATTTTACCAATCTGCATAATAGGATGTGCAGTATCATCACCAGTCTCCACAAATCCTAGTCTTTCCATTTTCCTTGCATCTTGCATCCATTCTGCATGACCTCTCATGTTGTTTGATGCACCTGAGTTAACATACCGGACATCACTGCTTTCTTCTGCACTTGTCAGAGAATTGGTCATGTATTGCACCATAAACAGATGCTCATTTCTGTCATCACCCTGTCTACTAGAGGATGCATAATTACCTTGTTGCAATTATCCAGTCATGATGTCATTCTACTTTTTATAGCAGTCTTTAACCATATGACCCATTTTACCACAGTAGTAGCATTCAACATTGTTGTTTGCATTTTGGCCTCTTTGCCATCTACCACGACCTCTTTGGCTCCCGCTGCCTCCAAAGTTACCATGTCCTCCTCCATAGGACTGGTTTTCTTGAATTCGCTGCATATTCTGATTTTTGCCACGGCCTCCAGATAGGCCTGCTCTACCTCTGCCTCTACCTCTTCCAGCATTTGAGTAGAAGATAGATTCTTTTGAAGTTCCTCCTGAAGAAGATGCACCACCATTTCTCTGCTCTTCAAAAATTAGAAGAACAATCAACTCCCTAAAATCAGGAAAATTCTCATAGACAACAATAGATGTTCGGAACTGTGCATAATCCTTTCCTAGACCATTCAAGGTCACAGAAACTAAATCATCATCTTCCATTGGCGACCCAATGGAAGCAAGTGCATCTACAATCTTCTTCACCTTCATGTGGTAGTCATTGATGCTCATATTTCTCTCTGGACATTATGCAACTCCTACTTGAGCTACATTTTCCTCGCTTGTGTATTTGTGCTATACATTTTTGTCAAAGTATCCCATGCCTCCTTTGGCATGCTTGCATCTTGAATATGCACAACCATAAAATCTGAAATACTGATAGATAGCCAATACATAACTTTTCTAGCTCTCTCATGCTATCCTTTAAATGCTTGCATTTCTTGTTGATTGGGAACATTAGGAAGAACTGGTTCTTCTTTAGCTCCAGTAATGAACTCCCAATAGCCTTTTCCCATAAGGAAATTCATCATTCTAAACTTCCATGCTTGGAAGTTGTTCTTGCAAAGCTTTTTAGTGACAATATGTGAAAGAGCATCAGACACCATTACAGAACACTGCAAAAATATTATGTCACTGCAAAAAACACAACTTCTGCCTCACAAGGGCAAATCTGCAAAACTGATGAAAGTGGTATTTGACCACACAGTCACTTCCTAGTGACGATTTTGCATCAACAGGCAATAAGAATGATTCTATCACTCCCAATATCTCTACGCACAGGCATACAATGAAATTTCTGTGACAACTTTTCTCTGACCTATAGAACAGTGGTTGCACAACAAAAACAGGTCACTTTTCTGAGATCCTGCGGAAAACTTCCATCACCAAAACTGGCCCCAAAATGGCCCTGCAGCATATACTACCCTCTAGCCACACCACGAAGGGCATCCCAGTCTGAGACAGTGCACTCTTGCACTTTTTGGCTGTGCTATCTGCAGAGATTTGCTCCCAAACTCGAAAAAGGAAAGCAACATTGGTCCTCTTACTAGGACATTGCGAGCTTGGTTTGCTTTCTTGAGCTCCTTACCACGAACCGGGCTCTGATACCATGTGAAGAGAGTGGGAGAGAAGGAAGGAGACTCACTTGTGGCTTTCTGTTGGCTCTTTCCTACTACTTTTGTAGGAAGAGCTGGTTATTCTATGTTTGCAGGGTTTCGAGGCTTTTGGTCACCTACAAATATATTGGGATTGTCGGTTGTAGTATATGTGTAGCTTAGGACCTCGAGTCGTGTTCCGGTGAGAGACGTAGGCTTAAGTGTGGTAAGCAAACAAAGTGCAAGCATGTGTAAAAGGCACGTAAACCATCTTTGTTGAGGTAATGAAGGCTTTCGCCTTCATTGGGGGTTGTAGGGTTTAGGAGGAGTTTAAGGGTTTAGAAAGAGTTCCAGGGTTTAGGAGGAGTTCCAGGGTTCAGAAGGAGGTTCCAGGGTTCAGAAAGAGTTCCAGGCTTCAGAAGGAGGTTCCAGGGTTTAGAAAGAGTTCCAGGGTTTAGAAGGAGGTTCCAAGGTTTAGAAGGAGTCCAAGGTTAGAACAAGGATCTAAGGTTCAGAGTAGAGTACATGCTGGAGAACTCGTCTCCCTCGTAGATCATGGAGTTTAAGAGTTTAGGAAAGCATAGGAGTGGGAGAGGAAGAAGGTGTAAGAGCATGGGTGAAAGAAGAGAGAGGAGGAAGGAGGAGGAGGGAAGAGGAGGAGGGAGGGGGGGGAGGAGAGAGGAGGAGGAGGAGGAGGGAGGAGGAGAAGGAGGAGGAGGAGGGAGGAGGAGGAGAAGGAGGAAGGAGGAGGAGGGAGGAGGAGAGGGAGAGGGTGGGTTGCAGGGTTGGAGGAGAGGGGAGAAGGGTTGCAAGGTTAGGACATGCTTTTGGACGTGCAGTGCAAGGAAGCATGGACACTTGAGACAAATGCTTGGAATACCAAAGTAGACTCAACACAATGCCCCAAAGAGTGTGGGCTTCATTCCATTATGGGGTATTTATACAAGTTGGAGAGCTTCTCTCTCTGCATGTAACACAAAGTCGTATCACAAAGTTGTAACACAAAGTTGTATCACAAAGTTGTAACACAAAGTTGTAACACAAATTTGTTACACAAAGTTGTTACACAAAGTTGTAACACAAAGTTGTGTCACAAAGTTGTAACACATTCTCTCTCTTCATGTAGACAAACTTGTAACACAAAGTTGTTACACAAAGTCATAACACAAAGTTGTGTCTAGAAGTTGTAACACAAAGTTGTATCACAAAGTTGTAACACCTTCTCTTTCTTCATAAGTTCATGTTGGCACAGAGTCAACACTTTCTCACATACACAATGGGGGAATACACACAAAGGTTGAGGCTGAAAATAGTTTTCCTCTTCTTAGTTGTGAAAGCCAAAAGAACTAGATAAACCCTATATGTGGGTCTCAAACCAAACTCAGCTAACTAAGGTGGCATACTAACTAAGCCACTAACTAGAGTACATAAAGATAGCTGTCATCCAGCTATTATTCATGGGCGGTGTACCAACCACATCTGTAGCTAACAAGTCAGTGACATAAATGCACAACGGTCACCCTGGCATATCACTAGTGGAGCTCGAAATCTCAACACACTCACACACTCCTTGCATAGGACTCCAAGCCCATAGGAATACACACCAACACATCAAATTTCCCCTTCATTCACCCCCACAAATTGATGACCTCATCCCTCAGCAGTAGTACATGGGATGCTCCATGGCTTGCCCACCATCATGTGGCAACACACATGGCCCCAACCTGTGACTCACTCTTAGGATTGGCTGGAATTTAAATATAAAAAGAGTAAATATCCCTTTTTCAATAGTAGCACCAAGAGTATCAGTGACAGCATGTTGCACTTCAAAAGTGGAAAACATTTGTCCATCATTTCATAGCTATTCCAAAAGAGCACATACTTTGAAACAATAAAATTGTCACAATCCTTTGCATCAATATGATCATCTTTGGCTTGCTTGAAGTTCATCACATGATACTCATAAATAAGCATCATTGCACTCATACTTTGAAGGAAAACAGCCAATACTTCACCTTGAGTGAGTTCCAACTGTAGCATCAAAATCCATACTGCATATATATCACTTTGCATCTTCATGAGAGGGTCTTACCCAATATGTAGGGCAGTGTCTACTCTCTTACAGAGCTCAGTCAAAGCGAATGCACAGCAAACAATCAGTCAACAAGAAAAGCCCCAATTGTTTGGTTGACTAGTCAAGCGTTAACAAGTCAAAACTGTTCAAATAGCAACGAGAGATAGTAGCAACTTGGAGGGCTGAATTTGCATAGCTAGAAGAGCTAATGAAGGGGAGTTTTATGCCAAAATAAAGCTTAAATACCAGAGAATATCTGACCTAGAGGATAGCTGGAAAAATGTGCTAGGTGGCTTGTGAGAACTACTTCAAAATCGACTGGTTTTTCTTTGATGTCCCTCATCTATGGACCAAATGCGCTCAAAATTCAATAGTAGCTAGCTCATAAGATCTCACAACTATACCTAGGAGGACTGGGTGAAATTTTACTTCTATATGTCGCATTTGTTAGGCAGTAATCGTGTCGGCATAGGCTAAGAAAGGACAATTTCCAAAATCCCTATGAAGTGGAAGTGCGCCTATATGATGGGAATCTATGGCTGAAAGGGTTCAGAGAATGATTTCCTACATTGGGATAACAAGCGCTTGGAAACTCTTTCATGAAGAGGCTATTCACCTTTAACGAGCTTCCTTATTGGGGTCAGTTACAGATCAATCATCTCTTGGATCCCATGCATAACTTCAAGAATGTGGGGGCTACTATTTGGGCACACTTGGTTGGTGCCAAAGTCTCAAGAGGAGTGCGACAAGACTTTTACGCTATGAATAGGATGCCTCATTTGTGGCCCCAAATGTGTGTTTGTAAAGTTGTCCTCCCGAAAGCAACATGGATCCTCTCCAAGAGAGAGGAGACAACGGTTAAGGCAGACATTGCCTCTTTTCAAACACCGACAGGGTACATGCGTTGCTTGAAAGGAGCATTTTAAAAGGACAATAAGCTTAGTGGGCTCAAGTCCTATGATTGGCACAGGGTCTTACAGGTATTCTAAGATGTAGAATTAGTATACCGATAATCGTGATGTGTTAGTGTAATTATGATTATGTTATATTATTGACATGACTTCTTTGTTGCTTAGATAGTTCATCCTCCCAATTACACTGAAAGGGTGCTTACAAGAAGATGTTAGAAATGCTATATTCAAGATCAGTGGTATTGTGAGGTATTCTTACTATATCAATTCACATTGATTGCATTTTATTTAATTTAGGTTGAATAATCTGCACACTGGTTATGAATATATCTTACATGGGCACGTGAAATAGGTGGATATCTCAAAAAGAGATCTCCATATCAAGCATTGAGAAGGCTAGGGTGGACTCCATCAAAGTTGTATGCTTGCTTGAGAAGCACTTTCCATTGAGCATTATGACAACTTAAGTGCACTTGCTTGTGCACATAGTTGATGAGGTGGCCATTGCAGGTACCGTTCATAGTCGGTGGATATTCTTTCTCGAGCGGTTTATGAAAACTTTGAAGGGATTTGTAATGCAGAGAGCAAGACTGGAAGAAAGCATGGCAAAGTGATGGATTGTGCAAGAGTCATTAGTATATATCATGGAGTTTCTTACATCCATGGATCCCAATATGCCACAAGCTTGAAAAATGATGATGATCACATCGTTGGCGAGGTTTCCCAAGGAAAATGGATTTAAAGAAAGATGAGGGAACTTGAGAAAATGGAGAAATTCAATAAGTTTTGTATCCTTAATAGCAAGAAGATACAGAAGTGGATTGAGAGATATGAAGCAGCCAAAGCAGAAAGAATAAATGCAAGGATGAGATTCAGAGTCATGCACAGGTGTGTGAAGATAGTGGGAGAGAGGGAAGGAGTCTCACTTGCGGCTTTCTCACATGCACAATGGGGGAATACACACAAAGGTGGAGGCTAAAAACAGTTTTCCTCTTCTTAGTTGTGAAAGCCAAAAGAACTCTAGTACAAAGAAATAGAAGAACCCTATATGTGGGTCTCAAACCAAACTCAACTAACTAAGGTGGCTTACTAACTGAGCCACAAACTAGAGTAGATAAGGATAGCTATCATCCAGCTATTATTTGTGGGCGGTGTACCAACCGCATCTCCAGCTAACAAGTCAGTGACATAAATGCACAACAGTCACCCTGGCATATCGCGAGTGGAGCTCGATATCTCAACACTCCCCCTCGAGCTCAATCCCAATTCCTGCACACCAAGCAGGTCTCTGAACTTGCGCAGCTTCTCTGCGCCCAATGCTTTTGTGAATATGTCAGCTACCTGATCCTCTGTGCTGACATAAACTAGATCAATAAGACCTAGTAAAACCTTCTCCCGCACATAGTGATAATGCACCTCAATGTGCTTTGTTCTAGCATGAAATATTGAGTTCTTTGCCAAGTGTATGCTGCTCATGTTGTCACAATAAATGACAACTGGCCCATCTGTAGACTGATGCATATCATAGAGTAGCCATTGCTGCACCCCTATACTCAGTCTCTGTGCTCGACAAGGCAACTGTAGGCTGTTTCTTGCTGCTCCAAGTGACTGCAGCACTCCCAAAAGAGAACACATATCCACTGGTAGACTGTCTATCAGAAATACTACCAGCCCAATTAGCATCAGTGTATCCATGCAACTGTATCTGAACCCCAGCCTCATAAAATAGTCCATACTGCAATGTGGACTTCACATACCTAAGTATGCGTCTAGCTGCATCCAAATGCGGTTTCCTTGGAGCCTGCATAAACTGACTTACCAACCCAACAGCATAGCTCAAATCTGGCCTGGTAATAGTCATGTAAATCAAACTTCCTACTATGCGTCTGTACATAGTAGGGTCTTCCAGAAGCTCACCTGCATCTGCGCTCAGCTTCACATTCTGCTCCAAAGGAACTGAAATAGGCTTACAGCCTGTCATCCCATATTTGGACAGCATGTCCAATCCATACTGCCTCTGCAAGAGCTGTATCCCCCTTGGTGATCTAATCACCTCAATGCCCAAGAAATAACGCAGCTCTCCCAAATCCTTCATCTCAAACTTCTGCCTCAATAGCATTTTCACATGAAGGATATCTTCATCACTATCACCTGTGATGATCAAATCATCAACATAAATGACCAATAGCATAATCCCTTTCTCTGTTTTTCTCACATAGAGTGAGAAATCTACCTTGGAAATCTGAAAGCCAATAGTGACAATATTGTCCTATCTTGTCAGACTATGCTCTAGGTGCTTGCTTCAAGCCATACAAGGCTTTCTTCAACCTGCAAACAAACTCAGGATGAGTAGCATGAACATAACCTGTTGGTTGCTCCATAAAGACCTCTTCTTGCAAATCACCATGCAAGAAGGCATTCTTTACATCCATCTGATGTAAAGACCATCCCTTTGATGCAGCCATAGCAATGGATGCTCTTACGGTTGCCATCCTTGCAACCGAGCTGAAAGTTTCTTCATAATCAATGCCATATGTCTGTGCATACCCCTTGACAACTAATCTTGCCTTGTATCTATTCACAGAACCATCTGCATTGTGCTTGATCTTATAAACCCACTTACAGCCAATTGCATTCTTGTCTTTAGGCAAAGGCACCAATTCCCATGTAGCATTTGCATCCAAGGCATCCATTTCTTCATCCATGGCTTTCTCCCATTTTTCATTTCCCATGGCTTGCTCAAAAGAAGTGGGTTCTGGTTCCTGTATCACTTTGACCATATAGGCATAGTGAATGGCTGTAAATCCATCATATTTCAGCCTATCCATAGGATACCTAACCCTGGTAGACCTGTGCAAAATAGGCTCACTTCCAGGTGCTCTCAAAACATCCCTGGTCTTCCTTACTCCAGGTGTAACAACAGAAGGAATACCCAACTCATCATCAATGCTCTGTTCTGAGCCACTGGATTCACCATCCACACAAGAGTGACCTGCATTCACATCAAACATGGGCTGATCTACCTTCTCTTTTCCTTTTCGTGATACCTGCATACCACTCTCTGCATTGCTTTGAGGAGATTCTCCTGATCTCAATCTGCCTGTCCATGGCGAAGTATGTGAACCACTGCTAGACGACACTGCAGGTCCACTGATATTTTGTCATTGCTACTGTGAATTCTGTGCAGCATTACCATTTTGTGCATCTACATCAATCATCACATTTATTGGTTTATACCAGCTGCTCATCTCATAAAAAACAACATCTCTGCTCACTGTGAACTTATGTGTAGAAGGGTTATAGCATCTATACCCTTTCTGCTGCAGAGAATAACTAATAAAGGTGCACTTCTCAGCTTTTGGATCCAACTTGGACCTCAACTCATCTGGCACATGGACATAGGCAATGCAACCAAAAATTTTTAAATGAGAAATATCCGGTTTCCTACCAGTATACATCTCCTCTGGCATCATGCCATGTATTGCTGCAGTGGGAGTCCTGTTCATTATATAAACTGCTGTAGCAACTGCTTCAGCCCAATAATAATCTGGTAGATCTTTTTCATTTAGCATAGCCCGAGATACCTCTCCAATATGCCTGTTTTTCCTTTCTGCAATTCCATTTTGCTGTGGGGTATGACTGCATGAATATTGCTGCTTTATGCCATGCTCCTGCAAGAACCTTGCAAACTCATTTGAGAGGTACTCTCCCCCTCCATCTGACCTTAGGCATTTTATTTGCAGGCCTGTTTCTTTTTCAACCATAGCTTTGAAAACTTTGAAGTGCCCAAACACTTCACTTTTCTTTTTCATAAAATACACCCACAGTTTTCTGCTGAAGTCATCAATAAATGTGACAAAATAGTGACAGCCTCCAATAGATGCAGCTTTAGTAGTCCACACATCAGAGTGGATTAATTCCAATGGCTTTTTACTCTCTTGAACATGCCTAGGAAAAGGTTTCCTTGCCTGTTTCCCAAATTGACAGGCTTCACAAACCTTGTGCATTTCTGCAACCTTGAATTTATGCAATCCTGCAACAATATTTTGGGCTTGCATTGATTTAAGTCGCTGTATATTAACATGACCAATGCGTTTGTGCCAGATATCAATATCTGCAACTACACCGGTCCCATGTGCAAACATTGCTGCACTCAATTCAGGCATGTCCGCATCCAACGTAAACATCCTGCCCTTCTTCTTTCCTTTTGCTATCAAGCGACCATTATTTGTCATATCCTCAACAAAGCATCCATGAGGATTAAATCTGACCTGCAAGCCCTGCTCAACCATCTGACCAACAGAAACCAGGTTCTTGGTGATGTTCGGGACATGAAATACATCAGACAAGTATTTCTTTTTCCCATCCTGCATAGACAAAGGAATTTTGCCAATCTGCACAATAGGATGTGCAGTATCATCACCAGTCTCCACAAATCCTGGCTTTTCCATTTTCCTTGCATCTTGCATCCATTCTGCATGACCTGTCATGTGGTTTGACGCACCTGAGTCACCATACCACACATCATTTTGTTCTTCTGCACTTGTCACAGAATTGGTCATATGCTACACCATAAATAGATGCTCATTTCTGTCATCACCCTGCCTACTAGAAGATGCATAATTGCCTTGCTGCAATTTTCCATTCATAATGTCATTCTGCTTTTTATAGCAGTCCTTAGCCATATGACCCATTTTGCCACAGTAGTAGCATTCAACATTGTTGTTTGCATTTTGGCCTCTCTGCCATCCACCACGGCCTCTTTGGCTCCCCCTGCCTCTAGATTTACCACGTCCTCCTGCATAGGATTGGTTTTCTTGCGTTTGCTGCATATTCTGATTTCTACCATGGCCTCAGATCGGCCTCCTCTACCTCTGCCTCTACCTCTGCCAGCATTTGCGTAGAAGACAATTTCTTTTGAAGTTCCTGCTGAAGAAGATGCACCCCCATTTCTCTGCTCTTCAGAAATTAGAAGAGCAATCAACTCCTCAAAATCAGGAAATTTTTTACAGACGGCAATGGATGTCCGGAACTGAGCATAATCCTTTCCTAGACCATTCAAGGTCACAGAAACTAAATCGTCATCATCAACTGGCGACCCAATGGAAGCAAGTGCATCTGCAATTTTCTTCACCTTCATGTGGTAGTCATTGATGCTCATGTTTTCTCTCTGCACATTGTGCAGCTCCTGCTTGAGCGCTGCATTTTCCTGGCTTGCGTATTTGTGTTGTACATTTTTGCCAAAGTATCCCATGCCTCCTTTGGCGTACTTTCATCCTGAATATGCACAATCATGGAGTCCAAAATACTGATAGACAGCCAGTACAACTTTCCTGGCTCTCTCATGCCATCCTTTGAATGCCTGCATTTCCTGTTGATTGGGAACATTAGGAAGAACAGGTTCTTCTTCATTTCTTGTAATGAACTCCCAATAGCCTTTTCCCATCAAGAAATTCGTCATTCTAAACTTCCATGCCTGGAAGTTGTTCTTGTCAAGCTTTTCAGTGACAATCTGTGAAAGAGAATCAGATGCCATTACAGAACACTGCAAAATATTCTGTCACTGCAAAAAACACAGCTTTTGCCTCACACAGGCAGATCTGCAAAACTGACGAAAGTGGTATTTCACCACACAGTCAGTTCCCAGTGACAACTTTGCATCAACAGGCAACAAGCATGAATCTGCAACTCCCAATATCTCTGCACACAGGCATACAATGCGATTTCTGTGGCAACTTTCCACCGACTAGCCACGCAGTGTTCGCACAGCAAAAACAGGGCCTTTTTCTGAGTGCCTGCGAAGAACTTCTGCCTTCAAAATGGGCCCCGAAATGGCCCCGCAGCATATACTGTGCTCTCGCCACACCGTGAAGGGCGTCTCAATCTGAGACAGTGCACTCTTGCACTTCTGGCTGTGCTACCTGCAGAGATTTGCTCCCAAACTCGTAAAAGGAAAGCAACACTGGTCCTCTTACTAGGACACCACGAACTTGGCTTGCTTTCTTGAGCTCCTTACCACGAACAAGGCTCTGATACCATGTGAAGATAGTGGGAGAGAGGGAAGGAGTCTCACTTGCGGCTTTCTCACATGCATAATGGGGGAATACACACAAAGGTGGAGGCTGAAAACAGTTTTCCTCTTCTTAGTTGTGAAAGCCAAAAGAACTCTAGTACAAAGAAATAGAAGAACCCTATATGTGGGTCTCAAACCAAACTCAACTAACTAAGGTGGCTTACTAACTGAGCCACAAACTAGAGTAGATAAGGATAGCTGTCATCCAGCTATTATTTGTGGGCGGTGTACCAACCGCATCTCCAGCTAACAAGTCGGTGACATAAATGCACAACAGTCACCCTGGCATATCGCGAGTGGAGCTCGATATCTCAACAAGGTGAGCGCAACCATATCCACGGGATCTCGCCCTTCTCCCCACTCACATGTTACTTGATTGGCTACAATTGGCTCTACCTAAAGATGAACGCAATGGAGAGACAATAAACAAGCGCGAGTGAGAGTTATCATCTGGATGTATGATGCATGTAAGTTTCTTACCTCTTCACGTAATTAAGTTATTATTTGTGGCAATATACACTATAAAATAGATGCATGCTCATTATTTTAATGATGCTCTTTTGCAATACAAAAAATACAGTGCATTATGGTCATATAAATGACATTTCTCTGTTGAATGCATCAATTCAAAGAGAGTCACGTATGATTGTGGAGTCATGGCTAACTTCACATAAGATAGCCGAGCAAGTGCTTCAGATAACAATCTTCGGATAACAAGATAGCCAAGCAAGTAAAATTTATGAAATTGATTTCATATAATTTAGTATTTTGATTCTTGATGTAAAATGGTTTAGAACTATTTACAACGGTCTGACAAAATATGAAGAGAGGAGAGGAGAAGAGTGGATATGAGGAGAGAGGGCACAGCTAGAGAGCACACCACAAATGACTAACTGTACACTAGAATTAGTTGAAAAAATAGAATATATACAAACCCTTTTAGGGTTAGGGTTAGGGGATCTAACCCTTTCCTTTATAGCACTCTATAAGGTTAGTGCTATGCACATATGATCACGTGATGGTGCTATGCACACATGATCACATGATGTTGAGCATGAACTCTCAACACCTTCCCTCAAGATCAACATCATGAAGTACGCCTTCCCTCAAGATGATGATTCTGGGGAATCGAAGAAAGACTGAGCATTACATTCCATCACACCCCTTTAATGGGAATGTCCTTCCTCTGCATCAAACCAAGAGCTAGTCGGTGTTTCTCGAATAGCTCTTTACCGAGTGGTTTGGTAAAGATGTCTGCAACATTTTCTTTGCTATCACAATGTTGCAGTGTGATGTCACCAAGTAACACTCTTTCTCTGATGAAGTGCTCTCTAACATCAATGTGCTTTGTCCTGGAGTGATATACTGGATTTTTGGCCAATGCTTGAGCCGATTGATTATCACAGTATATTGTTGTTGGCTTTGACTCATCAAAGTAATCTGTTTCTGACAATAGTCTTCTGAGCCATATAGCCTCACATGCACCTATAGTGAGTGCTCTATATTCTGCTTCGGTCGAAGACAAAGAAACAGTTGGCTATTTGTTTGACAACCATGATATAGCACCTTGACCAAGGAAAAATGCATATCCCTATGTTGATCTCCTGGTCTCATGATCTCCAGCATAGTCACTGTCACAGTATCCATGCAACCATGGATGACTTCCTCTGTATTCTATCCCAAACTGTCTTGTACCTCTGATGTATCTCAAGACTCTTTTGGCTGCATTCCAGTGAGACTGTTTTGGATTTGCCATAAACTGTGCTAGTGAGCTTACTGCATAACAAATATCTGGCCGTGTGATTGTCAGATATATAAGAGATCCAATGAGTTGCCTGTAGTATCTGTCATTGACTGTAGGCTTTTCTGAATCTTTAGTAAGTTTCAAACTCTGTTCCATGGGAGTGGCTGCAATCTTGCAATCTGCCATATGAAACTTCTTAAGGAGACTGTCAACATACTTGAGCTGACTCATGAATGTGCTATCTGAATCTCTCCAGAACTCAATGCCAAGACAATAGTGCATAAGTCCAAGATCTTTCATGTCGAACTCTGCAGATAAGTCTTGTTTTAGTTTGCTGATGAAGCTATCCTTGCTTCCTGTCACAATCAGATCATCTATGTACAAAAGTGCAATAGTAATGTCGTCCCCTTGAACTTTGTAGTAGAGAGTATGATCTGCATTGGACTTCATGTATCCCAGATCAGCAAAATACTTGTCAATTCTGCTCTACCAACTTCTGGGGGCTTGCTTTAAGCCATAGAGACTTTTCTTGAGATGGCAAACCTTGTTCTCCTTTCCTAGTTCAACATAACCGGCTGGTTGTTGCATGTAGACTTCCTCGTCTAGATAACCATTGAGAAATGCATTCTTGACATCGAGCTGATACACATTCCATTTACTGAGTGTCGCTAGTGATATCAAGAACCGTATGGAATCCATCTTTGCTACTGGAGCATAAGTCTCATCATAATCTTGACCATATTGTTGTGCAAATCCTTTTGCAACTAATCTGGCTTTGTATCTCTGAATACTGCCATCTGGATTGTACTTCACTTTGTATACCCATTTGTTGGCTATGGCCTTCTTTCCTGGTGGAAGGTCGCATAATTCCCAAGTGTTATTCTTATACAAAGCATCCATTTCTTCATTCATAGCAGTTTGCCATTCTGGCTTGTCTACTGCATCTTCGAAGTACACTGGCTCTTTTGTAGCCATGATGGTAGTCATAAGAGCATAGTTGGTGGTTTCCACCTGAATTGCTTTGCCTTTCTGAGTATATGTCAATCTGGCTGGTGGTCTACTTTCCCTAGTAGACCGTTTGAGCTGCTGTGGTGCTGCTTGGGGTGTTGCTGGCAATTCTTGCTCTTCTTCATCAACCTGTTCTGTAGATGACTGTGAAGTCAATGCTTCTATCTCCTGTGTAGGTGAGGTTTTCCATTCTGATTCCTCATCAAAGATTACATCTCTGGAGATAATGACTTTGCGGTTGATGGGATTATACAATTTGTATGCTTTGCTTTCTTCACTGTAGCCAACCATGATGCATTTGCGTGACTTCGCATCCAATTTCCTGCGATGATCATCATGTATGTGGGCATATGCTATGCAACCAAATATGCGGAGATGCCCAATGCGTGGCTTGTGTCCAGTGAATGCTTCATAAGGACTCATACATTGTATCGGTTTGGTAGGAAGCTGATTAAGCAAGTAGTTAGCTGTAGCTATTGCTTCTGCCCAATACTGATTCGGAAGATGCTTTTCACTAAGCATTGCTCTAGCACTGTCTGCTAAAGTCGCATTCTTCCTTTCAGCTCTTGCATTCTGCTGAGGAGTATCTGCACATGTGAATTGTCTTCGAATGCCGTGATTTTTGCAAAAATTCATGAATGCTGAAGACATGTATTCACCTCCTCTGTCTGATCTCATGACCTTGATCTTTCTGCCTGTTTGGTTTTCTACCATGGCTTTGAATTCTTGAAATATGGCAAACACTTTAGATTTCTCTTTTAGAAAGTAGACCCAACAATATCTGTTGTAGTCGTCGATGAAGGTCAAGTAATAAAGTGAACCATTGATGCTGCGGGTCTGGGCATAACCCCATTCATCTATATGAATCAAATCAAGAATACCTCGTGCACGAGAGGTACTTCTGACAAAGTTGGTTCGCTTTTGTTTGCCGAAGCAGCATGCTTCACAAACTTTTCCAAGAAACTGTAGCTTCGGAATCCCAATTGCCATATTTTGATTCCTTAGATCTAACAAGTACTTGAAGTTGACATAACCATATCTCTTGTGCCATTTTGCAGATAGTGGCATCTGTTGCATTTGAGATGACATGGCATGCTTATCTGGTACTGTAGCTAGCATCCTGTATAAGCGTCCTTCCTTGACACCTTTTGCTACTAGCCGACCTCTTTTGGATTTGTCTCTGATAGTGCATTCATCACCGTCGAAGATGACTTTGTAGTTGTGTTCCCTCATTTGACCTACTGACAAAAGGTTCTTGCTGAGTTTCGGAACATAGAGCACATCTTTGACTAATCCTTTTGTACCAGTGAAATTGTTCATAGGGATAACACCTATCCCTTGAACCGGATTTGGTGTATTGTATGCTGTGTAGATGACATTCTTTTGACCTTTTAATGGCTTCATTTCTGTGAACCATTCCTGATGATTTGTCATATGAGATGATGCACCACTGTCGATGTACCAAGGATCCTGTTCCACTTGGTCGACTTGATTGCTGAAATCCTCTTTGGGATTGAAATCAGTGTCTAGGTGCATTGTATCAGTCTGATGCAAATACTCACTTGCAAGAAACATATTGCCATGTTCATTTGCAAAATGACTGTGACTAGAATGTCCACCACAATGATTTCCTCTTCCTCAGGAATTCCCTCCGCCTTGGTCATACTGCTTCTTGTAGCAATCTCTTTCATAGTGTCCAAACTTGTGACAGTAGTCGCACTGGATGTTTGACACATTGGTGGATGCATTCCCTCGTCCTTGGAATCTTCCTCGGTTGGAATGATTTCCTCTTTGCTGATTTTGATGTTGCTAAGGATGATGCTGATGCTGATGCTGATTCTGACTTTGATTTTGTTGATGATGACCACTTTTCTGGTATGATCTACCTCTATTTCTGCCTTTGCCTCTGCTTCTGTCTGAAGCTGTGAATGCCTAATCATTAGAATGACCTTTATGTGCTTGAATGGCTTGAGTCCTGAGTTCTTCACCAAGTAGAACTGAGTGAAGTTCTTCCAGTGTTGGAATTTGCTGTTGGTGGATGGCAATACTCTGGACTAGATTCTCATATCCTTCTCCTAGTCCATTTAGGATTACTTGGACCATTTCTGTGGGATTCATAGTCTCTCTTGCTGCTGCAAGTCGATTGTTGTAGTCTTTGATGCGGAGTACATAAGCATGACCGGTTTCATTGCTATTGTGGAAACTCTGGTTGATCTGGTTTCTCAGGGTGAGAATCTTGGATGTGTTCTTGGACTCGTAGAGAGCTGCAAACATATCCCATGCTTCTTTTGATGTCTTGACTGTGTTGAGCTGTCCTAGTATGACATCTTGCACCTTCTGCTTGATCAGGTGATAGGCATACTTGTCTTTCTTATCCCATTCTGCTTGAGCTCGAGCAATGGCAGGATCTACTACTGGTGCGAAAACTGTTTGTGTAGATGTAGATCCCGATGTAGATCCCGTTGCTGGCGCTGTGACAACAGATGGAGTAGAGCTACTGGTGGCTGGATCGGCCAATGGTCTAGGTATAGATCCATCAACATACTCCCATTTGTCCAGAAGCACAAGAATGGTCTCCATTCGGTATTTCCATGTACCATAATTGGAGTTGTCTAACTTAGCAGATGCCTCCAGATTGAGGTTGCTAGTCGACATGGTGCAAACATTGTACTCAAAAAGTGTCCTGAAAAGCTCTGTATGAATCAACTGCAAATACACTGAAGATGCCAAGTGAAATCTCTGTACCGTCAGTGAAGATAGAACTGCAGTATATAAGATCTGATCTGTGTTACAAGGCTTGTGGCGATGATGCTGGGAATAGCCAAGAGGCTTTACAAGGCTAAAAAAATGATGTGCATGATGCCGTGAGATAGCCAAATAGGCTTTACAATGGTGGCATGTGTGTGTGAAATCAAATGATATCTGCCCACTGAATCAATCTGCAATGCCTCTGAACTCTGAAGTCTACTCACTGAACTGATGAACGTAAGGTTTCAGGTAATGTAATGATGTGAAATCGGATGTGAGCGTATGGACTGACTCCGAGTAGGTATTAGTCGGGAATTTCGGGCATGGCTTAGATTGGCAACTTGGGGAATTCAAAGCGTCCCCTCTATGGCGATCTAGTCTACTCTGATCTAGATCTAAACCAACCATCGATCGATGAAAGAGTAGCAAATAATTCCTTTTCTTTTGTTCTTTTTAAGTGCTGGGTCAGATGCGTCGATGTAGAGGCAAATGTGCGTGAAGGAAGTGGTTTTGTCAGCGAGGCACAAATGTGAGTGTAACTTGCACCGAAATGTGTGCGTGATGTAACAAGCATGTAGAGCACAACAAAACGAGCGACTTTCCTTTTTGGAGCACCCTCAAATTCTTCCTGGATCAAGAGATATGACTTGATCTAGGTGGAGGGGCAAAAGGAGTGCAAATGGTGCTCAATGATGATGTGTCACTGTGAGTCACATGCAGTGATGATGTGGCACTGTGCTTAGTAAGAGGTGTGCCTGTGAAGCTTTGTGCTAAGGTGGCAGGAGTGTGCACAGTGTGCCTGGCAAGGGACTGTGCCTGCAGAGGGTCAGTGCTGACTGGATTGCTGAGGTGGCAGTTCTAAGGTGGCACAGACGATGTCAGCAAGATGACGTGGCAATGTTGACATGGCATAGGTGATGTGGCTGATGATGTGTCACTAATGATGTGTCAGGTGACATGGCAATCAATGATGATGTGGCAGTCGGTGATGACATGGCAGTCGATGACATGTATTACTGACGTGGCACAAGTGACGTGGCACTGTGGATAAGGGTGCCATGTGGCAGAAATATAACCAATTAATAAACCCAGGGTCAATTGACCTAACCCTGGTCAGGGCCTATCTGCCACGTGTCAATACACAGACCAACCCTATTTGCTTGGTAACCTGGGTTACGGTACGTGGGTTACCTTAACCAGATAAGGTGATGTGGCACCTTGATGACCAAACTTGACCCTGAGGATAAGACCTTGCCACATGTCGCCTCGTGGTCTGTCAAAATCTTTGGAAGATTCACCGGAATCTGTGTGGATTCCGTTGCCGTTGGGCATTTCTTTGTCAATGGAGCATGCTGGTGATCGTGACGTTGTTGCATGAGATGAGGGAGCTGCCTCTCGTTCGGAGGTTTGCGTAGAGGAGCTTCAGGTGGTGAGACCGTCGGACGGGAGTTTCGCATCTCCCGTTGTTGAGGCTTTGCTATGGGGCCTTGGCGTTGAGGCTGGCTGGAGCTATGAGCAGTTGCAGAAGATGGGGTGCGGCTGGAGCCATCGGAGTTGGCGGTTTTCGTCCGTGGCAAAGCTACTTGGTCGTTGCCATTTGCTGAGTTGGTGGCACAGATATTGGAGCCGTGGTGGAGCTACAACTCATGGCTGTTGGAGTAGAGCGGCTGTGAATCGCAAGGGGAGATGCGTCGGGAGCTTGGAGCTTACGTAGGGATGGCTGTTGCCCGTGTTGGAGGTCCGTCGAGAGTCGCGGCTGTGCTGGAGGCTATGGATATTGGTTTGCTGCTCCACAAGAGAATCAAAGCTTGCGCTTTGGAACAACAATCCGTCGTCGGCTCAGAACTGCAATCTGAATGGAGATACATGCCATCGAGTGAGCAGCGGGATAAGGAAGGCCAAGCCTTTTTTGTTGAAGCGGTCATTGTGTAGCATGGGCTGCGCCTCAAGAGCTGCCTTGTGTAGAGAGCCTTTGAGTTGCTGGAGAGGTTGAGGATCGCAGAAGCCGGTTGATGCAACTGTTCTTGTGAGCTTGTTGGACGTTGCAAGTCGAAGGCATTCGAGTTTGGTCGAGAGAGCCGCTGAGACTTTGTCTTGGCTCGTCCTCAGGAGCTCTTGGTCATGAGCCAAGCTTTGGAGTCGAGTCATTGTAGAGGTCATCTCTGAGTCCCATCTTTGGACTAGCTGAGTCAAGGGTGTTGCTTGAAGGTCGCAGGTCGTCTTTGTCGCAGATCAATGTGGATAGCTGAAGCTATCTATTGGCACTGAAGAAGACCGAGTTGATAAAGGTCATAGGAGCCTCTTTGCTTTGGTGTTGCACTCGAATCTCTCCTCTCACCAAGAACAGAGAATAGTCTCTCTCTCTCTAATCAATACAAAGAACTAAAACAGAAAATGGATTCTTACAATGGATTTCTTTCACTCTCAAAGGAATGAACACTCAAAGGATTCTCCCTATCTCTTTCATCAAAAGAGATGAACAGAAATTCCTCTCAAATGGACGGAATTTCTTCCAAAATGAGCGGAAATTTTCTCTCAATGGAAGTGAAGGGAAGGATCTCACAATCACTCAAGAGAACTCTCAATCTCACAATCTCTCTCACACTCTCAAGAATCTCAATGTCTTAGCGGAAGACAAGGGAGCTCTGATACCATGACAAAATATGAAGAGGGGAGAGGAGAAGAGTGGAGATGAGGAGAGAGGGCACAGCTAGAGAGCACACCACAAATGACTAACTGTACACTAGAATTAGTTGAAAAAATAGAATATATACAAACCCTTTTAGGGTTTGGGTTAGGGGATCTAACCCTTTCCTTTATAGCACTCTATAAGGTTACTGCTATGCACATATGATCACGTGATGGTGCTATGCACACATGATCACATGATATTGAGCATGAACTCTCAACACGGTCCCCATGCGACAGTGAGGAAAGACAGTTGTGGTTTCTTTGCGAGATAGACTCCACCAACACTACTACACACGGGTCCTATTCCGATGCGCATGGGGCGCTAATCATCGGTAATCAAAGCAGGATAAGTTAAGTGTTGATATATAGCGACCTTTAAAGAGAGTTGCTATATAGTGACACTTACTAGACTTGTGAATGGTCGTTATATACGATACTGAGAGTTTCCTATAGCAATGTTTTAAAGAGTGTTTTTTCCCATACCGACCTTTAAAGATAGTTTTTCCTAATGACAATTTTTTTTTCCTTTTGATACACGTTTGATCCTTTGAGAGAATAAAAGTAAAAGAGCATGTACATCAAGTTTGAAGCTCATATATTCATGCCCAAGTTTGAGATGAAAAAAATCAATGAAGAGCATTTACATCAACGGCTTCATCCGCCAAGTCTAACGTGCCAAACAAGTCTATCTCTAACTCTATACCGAGTTGATCTCCTATATCATCACTGTACTCTAGGATCATACATTCACCTAAGACTTGATCATCTTCTTCAATAAAGTGTGGTGATTCTTAATGATCGTTATCTTCTTCCTCAATATCGTGATCTCCATCTTCCTCCTGTACGATGTCATTATGCACACCTTCCTCTTGGCTCATATTGTGATCTTCATCTTCTTCACTAGATCCATCTAGATCAATTGGATCTGGCATTGGTAGTGGCATCTCCATATCCACATCTCTATCTTCAAAAATTTGCTCACTTCGTGGTGCAACTTGGATCACGTACCACCATCTTGGATAAGAATGATCTGGATGAAAAACCACCTATATTAAAGATGGGGATGCATCAATTTTACGAGCAAAAACCTATGAGCAGGTTTATACAAGCGTGTGTTTCAAGAGATTTTAAAAATAGTATTTCTTTAGGCAACATGGTTTTTACACTTTTATTTTCATTAGAACTAGATCCCTTTATCATAAAATTATAGAGACTAGTCACTCATTCATTTTTACATAACATAAATCTTCTTATTCATAGACATCCCTTTGTACCGTTGTTATTACCTTAAAAAAGTATTGAAAAATAATTCATTTAAGAAACGTCCCTCATAATCACTCTCAATATAATAATATTATACATAAATAATTACTTATTAAACATATCATATGGCAATATCTTTCAAGAGTTTTTATAGTATTAATAACAAGATATTTATGGACATGTTTCTACAGAAATTTAAATTACTGTAAATAAGTATTAACTTGGGCTCATATATCACTCTCATAAAATACATGTAATATTTAATACTATATATGCAAGTTTTTCCTAAATATAACCCCATAGATGTGCTCAAATGGGGTTTTTCGATCAATTTGAGTGGCTGAATGACTATATTTGGACATTGGATGTGAAAGTTATGTCACTTTTAAAAGTGCTGTCCAAGGTAGTTTCGCCAGCGAAACTACCTTGAAAGACCTTGTTCAAAGGGGTTTCGCTGGCGAAACTACCTTGATGGCTTGCTTCAATGAGTTTTCTTTGGAGAAACCCTTTCATGAAGATAGGTTGAGAGAGGTTTTTCAATGTCACCCCCTATTAAGTAAAAAGTTGTAAGAAGGATCATAAGGGAATTTTCATAGAGAAGTCTACTCTACATGTGGGTTTCTTCAAAAGCCATCCCATTATGTTCTCACCATTCCCAAAGATTCACATAAATATTCGTGTATAAAATAGGAATTCCTATAATACTTTTCATATTTCTAAGTGAAACTATGTTTTCTTCTGATCCATTTTTGTCATATTTTTGCATAGTTAGAAGCTTTTTTTTTCCTTCGCTCAAACGCTCGGAAGATTTCGCTCGGAAAATGCTCGTCCCCTTAAAGATGGGTGCCAAATGCCATCAATTATATATATGAAATTATGTTTAAGTACATGTATCAATGGATCTTTAAAAACAAAAGCTTCAATTAATGAAATCATTAGTATGCACCTACTCACAATGCTCGGGAAGAACAAAAGTATCACTTTCATCGGTCCAAAGTTTGGTCCAAAGTTTGGTGGAGTCTATTGCAAAGAAACCGCTACTATCTTTTCTCACTGTCGCATGGGGACCGTTGTAAATAGTTCTAAACTATTTTTCATCAAGAATGAAAATACTGAATCATCTGAAATCAATTTCATGGATTTCGTGTATGGTCCCACAATAATCCAACTGTGAGGAGAGAATATTGGTATTCGAAGCACTTGCTCGGCTATCTTGTGTGAAGCTAGCCATGACTCCACAATCATACATGACTCTCTTTGAATCGATGCGTTCCACATGAAAATGTCGTCCATATGACCATAATGCACTATACTTTTTGTATTGCAAAAGAGTATCATTAAAACAATGAAGATGCATCTATTTTATAGTGTATCTTGCCACAAATAATTACTTAATTACGCCAAGAGGTAAGAAACTTACATGCATCATACATCAAGATGATAACTCTCGCTCGTGCTTGTTTATTGTCTCTCCATCGCGTTCGGCTTTACGTAGAGCCAGTTATTGCCAATCAAGTGACATGTGAGTGAGGAGAAGGGCGAGATTTCATGGATATGGTTGCGATCGCTTGTAAATTACTCTAAATCTCCTCCTTGCAACTTTTCTTTCTGCTTTGGTCACTTCATATCTCTCAATCTACTTCTACATCTCCTTGCTATTGAGGATACAAAACCTATTGAATTTCTCCCTTTGCTCTTCACTCATCTTTCTTTCAATCCCTTTTCGTTGGGGAACCTCGCCAACGATGCGATCATCATCCTTGTTATGCCAAGCCTGCGGCATATCGGGATCCGTGGATGCAAGAAACTCTGTGATATATACTAATGACCCTTGCACAAGCCATCCCTTTGCCATGCTTGCTTCTATTCTTGCTCTTTGCCTTACAAATCCCTTAAAAGTTTTCATAAACCGCTTGAGAAAAGACATCCACCGACTATGAACGGTACCTACAATGGCCACCTCATCAACTATGTGCACAAGCAAGTGCACTTGAGTTGTCATAATGCTCGAGGGAAAGTGCTTCTCAAAGCAAGCATATGGCTTTGATGGAGTCCACCCTAGCCTTCTCGATGCTCGATATGGAGATATCGTTTTGAGATATCCACCTATTTCACATGCCCATGTAAGATATATTCATAATCAAGCTACAGATTATTCAACTTAAATTGAAGAAAATGCAATCAATGCGATTTGATAGTAAGCATACCTCACAACACCACTGATCTTGAATATAGCATTTCTAACATCTTATTGTAAGAAACCTTTCGCTATAATTGGGAGGATGAACTATCAAAGCAACAAAGAAGTCATGTCAATAATATAGCATAATCATAATTACACATGCATCATGATTATCGGTACACTAATCCTACAGCTTAGAATACCTGTAAGACCTTGTGCCAATCATGGGACTTGAGCCCACTAAGCTCATTGTCCTTTCAAAATGCTCCTCTCAAGCAACGCATGTACCCTGTGGGTGTCCAAAAAGAGGTAATGTCTGCCTTGACCGTTGCCTCCTCTCTCTTGGAGAGGATCCATGTTGCTTTTGGGAGGACAACTTTTCTCGAAGCACACACTTGGGGCCACAAACGACACATTCTATTCATATCACACAAGTCTTCTCACACTCCTCTTGAGTCTTTGGAACCAACCAAGTGTGCCCAACTAGTATCCCCCACATTCTTGAAGATATGCATGGGATCGAAGAGATGATTGATTTCTAACTGACCCCAATAAGGAAGTTCATGAAAGATGGATAGCCTCTTCATACCATGAGAAGGTTCCCCTCCAAGCATGAATCCAGTCACTTGCCTTCAAATATGGTGGTGGTGGATCAAGAGAACCTCCACGCACGAGATGGTCCAGTGGAAGGCATCAAGCATGACCTTCATAAACATTTTTCCTCATATGTTTGGAGTATCATGCAACCAGTTTCAAACCCGGTCCACAAACAGGACAGACATAGTACCCACTTGTAACAAGTCCTGCACGTGTGCATGAATGTGTTAGTATAAGACATGTGCACGAAAGAGAGTCATAAAAGCATAATCCTATATTATACATGTAAAGACACAACCATGTCCTTGCACACTGTCCATATCCTGGGTAGTCATGCATGGTTCGCATCAAGATACCCCTGACCAAAATATCATTTGTATGTATAGGAGTTCTGGAAATATCAAAGACCTACACTCCTCTCCATAAGATCTATAACTCCTCTATCAAAGGTGTCATGTACACATCCATATTTTTGGCCTTGTACTTCCCTGGCACAAGTAGTGCAAGCATGAGGTGTCCCTTCTTTATTGTTAGCCATGGTGGGATATTGTAATTCACCAAGACCATGGGCCATGTCGACCAAGATGTCGAGTGTAACCCAGAAGGATTCATGCCATCCATGGCGAGTACAAGATGTAAGTTGCATGGCTCCCTTGCAAATTCCGACCACTGATTGTCTATGTGCATCCAAGTTGCACAATCTAAGGGAATCCTCAATGTGTCATCAGTGGACCGATGAGGTGCATGCTAAGTCATCAACTTTGCTATGGATTTGCACCAGAACATGTGTTGTATTCTTGCAATGATGGGAAAGTGTCTTAATACCTTTACCGGTATCTACTCACCCTGCAAGTCATCTCTATATCGTTGTTCCCCACACTTTGAACAACTAGCCAAATCTCCATGCTCATGACGAAAGAGAATACAGTCATTACGACAAGCATGGATGGTATCATAATCCATAACCACCGTTGTTCGCATCTTCTTCGCTTCATCTCTTAATGTGGGCATGGTATCTACTGCAGGCAACATCTTCTGGAGCAACCTCATTAAGGCCGAGACACTTGTATCTGACCACCCATACTTTGCTTGCAAATTCAAGATTGAGAGACAAGCCCGTAGTTTAGACATCCTAGCACCCTCATACAACTATGTTCGCATCTTCTTCACTTGATCTCTTGATGTGGGCATGGTATTTGGTGCAAGCAACATCTTCTGGAGCAACCTCATTAAGGCCGAGACACTTGTATCTAACCACCCATACTTTGCTTGCAGATTCCAGATTGAGAGACATCCTAGCACCCTTGTACAACTATGTTGATTGCAACTATTGCATGTTGACCTTAGACTCAGACATCAGGTGTACATGTGATGTAGTGCCCCTAAAAACAAAATCCATCATGTCCACCATACCCTCGTCATCATCTGGCACATTTCAAACACTATAGTCTTGCTCAAAGTGTGAAGGTATATGCGCACCCTTGCCACCCTCCTCATCTTGTCTCAAGATCTCATGTAAATATAAGATCTTGTCTCAAGGTTTCATGTCATAATGGTATGCAATATTAATCATGAACTCAAATAGTATTGACTTACTGATGATCCATCACCACGTGCAACACCAACGGTGGGTACTGGTTCAGGCTCCTCCCCATACATCCGCAAGTGGCACATGACAATACAACGTTGATGTCGTACTTCTCGCTTGCAATGAGTGCAATGACAGTACAACCTCTCCGTAAGCCACTCTACGCTCTCGGGCATTGGCACATCATCTGACAAGCTTCCACTCGTCCCTTCCATCCGCACACCTCCAAAATCACAACATGAGTTGCAAGGAAATCTATTAAGATCCAAAAAATAGCCACCCATGAGCTCCTTTCCTCTCTTCTAACAATAAGTGCCTTGAACCATTGCTATATGGCAACATTTTGTCCTGTTTTGTTGCTATATAGCGATGCTTTTAGGATAGAAACATCTCTATATAATGACTAACCAGTGTCGCTATATAGCGATGCTGGGGGGCTAAAACCCAAAACCCCAAGCGATGCCATCTTTCACATATCTATTGCGGGAAAAGCAAAAATTTCTCCTCCCACCTTATATTCGATGACCTCGCTTTCCTCCTCTCTATTCCCCACACTCCTCACCCCTCTTCATCTCCACCACCAGCTCCCCTCCCCCCTCCCCCCTCCATCTCCACCACCCCCTCCCCCCTCCATTTGCACCACCCCCTCCCACCCTCCCCCTCTCCCCCCTCCATCTCCACCACCCCCCCCCTCTCCCCCCTCCATCTCCACCGCCCCCCCCCCTCCCCCCTCCCCCCTCCATCACCACCACCACCTCTCTCTCTCTCTCTCTCTCTCTCTCTCTCTCTCTCTCTCTCTCTCTCTCTCTCTCTCTCTCTCTTACTCTCTCTCTCTCTCTCTCTCTTTCTCTCTCTCACTCTCTCTCTCTCTCTCTTTCTCTCTCTCAGTGCCCCCAACTCCAAGGCTACATCATGTTCCTATTCGGACACAAGTCCCACAACTACTCAAGAATCTGAATCCATGACTATATCCAAGAGCACCACATCTAGCTCCTCAGGCAATTCCCATACATCAATTACAAGCCGAGGAAGTAGACTCGTCATTCGAGTATGAAGCAGAGTACCCCGTGTACTATGTACAAGGTGTAGAGGGTCTAACACCAATTTATGCAAATCAAGTATGGCCCAACACATATCGTGCACCAATCAAGTGCCACGGTTGTGGAGAAAATCACCAAATTGCAGAGTGCCCTCATTGTGGTAGCCTAGCTACTTTCCAACCACTCTGTAGATATTGTGGCATAGGACATGCCTGTATGGATTGTCCCATGAAAAATAAGGTCCCAGAACAAAGAGAGGTTAAGCCTGACATCCCCATTGGCATCATTAGGGTGGACCATCAAAGTTTGGGTCTAGCAAGTGTAAAATCACAACCTGTAAATGTAATTACATGCCAACAGAAAGAGGCCACCAAGGACCCTAACATCCCAATCCAACCAAAGCGACTTCTTAAAAAGAAAGCACAAGTGCCTCCACCTCCGCAGCTGAGCTCATCCACATCAACTCTCGAGCCTCAAATAAAAGAAGCTCCATACCCAAATGTAGAGGTGGAGAAGGCTCGCTTTTAGGCACTTCAACAATGGGTACAAAAGGAACAAGCCAAATTCGAGGCTGAGAAACAAGCTCAGTTTAAGGCTGAGAAGTAAGCTCAAGAACCAATCCATAACTTGTCCCCACAAAGTAACGATATTGTACTCGAGCCTCTGTTCCAACAACAAACTCCACAACATAATGTACCGCCACGCCAACTTGAAGGAGCTGCACTCTCTAGCATCTTGAGTTTCCCTGTGTCAATTCCCATTGGAATCCTCCTATGGATTTGTCCCAATCTTTGGGAGAGTTTCAAAGGATGGATTGAACTTGCAAATCCCCCTTCACCTATGAATGACATTGAAGAGATCCCTGTGCGGATGGGTGAGAGAGATGACATATGCAACATTACTATGCCTTTGATCCACAAGGCATATAATGAAATCCAAGCCATAGTGGATGGTGGAGGAGGTGTAAATGTCCTATCAAAGGAGCTCTACGAAGAATGGGGTCTCCCTCCGATGCAAAAGGCTAATTTCAACATACGCCTTGTCGATGATTCACGAGCTAAACCCTTGGGAATAGTAAATGGTGTGTCCATAAAGATCTCCCCAAAAATTCCTATCAAATAGTACTAGGACATCCTTGGTTACGTGAAGCATCAGTCTTCCATGACTGGGGAACTGATAGACTGACAATCCAGAATCGCGACACCGCAGTCAGTGTGAATGTGGGAACAGGAGCTATAAAACCAATTGTGCCTAGAGCATTGGATGAGGCATCTTCCAGGACAACAATCTCAAGCAAATCAGCTCCCTTGCAACAGCATGCCATAGTAGGTGACTCATAAAACAATGTCAATAACTAGATACAAACATTGGCAACCATTGACAACTGCCATTCATTAGACCCTATCTTCTCATAGATAGATGCTAAGGCACTATAAGTAGATCCTCCACTTACACATGAAGAACCAATCAATCTAGATATGCCATTCTTTATGGCTGACCTCGAGTGGGATGATGAACCTGAAGAAGGTACCCATACCACTGATGACTTAGATTTTCCTTGGGACCTTGAAAAAGAGGCTGTGAATACCAAAATCGAAGGTCAAATCTTTGATAATGATTTATCCATTTTGCATGCTCTAATGGTAGTCGAGCTCCCAAAAGTTGAACCTCCGCAGTTGAATAACAGCAAAAGATCTTGCAAGAAAGATGAAGGAGGAAATCGTAGAAGCCAAAGCCGAGCACTTCAATGAATTCAAATGAGTCCAAACAAGGATCGTTGGATTGTACCATGCAAAATCAGCTCCCTCAAAATCAAAACCACCGCCTCTTGAATGGTCTCCTGAGGGACTAGAAGGAGTATGCGCAGCAAATGAACCCTTACTTGGAAACACCTTACCAATGGAAAAGTTACCCCACAATTCCGAACGTAAGAAGTTTCAAAAATACAAGCCACATGTACAGATGAAGCTCAATCAAGAGACTTTAGAAAAAGGAAGTCAAGACATGCCTAACAAATTAATAAATGCAACTATGCCACCCAGTACACATGACACATGTAAGGCTAGTTCAACACCATCAGAGGCCGATCTTCGAGAAGTGCTGCAATACCTCAAGAATTACACAAGTGGTAGTGCGCCAATAGCAATGCCATGACCACTAAGAGAATCTGAAGTTCAAGAAACCGATAACATTGGAGAAACTCCAATCTATGAGGGCCTGGCAAAAATAGGCTCAATAAACCTCGCCCTTGAAGGGGAGGAAGAAAAACTGGTTTTCATTGAGAAACAGCTTCGTTAAGAAAATGAAACCAAACTCAAAGCACTCCTAATGGAATACTGTGACTGCCTAGCATGGTCATACAAAGAGATGAAAGGAATTTCACCAGACGTGGTAGTATACACGATACCTATAAGGGAAGGTGCTCACCCTAAGATATGTGGACCTTATCGCACAAATCCTAAATATGGCACCATGGTTTATGATGAGCTAGAAAAAATCCTAAATGCCGGATCCATCTACGAGATAGAGCACACTGATTGGGTTTCACCCATCATCATTGTGCCTAAACGCAACAAGAATCTCAAAATATGCGTAGACTTAAAAACTGTGAATGCTGCCACAATTTGGGATCACTATCCCCTACTGTTAATAGAAACAGTGTTGGAAAAGGTGGCAGGATTCAAAATATATAGCTTCTTGGATGGCTTCAGTGGCTATAACCAAGTGCAAATTGCTCCTCAAGACCAATCAAAAACAGCATTTGCTACAGGATGGGGTATTTTTGCATATAGAGAGAGTCATGCCATTTGGCCTTTGTAATGCCCCAACCACATTCCAGCGAGTCATGTTCACAGCTTTCAAGTCATTTTTGAATAAGTTTTTACAGGTGTTCTTGGATAATTTATGCATCCATTCAAATAAACAAGAGACTTCAAATGTCTTGAAGTAGTACTAATCAAATGCAGGGAGTATGGCATCTCCCTAAATCCAATTACAAAATGCCAGTTCATGGTCACCCACGGAGTTGTTTTGGGACACATCGTCTCTCAACATGGGATTGCAACTGAGATGGACAAAATCAAAATCATCATGGAATTGCCTCCTCCTACAAATTCCAAAGGTGTACAGGTCTTTATGGGACATGCCGGCTATTATAGAAGATTTATATTGCGGTATGCCATGATAGCTAGACCACTTTACAAATTATTAGTGGAATTCTTATGGACCGAAGAGTGCGACCAAGCCTTTGAGCTTTTAAAGTGGTGCCTAATCACAACACCCATCCTTATATCTCCCAATTGGGATATTGATTTTCATGTTCATACTGGTAGATCCAAGTATGCAATTGGGAGTGTGCTTTGTCAACCTGGTGAACATAAGAAAGACTATCCATTCTACTTCACGAGTCAACAACTTAATGATGCAGAGATCAACTATACCACCACAAAAAGAGAAGCCTTAGCAATGGTGTATAGTGTAAAGAAATTTTGGCACTATCTTCTGGAAAATGATATTGTCTTCTACACTGACCATCAAGCATTGCTTTATCTTGTGAACCGTCCATGTACGTCCATGTACAACAGGAAGAATAACCAGATGGCTCCTCTTGCTTCAAGAATTCAACTTCAAAATAGTGGTCCGCAAAGGTGCCCAACACTACATTGCTGATCACATGTCTCGAGTCAAGTTAGGAGAAGAAGCCACTGGAGTAGAAGACGACTTACCAAATGCCACACTATTTCAAATAGATGCTATTCAAGAGTGGTGTGGAGATATCATTGGGTACTTGATGACAGGAAGACCACCCCCTAAAATGAAAGCAGTAGATGCCAGAAAATTGATTCTAAAGTCTACACCCTATCAACTCATTGCAGGACAACCGTACAAGATGGGCAAGGACCAGATATTAAGAAGATATGTAAAGCCTCATGAGATCATGCCAATCCTAGTTGAAGTCCATGAAGGAATTGTAGGAGGAAACTTCCAAGGGGAAGCCACAGCAAGAAAAGTTCTCCTCGCGGGCTACTGGTGGCCAACACTGTGGGCAGATGCCTATGAATATGTTAAAGGCTGTGATGTATGCCAACGGACTATTAAACCACAAGACAAAAACTTCAATCCCCTAACACCAGTTGTTGCACAAAAGCCATTTGAAAAATGGGGGATTGATTATGTGGGTGCCATACATCCAGCAGCAAAAGGAACACAGACACGCTACATCATTGTGGCCAGTGATTACTTTACAAAATGGGCTGAAGCTAAAGTAGTCAGAAAGGCAAATGCCAAAAGCAAATGCCAGAAGCTTGATTCAGATGCCCCATTGAAATTGTGTCAGATAGAGGCACACATTTTGTCAATGAGGTAATCCAAGAACTCTTGTATGGCTTCATGGTAATCCATAGAAAAAGCACACCCTACTTACCCCAAGGGAATGGACTGGCAGAATCCACCAACAAAATAGTATGCATTATCCTCAACAAGGTAGTAGAACCACAGCATTCTGATTGGGTAGAGAAACTGAATGCAGCCTTATGGGCATACAAAACCACATTCAATGTTAGTATAGGGAACACACCTTTTCAATTGGTGTACGGCCTTGAAGCTGTGGTCCCACTAGAATTTGTAATACCAAGTCTACGCATCGCAATACAGGAATGCATGGGAGACGATGAATACTTGAAAGAAAGGCTCTATCAGTTGGAGAAGCATACAGAGACAAGACTAGTCGCCTACCATGCCATGACAATAGAAAAACGTAGAAGAAAGGCATGGTTTCATAGAAACCTTAAAGCTAAAGACATCAAGGAAGGCAACTTAGTCATGTTATACAATGCCAAAGTACACAAAGGGAAACTAAATTATCAAGGTCAAGGACCCTACCGAGTACAAAAGATGAATCCCATCGGAGCTATGCTGCTGGAAACATTGGATGGAATCTAATTCAACACAATAATAAATGGGAGTCGAATGAAGCACTACTACATCAACACGCAAGCCATCCCCAAAAAAAATGAAGATTTGGGAAACCAAGTCTTCCTTATTTAGGACTAGATTGTATCATGAGCACTCACTTGCATATGTACATCTTTACACATATAGGTAGCATCAATCAATTTTACCTAGGGCTCAGAAGTGACGAATGAGTTCTAGTTGCCCTATGAAAATCCCAACAAAAAAGCATATAGTTAGTCCCAACCTAGCTACTAGGTCACGTGCACTCACACACTTTCGCTTAGACACATAGATGATTGCATGAATAATTGTACCACACACTTTCATTCCACACTCTCAAAGCATGTATAAAAATCAAATCTCTCTCACACATACACACAAAAAGGTCATACCAGCATGCCAATCAATCTAATGATCAATGGTACACTACATGCACATGGATGCAGGTTCACCAAAGATGCCACCACTAAAGAGGATGCGTAGAAAGAGCCCACTACTTCAACCACAAGACCCCCTCTAGAGTTCATAGCCATCTGCATGACCAAGCAGAACAAATGCCACCCGTCACCATGGGCCTACACAGCCATTGATAGGGCCCAATCACTAGAACTTGTCTAGCCACCCACATTGACTTATGCTCTTTCCCAGGAGGCAACATCTTACTTAGAGCAACGAGTTCTAGGCAGTTTTCATGAGAGCCTCAAATCCTTGGAGGACAGTCCTACCATGACCACATACATCAAGGACTTTCTCCATTCATACTACATCTCCAGCAATGCAATGGGTGGCAAGTACGATACAATCACTATACAACAGAGCCCACTCAATATTATCCTCGACAGTATAGTCATTCAAAGGGCTTTCTCACTGCCAACACAAGGTGTCCAATACCCAAAACGGCTTGCTGATGCAAGGTTTATCGAGGTATAGTCTCTCCTCACCAAGGGTACATTGATCCATAGAGACGGCATATTGCTTCGCACAATCCTTGACTAGGAAGCTAAAACAAGACTGGGTCCAGCTCCTTGTCATCTTCTTTACAAAGAAACTCGATGGTTATTCAGGCCAAAAATGTAAAATTCCACACTTATTGGCTATAATCATCAAAAAAGAACTACAAGAAAGAGAAATGACATTGCCCCAGTCGCCAAAACCAATTGAGGAGTTGGACATCCCCTTCTCACCAGTATGGTAGCTGTCACCATCTTCTCCGACTATCACATTGATAAGTGTAGATGCAACCAATATGTCTCCACCAATAGCAGCAACCAGAGCTTGAGACAAGATCAGCACCTGAACCCGACAAAATATCAGCACCAGAGCCTGAGGCTACATCAGCAGTCGAACTGCCCATTAACGCCATGCCAGTCAATGAGCTAGAAGGGGAGTTAGTGCCAGATCAATAGTATGACTATTGTACACAAGCCTGGACCGAAATACCATTGGAACAACCGCCCCCAAGTACTACAAAATCATCAGAATGGCTCCATGGGCACCACTTGTATCAGCAATATTGCCAGACCTCATCACCGTCTGTGATTCTCCAACATCAAGCTAGCCAAATGATCCAATTGTCGGAACTATTCACTAGCTTGGCCAAGGAAGAATATGCAAGAGAATTGGAAAGGTAGACTACATCAGAAATCGAAGACTAATTCCAGGCAATCGCCATAGAGGTCAAGGCACTTAGGGCATAGATAGATGAGAAGGAGGTAGAAGAAGTGCACATGAATCAAGCTCTCCAAGCTCAAGAGAAGGTAGTAAGGGATGTGACCTCCAACCTCCACCAAACTCAAACATAGCCGATTGGGGCAGTAGAAGCAATGACAATCCTAAAGACCTACTATAACTCCTTGACATCTACACATGCACAACAGACGGAGGTAGTGGCACAAGCTCGAATCACTCTAATTCACAAAGAAGAAGAGCTCCAGGATTCCAAAGGCAAGCTTGAAGACATGAAACACTTTTTGGCAGTACGTGCCTTCAGCATTGATGAGCTTACAAGAAAATGCAGAATATTAAAAGACCAACTGGCTACCATTCAAGAGGCCAGCACTTCACAAGCACAAGTCTTGGACCAATGCTTCAATACCACTGAAGACATTCCTCAACACGCAAAGGTCACCTTGCAAATGAGAAAGCTTAAGGAGGCATACACAACCATCTACCATCAATATAAAGAAAATATGAATGAGATGAAGTCCCAAAAGATAATCATCCCCAAGCTTGAACTCCAATTGCTAGTGCACAACAATGAGGCATTGGAAGACAACACCAATGACGCCCCACTACAATGCACAATAGTGGTGTACCAAGAGCTTGTGGCTACTCTACAAGTGGAAGATCACCTCAACGCACGCGTGCTTATCCAATGGAAGCAACTCCAAATCAGGATCATATCTGCTCATCCACCAACAATCAAATGGGAACGTTCCATAGGGACTAAAACCCTGCGCATAATTTGCCAAGACTTGTCTGAAGATGAGAAAAATATCTTATGCATGTCTACACATGGAGGGTTTATAGCACTCAGGATAGATGCTTTCATTGCATATGTATTCCTCATGGGTAGTCCTCCCCTCAGGGTTATTGCAGGTTTGTTGCCATTGCTACAAAGGCCATCACTATTATTTTCAAGGCATGACATAACCGACATCCCACCCATGCAGATGATCATCCCATCGCACCAGCAAAAAGAAGTGTCAGAAGATGACAGGGCCTATCTCACATCCAACTTCCCATATCTAACCACTCTTTCTGCCAACATCATAACCTCACTTACCCTTGCTGCTACCACCCTCTTAACCTTCCTCGAGCTTCATCCTAACATCCATTCCCTCCATTGTCTCTTTGCTCATGCCTCTTACCATTTTCAACTAACCCAATAGTCACAAACTTACGAGCACCTCACACCTAGCTTTTTCCACTCCCTTGGTAATCCTACCCTTGAGGATTACCAAGCAGCTCAAACCATTTTCCCTGTTCTTCCCCCCCTGCCCTCTGCTCCCCCTTCTACAACTTACACTCTTCCATATTTCTCCCCCATGTCCCCAGATTCTCTACCTGCCCTGTCATCACCTCCAACACTACTTGTGCTTCCATCAGTAGAAAATGACACAGTATTTGATTTTGAATATCAGGATCTAGGTAATCCAATTTGTACTCCCATGCCAAGTTCCAATGATGGGTATGATTTTGATGAGATACCACTTCCCAGTAACCCCATCAAGGAATTTTGGAGCAAATATCCTGATATGAAAACTCGAGGTGGATAGACCCTGAACAACTTTCCTACCACCCTTCGTCAGTGTCAAATTAGTGAAGGTTGGATTAGCAAGTTGGTTCCACAACCTGATTGGTGCCACCCCAAGATTTTTTAGGTAATCTTCTTGAAGGAGTACATGTGTGCACCTCTATGTCTCAGAACCCATCCCAAGTTCTATGCAGTTCCGTGGCGTAAAAAATGGGAGCCAACATACACACTTTGGGTGAAGATCGAACCATTAATTGGCCAATGATCGAACCACACTCTGGTGTAGAATGGAATATCCAAGGCACAATGGTCCGAGCACTTCAACAGCATGAGAAAGTAATGTGCGACAACATTGATCGCTTCCTTTGCCTAAGTGCTATATTCTATAAAACATTGAAATTCATTTTGGACGTTCCATGTTACCTCAATTCCCATTTGCCACCACTCAGTTTCAATCCCAATGAACAAGTTGATGCTCAGATTACAAGCCGACTCTATCAAAGAGTGATCTTCTTAGAAGCACGCCACATATCTCTATTCGAGCAAATGGTGGATACAGGCTACCTGGAAACTGAGCAAAAATTGTATGGTGCCAAGGCTTTACAGTAGGATCGACAGGCACAACACAAGTTCCACAACCACTCGACTAACGGCATGGCAACCCAGGTACGTGCTCGTAATAAGCCATAACCCGAGGATGGGTAATCAAATGGATTCGGGAGTATGTTGACTTTGTGCCAACATGGACTTAGGTAGAACAAAATGTATGTGTAGAGTAGTGGCAAAGCTCTACTTGTACTTGCATAAGGCTAGAAATAATCACTCTTCTATATGCAACTTCTACATGTAGAAAGAGAATGTGTTACAACTTCTACATATAGAAAGAGAATGTGTTACAACTTCTACATATAGAAAGAGAATGTGTTACAACTTCTACATGTAGAAAGAGAATGTGTTACAACTTCTACATGTAGAAAGAGAACGTGTTACAACTTCTACATATAGAAATAGAATGTGTTACAACTTCTACATGTAGAAAGAGAATGTGTTACAACTTCTACATGAAGAGAGACAATGTGTTACAATTCCTACATGTGGAGAGAGAAGCTCTCCAACTTGTATAAATACCCCATAATGGAATGAAGCCCACACTCTTTGGGGCATTGTGGTGAGCCTACTTTGATATTCCAAGAATTTGTCTCAAGTGTCCATGCTTCCTTGCACTCCATGTCCAAAAGCATGTCCTAACCTTGCAACTCGTTCTCCCCTGTCCTCCAACCTTTCAAACCATCCTCTCCCTCTCCTCCTCCCTCCTCCTCCTTCCTCCTCCTCCTTCCTCCTCCTCCTCCCTCCTCCTCCTCCACCTCCCTCCTCCTCCTCCTACTCTCTCTCCTCCTCCCTCCTCCTCCTCCCTCCTCTCTCTTCTTTCCCCCATGCTCTTACACCTTTTTCCTCTCCCACTCCTATGCTCCCCCTAAACCCTTAGTTCCTCAACCCTTAATCTCCATGACCTACGAGGGAGACGAGTTATCCACCATGTACTTTACTCTAAAGCTTGGAACCCCTTCTAGCCCTGGAACCTCCTTCTAAACCTTGGACCCTCCTTCTAAACTCTGAAACCTCTTCTAAACTCTTGAACCTCCTTCTAACCCTGGAACCTCTTATAAACCATGGAACCTCCTCCTAACCCTTAAACTCCTCCTAAACCCTACAACCCTCAATGAAGGCAGAAGCCTTCATTACCTCAACCATGATGATACACGTTCCCTTTACACATGCATGCACTATATTTGCTTACAACACTTAAGCCTACATCTCTCACTAGAACACGACTCGAGGTCCTAAGCTACACATATACTACAATCGACAACTCTAATATATCTGTAGGTGACAAAAAGCCTCGGAACCCTACATACTGAGAATACTCTGCTCTTCCGACGAAAGCCGAAGGAAAGGACAAACATCTTTGTATTAATACCAATGTTTAGGACGTGTCACAGCTGATCTTGACTTGCACAATATTGATGTTTGCAATCTTTTGAAAAATAATTTGAACCATTGGATGGCTAGGATTTCCTTCCATCTACCCAAGGACGCCCATGGACCTTGAGAAGAGGGACAGAGAGAAGATCAAGGGATCAACCATTGGGGAAAGGGCGTGGGGAGGAGTAGCAGGGTGAAAAAATATTCAAGTACTTTTTAAAATTAAAAAATATAATGCCTTACACCCATGTGCATGTGGACGTGAATTTGGCCAAGATGTGTGTGTGTTTGAGCAAGGGAATTTTTTGGCAAAAAATTTGCATTCTTTCTTTAGTTTTTTCAAAAATTTCCCCTTTTGAACCATGGATGAGGCATAGACATCTCATCCATGGTCCATTTAGGGACTCTCTAGTGTTTTCTTAATTTATGCTTTGAACAAATTCAAGTCTAAGGTGGATCCATGGCAATTCATACTCAATATGGGGCAGAAAGAAAAAGTACCACTTTGTCACAACAAGACAAAGCACCTACAGACATGCACACAGATGCATTTACTGAACTAAAAAAAAAACTTACGGGCACGTCTATTTGCACGTCTATTTGTGCGTCTAGAGACCCGCATGTAAAAGTGCATCTATATAGCAGACAGATGTGCATATAGACGCACATATAGATGCGTAAATAGATGCTCTGCTAGAAAATTTAAAAAACAGACAGACGCATCATTAAACACGTGTATAAACGCATTTATAAATGATTTTATAGATGCACAAATAGATGCTCCTCGAACAGATAGACACGTATATAGATGGGTTTATAGACACACTGATAGACGTGCTACATAATATTTTTTAAATTCATAGAATGCTGTGTATGTTGTGTATGCTATGTAGTTACAGGAATCCCATTTCCACATTGTGTATTTCAATTCTTACAGCCAACTGCATTTTAATTAGCACTCTTGTAAGCACGTCTATAGCCGACAATTAAAATTTCAAATAAAACATTACAACTCCAAAACGTTTAGTTCACAAGGCATTAATTGATAGAACGTTGCACAAGAAAATTGAAAGCTCAAAAAGTGCTTGTATGTACATATAGCATGAAGCTAAGCCACGTCATGTGGCTTCAAGTACAAAAAATAAGAGGAGTGTATACACAAGAGGCATGAAGCCAAGCTACTGGCTTTAAGTACAAAAAAGAGTAGCTAGCACTACTTCTACGACTAATCTAAGTTCTCCACGTCCTCGGTCCCTTCCATGCTCCCTTTTGCGCTCCCTTCTCCACATCCTTCCTTGTCTTCTTGTGCAGGGGCCTGTAAACAAGGGACAACATATATCAATGTATGAAAAATCAAATTTTTACTTATAATATTGACATTGATTTAATTACTTTCAAATACCTCGGGGGACACTCCAGTAGCCCGGATATACTGCTCCTTAGTAATCAACCCGTCATGATAGAAGTGCTTCCATGTATCTCCTATGCGATGGTGGTGGTGGTAGGCTATCTCGATAGGAGTAGGGTATCTGCCCACGATATCAAGCTGCAAGATGACACAATTTGCGGAGGGGTTAGTAAAAAGAAACAACCTCCTAATAAACTACATAAACAATATAATTTGAGATCGATACTTACAAATTGGGCCTCCCATGATTCAACACCCCTTGCTCCAGAATGCATGCTTTCATATTGCTCCATTTGGATCCTTCGTGCCTCCACGTGCTACACACTGGGATCCTCCCTCGCTGACTTCATTGCTTTCTTCCACTCACGCTTGTAAGCAGTGTGGGGTAGGTCCCTTGGTGGTTGAACTCCCTCGAGCCTGGCAAGCTCCGCTAGTGCCTGCCTCTTAAGCGAAGATCTTTTATTGCCAAGTATCATAACAATATTTTACTTGGCCCATTTATCTGTGAACTGACGATTGGGGGGGTTAGGATACCTAGAGCGAACAGAGTGAGGGTCTCATAAGCCAACCTCTTTGGCTAGTCTTTGTAGTGGATAAAGCAATCTCTATAATTGTTAGCAATTACAGAGCACATGAAGGCCATGATGTCCTTCCCCCGTGCATCCATCAAGATGCCTCCTGTCTGAGTGATGTCTTAGAAGATCATACCATCACCTGGAGGCACGTCTAAATCATCTGAATCGTCATCATCCCCACCACCACCCCTCCCAAAGCACTGTGCCATGCATCCCCCACCGCTCTCCCTGCTACTAAGCCTGTTATCGTGTTGTGTCGAGCTAGTACGCTAGCCACTCATAGCTGGAGATTGCACAGGACTACATGGACCACTCGTAGCTGGACAACCAAGTCTCAATTGCACAAGAATACGCCGACAGCTTTGCGAGATAGAAGGACCTCTTGACGGCATAAGGGAAGGGGCATAATATGGCATGGGGGAAGGGCCTCGGCTGTGTAACCGGCTGGGCTGTGCTGACTCGACTGGGGTAATCTCAACTGGTGTGGGGTTGGGGTGGTTTGGAGTATGTAGTGCCGACTCCTGGGGGGTGTTTATATAACTCCCCAGGACTAGGAGGGTGCCCTAAAAGGTTATATAACTCCCTAAAAATAGACTCTTGGAGATCAGGTGAGCTTGAAGAGCTTCCCGGCCACATGATGAACTGGAAAAAAGAATAAAAAAATATTAATGATGAGCTGAGAAGAGAAAAAGAAGAGAAAAAGAGAGAGAAAAGGGAAGGGAAGAGAAGAGAAGGGAAGGGAAGGGAAGCATCTAAAACTGTCGGAGCACATCTATAGACGCGTTTGAGAAGCACGTCTATTTTTGCATATAATAGTGCGTCTATAGACACAGCTGTCTGTGTCTGAAAATAGGCTAGACACATTTATAGACGTGCCTGCAAACACGTTTTTAGACGTGCTCTGAGATGTGTCTATAGACATGCTCTGATAGACGGACTATTCTAAAAAGTGGAAAAGGACATGCCCCCGACACAAAAGCATAACACTAATACCAAAATCATTCGTTTCTTGGATACGACAAAGGACGAACCCAAAGAGAGCAACTTCCAAAGAAGATCAACCGTAAAGACACTTACCTTGGATAGAGGTATGGAAGCTTCTTGTCCTTCTTCAAAGTGGCTTCTCTTCCTTGTTCACCCTCTTCTCCTGTAAGCCTGGAAGTAAGTGTGGGTTCCTTCCTCTTAAGTGTCGGACTGTGGATCTATTAATAGTAGAGCGAGCAAGCTGCGTGAAGCTTATGTGAAGAAAAGCAAAGCAAGCAGTAGATTTGAATACCGCATCTATAGGCGCATCTAAAACCACATCTATAAGCGCATCTATAAGCACGTGTAATTGTGCATCCAAATACACAGAGCAGATGCGATTTTAGATGCGCTTATAGATGCGCATGACAGAATAGACAGACGCGGTTTTCGACACGCCATAGAGATGTAAAATTAAATATTTGAAGAAAAGCAAACTTTTTTGGGTTGTTTGTTTGTAGGATGTCCTCATCTTCAAAAGTAGCTCTAGTGAGGCTGAATCCCTCCGTATGCACCGTCACGAAATGTGGTTGGACACTACAAGGCATAGGCCATTTTTCGACGGAAATACCGACGCTTTTTACATTGATATTTTTTTTTTCACAGGCGCAAACGTCGCTATAAGTGTTGCTAAAAGCGTCAGAAAAGGACCGTCGCTATATAGCGACACTGGCAAATGTCGCTATATAGCGACGATGAAAACGTCGCTATATAGCGACACTGTTAATCGTCGCTATATAGTGACACTGGTAAACGTCGCTATATAGCGACGATTAACAGGAGTTAAAAAAAAAGGGTTAGTGGGGCTAAACAGGGCTTCATTTTGGCCCTGTTTAGCCCCACTAATCCTTTTTTTTTTTTGTAATTACAAAAGAAAGTTTTTTATAACAAAATTTCCCTTGCTTGCAGGGTGATACAAAATTGTTCTTGTGAAATGATGAGTAATAAATGCATATACATGTCAGACATATACAACAGTGTTTGTAACAAAATTACCCTTTCGAAAGGGCGATACAAAATTGCTCAAACGAGCGGATATATAAAATGCTACTACCACTACTACTCATCCAAATCTGAATCATCTTCGTCTTGTTGGCCTGTTCCTTGGTCCTCGACACCTGCGTCTTCTCCCTCGTCCTCGCCACCTGCGTCTGATCCTTGGCCCTGTTGATCGCTCGCCTCCGATGATTGGACGCTTGAGCTTTGACCCTAAGAGTGAACCATATAAATCAAAAATTAGATTGGAACTTAAATTAAAAAGTGAGATTACAAGTAGGAGTAAACTTATACCGTGCGAGCAGCCACCTCAGCCCAATTGACCGTCGCTTCCATTGCCTCTTGCTCAATGAACCACGGCTTTGTTCCTATCCGAAATGCGCGTCGCGTCTCTGCATCTGTAGGAAGACAGCCCATCGCAGCTTGCTATGGATCCAATTTACGAGAGTTAGAGTTAGCTAAAGTGCATGCAATATGTAAGTAAAACAAATAGAATAATACATTAAATGAGAAGAAGTAGACTTACCACGATTGCCTCAAACGCATACCGTCTGCCTGCACCAAAGTGCGAAGTACCTACGACGTCCAGCCATCTCTTCACAGCCCTCCTCTGACCCTCGAACATTTCCAGATGGTCCCTATGTTGCTTCTTGAAGTACATCCAATCAGTTTTGTCTGCCCAGCTGGGTTTAGCCAACCCCTTTGTGATGGAAGTACGCAAGGTTGATCTACGATGCTGCAGGACCAAACCCATGCGCTCTCGCATATAATTGTCATTAAACTCCACATTTGGTGGATTAGGGTATCTTTGTTTTAACTCATTGATCACCGCCTATTTCTTTTGGGCATCTTGATACCACCAATCGGTATTTATGCCGCTCTTGAAGTGATGACTCATTAACCTCCTCATGGTGGCCATCACTGCTTTGCCCTGTTTATCTTCTATTATCTCTCCGGCAGATGTGATTTGATAGAAGAGATCCCCTGATGAGTAAGGGGGACTGACGGTAGTAGAGTCTGAAGGAGTGGAAGCTGCGCGAGTGCTTTTGGAGCGAGGAGTAGCAGTGGGACTATTGTGTCTCCGGACCAAGTGGAGACCTAAAGGAGCATGAGTGTGCTGACTCGTCTACATCTCCCGAGTCAGCACAACATGAGCCGCCCATCCTACTCTTCCTTCCCTTGCGAGAGGCATGCGTAGGTGATGATCCCGCGGTCAAAGGGGCGCGAGGGGATGGCTGGGCAGTACGTCCACCCGTCGGTGTAGGGGAAGGAATTACTGAGGTCCTCTGAGAGAGCAGAGAGAAGAATCTCGCTGCCTCCTCATCGCTCATCTGCGCTACAAACTCGTCGGGACTCTCGACAAATCCATGCACGGCTAGCAAAGGAGTTCCCTGAGGGGTAGTCGCAGTGCTACGTGGAAGAGGAGTCGAACTAGGTAGTCATAGTGCTAGGTCCGAGAGGAGTCGGATCAGGGGTAGTCCTCGGGATAGTCGCCTGAGAGGAATCAAAGTCCTCTGGAGCATATAGATCGTGAGCTCTCCTCCTGCGAGGCTGTCCGTACTCGTCGGATGAGCGACGTGATCCCATGTCTAACATAGACACAAACACGAAAACAGAAAACAAAAAAACAAACATAAGCATAGGCATAGGCATAGGCATAGGCAAGAAGAAAGAAGAGGGAAAGGAAAGAGGGAAAGAAGATGGAAAGGAAAGAAGAGGGAAAGGAAAGAGAAGAGGAAGAAAAGGGAAATAGAGAATAAGAGTTAGAGAGAATAAGCTCATGCTTATGCTTATGCAGAAATAGAGAATGAGAGAAGGGGGAAATAGAGAAGGGGAAAGAGATGAGGGGGAATGAGAGAAGCATAAGCATAAGCTTATGCGGAAATAGAGAATGAGCTTATGCAGAAATAGAGAATGAGCTTATGCAGAAATAGAGAATGCTTATGCTTCTCTCGTTCTCTATTTCCGCATAAGCTCATGCATAAGCATAAGCTTATGTGGAAATAGAGAATGAGCTTATGCGGAAATAGAGAATGAGACAAGCTTCTCTCATTCTCTATTTCTGCATAAGCTCATGCATAAGAGAAAGCTTGTGCGGAAATAGAGAAATAAAGAAGGGGGAAAGCTTATGCAAATGAGAGAAGGGGGAAAGAGATGAGGGGGAATGAGAGAAGCATAAGCATAAGCTTATGCGGAAATAGAGAATGAGCTTATGCGAAAATAGAGAAGGAGAGAAGCATAACCTTATATTCTCTATTATGCTTCTCTCCTTCTCTATTTCCGCATAAGCATAAGCATGAGCTTATGCGGAAAGAAATAGTAGAGAAGGAGAGAAGGGGGAAATAGAGTGGGAAATAGAGAATGAGAGAAGCATAAGCGTAAACATGAGAGAGCATGCGGAAACTTAAGCATAAGCTCATGCTCATGCGGAAATAGAGAAGGAGCTTATGCGGAAATAGAGAATGAGTTTTCGCATAAGCTTCTCTCATTCTCTATTTCCGCATAAGCTCATGCATAAGCATGAGCTCATGCTTATGCTTCTCTCATTCTCTATTTCTGCATAAGCTCATTCTCTATTATGCTTATGCATGAGCTTATGCAGAAATAGAGAATGAGAGAAGCTTCTCTCATTCTCTATTTCCACATAAGCTCATGCATAAGAGAAAGCTTGTGCGGAAATAGAGAAATAAAGAAGGGGGAAAGCTTATGCGAATGAGAGAAGGGGGAAAGAGATGAGGGGGAAATGAGAGAAGGGGGAAATAGAGTGGGAAATAGAGAATGAGCTTATGCGGAAATAGAGAATGAGATTCGCATAAGCTTCTCTCATTCTCTATTTCCGCATAAGCTTATGCGGAAACTTAAGCATAAGCTCATGCTCATGCGGAAATAGAGAAGGAGCTTATGCGAAAATAGAGAATGAGTTTCCGCATAAGCTTCTCTCATTCTCGATTTCCGCATAAGCTCATGCATAAGCATGAGCTTATGCGGAAACTTAAGCATAAGCTCATGCTCATGCATGAGCATAAGCATGAGCTTATGCTTATGCTTATGCATAAGCATAAGCATAAGCATAAGCTCATGCTTATGCTCATGCGGAAATAGAGAAGGAGCTTATGCGGAAATAGAGAATGAGTTTCTGCATAAGCTTCTCTCATTCTCTATTTCCGCATAAGCTCATGCATACGCATGAGCTTATGCGGAAACTGAAGCATAAGCTCATGCTCATGCATGAGCATAAGCATGAGCTTATGCTTATGCTCATGCGGAAATAGAGAAGGAGATTATGCGGAAATAGAGAATGAGTTTCCGCATAAGCTTCTCTCATTCTCTATTTCCGCATAAGCTCATGCATAGGCATGAGCTTATGCGGAAACTTAAGCATAAGCTCATGCTCATGCATGAGCATAAGCATGAGCTTATGCTTATGCATAAGCATAAGCACAAGCATAAGCTCATGCTTATGCTCATGCGGAAATAGAGAAGGAGCTTATGCGGAAATAGAGAATGAGTTTCCGCATAAGCTTCTCTCATTCTCTATTCCCGCATAAGCTCATGAGCTTATGCGGAAATAGAGAATGAGAGAAGCATAAGCATGAGCTTATGCTTCTCTCATTCTCTATTTCCGCATAAGCTCATGCATAAGCATAAGCTCATGCATAGATAAATAGAGAATGAGCTTATGCATAAGCTTATGTTGAAATAGAGAAATAAAGAAGGGGGAAACTTAAGCATAAGCTCATGCTCATGCATGAGCATAAGCATGAGCTTATGCTTATGCTAATGCTTAAGCATGAGCATAAGCATGAGCTTATGCTTATGCTTATGCTTATGCTTAAGCATTAGCATAAGCATAAGCTCATGCTTATGCTCATGCATGAGCATGAGCTTATGCGAATGAGAGAAGGGGGAAATAGAGAAGGGGGAAAGAGAGAAGGGGGAATGAGAGAAGCATAAGCATAAGAGAATATTATGCTTATGCTTATGCTTATGCTTAAGAATTAGCATAAGCATAAGCTCATGCTTATGCTCATGCATGAGCATGAGCTTATGCGAAGGGGGAAAGAGAGAAGGGGAAATGAGAGAAGCATAAGCATAAGAGAATAAGAGGGAAAGGAAAGAGAGAAGGGAAAAGAGATGAGGGGGAAATAGAGAAGGGGGAAAGAGAGAATAAGAGAAGAGGGAAAAAAGAGAAGGGGGAAAAAAGAGAATAAGAGAAGGGGGAAGAAGGAAAGAGTGGGAGGGGAAGAGAGGGTTCCTACGCCCATCACTGCAGCTAGCGCTTAAGGCGCTAGCTGCAGGCCAATGCAAATAACAAAAATAATAAATGGAAAAAAGAGGAAGCACTTACCTGAAATAGTATGTCCCGCTCGGTGTAGTGGACTGGCCCTACAAAAGAGAGAAAACAACCCATTTTTTGAAATAAGATGTTAGTGGAAGGAGGAGATTACAAAAGCAACTTCTTGAAGGGAGGAGATTGAGGAGACAAGGAGAAAGAGAAGGAAGAGAAATGCAGAAAAAAGAGGTGAGTTTTCTTTCTTTCTTGAAATCTCGTTTTTTGTTTCAATCCTTTCAAAACAAGCATGAAAACTAGTTTACAGGTTTAGCAATACAAGAAGAAACACTCACAAAACTAAAGCTAACAAACAAACAACCTACATTGTTGAAACAAACTCACCTCTTGAAGAACTTTCTTTCAAGGAACCAAAGAGGGAAAAGGATAGAGAGGGAGTACAAGAGGTAGGAGAAGGGTGAGGAGTGGAAAATAGAGTGGGAGGTTGCTTGGAATAGGTGGGAGGTCGTCGAAAATAGGTGGGAGGAGATTTTGGGTTGCTTACTTGAGAGATTAGGGAATGGTATGAACAAAACGCCGCGCGTTTAGCGTTTCGGGTTTTAACCCACAGCGTCGCTTTGCAATAGACTCCACCAAACATTGGACCGATGAAAGTGATACTTTTGTTCTTCCCGAGCACTGTGAGCAGGTGCATACTAATGATTTAGCTAGTCAAAGCTTTCGTTTTTAAAGTCCATTGATACATGTACTTGAGCATAATTTCATATATATAATTGATGACATTTGGCACCCATCTTCAATATAGGTGGTTTTTCATCCGGATCGTTCTGATCCAAGATGGTGGTACGTGATCCAAGTTGCACCACGAAGTAAGCAAATTTTTGAAGATCGAGATGTGGATATGGAGATGCCACTACCAATGCCGGATCCAATTGATGAATCTAGCGAAGAAGATGTAGATCACCATATGAGCCAAGAGGAAGATGCGCATAATGACATCGTACGGGAGGAGGATGGAGATCACGATATTGACGAAGAAGACAACAATCATCAAGATCAATCACCACACTTAAGCTTTATTGAAGAAGATGATCAAATACTTTTAGGTGAACGTACGATGCTAGAGTACGATGATGATATAGGAGATCAACTCGGTATAGAGTTGGAGATAGACTTGCTTGGCGCCTTAGACTTGGCTCAAGATGAAATAGTTGATGTAAATGCTCTTATTTGATTTTTCTCATCTCAAACTTGGACATGAATATATGAGCTTCAAAGGCTTGATGTACATGCTCTCATTTTTGTATTCTCTATGAGCTCAAACATGTATGAAAATTTAAAAAAAATTGTCATTGGAAAAAAATAACTTTTAAGGCCTATAAAAAAAAAAAACCTCTCTGTAAAAACGTCGCTATAATATTTTGTATCAGTGTCGCTATATAGCGACTTTTAGCAACAGTCGCTATATAGCGACGATTTATGAAACCCACTTTTCATACCAACGATTAACGCTAAGCGGGCGCTAAACGTCGGTACGTAAACGTCGCAATAGGATCCGTGTGTAGTAGTGGGAGCAAAAAATCAAATGTATGTGTAATCGATGTCGAGGAAACATGTATCGTGCACACAGGATTACACTCAATCACATCTCAAAGTATGGAGAATGGGATGCAACTGTAAACATGGTAAGTGTTAAAGAGTTAAGGTTGATTGAGATACCTATGGGTGTTCATATGTTTGAGTTATGATCCCTTTTTAATTTGATATAGGATGTAGTGCCACACCCACATATGTTGCCCTATGCTCGCTTTGAGGAGGTGAAGCGTCGGCGATATGAAATGGGATCTTCAGGAGGGACCGCTATGGATGCATGGAGTGATGGTGACAGTAGCCCTCCGCCATCACCTCATGAAGCCATGGAGGAGGAGGTGTTTGATGATATGGTGTGGGATTTATATGTCTATCAATCCGAAGGGAGGGATGATAGCATGGAGCAGGACAATCTTTTTACCGCAGCATCGAATCCACTGTTTGAGGGGTGCACATTCTCTGTTCTACGTGCCTCCCTTGAGTTACTAAACTTGCAAACCATCTATGGATGGAGAAATGCAAGTTGAATGCATTACTCAAGTAAGCTTTAAAGTCTATTTTGAAAACATGGTCAATTATGCTAGTGGGTCAATTACTCGAATGCTTTTCCTCATTTATGGTCTTCACGTGCAGGCTATTGTGTAAAATGCTTCCAAGGGAGAATAAATTATTGACCTCAAGAGATATGGCAAGGCAACATGTGACCTCTCTTGGAGGATTAGATTACAAGCACATCCATGCATGCGTCAATAATTGCGTTTTGTTTCGTGGACTACATAAGGATGCAAGAGAGTGCCCTACTTGTGGAGAGGCAAGATATAGAGCAGATCTCAAAACTTTGGATGTGCCTCATAAGGTTCTGCGACATTTTCCCATAATCCCTCGCATCCAACATATGTTCAAGTGCAAATTCATTGCAGAGCTCATGTCATGGCATTCCTCCCATCGATCAACTGATGGCAAGTGGAGAACTCCCACAGACTCTCCTGTGTGGAAGCATATTGAAGACACATGGCCAAGCTTCAAGGAAGAACCTAGGATCTTGAGACTTGGATTGGGTATGGATGGTGTGAACCCATTTGGTCTCAAAAGCACCTCTTATAGTGTATGGCCAGTGATATTCGTGAATTATAATCTTCCACCCTCTATGGCTATTAAGAAAGGACATGTTATGTTGTCCCTTCTAATTCCAGGGAAACATAAAGTCAAAAATCCTGATGTTTATTTGGAGCCTTTAATTGATGAGCTAGAGATACTTTGGAGAGGTATCGAGGTGCATGATGTGAGCAAGCCTCCCTTGTCACGAGACTTCAACTGCAAAGCAGTCTTGATGTGGACAATGCATGACTTCCCAGGCTATGGCGAGTGTTCAGGTAAGCATTGCACTTTTAATTATGAGTAGGCAACCAATGTGGCACCTTGAACCCACCTTCAACTCTTAATTGAGTCTATTGTTTAGGTCTCACTACATCGGGTTACCATGCATGTCCTGTTTGTGGTCCTTCGCTAGTTGCCTCACGAGCAAACATATTGAATAAGGTCATCTATGAGAATCACCATCAATTTCTCCCACCTGATCATCCTAGATATGTTGCCCCTTGGAATGAGGTCCTCCCACAATCACTCATTGCAGGAGATTGGATGAGAATTTGGGACGGTTCCACGACTCCTCCACCACTTGGTATGAGCCGGTAAGGGTATGTAACTATTGTGTGCTATATTGGCTGGAAATAAAGATTGCCTGCTAACACCAACTTCTATTTAGATACTCCATCTTTTATCGTTTACCATATTGGTCCCACCTCAAGATCAATCACCTGCTTGATCCCATGCATATCTTCAAGAATGTGGCATCTACCATTTGGGAGCATTTGAATGGGACATGAGATTTCGTAGGCATAAGGGAGGATCTACATACTGCAGGGAGGATGCATGAAGCTTCGCCACAAGAGAGACCAAATGGGTGTGTTTTTTTACCTCATGCACCGTGGAGGTTATCAAAAGCTAGAGATGGCGGCGGTGAAGCGCGCTATTACTACAATTCGTACTCCTACTAGATGCATGAGGTGTTTGAAGGGAACCTTTACAAAGTGCAAGAAAAGAGGTGTAGAGCAATTATATGGCTTGAAATCTCATGCTCCAAGTAAGTATTTTATGTGCATAATATCTTTTTCCTTTCAAATTTGTGAGTGAATAATTATAGGCAACTAATCAACCACCTCCTCGTGGGTTCAGTTCATACTACCTACTAGCATTTCTCGTAGTGCATCGAAGGACGTGAAAGATTTTATTTACAAGATGGGCGAGCTTGTGAGGTACTTTACATGATACAAAATATGATGCGTATGAATGCTCCATGCAAGGTGTTCATATTGCTAATATGGTGTACTTTTTCATTTCTAGGTATGTGAGCTCAAAGGAAATAGATCCCACCACACTTGAGAATGCTCGAGTTATGTCAATGGAGGTGGTTTGTTTAGTGGAGGAGACATTTCCACGTTCTATTCTCACAAGCCAACTACATCTTATAGTGCATTTGGTGGATGAGATTGCTATATGCGGTACTATACATGCATGATGGTTGTTCTTCCTCAAGCGCTTCATGAAGACCTCAAAGGGCTTTGTGAGACAAAATGCAAGACCGAAGGTAGCATGGCCGAGGGTTGGTTGGTACAAGAGTCACTTGTATATATTTCTGAGTTTCTTGTTGATGTGGATAGCTCTCTCCCACGACTATGGAGAGATGAAGAAGACCTAAGGATGACCTCTATTGTGCCTCAAGCACAACAACACAAAGTAACTATAGATGCGCTTGGTAGACGTGCAAAATAGCGGGCGCGTCTATAGGCGTTGCTTGAGTAGAGGAATTATGGTCGCGTCTAAAAGCACGTCTAATAACTCGTCTTTTTGCACGTTTAAATAGTGCGTCTATTTGAGCATTTAAACTGAGAAAATACGGGCATCTACCATCGCGTTTATCAGCCCGCCTATTTGCGCATGTATTGACACGTCTATTTGCGCATCTAAACTGAGAAAATATTGGCCCGTCTAACATAGCGTTTATCAGCGCATCTATTTGCGCGTGTATTTGCATGTTTATATGCGCATTTACACTGGGAATCAGACGCGTATATAGACGCAAACCAGAGAATACAGAAAGTGAGATTTTGGTGTACATCATTGCTTTCCAAACATTGCTCATGATTACCAAAGCACATAATTTTAACAAAAACATCAATGCTTTTTTGCAAGCCCACATATACAAGAATTAAGTGAGCTGAGGAGAATGAGACTATATGTAAAATAGTTTTGCCAATATCAATGATGGGCGACGGTTCAATCTCATCCTCAATGAGATCAACCCTTGCCAAACTATCTACTTCAAAATCCAAACAAGTGTTTAGATCTACATATACATTCAACCCACTACTACTTCTGCTACTCATGTGCTCATCAAAATCAGCATCACCAATGGTAGGCTTGTCCTCACGGGTAATGGCCTCAATATCTATATCTCCTATCTCATGATCATCCTCCTCTCTCGTATCACGGTCATCATCACGTCCATGGCCATGATCATCCTCCATATGCTCCATATTAGTAAATGTACTATACATCACTTTGGAACGTGGCATAATAGGTATGACATGCCACCATCGGGTATTATCCACCATTGGTTCATAGACAACCTAATTCAAACACAAATACAATCATGTTATTTTTCTTGCATTAAATATTTAAAAGCGAGTATTTTTATATGTGTGCACAGTACCTGTTCACATTGTTGCGGTAGTACTAGTGTGTCCTTCCTACTTTGCCAAAACTTTGTGGAGTCAATAGTTACAAAGCCACTTGCATGGTGTTTGATTGTTGCATTAGGAGAGGGAATGGAAAAAGTGGAATCCTATTCCCTCTCCTATCATGTGCTAACACTTTATTTTTCCATCATCACCTACTCATCCCATTACCCGGTGCTCTCCTGGTGTGTGATGATGGAAAAATAAAGTGTTAGCACATGATAGAGAGGGAATAAGATTCCACTTTTTCCATTCCCTCTCCTAACGCAACAATCAAACACCATGCAAGTGGCTTTGTAATTATTGACTCCACAAAGTTTTGGCAAAGTAGGAAGGACACACTAGTACTACCGCAACAATGTGAACAGGTATTGTGCACACATATAAAAATACTCGCTTTTAAATATTTGATACCTTCGATGCAAGGAAAATAACATGATTGTATTTGTGTTTGAATTAGGTTGTCTATCAACCAATGGTGGATAATAATAGATGGTGGCATGTCATACCTATTATGCCACGTTCCAAAGTGATGCATAGTACATTTACTAATATGGAGCGTATGGAGGATGATCATGGCCATGGAGGTGATGATGACCATGATACGAGAGAGGAGGATGATCATGAGATAGGAGATACAGATATTGAGGCCATTACCTGTGAAGATGAGCCTACCATTGGTGATGCTGATTTCGATGAGCACATGAGTAGCACAAGTAGTAGTGGGTTGAATGTATTTATAGATCTAAGCACTTGTTTGGATTTTGAAGTAGATAGTTTGGCAAGGGTTGATCTCATTGAGGATGAGATTGAACCGTTGCCCATCATTGATATTGGCAAAACCATTTTACATATTGTCTCATTCTCCTCACCTCAATTAATTCTTGTATATGTGGGCTTGCAAAAAAGCATTGATGTTTTTGTTAAAATTATGTGCTTTGGGAATCATGGGCAATGTTTGGAAAGCAGTGATGTACACCAAAATCTCACTTTCTATATTCTCTATTTAGCGTCTAAATACGCATCTAATTATCAGTGTAAACGTGCAAATAGACGTGCTAATACATGCGCAAATAGATGCGCTAATAAATGCAATGTTAGACAGGCCCATATTTTCTCAGTGTAGACACACTAATAGATGTGTTAATACATGCGCAAATAGACGAGCTCTTAGACGCACTCGTAATTTCTCTATTCAAGCAATGCCTATAGATGTGACCGCTATTTTGCGCATCTATCAAGCGCGTCTATAGTTGCTTTCTATTGTTGTGTGTGATGATAGGAATTCATGATCACCCACACAAAGAAAAACTACATTTACATTCTCCAAATGATTAGAGGGCTTCAACTCCAATCATTGTACTCCCATCCAAATTCCTGACATGTGCTAAGACCTTAAGGCTTTCATTGGGACTCTTTTTGAGTTAACATCATGCATCTAGAAAAGCATTTCTTTTTAAAATAAAGTCCTCTCGAAGAAGACATCTTCTACTTTAATAATTGAATACATTATTGAGCGTCAAGGTATTGAAGTGTGCTTCTACTTCGAGAGCGCACAATATGCTTCTAATTTAAGGGCATCAAAGTACCAAAGTGCCATAAGATGCTTATACTTTAAGAAAATCAAAGTACCATAATGTGCTTTTACTTTTAGAGCACACACATACAAGTGGGAAATATAATGCTAAGGATCACTTCAAAGAGGATTCAACAAAGAGTTTTTAGTGATCTCCAATAGTAACTTTCCATACAAATTACACATGGAAATTCACAGAGGAGAATCAAATTCTCCATTATAGCATAGGGAGTACATAGGATGTGCTAACAAAACTTAAAAAAAGTGCTTAGTGTGGTTTTGCAACCTTAGATGCTATAGTGTAAGAGAAGAAGAGGAAAGATATACGAGAAATCAATTAAGACATACAAGGAAGAAACAATGCTTATATTTAATCCTTTACGTTTTTCAAAAAAGACAAGGCAAAGCCAAGAAAATTGGTATATTAAATATTAAAAAGTCACTTGAAGGAAGGTACATATTAAAATTGCATATATGGATTTTAAAAAAACCATAGATTAAAAGGTTAAGGAGTATTATAGGAGAGAATAGCAAAAGAAATTAGAAGGCGGAAGCGGGATGGATGTATGAACTTCACCATTAGAGTTAATCTTGAAACTCAGAAATCCTATTGCAAACATGATTTCCGAAGGGACAATTTTACAATTTTCACGTCCAAGGGAGACTAGAGAGAAAGTGACTATTTCCATCCTACACCTATTGGACTACGATGGGAGTAATTATGCCCAATAGATTTCCATGCTAGTCCCCATGTGCTAAGGCCCTTACTTAGTAGTACTGTAACTATAAATATAATCCACTAATAAAGTGAACTTGACTAGGAAGATGTAAAAAAGCCCTTAGGGCCTCAGCAAATGGATGTGGCTAGCATGGACCATGGCCTCGAGACCCTAGTGGCGATAATGGGATCCTCTTTTTAGGGATAGGAAAGCATGGAGTAATTACATGTGTCCTTGTACTAGATATGAAATGATGCCATGTATCCCCTCCCACCTAACCCTCATTTTATGGCATCATTAGCCTAGGGTGCCTCATGTATTGGTTGAACGGGCTGATGATAGATATAAGGGTTTCATGTTTGTCCCTAGTGGATGCAGTAGCCCCCAACGTTGTCAAAGCTCTTTTTCGGCACCGGAATGTTTATAAGCATGCTTATAAACATATGTATATAAATAGTCCTCATATGTGCACAAGCATGTGCGTGGTGTGGTCGCAAAAGCTTACAAGCACCTCAGGACAAGCCCTAGGTTCATTCCCCAAAACCTTTCGCACTTTTGTGGAGTCAACTGGGTAGTAGACTATTCAAAACTTTGCATAGGACAAACAGCCTACATTTATCCCTACGCGGGTGAACGGGAGTGTGAGTGTGGAGTGTGTGTGTGTTCGATCACCAGGAGAGGACCGGGTGATGGGATGAGTGATGGAAAAAATAAAAACAATAAAATCTTCAAGGCCCGGGTGATGATGGAAAAATAAAGTGTTAGCACATGATAGGAGAGGGAATAGGATTCCACTTTTTCCATTGCCAATTATGCGTGCGAGTGCACTGGTATGCCTTTAAAAGCAGCCTCTCTTTCTTGCAAGGCCATAGAGCAATGGATGATCGCCCTGCAATGCTTGTGTTTCGTTTTTACTGTGCATTAGTTGCCATCTGTGTAGCTGCCGCTACACCCTATCAAAAACCTGACGCGCTCCCTATCGACGGAACGGTTCACCAACTACCAGCAGGAGGGTATAACGCAACGTCGATCGCGAACAGTGGACCGTCTGCATACTATGGAGACTCCTACGATTTCTCAAAGTCCTCACGTAAGAACCTTAGCGATTTACTCGACATAGGGGCAATCCTTGAGGCAGACAGAGTTTCCCCTGGAATCCACATCCCCACATTGGACGGCGTTTCCGCTTCATACACATTGGCTAGGAACCTCTACGCCATGAAATTTGTAGCCTATGATCTGAACATGACCAAACTGGAGTATGTGGATGCCATGGGCAGCTCCTTCACGGTGATAAATGTCTTGCTCCAATCGTTCACGTGTAACGTAGTAATACAGTATTTTGATGTGTGGCGGCGCTCTCTTGGTTTGAAGGTGAATTCACTTGACTCTTGTAATTACTAATGATCCACCTGCCACCTTTTTTTTCATTCTCCAGATGCAGCTGCAAATCTTTCTGCAATGGGAGGAATGGTTTCCTTTCAATGATTCACAATCACAGCCCTGTGCTCAAGTTTGTGACACTACTGGCACTGTAATTGCTGACGAATGCTGTGATGGTGTATGGTTACCGACTCTACGACTTCCCGATGCACAGGAAGTCACCAATTTGGACTCGATCGTCACAGATGGGAAGGGATCCTTCTTCGCTCCTAATGGTGATAAAAGTTGCCGGATGCCTTTCCAGTTGGACAGAACTATGGATACAGTTTCCAATTGCTATCGGCAACGCTTTTGGGAAATCACGGTGAACGCAAAATATGGAGCTGAGATGAGTTTTCGACACTTTCCTTTTGATTTTCAATATCTCTCCATGGAGATGAAAAATCCTTTTTCCTCTAGAATATGGTTTCAATATCTCCCGGGCTCTTTGGAAGCAAGAGCCAGCAATTTAGTCCAGCAACTGTCTTCAGGTAACTCATGACACTTCGCAGCTCTTCTCTTCCGAATACTTAGAAATTGCCCGGCATGCATTGTTGCGAATTCCTTTCCGATACACAAGCTGAAATTGAGCACCTTTTTCGATCTTGGAGATCCGAAAGATCCTGTTCTTTTTTTTCAAGAAACAAGCGTCTGTAGAGAGACCTGTTTTCTTTACAAGATACATGATTTTTAACGCATCCAACATAATGGCCTTATACCGTCCGTACTTTGCTTGTTTTGTTTACAGATGTTGCAAGCTCGGGTTGGAATATATTCGACGTCAAAATCTTCCCCATCTGTGATGTGTTAAGCTGGAAGGAAACATTCTTGACAATGGATAGTCTCCTCCTGCGAAATAGCGCTCCTGCAGGATATCATAGCCAAGCGGACGACATCAAACAACATTTGAACGAGCTCAAATGTCCGCCGTCGAGAGCCTTGTCCAATACAGCTTTGGCCGACCCGACAAACACTTCGTTCTTTTACTCAATGCACCAAGATTACTCCCAAAGACTAAGCGACACTTTCGACACCTATCTTGCATGCCTTGTGAAGAAAGAGGCTCAAGTTTATCGTTCTAATAGCACAACAGATTTAGGCGACAACCTGGGATGGATTTACTTCAAGGATCCCGACCTCAACCGCGTATCGTTGACATGTCTCATAGATGCCATTGTCAACTTGACGACTCCAGGCATACGAGTTACCATCATCGTCCGACGCTACTTTATGTGAGGCACCACTGGTCGTGATTAACTTGAACTGATGAAATAGGGCCTCTAATCTACTATGATTTCAAAGAAAAAGGAAAAGAAACTTGAACTTATAGCCCCTAGCTAGGGGCCTCTACTATTGATTCTGTTGTTTTGGCGGCTGCAGGTATTATCTGGTGAAGCTGGTCCTGCCTATGATTGTGACTGTGCTGTTTGCATTCACGGCGTATGCGGTAGGAATTGAGAAAGTAGATACCCGGTTGATGGTGGTGGTGCCAGCAGCCATTTCTCTCACAGCCCTACAAGTTACGGTGGTGGCCACTGACGTACCCACCGTGTCCTATATCGTTCCGACAACCTGGCTTATGCTTTCCTCATACTTCATGCAATTGGTGATAGCCCTGGAAAGTATACTTGTCTATACACTCTTGTACGTTCCCCTCCCCTTCTTGACTTTGGCATTTTGAAAGCTAAAATGATTTGGTGGGATTTTATTTCGTCCATCTCCTATGAAAAATTAAAATAGGGCTTCCTTTAAATGTTTATTCTATTCATGTTTTCCCCTTTTTTGCCCTGCCCTCAAGGGAGGCTTAAGTGGAAACGATGGCCCTTGAAAGCCAAATTGCTTAGTTTTGTATTTACTTTATTTTTCGAAGTGAAATTGCTTATTTTTATATTTATTTTATTTTTGGGGAGAGTACTTGGCACTTCCACCATTTTCTCCCACTTCTTCTCATACTCTCTCTCTCTCTCTCTCTCTCTCTCTCTCTCTCTCTCTCTCTCTCTCGTCTCCCCCCCACTCTTGTTGATCTCATCTCCAAGCCCATATTATCGTGACATAGCCTAGAAGCTGCACCCTTGCTCCAAGTCCTTTTGGGCGGGCCTTATGAATGACAAAAGTCATTTAACTTGTTTTTTCAATTTGAACTTTTAAGCTTACGGTAAAGCAAGAATTATTGCTACCTTTTCCTTTTTCACTCTTTATGCTATGCCTTTTGCTCCTTCTTCCTCTTTACTTCTCTCTTTGAACCTTATGGGCAAAAGTATTACATGGAGTTTGTCCTTTCATGTACCTATTTTTAAATATTCAATACAACCACCTTTCATGATTTTTAAAAATACTTTGTTTCTTTTTAAAAAACCCAAAGAATCTTACAAATTGCTTGCAAGCTCATCGCCTCTTTATCATGTAACCCTTTGTAACTTAGGATATGAAAGTTAGTTTTCACTGACCAGTCAAACCTCAATGTATTTAGTTTGCCCAAGGCAATCTTAGGCTTAGATCAAAAAGGTCTAGTAGATACTTTGGTTGACTTGTCTCATAAAAGTTCTTCTATACTTGTGAAACCTCACAATGTTTAGTTTGCCCAAGGTAACCTTAGGCTTGGATCAAAAAATTCTAGTAGATACTTTTGGTTGACTTCTCATAAAAGTGATTTTACACTTTCAATCTTTTTCTTGAAGTCTTACTATCAAAACTCTTGTGCATAGTTAGAACCCTCAGTTATTATTACTTTAATTTTGGACTACCTAGAGAGTTTTCCTCCTCCTTCAAAGGTCTTATTATAATGCTACTAATGTTTGTTTTCTTTTGAAAATTTAAACAAGAGTAACTCACATACCCATGCACCCACAGTCCACAATAGGAGGTTGCCATCCCATTTCCAAGTATCAGCCACTTTTTATTAAAGGTAGTACCACACCATGGGATAAATAAGCAAGGTTACCAATCAACTTAAATGGTGGTGGAAGAATGCCCTAAACAACCAACAATCAAAGCTTTAACGTAGCTTTCGATCACCATCCCCAAGCCAAACCATGTGTCCTTCAATTTTGGTTTCGCACTAGCCCTCCTAAAGCATTGTGCATCTGTAGTGAAATGAGTGACCAAGTTGAAGATCATAGACAAATGCAAATATTGTGATGAACATGGGAGGGCAACCCTAGCATGTCTACCTGCATATGCTACCACCTCGACCATAACTTTAAAATGGTTTTAAATCAATGCTTGCAGGAAACTACAGGGAGAAAACGGCCAGCTTCGAGGATGCAACGCAAGATTGAAACAATTATTAGAATGGGTTAAGCCAACAAACATTGATTGGTGTTTGTTTATAATATTCATTATCAGCTACACCATTACAACTCTTGTTTGCATGCTTGATCCCTTTATGAAACATCCTAAAAATTTAGATGATGGCATTAGCATTTGGAACATTGAATGAAAATCTAGATATGATCCATACACAGTTGTAGCTTGCTTGTACTTTAAAGGGATTGCATACTTATTTTGTCACACCACAATGTCTTGAGGATGGAATTAGAAGAATATAATATGTTTTCCTATGTAAAGGAAATCTCCCAAAAATTGACAAGTTAAGATGAATTCTAACTATAAAGCCTGAGTGCAATGAAAACCTTAGACATGGCTTTTGGCATTAAATTTTGAGCTTATTCTAGTATTGAGCAAGGATTACGTTCATGTTTTCATGTTTGCATCAATGGGTTATTAGCATTCGTTAATTACTCTTCCAAGTAGCGTGAAAACAACCTGATCACATAGTTTACAAAAAATAATCACCAGAAAATAGGATAAAAGTACCGCCGGTACACAAGATACTACCGACGGTAGTGCTCACATTACCGGTTGTAATATTAATTATCACAATGGTGTAAATACCAACGGTAATATACACCACCGGGATAATTAATATTACCATCAGTAATGTGAGTACTACCACCGGGAGTATCTTGTGTACCGGCAGTACTGTGGGTTGTAGATTCCTAGTTTCCCGTGTGCCACGAGGCTATATATATTGGTGGAAATGGCAATAGAGGCTCATCATTCGATCCGGTTGTGGTTCATATCCCGATAAACCTTTTGGTAAGTTGGGAAAGAAAGTGAACCATGATTTGGATCTGAATAGTTGTAAGGCTAAGTGGGTTAGAGTGAGTCAACATTCATTATACCTATGGGTGTGGTATGCTCCTCCGATTCCTTGCGTCTTGGAGAAATTGTAGTCCACGAACATGAGGGCTAGTGGATGCGAGTGTTTGTTGTGTGTCCTTGAGGGTGGTCTATACTCTGACTCCTTGAGTTTTGGAAAACTTACATACCACGATCATGAGTGCCAATGAATGTGATTGTTAGTGAGTAGTCTTGACTCTTAAGCTAAGGGCCTTAGGTATGGAGAGAAGGGGGAGACAAGATGGCAATGATTTGAGCAAAAATAGGGCACGTGTTGTGACTACAAATGCACAATCAAAAATGCCTGAAATTAGAAATGCTCATCCACAATCTTCAAGATGACTTGTGACTAGGCAAACTGTGGATGCATCAAGTCATGACCATGCCAGTATTCATATGCCTGAAAATGTTCCCGAGGTTGAAGAGGGAGTTGTGAAAGAGGATCTCATTGTCGAAATGGGCACTACCCCAACACTTGATCAACCCTGTGAGGTTGTTAACCAAGATACGGGGAGAGGATTTATGTGGGTGTCACAACCCTCTCAAAGATTTGTTCCACGTGCACAAGGGGAAAATGTAAGTCACATGGTCAGAGTGGGACTTTGTTATTAATGTTGGTGACTACGTTGAGTGGAAGTGAAAGTATTGTGGAATACAAAAATTTGGGGAGCACCTCACATAAGAGTCCACTTGCTTGGTGACTCAAGAAAGAGCATTCAGCATTGAGCGGGCCCAAGAGATGCTGCAGCAGTGCTCGCACCTTGACAGAGAAGTTGCAAGCTTTTGGAAAAATACAAAGAAGATCAATTTGGGAAAGTCATAATAAGTGGAGTGAGAGTGGATTAGAGTCTATAAGCATACATGGTGATGGAAGTACAAGTGTTGCAAGCTCCCATGCCAAAACTCCTTGTGTGGACACTAGCATGCAAGATAGATCGGCACCTATGGCTCGTGAAGCTAGATTGGAAATTGCTACTCCTAAATTGAGGCAACCCACAATAGTTGAGAGCATCCAGGTTCAAGACTTGGAGAATGCACAGTATGTACTTGGTAGATCAATCTTGTGGTTAGGATATCCACTGAGTATGGTCGATAATGATGATATGTGAGCTACATGGAATTGCATTGCTAACTATGGGCTAGGTTTCAAGCCGCCTTCTTACCACACATTGCGGAAATTGTACACTTCTCCCCGTTGAATTTATTTGTCCCCATGTTTTCATGGGATATTGCATTGTTTATCTTATCATTGTCAAAGTCAAATACCGCATAGTCCTTTGTTGATTTCATTCTTGTCTTTGAAGTAATCTTCAGACCATTTGAGTCAATATCCATGTCATCCATGTATAAGCCAACACTTTCGAACTCTTTGCACTCCTTGACAGTGTGTATGAATTCATCCACTCTAGATGAGGCATCACTTCTGAAACCTTTTGCTTTATTGGTACCAATGAACTCATCCACTCCCAACAAGCATAAAATGCCATGCTTTATTGAATGTGATGGTTATATCACCATGTGGGGAGGCCTTCCACAAATTGATTGATGCCTCACATGTAAAGAAGTCAAGAACATATATGGCTAGTGTGTTATCCAAGGTTATAAGAGAGATAGGCCCTAAAAAGGTTCTTAAGGTTGTCATGGATAATGCCAAGGATTGTAAAAAGGAGGGAGGAATATTACAAAGGGAGTATACCAATTTATATGGATCTGCGTGTTGTACACATACTTTAAATCTTGCATTGAAAGATTGGTATAAACAAGTGCCATGGTTCAAAGAGATTGTTTGTGAGGCTCGAGACATCATCAAGTTAGTACGATCAAAGCAATGTCTTGAAGCAATCTTTATGTCTTGTGATGGTTCTACCACGTTGCAATTGCCAACAACCACAAGATTTGCTACATACTTCTACACTTTGCAATCTCTGGTGAAATATAGGAGTTTTCTTATAGAGACATTTCATTGTGATGCATTTGAACGATGGATGTCAGAGTTGATCGATAGGGCAAGAAATGCATGACCTAAAAGAAACATTGGGATCCCCTGCATTATGGAAACGGTTTGAGGATGCCACTAATCTATGAAACCTACTTTATATTCACTTAGGGCATTGGACTCAAAATCTCCAACAATCGAAAAAGCATGGATGCACTTTTGGAGTATTGAGCAAGCTCTTATTGCGAGGAATCCCCCTGCTCGCTCGGGCCAAGAGAATGAGAGAAGACCATTTAATGCTACAAAATGCAAGGAATTGTGGCAATTGTGTAGGCCACGATGGGAGCAAGATCATAATCCATTGCATAGTGTTGGGTACCTTTTAGAGTACCCCAACTAGTGGAATATGAAGCCCGAAGAGATCCCAATTGTTATGCATGACTTTCATAAGGTGGTGCGACAATATTATCCCCACAACCATGAGTTTGCAAAGTGTTGTAACGAGTTAGCCAAGTATCAATGCAAGGAGGGGTTGTTTGCATCGAGCGATGTTCAAGCATTGGCAGAAACTACATCTGCTTGGAAATGGTGGATGATGAATGGTGGCACGTGTGAGCTTCTATGCCGGTTGCAATGAGGGTTCTTTCTGAGACATGCTCAAACTTAGGCTCAGAAGAAACTTGAGTCATTACAAGTACATTTATATTACTTTACGAAATAGACTTCTAGAGGATTGGGCTGAGAAGTTAGTGTACATCTATGCCAATCATAAAATCCCAAAAACATTAGGAGATGTGGGATATGAGGAGAAAGTTCCAAAATGGGCCTACGATATCCCGCCAGATGCTATACAACCTGAAGCAGTCCCATCGTTGCAGATTCCAAAACCCCAAGAAGAGGATGAAATTGGACTGATGGTGCAACATCCGAGGAGGATGAATCTGATGAAGATGAAGGAAATAATATTCACCTTCCACATGGGTGTGAAGATGAGAACATTGATGATGAACATGATGAGGATAGTGACTCGTGAATTGTGGCAATGCTGGCGATAGGGTTTTGAATGTCCCATTGTATTGTGAATGTGTTCTTGTTTTGTGATTGCAGGTTGCGTTTTAGGGTTGGATAAGAATTGTCTTGTTGTGCATTGTAAATATCTTGTGTTTAGGGTTTGGGCTTTGATTCTTCTGTGTCGCCATCGCATAGGCTTCTGGGTGGTAATGCTAATTTTTGTGCTCTTGACCAAGTTCAATTGATCAAGATCATGGCAACTGGCATACCACTCTCTCTCATATGCAATAGAATCCAATGCGATGACGTGCGGAAGAAGCACATGCAAAGTTTAATTTCTTGCCTTTGGTAACATTTTTCTTTAATAACTTTAGAGATAAGTTTTAATTGTGTGTGTGAGAGAGAGGGAGAGTGCTTGTGGTGAAAGTGCATATAATTATATTTCAATGGCAAATAGAAAATGCTTTTAAAGTTTACTTTATATAGTTTATCATGATTCAAAGTTTAAAGTTTACTTTATATAGGATTGCATAATGTTTCAAATTCCAAATTCCAATTGATGCATGGGTTTAGGTTTTAAGTCATATGATGGATCGTGGATGCATGGGTTTAAGTTTGAAGTATTAGGATGGATGCAAATGAATATGACCATTGGATTATATTTGTTTTCAATTAACCATAACCTTCCTTAAATTATTTATTATGAAATAATATATTGACACTATTCCAATTGACGACTTAAGGATTGCATGTGACTTTTGGATTGCATGTGATGGATTTCAGAATTGCATAGTGCAAAATAATTATGAACATTGGATGCATATAAATTAATCATTAAGCATTTAAATAAATGAATTCCACTTGATCATATAGTACACCATCATAGAACTTCAATGAACTTAAAGCAAAGGCATACATTTCCATCATAAAGAGATTGTATACATATATTTCCATCATAAAGAGAATGTATAACTTCATTCAATGTCATGGTCTTGGATACAGCTGTCCTAATCCCAACACCATGTACAATGCCATTGATAAATGGGCTTTACAAAGTGGACAAATTGATCTAGTTGGCAAGTAATCTACTAGACAATAAAGATGAAATTTATGGCCGCAAGGTAGAGAGTAATAGCCAGTACAATTATCAAACAAGCATTGGCATATTGGGCACAAGAAATTGCATGGGCTATTGGAGGGAAGGGGTTCCACAGCATATGGTTGTGAGGATGGATGGCAACAAATAGCTAACCGCACCTCCACGCTTGCATCTCCGATTAGTGTTGCATGTGCTTTGTGGGCCTCTTGCGAGAACTGCATGTTGAGGTTCTCCAAGCTCTTCAATTGGGCACGTAGAGGAATAATCTCATTCTACAACTCTGGCTCGGTTCGCGGTCTTTCAATTTCTAGGCATTGGTCCTGTTCGAACTGGGCCACATTCTCTTCACGAAGTTGCACCACTTGTTGCTCCAGTGAGCCATGTGCACCCTCCAATGCCATGGGCAATTTTGATTGGGTGATCATCACTTCTGTACCATCGCTTCATTATGGTGTGTGGGCTTTCCATATACCTCGATGTAGATTTGCCTGGCATTTTGCCGAATTTGTTCATCTCGGCAATTGGCTATCTTCCACCTCCCATGCTGGTCCAAATCTTGGGTTGGGCTGCTTCCATCTCCCTCTATTCTTTTGCATCTCCTCACCTGACTGCCTGAGGCTGCCTCTTCATTTGCCTCTAAGGGCGAGATTGCCTAGAGCTCTTGTTTGGAGACCAGCTTGTTTACTTCTTTCCATTGCATGCCTGCAAAACCAATGCCCATGGTGTCGATTGCTAGTCAGATACTTATAGGCAATATCTTTAAACAAAATTAAATTATTAAACATATAGACCTCCAGGCTAAGCGTACATGGATGTACTCACAATAGTCTCTGGCACATGCTCGAGCACTGTGCTACCAACCCTATGTAGCTGCTTGAACTATAATCGTTGATGCTCGGCACGTTGAGCCTCCTCTTGTATCAATGGACACTTGCCTACTATTCTGGAGACTTCCTCCTCCCTGTACGGAGGAGGAGTATCGTCTTCTTGTAACATTTTTGAATAGTGTAGTGTAGATACTATAGTTTGGATAGCACAGTATAGATAAATGCCCTGAGTGAAGTATGCAAAGTCTACATGCATCAAATTCAATATTTGTGAGTTCATCTTGTGTGAGATAGGACAGAAGATGCAAATGTCACATACAATATGCTTGATGAAAGACGAAGATGTTACATATGCTATGCAAAATGTACATGTTGCAATCTTGGATAAATGCTTTCAAATGTTGCAATATTTACATAATATAAAAGGCTGTACATCCACAACATAAATGACATCTTTTTGAATTATAAATGCTTTCAAGGGTCAAGGCCAATAATTTTGTTTTTGAACAAGAAGTTTATTATGATAAGTTTGACAGACACATGGTGTCCCAAAAATATTACAAGGCGAAAAATGTGCTTATGTTGCAAGCCTAAGGGCAAGAGACATCTCTTCCATAGGTCTCATAGTCAATTTTCCCTCACATTCTACTCTCTTTAAGATATGACTGGTCTCTGCAGGTGGCTTTCTTTGATCGGCAATGTGATGCATCATTTGTTCATGTGCATGATGCTTAATGGCATTAACAACACGAGGGAGGCATTTTTTGATCATTCTCAATATAACCCCAGGCGTCTTCAAAAAATTGAATCATCTCAATAATGATCCATCCCAATGCATAGGTATCTGCATGGCATGTATATCTTCCTCTTAAGGCTACTTCTTGTAGCTCGGGTGCAAGCCACTTTTTCTGCCTATGCTCTTCCTCTTTCCTGCAAACTCTCTCAGCAAAGTTGGCATTTGTCTCCTACTCGAGAAGTCCATGGCCATCCCCCAATCTATGATGCCTACTCGGCATCTAGACTTTCCAACAAAATCCAATAAGATGTTGCCTGGGTGTAGGTCTGGTGTAGGTTTGTGTGCATCCACCATCCTACGTGCAGCCTTCCCAAACCATCCACATTGATTCGAGCAATATCTTCCTTCTCTAATGTAGCTTGGACTTCCCCACTTGCTGTGGCCATCAGATCTGCTCTTCCTCTTAGAACATGGTGGAAGTAGCGTGTGAACCTACCAAGTTGGTCCTTTGGCAGAATTTAAAGAGATTGCAACAAGCTACCGCTATTAAAGTATGGTGTGATGGTCCACAATGCCTCTTCTCGCGTTGCTGCAATCACACATACAAGGACTGGGTGTAAAATCTACATGAGTTGTTCTCTCCTTTCTTCTCATGTACGCATCCCAATATTGCCCTTGTACTTCTTTCTAGCATATTCCATGTGATATGGCAACCTTGTAGCTCCTACCAACCCCCTACCAACTGCACTTTAAAAACAATGCAATAGGATCCTGAGCCAATTTTCTCACCAACTTGGATATCCCTCTCTATAACATAGGCCAAGATTGACACTCTGTCTATGTTACTAGCCACGTGTTGTGCCCTTTGAACCTCATCACCTCTCAATGGTTGAGAGGCTATAGAGGTTGGTTGCTCTTCACCTGCAGCCAAGGACATAGCTCGCCCATAAGCTGTTGCAGCCTTCTTTTCCCAACTCTTAGCTAGTATGACATGGTAATCTGACGCAAGGACCTTACTCTTGTGCTTGGCCCATACACTCATCCATTGTGTTATTTTGAAGACATCAAACTCTTGTGCAAGAGTAGAGTCTGCTACATATGCATAAGCATATATCTTTAAATATTTATGGATACACATATGCATATGTATAGGGATAGAACATGTTGTTTTATGCTTGTGGAAAGAGGACATGCATGATGGAAATAAGGGATTGCATGAGGGAAATTGGGGTAAAGCATTCTTTCTTCTCTTTTCTTATCTGCTCTTCTTTCTCTTATTACTCTTATTCTCTTCTCTCTTCTCTTTTCTCTTTTCTTCTCTGATCTTCTTATCTTCTTATCTTCTTTCTTTCTTGTCTTCTCTTCTTATCTTATTATCTTCTTCTCTTATTTTCTAATCTTCTTCTCTGCGATTCATTATGCGGCCAAGAAGCAGGCTTCAAGAGGTTTGCCTGACCTTCGAGATGCCTTCTTGCAGTAATTATATACCATTTTGGGGCACCCTCCCACTCCACAGGAGTTATATACATACATGACGGGAACTCAAAACACCCCGCATGAGTCGACTCCAAACCACCCCACACCCACACCACCTGAGATTACCCTTGTGGAGTAAAGGTAGCCTAGCATAAGGCAAAGCCACTAGTCTTCTTTTGTGTAGTCAAGCATCCCTTCTAGATCATAGAGACATCACCCTTCTCCCATGTAGTCAGGAGTCCATTCTAGATCACAGAGCTGCCAACCTACTCCCGTGCACTCAGGAGCCCCTTCTCTAGAGGAGAGTGCCCATCACAATAGCTTATCATGGCATAGCAGTAGGCATAGTAGCAAGGATAGTTATGTCATAAGATGCATGGCATAGTGCTTTGGGGGCGGGGATGATTTAGATGCATACATGCTAGAGGGTGATGGTATGATCTACTTTGATATCACTGAGATAGGTGGCATCTTGTAGGATGCAAGGGGGAAGGATGACATGTCCTTCATGCGCTCTATAGTTCATAATAATTACAGAGCTTGCTTTATTCCATTCAAATAGCAAAAACAAAGTTTGGCTGAGGATACCATTAAGACTTTATGTAGGAGGTATCCCAATCCAGAATATCATGATCTCACTGACAAATGGGCAAAGACAAAGATTACCAATATCCTCACAATAAGAGGTCTTTGCTTAAGAGGCAGGACTCGCCCAGATTTCTAGGAGGGAGGGAGTACAACCACCAAGGGGCCAGCCACACACCGCTTATAAGTGCAAGTGGAAGAAAGCCATGAAGCTAGCGAAAGAGGATCCCATTCTGCAGCACGTGGAGACACGATCAATCCAGATGGAGCGATATGGATACTCGCATTTTGGAGTAGAGGGTATTGAGTCATGGGAGGCCCAATTTGTAAGTATAGATCTCAAATTATATTGTGTTTATGTGGTTTATTTGAAGGTTGTTCCTAATTTGCTCTAACCCCTCTACAAATTGTATCATCTCGTAGCTTGATATCATGGGTAGATACCCTACTACTACCGAGACAGCCTATCATTGTGGACATGGCAGGTGATCTACTTAGAGGCACTTCTATGGCAAGGGGTTGATTACTGAGGAGTAGTATAGCCGAGCTACTAGAGCGCCCTTGTAGATATTTGAAAGTACTTAAAAACGTCAGTATTTAAAAGTCCCTTATTTGCAAGCTCCTAGGGGTATTGAAGAGGAAGAAGGCGAGCATATTGCAAAGGAAGAAGGCTCCGAGGGTGGTGCAAATGGTGATGGGAGTGATGATGAGAATGCCTCCAATTAGTCATAGAAGTAGTGCTAGAAATAGTGCTAGCTAGCTAGTATTATTTTTTGTACTTGAAGCCATAGATGGCTTAGCTTCATGCTATATGTATATAAAAATACTTTTTGGGCTATAAATTAATATATACTCCTCTTATGTTTTTAGCATTCAATTTCCTTGTGCAATTTTTTATCAATGAATGCTTTGTGATGTAAATGTTTTGGAGTTGTAATGTTTTATTTGGAATTGTAATCGTCAGCTTGTATATGATCGTTTAATAATATATGTACTTCAAAATCCAGTACTGTCCCTTAACTCATTTAATAATATATAATAATTACCAATAGCTCTAGACATGCACGGAATTGTGCAAATTGAAATGTGGTTGGCTATACGAATTCCATTGCACACCGTAGAAATGGGATTCTTACAACCACACAACATTCCTTTTTTACAAAAAAATTCTACAAAGCGTCTACAAGCACATCTATTAACATTGTTATAAGTGTGTCTTGCTATTTTATTAATTTTCCATAGAGCATCTATTAGCGCATCTATTAGCACATCTATAAGCACATCTCGTTATCATATAGGCACATGCTTAGACACGGGTCTATGGACGTGCTAATAGATGCACCATAACTTTTTATTTTAATTCTAAAAATGCATGTAAAAACGTCCCTATGGTCCATTTTCCTTGTTGTGATCTCTCCTTGTTGGTTGGAGCATAGCATCATCCACATCCATTATGTGTTTGATATCTAACTTGGACCTTGCATTTTGAGACTAGTATGCTCGTTGCATTGAGCGTTGTGAGGAAGATGCCATGTGGTGAGAGAGAGTGAGTGAAGATCTAATAACCATGCCAATAACCAATGAGTGACATGGTGTTGAAATATTTAATCGTAATATACATATTCAAATTACAAGATGTGAGAATTTAACTAATTATTTTAATTGTGGAGTGAGTATGTTTAATTAAATTGAACAAGATGAATAGCTTGAATTTTTAACTATTGCAGACTATGCATGCTAAATTTTCAATTGTGAATTAGTGAGATGCTTGTGTAAGTTAAAGGACATAAATAAAAAAGACACTCTCTTTCAAATTGTTACAATCGAGCATTCTCAATCTGATAATACTTCCAAGAGTTGAAGATACATGTCATAGAAACTTCAATAACCCATATGTACAGTCCAAAGGCATTACAAATTTAGCAATCAAAGCTATGGTCATATGGTTCAAGCTCAAAAAAGATGCAGCCTAGGTTCAGTAGCACATCCTGATTTCCCAAATTGTTACAATCGAGCATTCTCAATCTGATAATACTTCCAAGAGTTGAAGATACATGTCATAGAAACTTCAATAACCCATATGTACAGTCCAAAGGCATTACAAATTTAGCAATCAAAGCTATGGTCATATGGTTCAAGCTCAAAAAAGATGCAGCCTAGGTTCAGTAGCACATCCTGATTTCCCAAATTGTTACAATCGAGCATTCTCAATCTGATAATACTTCCAAGAGTTGAAGATACATGTCATAGAAACTTCAATAACCCATATGTACAGTCCAAAGGCATTACAAATTTAGCAATCAAAGCTATGGTCATATGGTTCAAGCTCAAAAAAGATGCAGCCTAGGTTCAGTAGCACATCCTGATTTCCCAAATGGGTCACATTGCCACATCCTCATCTACATTGAAGCTATCCAATTTTGTCAAAATTTCTTCCATGGTAGCTCGCTCCTTTGAATTAGTCCTGCATAGCGAGTTCCCACAATCAACCAATAGTTTTATTGTAATGTCTCCCTTCACCGAGTTGTCACCAACAAGAGCTCGTACAACATTTATGAGAAAGTTGGCAATTTCTCTCAATAGCCAACCAATAGTAAAGCAATCTGACTCCAGTGCCCATGTGCCCTTGGTATTTGGATGTGTATCTAGACTGACATACAATTCTCATGCAAACCATGGAAATGCCTTTAAAGGAGCATAAGTCGGATCTTGTGGATATTGAGGCTTTTTTCCCCAATAAATAATCCCTACTTGCATGGACACATAATCCCTTGTGAAATCCAACAAGTAGTTGGTTCCTTGTAGATCAGTGTGAGCATATCTGTGTTTTTGGACTATCCTCAAAGCACTAGCAATCATAGTAGTAATAGACAAAGCATGCTAATAAAACAACCTTGCTCACAACTTGGTGAGTGGGGAGTTCCAGTCATAGCAAGGTTTTTCTCTTGGATATGTGGACTTAACCCATCTCACATATGTTCCATAGCACTGTGGGAGATACATAAGCATATCATGCATGCTTCCTCCATTGAAAAATGTATTCGAAACCCAAATCTCTTAGGTGTGTGAGTATCCTAATACTCGATAAACATCTCTATGGATTATTGTCATTGCTAGCTCATTCTTTAGTGCTGCATGAGCATGGGCATCGGCTCTATTACTCTTCTTGCCAGTGTTCCATGATGTTGGTCCAAGACCTAGGACACTCACAACCTGTATCTGGAAAAACCTTTCCGTCTCCTCTCTTTCCCACCACTAGTTCACACATCATTAGTGCTTGCAATAAAAAGTGCACTATGTGATAGCACATGTCTACAAATGTTGCACATAGTTGTATCTATGCTCTCCGTTCACTCGGGATGGATCATCATTGCATCTGGGCTACTACACATTTCCTCTCCAAAAATTATAAGACCAAGGAACATGCCCTTCCTTGGGTTCATATGATTTTGCATTTTGCACATAGCACTTTGCATATAGTATGTAGCAATTTGAGTTTGGGATATAGAACATAGCACTTTGCATTTTGCACATGGTACTTTGTTTTTAGAAATGTATGATTTTGTATTTCGTACATAGTATTTTGTATTTTTGAAAATTTAATGGTTAAATTTTGTATTACAAAAAACTTTGAGGTTGTTGGCAATCGCCCATGCGTAGTAGCTCAAATTGTGAGCATCAATAGCACGGCCATCGAAGCAAAAAGGACGAGCTACAAGAACATCAAGCCAATGCCAATCGAAAACTCTGAATCATCAAGCTGCCTCTACAAGGTTTTCAAGAGCAAGTACCTTTAGGAGCAACTTGGCACGCAAGAGTTGCTTGACTACTTGAAGCTACATAAGCTTGAAGAGATCAAGAACACTCAATGCACGGAGCTCTCCCATTGTGCAGAATGAAACCGATGGAGGACTGCTGTTAGCAAAGGAAGTTGAGCTTGCCAAAAGGTGCGGACAAGACTAGCTACTGAACGTTCTATCACCGGATCTCTTCATCCAAGAAAGTGATTGTGATCATAACTCAAAGGATGGGGAACTTGAGCCAAACAATGCAACGAACATAAAAATATGAGCAATTGTACTAATCATCACGCTACCTCTTGAATACTATGAATCTTCACATTGCCTTTCGAATACTATGAACCTCACACAGCTTCTAGAATAGTGTGCATCTCATGACAGGTTGATAGCCGGGTCTAGTCAAAACTACTAGCCACATATTGCCTTTATACAACCCTTCATAATGGCTATGTCGTAGCCAACATTCTTTTGATACAAGACCTTTAGTCCTCTCATACCTACACCAATCACCATGAACATATACGACATTACCATTCCATGCTAATCCTAATTTTGTTAGAAATGACCCAACAGAGCGTACGCATAGCAGAAGATTGATAGTAATGCCCAGGAGCTCACATAGTGTGCGTGTGGGATGTGGAATCACAAACTTCTTAACTTATGTGCATAAAATATATCTGCAGACTCATCAATAGACATTGAACCAGCCAGATAGAGAAATGACCAAAATAATATATTTCCATCCAAAAGTATGGACACAATACAAAAGAGATAGATTCAGAGTCCCACCAATGGTGTGGTCCTTTGATCTTACCACAAGATACTTCTGTTATTTGCTGGAACACATATTTCATGAATTTTGGACTTTTTCTGTTGTTTTTGGACGAAGCCCAAAAATCCTTCCCAAATGAAAAGTTTACTTTGTGAAAATATGCTTCCCAATTCAAAATTTTACTTTCTGAAAATATTCTTCCCAAATCAAAAGTTCACTTTGTTGCACTATCATATTCACATAAAAGTCTTGTTTTTTCAATCTATACTTTTGCACCAACATGCAAGAATTTGAAATAATCCTATTTTAGAAATTCTAGCTATACCTAAGTTATTTGTTAATTTAATTATTTTTAATATTTTTCCTTGACGTGATAAATTTATAAATCCATGAAAGGAGACTTAAATATTTCATGTAAATAACATTGTCACTTGCAATATGCACAAAATTTTTAAAACTTTTAATAAATAGAAAAAATACATGATGCCATAAAACCCAAGTTTTGTATTGAACCAAAGACTTATAATAGCAATTATAGCTATCATTACATGTTTACATTGAGAGACGTTGCTCTCAGTTGGAGTCTTTGTATCCAAAATAATATAGATTGAACATATGTTTACAATTTAAATTGTTGCTCTTAAAGAGCCTCAATTCGTGCCATCTGCATAATTTGACTCCCCATTGTCTTATTGCTCAATGTCATGACAGTCCCTTGCCAGGTGCCATCTGCATTAACTCCCACTTATCTTGCCAACAAGCCTTGCCCCTTGGGTACATTGAGTCCCCATTGTCTTATTGCTCAATGTGACAGTCCCTTGCCAGGTGCCATATGCATTAACTCCCTATTGTCTTGCCAAGCCTTGACCCTTGGGTGATATCCAGTGCTTATTTTGGCTCTCATTTGACATAGGAGGTGATGACTCTGATTATAATTTTCAATTGGCTTCTTGCCTAGTACCCAAATAAAATCCTTCAATGGACTTCAATACAAAGCTTTAATCATGGACATTCTTCATTTGCATTGTCTCTTTGCCCTTGAATGCCAAGACACTATGATTGTCTCCGTCGAAACTTGTGAGACCACTTCATCATTTGGGACCCACTCCTTCATTATACAATTAGTATACAATGTGTTGTTATCCATATTCTCCTTCCTGCCCTTTGGCTCATACCATACCACTGTAAATGTTGTAGCTCTCCCTTGGTCATCTCTTTGCACATCAACTACTTTTGCAAACCAAAACTTCACATTCTCATATTCATCATCCAATGGCCGAACCAAAACAAAACAATGGACCTCTATATCTACTTGTGGCATAAACTCTCTCTTCTTCGGTCCACAATATGGACATGGGAGTAATGATACAAATTCATTTTCAAAGACTGGAGCTGGGCGCAAATCGTTATGAACATTTGGCCAAAACATATTGCATTCTTCCTTGACATCCTTTGAGCCTCGCATTCTCTCAAGGTCCATTATTAAATTTCATGTCTTGTTAATTACAGTGGTAGTGTGTTCTCTCCAAGTAGGCTTCGAATCACGATATCTCTGGAGCATTTCCTCTTTGTATGTAATAAATGCTTTTAATCCTTCTATTTCACAGTTAGACCTCTCATTGAATTCTTGTATAGGAGCCCATGTTGGATACCTTTCCTTGCTGGGAATTGAAGTTAAGAGACTGTAAGGTTCTTCAGGTTCCCATTTTGTATCATGAGAATACTATTGCCATTGCATTACGGGTTTTTCATCTTTTAAAAAAAACTGAAAGTAGTGTGGATTGGTATGACCTTTCAATGCATCACCACCGGTTTGTATGAAAGGTAGAATGAAGCTCTTCCAATCATACATTCTTTCGAGCCTCTCACATACTGTACTTTCCTTACGACCACCAACTTGCCTGCCACATCTTCTTACCAAGTCATCTATTGTCTCCACATCCTTGCATTTAAGCTCTCTTGAGACTGTGCTAAAAACCTGATCGATATCCTCATGTGTATGTCCAACATACAAAAATCCACATTCGACCTCATTGAAGATTCGATGAGCAACTAGCATGGAGCAAAATGCAAACATGAGTACATTCTTATTTTCTCACTAGCAATTATCAGCTTGTATTCTCAAAGTCGGTGGTAGGTGACCTTTTTCTGCATGTACATTGTGAATTGCCTTCATAATAGATGTTACAACTTGATTGCTATCATGTAGATGCAAGGAATCAATCCATATATCTGCAAAGAACTTAATTCCATGCACTAACACTCCACATAGATGTGTCTTTAGAAAGTGCTTTCCTTGTAATTTAGGTGGAGTGGCAACAAAACGAGGCAATGTTGTTGTATTCTGATCCATGCCATCTACAATAAGGCACATGTAGTAATCGGGATGCGAAATAGCTTGAATGCTAAATTTGTTGCCGCCCTTTACCTTGGTGACTAAATCCCAATATGTACCATGGGATAATCTAGTAATATTGCGATATGCCTTATTGCAAATCTTTTTTCCATTTATGAGAGGTTTTACCTTTTGTCTTGAACTTAGCCTTTTATTGCCATTCTCAAGAAAGTAAGAGAGACTTGTGAGAAGGTATTCATTTCTTTTGCTTCCTCTTCTTTGCCACACGTGTCCTCTACATTCCCTGATGTCAAGATCAATGAAGCGCATACATCTTCGCTTGCAACATAGATATCCCAATGCATTTAACATGTTCTCCTCCTTCATTTCTCTCTTCCTCTTTGGTTGCTTTTGTGGATCTGCCTGGATTTCGCTTTCTCTTCATGCATATGTATGACCATTTTAATTCCTTGTGCATGTTGTTATCTGTATTTATGTACTTCTTCTCCTCACATTTGTTTGTAACCAAGCATCCATGATTGGTCGTTGCATCCTTGGCCATATCACAATCAAAGTTAAATATTGAATAATCCTCTATTGATCTCATCCTCATTTTTAACATATTCTTAGGACCATTCAATGAATTCAATATTCTACAAGAGTATTGAGAACCTTGACACTCTTCCACTCCTGAGAGAACATCGCTCATTGGGACATCTTGCATGGCTTTCACAAATCCACAAGCTTGATTGACACCAGGTTTGTTAATATGCATGAACTCATCCACACTTGACAAGACATCGCTATTGAAACCTTTTCCCCTCTCACTGTGCAAGAATTCATCCACCCCAGATAAGGCTTCGCTTCTAAAATCATTTTGTTTCTCGGAACCAATGAACTCATCCACTCTAGATAAGATGTCACTTCTATAATTGAGTACATTGAAATCATCCACATTTGAAGTCATAGAGCCTGGCACATGGACACGCTTTTTAGGTCCTTTGATGTTGTAGTATACCTTGTCTTTATCATTGAAAACCACGTGCCTCTTTCTCATGTTTAAAAATTGCATGCTCCATATTCTTGCCTACCTCATAGTAGGGATTACATAATGATGTTATGTTATCAACCATACCATCATCAGTGGCTTTTAGAAACCTCATCTGTGCAAATGACCATTGCTCCACTTGTTCAAATCCCAATACTTCACCTTCTGCTACAGTCTTATTTGCAAATGATCTCATGTGTAAAATGTCCCCTATAGTAAAATCCAAGGTGGTGCACTTTGTATTCTTGATAATGTATGTCGCATAAGTCTCATCTTTATCCCATGCTATAAATGATTTGTTGGATGTATTGTAGGGCATAACATCTCCAAGTGTTTCCATATCTCCACATTTATACTTTAGCTCAACATGTGCACTAAGAATCTTTGATACAATAACTGCCACCTTATCTTCACTAAGTATTCGAAAGTGGCAAACTGAATTGGGATCACTATCATGGATTGTAGCCAACTACTTCTCTTTTGCTACATAAAATCACATCCATCCCTGGAACAAAATATATAGCCATCTCCTTTGTGAGAGTCCTTTGCAAGCAAGCTGCAGTAGCAACAATTACATAAATATTAGTCTCTTTTTAATAATCTACTCATTTATTATAATTTTTTATTAGTACTTAATTTATTGGTGGGAGAAGTTATCCAATCAAGTACTCATCAGATGGACACGCCACTTTGCATGCAACTCAATAACACCTACGTTGAGGTTCGTGCAAAGTATTGTGCCCGTCCTCTATGCTTTGCATGGTATATCATGCATTAAACATTTGTGCCTCAGTGTCATACACAACCATAAAAAACACGGTCCTAGGTGTGTTATTCAAACAAGTACTTATCGGATGGGGGCTCCACTTTGCATGCAAGTCACATATGCTTTGCATGGTTGATCATGCATTATACATCATTTTCCCCCTAATGATATGCACATCCATAAAAGAATACGCCCTTACATGTGTTATTTGACCAAGTACCTATTGGATGGGTGTGCCTCTTTGAAAACAAGTCAACACCACTGAGGTTGAGGCGTAGGAAAAGTATTGTGCCCATCGGATATGCTTTGCATGGTCGATCGAGCATTAAATACCATTTTTGCCTTAGTGTCATGCACATCCGTAAAAAAACACGCTGCTAGTTATGTTATCAGATCAAGTACTTATGGGATGGGCATGCCACTTTGTATGTAAGTCAATTCCACCTAGTTTAAGTTGTTTGCAAAAGTATTGTACCCATCGGATATGCTTTGCATTGTCGATCAAGCATAAAACACTGTTTTTGCCTTAGTGTCATGCACAACCATAAAAAAACACTGTCCTAGGTGTGTTATTCAAACAAGTACTTCTCAGATGGGGGCTCCACTTTGCATGCAAGTCTGTTTCAACTAGGTTGAGGTGCCTGAAAAGTATTGTGACCATCAGATATGCTTTGCATGGTTGATCATGCATTATACACCGTTTTTCCCTAGTGATATGCACATCCGTAAAAAACACGCCCTTAGGTGTGTTATCTAACCACTTGAGTACTTACCTGATGGGTGTGCCTCTTTGAGAACATGTTAATACCACCTAGGTTGAGGCATAGGAAAAGTATTGTGTCCATCGGATATCTTTTGCATTGTCGATCAAGCATTAAATACCATTTTTGCTCTAGTGTCGTGCACATCCATAAAAAAACACGCTGCTAGGTATGTTATCCGATGGAGTACTTATGGGATGGGCGCACCACTTTGCATATAAGTGAAATCCATCTAGTTGTTGGTGTGTACAAAGTATTGTGCCCATTGGATATGCTTTGCATTGCCGATCAAGCATAAAACACCGTTTTTGCCTTAGTGTCATGCACATCCAGAAAAAAACACGCTACTAGGTATGTTATTCGATCAAGTACTTATGGGATGGGCACTCCATTTTGCACGCAAGTCCATTTAAACTATGTTGAGTTGTGTGCAAAGTATTGTGACCATCAGATATGCTTTGCATGGTCGATCACGCATTATCCACCGTTTTTCCCGTAGTGATATGCACATCTGTAAAAAAACATACCCTTAGGTATGTTATCTGACCATGTACTTATCGGATGGGTGTGCCTCTTTGAGAACATTTCAATACCACCTAGGTTGAGGCGTAGCAAAATTACTGTTCCCATCGGATATCCTTTGCATGGTCGATCGAGCATTAAATACTATTTTTGCTCTAGTGTCATGCACATCTGTAAAAAAACACACTGCTAGGTATGTTATCCAATCAATTACTTATGGTATGGGTGCCCCACTTTGCATGTAAGTCAATTCCACCTAGTTGAAGGTGTGTGCAAAGTATTGTGCCCATCGGATATGCTTTGCATTGTCGATCAAGCATAAAACACCGTTTTTGCCTTAGTGTTATGCGCAACCATAAAAAAACACGGTCCTAGGTGTGTTATTCAAACAAGTACTTCTCAGATGGGGGCTCCACTTTGCATGCAAGTCTGTTTCAACTAGGTTGAGGTGCCTGAAAAGTATTGTGACCATCAAATATGCTTTGCATGGTCGATCATGCATTATACACCATTTTTCCCTAGTGATATGCACATCCGTAAAAAAACACGCCCTTAGGTGTGTTATCCAACCACTTGAGTACTTACCTAATGGGTGTGCCTCTTTGAGAACATGTCAATACCACCTAGGTTGAGGCATAGGAAAAGTATTGTGTCCATCGAATATCTTTTGCATTGTCGATCAAGCATTAAATACCATTTTTGCTCTAGTGTCGTGCACATCCGTAAAAAAACACGCTGTTAGTTATGTTATCCGATCAAGTACTTATGGGATGGGCACGCCACTTTGCATGTAAGTGAAATCCATCTATTTGTTGGTGTGTGCAAAGTATTGTGCCCATTGGATATGCTTTGCATTGCCGATCAAGCATAAAACACCGTTTTTGCCTTAGTGTCATGCACATCCGTAAAAAAACACGTTGCTAGGTATGTTATTCGATTAAGTACTTATGGGATGGGCACTCCACTTTGCACGCAAGTCCGTTTCAACTATGTTGAGTTGTGTGCAAAGTATTGTGACCATCAGATATGCTTTGCATGGTCGATCATGCATTATACAACATTTTTCCCCTAGTCATATGCACATCCGTAAAAAAACATGCCCTTAGGTATGTTATCTGACCATGTACTTATCGGATGGGTGTGCCTCTTTGAGAACATTTCAATACCACCTAGGTTGAGGCATAGGAAAATTACTGTGCCCATCGAATATCCTTTGCATGGTCGATCGAGCATTAAATACTAATTTTGCTCGTGTCATGCACATCCGTAAAAAAACACGATGCTAGGTATGTTATCCGATCAAGTACTTATGGGATGGGCGTGCCACTTTGCATGTAAGTCAATTCCACCTAGTTGAAGTTGTGTGCAAAGTATTGTGCCCATCGGATATGCTTTGCATTGTCGATCAAGCATAAAACGCCGTTTTTGCTTTAGTGTCATGCACAACCATAAAAAACACGTCCTAGGTGTGTTATTCAAACAAGTACTTCTCAGATTGGGGCTCCACTTTGCACGCAAGTCAGTTTCAACTAGGTTGAGGTTCGTTCAAAGTATTGTGACCATCGGATATGTTTTGCATCGCTGATCACGCATTATACACCGTTTTTTCCCTAGTGATATGCACATCCGCAAAAAAACACACCCTTGGGTGTGTTATCTGACCAAGTACTTATCCGATGGGTGTGCCTGTTTGAAAACATGTCAATGTCACCTAGTTTGAGGTGTAGGAGAAGTATTGTGCCCATTGAATATGCTTTGCATGGTTGATCGAGCATTAAATACCATTTTTGCCTTGGTGTCATGCACATCCGTAAAAAAACACGCTGCTAGGTATGTTATCCGCTCAAGTATTTATGGGATGGGCATGCCACTTTGCATGTAAGTTGATTCCACCTAGTTTAAGGTGTGTGCAAAGTGTTATGCCCATCGGATATGCTTTGCATTGTCGATGAAGCATAAAACACCATTTTTGCTCTAGTGTAATGCACAACCATAAAAAAACACGATCCTAGGTGTGTTATTCAAACGAGAACTTATCAGATGGGGGCTCCACTTTGCACGCAAGTATCTTTCAACTAGGTTGAGGTGTGTGCAAAGTATTGTAACCATTGGATATGCTTTGCAAGGTCGATCACGCATTATCCACCGTTTTTCCCCTAGTGATATGCACATTCGCAAAAAAACACGCCCTTAGGTGTGTTATCTGACCATGTACTTATCGGATGGGTGTGCCTATTTGAAAACATTCAATACCGCCTAGGTTAAGGGGTAGGAAAATTATTTTGCCCATTGGATATGCTTTGCATGGTCGATCGAGCATTAAATACCATTTTTGCCTTGGTGTCATGCACATCCGAAAAAACACGCTGCTAGGTATGTTATCCGATCAAGTACTTATGGTATGGGCATGCCACTTTGCATGTAAGTCAATTTCACCTATTTGAAGGTGTGTGCAAAGTATTGTGCCCATCGAATATGCTTTGCATTGTCGATCAAGGAAAAAACACCATTTTTGCATTAGTGTCATGCACAACCATTAAAAAAAACGGTCCTAGGTGTGTTATTCAAACAAATACTTCTCAGATGGGAGCTCCACTTTGCATGCAAGTGCATTTCAGCTAGTTTGAGGTGCGTGCAAAGTATTGTGACCATCGGATATCCTTTGCATGGTCGATCACGCATTCTACACCGTTTTTCATCTAGTGATATGCACATCCGTAAAAAACACGCCCTTAGGTGTGTTATCCAACCAAGTACTTATCTGATCGATGTGCCTCTTTTAGAACATGTTAATACCACCTAGGTTGAGGCATAGGAAAAGTATTGTGCCCATCGGATATCCTTTGCATTATCGATCGAGCATTAAATACCATTTTTGCTCTAGTGTCATGCACATCCGTAAAAAAACATGCTGCTAGGTATGTTATCCATTCAAGTACTTATGGGATGGATGCGCCACTTTGCATGTAAGTTAATTCCACCTAGTTGAAGATGTGTGCAAAGTATTGTGCCCATCGAATATGCTTTGCATTGTCGATCAAGCATAAAACACCATTTTTGCCTTAGTGTCATGCACAACCATAAAAAAACACGGTCCTAGGTGTGTTATTCAAACAGGTACTTCTCGGATAGGGGCTACACTTTGCACACAAGTCTGTTTCAAATAGGTTGAGGTGCATGCAAATTATTGTGACCATCGGATATGCTTTGCATGATCAATCACGCATTATCCATCGTTTTTCCCGTAGTGATATGCACATCCACAAAAAAACACACCCTCAGGTATGTTATTTGACCAAGTACTTATTGGATGGGTGTTCTTCTTTGAGAACATTTCAATACCATCTATTTTGAGGTGTAGGAAAAGTGTTGTGCCCATCGAATATCCTTTTCATGGTCGATTGAGCATTAAATACTATTTTTGCTCGTGTCATGCACATCCGTAAAAAAACACACTGCTAGGTATGTTATCCGATCAAGCACTTATGGGATGGGCATGCCACTTTGCATGTAAGTCAATTCCACCTAGTTGAAGGTGTGTGCAAAGTATTGTGCCCATCGAACATGATTGCATTGTCGATCAAGCATAATACACCGTTTTTGCCTTAGTGTCATGCACAACCATAAAAAAACACGCTCCTAGGTGTGTTATTCAAACAAGTACTTATAGGATGGGGGTTCCACTTTGTATGCAAGTCCTTTTCAACTAGGTTGAGGTGCGTGCAAAGTATTGTCACCATCGGATATGCTTTGCATGGTCGATCACGCATTATACAACGTTTTTCCTATAGTGATATGCACATCCACAAAAAAACACGCCCTTAGGTATGTTATCTGAACAAGTACTTATGGGATTGGTGTGCCCCTTTGAGAACATTTCAATACCACCTAGGTTACCTAGTTGAAGGTGTTGCAAAGTATTGTGCCCATAGGATATGCTTTGCGAAAGTGGAGAAATGGAGTGTGGGAGGGTGGTAGTGGGAGAAAGGGAGAGTGGGAGAGGGAGTGGGAATGGGGGCGGTGGGGGTGGGGGTGGGAGGATGGGAATGGGAGTGGGAGAGGGAGTGGGAATGGGGGAGGTGGGGGTGGGGGTGGGAGAATGCGAGTGGGAGTGGGAGAGGGAGTGGGAATGGGGGAGGTGGGGGTGGGGTGAGGGTGGGAGGATGGGAGTGGAGTGGGAGGGGTGGGGAGTGGGAGTGGGAGGATGGGAGTGGGAGAGGGAGTGGGAATGGGGGAGGTGGGGGTGGAAGTGGGAGGGGTGAGGTGGGAGGATGGGAGTGGGAATGGTGGAGGTGGGGGTGGAAGTGGGAGGGGTGGGGTGGGAGGATGGGGGAGGGAGTGGGAATGGGGGAGGTGGGGGGGTGGGAAAATGGGAGTGGGAGTGGGAGAGGGAGTGGGAATGGGGGAGGTGGGGGGTGGGAAAATGGGAGTGGGAGTGGGAGAGGGAGTGGGAACGGGGGAGGTGGGGGGGTGGGAAAATGGGAGTGGGAGTGGGAGAGGGAGTGGGAGGATGGGAGTGGGAGGGGTGAGGTGGGAGGATAAGGGTGGGAGAATGGGAGTGGGAGTGGGAATGGGAGTGGGAATGGGGGGGTGAGGGGTGGGGGTGGGAGAATGGGAGTGGGAGTGAGAGGTGGAGGTGGGAGGATGGGAGTGGGTGGGAGAATGGGAGTGGGAGTGGGAGAGGGAGTGGGAACGGGGGAGGTGGGGGTGGGGTGAGGGTGGGAGTGGGAGGGGTGGGGTGGGAGGATGGGAGTGGGAGAGGGAGTGGGAATGGGGAAGGTGGAAGAATGGGCGTGGGCGTGGGAGTGGGAATGGGGGAGGTGGGGTGGGAGGATGGGGGTGGAGTGGGAATGGGGTGGGAGGATGGGAGTGGGTGGGAGAGAGAGAAGATAATCTAATAGAGAGGCCAATGGGAGAGGAGATAATGATATAGAAGGACCAATGAGAGAGAAGCACTTAAAACCCTAGTTTTTCTTATATATACTCTCCTTCTCTCATTGTTTCTCTCATTTCAATAAGGAAGAGCAAGAGGAGAAGCAAAAAGAGGAGGAAGAGCAAAAGCAAGCACAAGCATATATCTCAACTTTTTTCCAGGTACTTTTTTTAAAATTTGTATTCTTTGAAATTTTATTATAGAGAGAGAACTTAGAGAGAGAAAAGTGAAGGAAAGACTTTTAGAGAGAGAGTCTTGTTGCCTCGGCAGCAAAAGAGAGAGAGAGAGAGAAAGAGAGAGGGAGAGAGAGGAGAGACTTTTAGAGAGAGAGAGAAAGAGAGAGGAGAGATGTTTAGAGAGAGAGAGGGTGAGAGGTAAAAGAGAGAGAGAGGGGGGAGAGAGAGAGAGTGGGGAGAGAGAGAGAGAGAGAGGGGGGGGAGGCCGCTGCGACGGCAGCACGAGAGAGAGGGGGAAGGGAGAGAGGGGAGAGAGGGGGGGCAAGAGAGAGAGGGGGGAGAGAGAAAGGGGGGAAGAGAGAGAGAAGGGGGGCCGCTACCGCAACAGCGGGAGAGAGAGGGGGGAGAGAGAGAGAGGGGGGGAGAGAAGGGGGGGAGAGAGGGGAGAGAGGGGGGAGGCCGCTCCCACGGCAGCGGAGAGAGGAGGGGAGAGAGAGGGGGGGCGACAACGCGAGGGGGGGAGAGAGAGAGAGGGGGGGAGAGGAGGGGGGGAAGAGAGGGGAGAGAGGGGGGAGGCCGCTACCCGCAGCAACACGAGAGAGAGGGGGGGAGAGAGAGAGAGGGGGGGAGGCCACTGCCACGACAGCAGAGAGAGGGGGGAGAGAGAGGGAGGGGAGGGGAGGGGAGAGAGAGAGGGGGGGCCGCTGCTGCGATAGCGAGAGAGAGAGGGGGGAGAGAGAGAGAGGGGGGGAGGCCACTGCCGCGGCAGCGAGAGAGAGGGGGAGGGGGCAGCGTGAGAGAGAGGGGGGAGAGAGAGGGGGGGCAGCGCGAGAGAGAGGGGGGAGAGAGAGGGGGGAGAGAGAGAGGGAGGGGGCAGGAGGCCGCTACCGCGGCAACGAGAGAGAGGGGGGGAGAGAGAGAGGGGGGGCCACTGCCACGGCAGTGAGAGAGAAGGGGGGGAGAGAGAGAAGGGGGGGCGCGGCAGCGAGAGAGAGGGGGGGAGAGAGAGAGAGAGGGGGGCCGCTACCGCGGCAGCGAGAGAGAAGGGAGGGAAGAGAGAGAAGGGGGGGCACGACAGCGAGAGAGAGGGGGGAGGAGAGAGAGAGAGGGGGGCCGCTGCGACAGCGAGAGAGAAGGGGGGGAGAGAGAGAAGGGGGCAGCCACTGCCGCGGCAGTAAGAGAGAAATGTTTCATAGCTACTTATCTTTTTCATATCCTTGCGGATTTTCTTTTTGAGTCCTGCTATGAACCATGCCGTGAGGTACTTTGCATCTGGGCATGGGTCACATTTGGCGATCAATCTCTTCATCTTTCCCAGGTATGTGCATACATCTTCTCTCCGGCCTTGTTCGATCTTGCTGAGTTGGAGAGCGGGATCATCTTGTAGCCTCTCCGTTTGAAAGCGACGTTTGAATTCGGTTTGAAGTAGGTCCCATGTGGTGCGTTCTTCCACGAGAAGGTCGAGGTACCATTCTGACGCCTCATCAGTTAAGGCCATTGGAAACCAAGCCACCTTGGTTTCATGGGATTGATCACCACCTGCTCGACATGCGGCATCAAAATGTTGGAGGAAGCGAGTTGGGTCTCCCCTACCATTATATTTGGGAAGTTCCAGTTTTCCCAAGGGGCGTCGGCCTTGATTGTTGTGATTTCGTCGATTGAAGAAGTTGTCAGCCTCTGCATCGAGCTCGATATCCCCATCATGGTCATGATGGCGTCCAGCCATGTTGGGGCATGGAAGAGTTAAAGGGAGTTGTTGAATCTCAGGGGGGGATTCGTGTTTCCGTGTGTGAAATCTGGGTTCAAACGGGGTTCAATTTGGGTCCCAAACGGATGACTTTTGAGGGGTTAAAGTAGGGGTAAATTTTGCGTTGGGGGGTCCTAATGGTGGTGTGAATGGACTTTAAGTCCAACCAAGGGGTTGAAACCAAGTTGATCTAGTTAGATGAAGTTAAGTTAGATGCCTAATTAGTTAGGGTTAAACTACCCACAGTTAGTTCAACTAACCTAGTTAGGGTAACTAACTCTCAGTTATACTAACTGAGCTAAGGTTAAAACTAACCTAACGTAGTTTAATACTAACCTAGGTGAAAAATAACCAAACCTAGCCTAGTTTAACTAACCTACGTTAATTGTAGTTAAAACTTAACCGTAGCTTAATACTAACCTAACCTAGTTATCCTAACCTAACTGAGTTAGACTAACTAGCCTAGGGTTAACTAACTAACCTCACCTAACCTAACGTAGGTTAAGCAACTAACCTAACCGCAGTTAGTCACTAACCTGAGGTTGGTGTTAGGTTAGTTTTTTTTTTTTTTTTTTTTGGGGGCGGGGGGGTTCCTGTGGGGGGGGCTTCCCGACGGTGGCATCCGGGGGGGGTGGTTTCGCGCAGGGGGGGAATTTTTTCATGGGGGGGTTGCGCAGGGGGGGGCAGTTTTTCGCAGGGGGGGTTTGTGAAGAGGGGGGAGAGGAGAGGGGGGCGGGGGAGAGGGGGTTCGGGGCGGGGGACGGTGAGGAGAGAGAGGACAGGGGAGAGGGGGTGCGGGGGAGAGGGGAAGCCGCGGGGTTGCATGGAGGGGGGAGTGGGGCGGGCGTAGAGGGGGTTCGGGGACGAGGGGCAAAGAGAGGGGGCGGGGCGGGGCATGCGCCACGGGCGGAGTGGCAGGGGAGCGGGGAGCGTGGGGCGAGGGCGGCGCTTTTGGCACCACCGCGGGGCGGGCAGGGGATGAGAGAGAGGGGGGGCGGAGAGCAGCGGGGTGGGGCACGGGCGCGGGGCGGGGAGGCACGGGCGGGGTGGGCGGCGAGGGGGCGGTGAGCGGGGGTGCTCCGGCGGCACCGCGGGTGGGGGGTTGGAGAGAGGGGGCGGGGCGGCACTGTGTGCACCGCCACAGGGCAGGGGAGGGGTTAGAGAGGGGGCGGGGTAGGGGAGGGGTTAGAGAGGGGGGGCAGGCGGGGTTAGAGAGGGGTGGCAGGCGGCGGGGCGGGGGCTGGGGGTGCACGGGGGCGACGGCGGCGGCTTTGCGGAGCACCGCCGTGGGAGGGGGGTGGGGTGGGGTGAGGTTGACAGGGGTAAGGGGGAGGGGGAGAGAGAGGGGGTGGGGTGGGGTGGGGTTGACATGGGTAAGGGGGAGGGGGAGAGAGAGGGGGGGGTGGGGGGGTTGACCGGGGTAAGGGGGAGAGAGAGAGAGGGGGTGGGGGAGGGAATGAGGGGGAGAGAGGAGAGAGTGAGAGAGAGGGGGGGGAGGGGGAGAGAGGAGAGAGAGAGAGGAAGACTAAGAGAGAGAAAGGGGGAGGGATAGAGAGAGAAAGAAAGAGAGAGAGTGAAAGGGGAAGGTGGTGGGGGTGGTGGAAATGGGAGGGGGAGGGGGAAGGGGGAGGTGGTGGTGGAGGGGGAGGGGGAGGTGGAGATGGAGGGGGGGAGGGGGAGAGAGGAGAGAGAAAAGATGAAGGGGGAGGGTGAGATGGAGATGGAGGGGGGAGGGGGAGATGAAGGGGGAGGGGGAGGGGGGTGGTGGAAGGGGGGAGGGGGAGGTGGTGGTGGAGATGGAGGGGGAGGGGGGAGGGGGAGGTGGAGGTGGAGGGGGAGAGGGAGGGGGAGGGGGAGATGGAGGGGGAGGGGGGGTGGAGATGGAGGGGGGAGGGGGAGGTGGTGGTGGAGATGGAGGGGAAGGGGGGAGGGGGGGGTGGAGATGGAGGGGGGAGGGGGAGGTGGTGGTGGAGATGGAGGGGGAGGGGGGAGCGGGAGGTGGAGATGGAGGGGGGGAGGGGGGAGGTGTAAAAAAGAGCAAAAAAAAACCGGAAAGATGGAAATCGAAAAGGAGGGAGAAGTGGTCACCTGAACGCTCTCCAAGTCTTTGTCGATGTAATGGGATTGTTGCGGAACAATGGACAGTGGTGGAAGGCTAGGTTATCGCTGCGAGAAGGGCTTGAAGTCACTTACAATGCGAGGATAGGAGTAAGTTGGTGGTCGATGGAGAGGGAGGAGTGTCTTGCGTGGGGCTCGGAATGAAGAAGAGAATGGAGGCCAAAAGTGAAAGATGAAGAATGAGGGGGTGGAGTAGGTTTTTATAGGATTTGATTTTAGGTTTAGGGTTTAGGTTTAAGGTTTAACCCTAAACTCTTCCCGAGCCATAACTCTTTATGGAGAGCTCGGTTTCTTTTCTGTAAAAAGGTAAAATGATCAAAATTGCAAGCTCTACGCATCCGTGTCCACTACCTAGCCTGATTGTATATCATGTGGCTTCTATTTAAGAAATTAAGAAAATTTCTTAAGGTAGTAACCCAAGGTTGATGCTTGGGGTTGATATGTTTGGCTAGAAATGGGAAAAAAAATTTTACTCTCCTTGCCCTTGAGTGTTATGTTTGTGAAAGTTCGAAGTAGTGTCTTGTTTTACACATACCTACGTATGTTTACTCACTACTTGAGACGCTAGTCTCCTCGACAGTGGCGCCAAATGTTTGCTCTTTCCTATGTATTCTATGTTTGCAAGCTTCCGAGGCTTTTTGTCACCTACAGATATATTGGGATTGTCGGTTGTAGTATATGTGTAGCTTAGGACCTCGAGTCATGTTCCGGTGAGAGACGTAGGCTTAAGTGTGGTAAGTAAACAAAGTGCAAGCATGTGTAAAAGAAATGTAAACCATTTTTGTTGAGGTAATGAAGGCTTTCACCTTCATTGGGGGTTGTAGGGTTTAGGAGGAGTTTAAGGGTTCAGAAGGAGGTTCCAGGGTTTAGAAAGAGTTCCAGGGTTTAGAAGGAGGTTCCAGGGTTTAAAAAGAGTTCCAGGGTTCAGAAGGAGGTTCCAGGGTTTAGAAGGAGGTTCCAGGGTTCAGGAAGAGTTCCAAGGTTAGGGTAGAGTACATGGTGGAGAACTCGTCTCCCTCGTAGATCATGGAGTTTTAAGGGTTGAGGAACAAAGGGTTTAGGGGAGCATAGGAGTGGGAGAGGAAGAAGGTGTAAGAGCATGGGTGAAAGAAGAGAGAGGAGGAAGGAGGAGGAGGGAAGAGGAGGAGGGAGGAGGAGGAGAGAGGAGGAGGAGGAGGAGGGAGGAGGAGGAGGAGGAGGGAGGAGGAGGAGGAGGAGGGAGGAGGAGGAGGAGGAGGGAGGAGGAAGAAGGAGGAGGGAGGAGGAGAGGGAGAGGGTGGGTTGCAGGGTTGGAGGAGAGGGGAGAAGGGTTGCAAGGTTAGGACATGCTTTTCGATGTGCAGTGCAAGGAAGCATGGACACTTGAGACAAATGCTTGGAATACCAAAGTAGACTCAACACAATGCCCCAAAGAGTGTGGGCTTCATTCCATTATGGGGTATTTATACAAGTTGGAGAGCTTCTCTCTCTGCATGTAACACAAAGTCGTATCACAAAGTTGTAACACAAAGATGTATCACAAAGTTGTAACACATTCTCTCTCTACATGTAGAAGTTGTAACACAAAGTTGTGTCACAAAGTCGTAACACATTCTCTCTCTTCATGTAGAAGTTGTAACACAAAGTTGTAACACAAAGTTGTTACACAAAGTCGTAACACAAAGTTGTGTCTAGAAGTTGTAACACAAAGTTGTTACACAAAGTCGTAACACAAAGTTGTGTCTAGAAGTTGTAACACAAAGTTGTATCACAAAGTTGTAACACCTTCTCTTTCTTCATAAGTTCATGTTGGCACAGAGTCAACAGTAGAGTATGCAGTGAACCATTTCGCCACATATGATGCGGCCCGCGACACATTCTTGAGGCAGTTTCGTCAAGATTAAACGATCTCACAAACTCTAGAGAGTGCATAGCTTGGAACAAGGCGATCAGGATGTGGAAGGTTATGCATCCAAATTCAATTTACTCTTGCAACGTGTACCTATGGCTCAACACCCTGCTCAGGAGGTACTCAATGACTACTTCATTTTGGGGCTATCATGGGATCTGCGGACGGCATTGGCCACAATGGATCGGACACAAACAACACTTGTGGCAGTCACAGCTCAAGCAGTGCGAGCAGGGGAATCGCTGCACTGGAGGACATCCAGAAATCGCAAATCCAGGAAGAGCAAATCTAAGAAGAAATTGTCCAAATCCAAAAAGTTGGATGATAGTGAGGATGATTCGGTTGTGACCAGTTCAGATGGAAGATCTGAAGGTACTAGTTTGGAGGATTCCAACTCGGAAGCAGAGACAAAGACCCAGAGAGCATGGATGATTTTTTCCTATTAGTTTCGTTAAGAAGCGAAACTTTAATATTGGTGTCGAAAGTTCGTATGCCTTGATAAAAATAAAGGTTTGAAAATTTCACCAAGATTTGAAAGTTTTATGAGAAAAAATTTAAAGTTCAAACCAGATGTCACTCTGACGAAGATACAGAGGTATCGTATGAATCCGCACGTGGCTAAGCAAGTGCGTGAAGAATTGGAGCATTTGTTGCACGTGGGATTCATGGCACCGATTGAAAATCCAGAGTGGATTTCCCTGATTGTCATTGTGCCAAAGAAAAACAAGAAATTGCGGATTTGTGTCGATTACCACAAGCTGAATGTGGCCACAGTTCCTGATCCATTTCCCTATATGGATTCGCTGCTTAATGAAGTGGCAAGGCATGAGGTGTACTCCTTCTTGGATGGATATAGCGGGTACAACCAAATCTGAATGGCTCTAGAAGATGAGCCCAAAAAACATTTATCACATCCTGGGGGGTCTATGCCTGCACTATTATGTGGTTCGGATTGCAGAATGCTCCCTCGACCTTTCAGCAGTGGGTAATGCAGGAGTGGTACTCTAGTGGTGGGAGGTTCTCTAATGCAGTGGTGGATGGCACCGCTTTAGTAGAGTGCCACAACAACAACTGTGGCAACTACTACAACATCAGCGGTGGTCTCTAATGCGGCGAGAGTGTCGTCGGTAGAAGTCTTAAAGATGATCTCAAAGTCTGCAATTGTATCGCCAGTATCTTCTGTCAGGTTAAATTTTCGGTTGCATGTCCAACTACAGTTTTGTTTGAATGTGCTCACATGGATAGCTTTGCAGATTGGTATGGGGGGAGAATCTACTAGGGTGACTAGTTTGGAGGCAGAAGTCACACAGTTGCGCATGAAAAACAAGTCTCTATGAGTTCAGTAGGAGCAAATGCGGCAACTAGAGGACCGGATGTCAATCCTTGAAGCCAGAGTTCAAGTGGCAGAGGCACATTCAAAGGCCATGCAGAAGCTTATGCAAAGTATGTGTCGAGCATTGAGCAGGAGCTGCTACGCTGACATACGATTGATGCGCTAGCAGAGTATTTGCGGGCTTTTTCGAGAAACATGAGTGTTGACATGGAGTGCTCGCTCCTAGAAGCTTTGCAGGGTGATGTGAGAGTGGAGTGGGATAGGCAGGTGACCAGATGGAGTGCACTTGTTGTTCCACAGACCTATGGGGAGCTAGTTCCACACAAAAGACAAACCAGGCTAGATGGAGATGTGGGTGCTGGTGCAGGTTCTGGTCAGCAATAGGGTCCATAGGTGCCAACTAGTTCTAGACCAAAAGGGTCTAGCACTTCTTCTGGTGGTGGTGGTATGGTAAGGGGAAAGGAGTGGTTGCAGAGACAGTGCAGATTGAAGAGGATTGGCAAGCCAAATATGATGAGCTAGCAGAAGGCATTGTGGAAGCCGTTCTCTGCAACAACAAAAGAATTGATGCACTGAAGCGGCAGAGGCATTCACTTTGTCTATGGTTGGAATTGTATGCCCATTCTTTTAGTCTATCCTTACCTCCTCGTCCTCCTTTGTGAAAAGAGGCCAATGAGTTTTTGGGGAAGCATTTTCATAAGCACACACCTTTTCCGGGGTTACTCGATCCCCCTTCCTATGAGCCAATGGTGATTTAGAGACCTACGACAGCACAGGAGCAATGGCAATAGCAATTGCCATCGGGTGCATGGATAGATGAAGTACTACACACAGAACAGTGTGCATGTGTGGTTCGTATAGTCCACTGTGAGTGCCATGTGTTATTGCATAACCATGCGGGCTAGCAACAGTGACCTAGAGGGGTGGGAAAGGGTAGGTTAGCCCACAAGGGCGCAAGGGTTTGACGGTTCAGATCTCCAAGCGGTTGTAGTCCACAACAGTTGCTTCTCTAACCATCAGACGATTCTGTACGCATGCTATTACTAGCATTACGAGATCATTGTGTATGCAGATGTTGCTCTGGAATACAATGTTCTATCTCTTGCATATCTGTCTTCCATTCTGTATTCCATTCTTGTGGATGTTGCACATATCGCTGGTCTATTACTTTTTGTAGCGTCTGTGCACATTTATGATGCTACAAACACACAAGGGAATGAACAAGTGCATCGCAAAAGATACATACCATGAAAGTTACATTGCATTAAGAGTAAGTGTACCACAAAAAGTATAATGCATTAAGAGTATACTTACGCTAACACATTGCCATTATATCTTGGCATTGAATTGGCAAAATAGCATTTCTTGGCTTGTAGGTCCAAAGCTACCAAACTCCAATTTTTCCTGCATGGGCAATTAAGAATCTTTATTATTTGACTTCATCTTACATCTTGCAAAAGCAAATATGAGATTGCAGTGTCACTTACACCTCATTATAACACTTATTTCATTAATTTTGGACTCATATGTCTACTTTTGGACTATTCCTTAAAATCCTTCCCAAATGAAAAGTTTACTTTATGAAACTATCATTCGAGAATAAAAAGTTTACTCTTTGGCACTATCATTTTCACATAAGACATTTCAAAATATCTCTCTACAATGTTGTACAAATAATGCAAAAACTACTATTAAATCCTAAATTTGTATTTCTTGTTTATAAGAATCATATTCTTAAAATAAGAAATCCGAGTTATTAGTTTAAATCCATGAAAAACCATGCTATTGAGGATTCACAACATTTTAAAAATGTATATATAAGAGACCTATAAGACTCTTTTTACTTTCAATGCAGAAAACTATAACACTCTTGAATATTCAAGAAATTAAAAGGTTTATATAGACATGAGACATGATGGAAGCCTCTTTTGTACTCCAAAAAATAGCAATAGCTATGCTTGCAATTTTACATTATCATGTCATAAGTTTTACAACAAATATTTCTCTGGATGAGTCTTTGTACAAAGGATCTCCTGTGGCCTTTTCAATAATTTAGTTTTTCCTTTACAATGAGTTTAGTACAAATGGGCAATCCAAACATTTGCTTGTTTGAATGTCCTTTTCTATCATGATCACAGAAATGAGCGATCCAAACATTTGCTTGTTTAGAATGTCCTTTCTGTCATCACTTGTCGCTTGGGTGCCATCTTCATTCAGTCTCATCTGACAACCACCACCACCTTCACTCTTTCTCGATATTTGAATGGTGTTATCATGGGCATTCTTCATTTGCGCTATCTCCTTCTACTTCCTCCCGGGCGAGCATCTTTATGAACTCTGTAATGTGCGTAATAATTGGTTGCGGTAATTTTATTTTGTCTTCTACATCATACCCCATGTGCTTCTTTGTTTTCTTTGACCTTGATTTCTAGGATACTATGACTGTCTCTGTGGAAAGTCTTGAAATTGCTTCATGGTTTGGGACCCATTGAACTCGTCTCCCTCGTAGATCATGGAGTTTAAGGGTTTAGGAAAGCATAGGAGTGGGAGAGGAAGAAGGTGTAAGAGCATGGGTGAAAGAAGAGAGAGGAGGAAGGAGGAGGAGGGAAGAGGAGGAGGGAGGGGGAGGAGAGAGGAGGAGGAGGAGGAGGGAGGAGGAGGAGGAGGAGGAGGAGAAGGAGGAAGGAGGAGGAGGGAGGAGGAGAGGGAGAGGGTGGGTTGCAGGGTTGGAGGAGAGGGGAGAAGGGTTGCAAGGTTAGGACATGCTTTTGGACGTGCAATGCAAGGAAGCATGGACACTTGAGACAAATGCTTGGAATACCAAAGTAGACTCAACACAATGCCCCAAAGAGTGTGGGCTTCATTCCATTATGGGGTATTTATACAAGTTGGAGAGCTTCTCAAAGTCGTATCACAAAGTTGTTACACAAAGTTGTATCACAAAGTTGTAACACAAAGTTGTTACACAAAGTTGTTACACAACATTGTTACACAAAGTTGTTACACAAATTTGTAACACAAAGTTGTGTCACAAAGTCGTAACACATTCTCTCTCTTCATGTAGAAGTTGTAACACAAACTTGTAACACAAAGTTGTTACACAAAATCGTAACACAAAGTTGTGTCTAGAAGTTGTAACACAAAGTTTTAACACAAATTTGTATCACAAAGTTGTATCACAAAGTTGTAACACCTTCTCTTTCTTCATAAGTTCATGTTGGCACAGAGTCAACAACAATATGCAAGAGAATTGGACAGGCAAACTGCAACAGAAATCGAAGACCAATTCTAGGAAATCACTGTAGAGGTCAAGGCACTTCGGGCACAAATAGATGAGAAGGAGGTAGAAGAAGTGCGCATGAACCAAGCTCTCCAAGCTCAAGAGAAGGCAGTGAGGGATGTGACCTCCAACCTCCACGAAGTTCAAACACAGCTGACAACAGCAGTACAAGCAACGACAATCCTACAGACCTACTATAACTCCTTGACCTCCGCACATGCTCAGCACACAAAGGTAGTGGCACAAGCTCTCGACTCACTCTAATTCACAAAGAAGAAGAGGTACGAAATTGCAAAGACAAGCTTGAAGACATGAAACAGTCTTTGGTAGTACGTGCCTTCAGCATTGACGAGCTTACAAGAGAATGCAGAATATTAAAGGACCAACTTGCTACCACTAAAGAGGCCAACACTTCAGAAGCACAAGTCTTGGACCAATGGTCCAATACCATTGAAGACATTCCTCAATAGGTGAAAGTCACCTTGCAAATGAAAAAGCTTAAGGAGGTATATACATCCATCTACCAAAAATACAAAGAAAAAATGGAGGAGATGCACTCCCAAAAGATAATCTGATCCCATCGCACCAACAAAAAGAAGTGTCGAAAGATGACATGGCACACATCCAACTTCCCATATCTAACCACTCTCTTTGCCAACCTCATAACCTCACTTACCCTTGTTGCTACCACCCTCTTAACCTTCCCCAAGCTCCATCCTAACATATATTCCCTCCATCGTCTCTTTGCTCATGACTCTCACCATTTGTAAACTAACCCAATAGTCACAAACTTATGAGCCTCTCACACATAGCTTCTTCCCTTCCTTGGCTAATCCTACTTTCGAGGATTACCAAGCTACTCAAACCATTTTCCCAGTTCTTCCCCCCCTCCCCTCTGCTCCCCCTTCCACAACTAATACTATTCCATATTTCTCCCCCATGTCCCCAGATTCTCTCCCTGCCCCATCATCACCTTTGACACTACTTGTGCTTGCATCAGTAGAAAATGACACAGTATTTGATTTTGAATATCAGAATCTGGATAATCCAGTTCGTACTCCCATGCCAAGGTCCAATGATGGGTATGATTTTGATGAGATACGACTTCCTTGTAACCCCATCAAGGAATTTTGGAGCAAATATCCTAATATAAAAACTCGAGGTGGATGGTGGACCCTAGACAAATTCCCTACCAACCTTCATCAGCATCAAATTAGTGAAGATTGGATAAGCAAGTTGGATCCACAACCTGATTGGCACCGCCGTCCTAAGCTCTTTGATGTAATCTTTTTGAAAGAGTTTCTATGGGTACCTTCTTGAGGTTCATTATCCCACTCGAGGTTAGCCATAAAGAATGGCATCTCTAGATCGATTGGTTCTTCATGTGTGAGTGGAGGATCTACCTGTAGTGCCTTAGCATCTATCTATGAGAAGATGGGGTCTAATGAATGGTAGTTGTCGATGGTTGCCAATGTTTGTATCCAGTTATTGACATTGCTTTGTGATTCACCCGCTATGGCATGCTGTTGCGGGGGAGATGATTTGCTTGAGATTGTTGTCGAAGATGTGTCATCCCATGCTCTAGGCACAATTGGTTTTATAGCTCCTATTCCCACATTCACCTTGACTGCAGTGTCGCGATTCTAGATTGTCAGTCTATCAGCTCCCAAGTCATGGAGAACTGATTCTTCTCATAGCCAAGCATGTCCTAGTAAGATTTGATAGGATTTTTTGGGGAGATCCAAGATTGTGAATTGAAGGGAAAAGCGGACTCCTGTGATCTTTGTTGACATGCCATTTACTATTCCCAAGGGTTTAGCCCATGAATCATCGGCAAGGTGTATGTTGAAATTAGCCTTTTGCATTGGTGGGAGACCCTATTCTTTGTAGAGCTCCTTTGATAGGACATTTACACCTGCTCCACCATCCACTATGGCTTGGACTTCATTATATGCCTTGTGGATCAAAGGTACAGTAATGTTGCGTATGTCATCTCTCTCACCCATCCGCATAGGGATATCTTCGATGTCATTCATGGGTGGAGGGGGATTTGCGAGTTCAATCCATCCTTTGAAACTCTCCCAAAGATTGGGACAATTCCGTAGGAGGATTCCGATGGGAACTGACACAGGGCAACTCAGGATGCTAGAGAGTGTGGCTCCTTCAAGTTGACGTGGTGGTACATTATGTTGTGGAGTTTGTTGTTGGAACAGAGGCTCTTGTACAGTATCATTACTTTGTGGGACCAAGTCATGGAATGGGTCTTGAGCTTGTTTCTCAGCCTCAAATTGGGCTTGTTCCTTTTGTACTTTTAGCCGGAAAAGAAACCGAGACCAAAAGCTAGAGACTAAGTATGGCGACGCTCAAAGGCCATAGAGAAAAGGAGATCACGAGGGCGAAGGGATGTCATAGGGGTGAATAAGGAATTAGAAATGGAGGGAAGGAAAAAGGGAGACTATGACACAAGGGGAAAGGGAGTGTGGGAAGAGAAGCAAGTACATTATAGGAAGAGGAATGTTGAGATGTAGACATCAAGGGAAGTGAACCATACTTTATTGGAAAGGAGGGATGAGAGGGAAATATCAAACTACTAGCTAGGTGGCTTTACAAGAATGAGCGTGTCCCATCAAGGAATTGCCCCTTCCTTTTATAGCCAAAAGAGGGGGTCTCTCCACATTAATGTATCCTCCCACATGCATGGTGTGTGTGGAAAAGTCTCCCATGTGGGCTAGGTGGGTACGCACTCTCAATTGTATGCGACAACCCTTTGCCTCAATTTTGACAACCCTTTGCCTCAATTATCCACATAAATCAAGCCCCATATCTTAAGTCTATGATACTCCCTAGGTCTCTTCCAATTTTATAATAGGTTCAAACCTCTAGGAGGACAAGTGGAGGGTTGGCATAAGGAATCTTGCCACCTCGTCCTACTTTCCCCATTATTTAACTAGCTCTCTTTGTCCTTCTATACCTCCCCCACATGGGCCTATCCCATATGGAGGGAATAACTCAATATAATAGCCATCTCCACACATTTTATATTGCTTCTCCCTTGGACTTTGAGCCTTATCTCAATTATTGCATCCTAAGTGGAGGGGTGGCACATGGAGGAGCCATGCCACTTTGCATTTTATAATATTACTATTATGGATTATGTACAACACACCTTATGGGTCCTCTTACATGGAAGGGTGGCACATGGTCATGCCTTGCCACCTCAACCTTGGGCCCTATGCACACCATATTTGATTATACTATTGCCACATACACAAACACACATACATATTAATGCCTTTTTCCTTAGACAATTTTATCCATAACAGTTCCCCCCCCCAGGCAGGGAATGCACCGCATTTCCATGCCTGGGACCATCACGCACAAAGAAAGGCTTGAGGTAGCGCTTGTTGATCACCTTCTTGCCATATGGTTCATGCAGCTCCTGAACTTGTACAGACCCATTGCTACGTTCTTTGATGACTTTGTATGGACCAGCCCACAGTGGCAGAAACTTCTTATCCATTTGGTGGTCCAATCTGTTATCAAAGCATAGCACAACATCCCCCTCTGCAAAGTGTCTTACCCATCCCTTGCGAATCTTAGCATCCAATCGGGCCTTTTGTCGATTCTTTTGGATCTCTGTTTGATGTAGTGCAAGGCGTCGGGTCTCATCTAACTTCTCAAGTTGTACCAATCTGGCCTCTACATATTCATCTTCTGTCATCCTCTGTTCTTGCGCCAATCTCAAGGCTGGAATCTCTATCTCAAGTGGTAAAACTGCCTCAATACCATACACCAACTCAAAAGGGGTGTGACCTGTAGATGTTTTATGAGTGATGTTGTAAGCCCACACTGCTTCAGTGACCTTCTGATCCCATTGGCTCCTATTCCCTGCGGCCATTTTTCCTATGGTTTTACAGAGGAGGCCATTGGTCCGCTCTGTTTGACCCATGGATGCTGGATAATAGATGCTAGAAGTGTGATGATCAATGCCCATGCGAACCATGAGTAACTCCACTGCTTCATTTAAGAATGGGCTCCCATGGTCAGAGACTATCTCCATGGGTGTCCCAAACCTTGTGCAGATACGTTCAAATATGAAACATGAAACTGCCTTGCCATTTGCAGCAGAGAGAGCGATAGCTTCAGCCCACTTAGTGACATACTGAGTGGCTACCAAAAGATACTTCTTTTTGCGGGCAGTCATGGGCAAGGGCCCGACAAAATCTATTCCCCACTTCTGAAACGGATGGATGGACATCACTGGGTGATGTTGCCCGGGACGCAAATCCTTCCTACCGAAGAATTGACATGGTTCACAGGTTTTGCAATACAAAGTGACATCCTTGAACAATGTCGGCCAATAGTATCCAGCATGTAAAATCTTCTTAGCTGTATAGTCACTGGCATAGTGGCCTCCACAAAACCCATCATGATAATGCTTCAATACCTTAGGCACTTCATCTGCATCAATGGCTCGTCTGAGTACCCCATCCATGCCTTGACGGTACAACACCCCATCAAGGAGGGTGTAGCGCCTACTATCTCTGCGGATCTTCTTTCTCTCATAGCTTGTACTTTCTGAAGGAAAGGAGAAAGCGGTCAAAAACTTATATATACCACCATACCAAGGATCCCCAACTTCTATGGCTGCTACCAGGGTTACATCAAGGCACTCCTCTAAATCAATCAAAGCATTCTTCAAGTTGGAACAACCCCCTTTTACAATTTTGAAAGAAAAATCATATTCTTGTAGAACTGCCAACCATTTGGCCAACCGGCCCATGGGATTTGGTGATTGAAGAACCTGCTTTGCAAGACCAGTGTCAGTGAGTATAAAGAAGGACCTTCCAGCCACATAATGCTTAAATTTCTCAATGCAAAACACCAAAGACAAGGCATGCTTGTCGGCCTCTGAATAGCGTCGCTCAGTGTCGAGCAATTGTCGAGAAGCAAATCGAACGGGATACATGAACCGATCCTCCCCTTGCTGGAGAAGAATACCTGCCAGAGTGTGCTCACCAAACCCAGGATTGATATAGAAGGTCTTTGACCAGTCTGGATTGCGCAGAATGGGTTCTGAAGCCAGAGCATTCTTGATTTGTGCAAACCCATGATCACAATCCTCATTCCAAGAGAAATCAACCCCATCTTTTAATAGCATAGTCATGGGCCGTGTCAAAGCAGCATACTGATCAATGAAGCGGCGATAGTATCCTGCTAGATTGACAAATGAGCGTACCTGACGTTTGGTTGTAGGTGGGGAGAGCTTGAGGATGGCTTCTACCTTCTCGGGGTCAGGCTTGATGCCCTCAGATGAGACAACATGTCCCAATAACCTCCCTTGAGTGGCTCCAATGGTGCATTTCTCAGGGTTGAGACTACCGTTTGCATCATTAACCCTTTGGAATGCCAATCTAACCTTCATGATGTGCTCCTTACGTGATGAGAATATACAGAAATCATCTAAAAACACCTCCAAGAAATCCCCCAAATAAGGAGCAAACACCATCTGCATGAATCTTTGAAAGGTGGCAGGAGCATTGGTGAGGCCAAATGGCATTACTTTGAATGCAAATGTTCCCCAGGGTGTGGCAAATGTGGTTTTAAGCACATCTTCCTCGGCAATTCTGATTTGATAAAACCCAGAGTAACCATCACAGAAAGTATACATCTCATGTCCACTTACCTTCTCAAGAATGAGGTCTTGAAAGGGTAAAGGATGATGATCCCTCTTGGTGGCAGCATTGAGATTCTTATAGTCGATGCAGACCCGCCACTTGTTGTTTTTCTTTGGGATGACTACCACTGGTGAAACCCATTCAATATTGTGAACCGGAATAATAAACCCAGCCTCTACAAGCTTCTGCAACTCTGATCGCAAGGCGTCGGTCTGTAGGGGCCCTAATCTCCGATACTTCTGAGCCACAGGCTTTGCATCAGGCTTCAGCTCTATCTTGTGCTCTATGGCAGTCACATGGCGAAGGTGGTGGTAGCTAGTTGCAAAGAGGTCAGGGAAATCTTTGAACATTTCAAGAAACTCATCTTTCTCACCTGGAGTGAGGTCTGGAGAAAGCATTGATTCGAGCTGTTGAGGACTAGCTGTTATCTTTTCTACAGGTGGCAGGGTCGGAGACACCCCCATCATGTAAACTTCCTCCTCTGTGAATTCCTCCCCCCCGTCTGATTCTTCCATGGACTCAGACACAGAAGATGAGAGAGTATCACTGTCATGCTCCTCTTCTTCTTCCGGTTCCATAGCACCAGGTTGCACAGGGATTTTCTCCTTGGAAGCACCAAAAGACATATGTCCTGTCTTCCAATAGCTGACTGCATCACTTTTTCTCAACCATGGTCTCCCGAGTATGGCAGGGTAACTTCTGCCTGTATCTTCAATGTCCACTACATAGAAATTGGCAGTGGTGGTCAGCCCGTTGACAGTGATGGGCAAATCCTCAATGACTCCCATGGTGGCGAGTCGTCGACCATCTGCTACCTTGATTCGAGTGGAAGAACGCCTTGTACATTTCAAATTCAATTTCTTCATGATGCGGGGCACCATGATATTACATGCAGCTCCCCCATCAACACACACATTTTTGACACGGCAATTATCTATGATGACATCTACTGTGTGTGGGTGCCGATCAATTTCTTCAGAGATAGAAGATACCTCTCGTACCTTTCCCTTTTTCTTACTCTTCCTTGTTGAGAGACCTTGCTGCAGCTCACGTCTCACCTTAGGACTTAATGCTATTAGTTGAGGGAGTGTGATGCTCAAAGAACGATGAGCAAGGTCTTGAACGACCGAATAGTCCTCTTGCCCTGAGCCGATGGGAAAATCCGAGGGTGACCACTTACTCCTGCGAGATCTTTTAGTCTTCTCTGTTGGTGGGTCTGCCATCTCAGCGTCTGAGGGCTCTGAGAAGGACACCTTCTTCCTGGGGCGGCCCGGTCCACGGTTTAGAGAGGGGTCCGAGGTAGCACGAGTTCTTTTCCTGAGATCAAGGATCTCCACATCAGAATCCTTAGTGCCCGACTCACTTAGAAGATTCACCCTTGGAATATTGGGGCATTCTGTGCAATAATGACCCTTCTGGTGGCACTCGTAGCATACAACATTAGCACGATCTCTTGGAGGGCGGTTGGATTGATTTTTGATGCCCACCATCTCAAGCCGAAGATCATTCAGGGCCTTGGCTAGGTCATTGACTCCAGGTTCTGTTGCAGGGGGGGCCTCTTTAGTTGGAGGGGCCACAGGAGTAGAGAGGAGGGGAGCTCGTGGGCGAGGCTGGGGAAATCTTCGAGGCGGAGGATGAGGATATCCACCTTGTTGAGGGTAAACCTCTAAGGGAGGACCATACATCTGAGGTGGAGGCTGTGGATACATCCCTGAGGGGTGGGGGTATGCCCCTGAGTTAGACCCCCCAGGTTGTTGTTGCAGGAATGGAGGGGGATGCGGAGGGACAATCGTCTTCTTTGAAGCGGGGTCAGACTGAACTTTGTCAAACTTTTGAGCAACCTCATGTGCTAGCACCATAGTTTCTGGATTCTCCCATTTAAGCTTGAGGCGGAATTCATCACTCGCTCCTGCTACAAGGTAGCCCAGCACATGCTGAGTCATTCCAGCTCGAAATCCGGCATTGTCCTCCTGTGTGGCAATCAAACGGTCCAGGAGCACGGCCGCTCGATCCACATATCGACGCGCCGTCTCACCTTCTGACTGCTTCAAATTTGCCACCTGCAGGTACACATTCTCCGGCTCCTCTTCTTTGCCGAAATACTCAATCATTGCCGCTGTCAACCTTGGCCAGCTTTGGCGAACATCTTCGGTTTGCTTCTCATACCACACTTGAGCCAAACCTTCTAGAAATGTGGGGAGAACCAATAGCCATCTGTCTTCAGTAAGAAAGTTGAGAGAGACACAACGGCGTTTGAAAGCCACAAGATACTCATTTGGATTTTCTTCTACCCGTCCACAAAACACGGGAATGTCAGCCATGCTTGGAAGATGGGAAAGAGGGGCTTATCTATGGACGAACAATAGTAAGAGGGAGCTTGAACTGAAAATCGGGTGAAGATACATCCAAAAAGCACACATAGGCAGGGTAAGGTGTCACTGGTGTAGTGTGAAATATTACACGAGAAGAATCTTCAGCATAGAATAGCACATAGACTATCTTAAAAGGACCAATCCTCATGATATCACTTTGATCATTACACGCGAGGGTTAGAGGTGCGGCGTCGCATGAGGTTGTTCATCAAGGCAAACAAGAATGCCATGACAAATGTCAACAGTTGGAGAGCTTGCACATCACCTTCAGCTTCTTCCAGTTCTTGTAGTCGCCATTCTATTTCTTCAAGGGGTGTGCGGTCTGGCATCCTTCTTTTGAGCAATGTCCTTGAGAACCCTCCTGATGGTCTGCCGAAGTCGGTGAACTCGTATCAAGTAGGCCCAACACTTAGTTTCATGATGACCACAACCTTTGCATTCCTTACAAACGATCACCCTCCTTCGTGGCTTGCGGCTTGATTGGGGTGGCGCTTCCACTCGCGTCATGCGTGATTGAAATACAAGCTTCACGTGCCAAGAAATCAGCAACAAGATTTCGAGCTCGAGGGATATGCTGAATTTTTACCTCTTCAAATTGGTTGCAAAGTTCCAAGGCTTGTTGATGTCGTGGAACCAAGCCTTTGCTCCGCACCTTCCACCTTCCACTAACTTGTTCACACACTAGTTGAGAATCTCCTTGCACCTCTAATTGCTTGGCATGATGTTCTTGTGCCTTTTGTAGCCCAAAAATGAGCGCCGAGTACTCAGCTTGATTGCAAGTACTTGCGGGTGAAGACTTGCTGTAACAAAACTCCTCACCACTCGGTGAAGTGAGCTTCACACCCACGCCAGCCGCCTTGGTCGAAGGTTTGTAAGCTCCATCAAATTGAAGAATCCAAGATGTCATCACACCAAGACGAGAATTCGGACATCCCAAGTTTCTCGGTAGTCCAAGATAGGTAGGAGGAGAGGGTGGGGAGAATTCAACACTTGAGCCAAACGTTCAGCACCAAATAAACTTGCAATTCTTTGTTGATAGTTTATCTTAAGCCCAAAAAGAATTACAATTTGAAGCTCGAAATGAGGCACAAAAGGCTGATTAGGTACAAATGGATTCCTTGGTCGAAACATTACCAACCATAGCCAAGGCCTAGAAACCTTTGTAATGAGATTGTGAAATGACCATTCAGGACGAGCTTTTCCATAGGAATCAACAAGCAGATGCGCCAAATCTCCCCCCAAGCTTGGGGAACATCCCACCCTTCGAAGAAGGAAACCGTTTTGATTACCTCTGAAGCAGCAAGTAGTTCGATCACCGCACAATGAGTAGAAGTAAAGTCAAAATTCTCCCAGTGTATCAGTAGTTCGTCACCCTGAATCATCCACGGTGTGTCATTCCACCCGTCATCACCATCAATAATGCACTGGACAATCAGCCGTTGAAGGTCGACATGAAGATCAAGGAATACATCTCGTGCATTGGTAGCCGTAAGGTGCGGAGGAACAGGCACCAATTCCTTAAACGCGTCGAGAAGTGACATAAATGTCCACTCTTCGCGTGAGGCGTGCACCCGGGAAGTGGGCTTGGAGAAGTTCTGAATTGGCGATCTAGCAAGAGAAGTGGATAGAGAACATAAAATGAAATATTTTTGCTTTTTACAACAAGAGCAAACTCCTTATGGTTAGAGAGTTACAGCTCCCGCGATTTCAATATATGAACAAAAATCATTACATTTTTACCACTTCCAACTTGTTGGCCCAATGATAAGACTTTCTTTTGTGAAGGGGGAGGTCTTGGGTTCCAATCCTATTCTTTAATAAAAAGAGAGGAGAGGAGAAGGAGAAGGAGAAGAGAAAGAGAAAGAGAAGAAGAAGAAGAGAAGAGATAGGGGGGGGCGCGGGATCTGCTGTTACTCTTTTGCAGGGGCTCAGGAAACAGTCCGCGACCAGAGCAGTCCAGAGAACGGTCGCGCGGAAAACTGTCCGCAACCAGAAGTCGCGGTAGTCCAGAGCACTGAAGCGCAGGAGATGCACGAAGCGAATGCACGCGCAGTAGCTTAGAAAGAGCACAGATGGTATAGTTTTGTTGATGTAACCCGTACGAATAGAAGATTCGCCAACAGCTGTGGAGATTCGTATCCCAGCAGCCACACCAAAACTTTTAGCCGGAAAAGAAACCGAGACCAAAAGCTAGAGACTAAGTATGGCGACGCTCAAAGGCCATAGAGAAAAGGAGATCACGAGGGCGAAGGGATGTCATAGGGGTGAATAAGGAATTAGAAATGGAGGGAAGGAAAAAGGGAGACTATGACACAAGGGGAAAGGGAGTGTGGGAAGAGAAGCAAGTACATTATAGGAAGAGGAATGTTGAGATGTAGACATCAAGGGAAGTGAACCATACTTTATTGGAAAGGAGGGATGAGAGGGAAATATCAAACTACTAGCTAGGTGGCTTTACAAGAATGAGCGTGTCCCATCAAGGAATTGCCCCTTCCTTTTATAGCCAAAAGAGGGGGTCTCTCCACATTAATGTATCCTCCCACATGCATGGTGTGTGTGGAAAAGTCTCCCATGTGGGCTAGGTGGGTACGCACTCTCAATTGTATGCGACAACCCTTTGCCTCAATTTTGACAACCCTTTGCCTCAATTATCCACATAAATCAAGCCCCATATCTTAAGTCTATGATACTCCCTAGGTCTCTTCCAATTTTATAATAGGTTCAAACCTCTAGGAGGACAAGTGGAGGGTTGGCATAAGGAATCTTGCCACCTCGTCCTACTTTCCCCATTATTTAACTAGCTCTCTTTGTCCTTCTATACCTCCCCCACATGGGCCTATCCCATATGGAGGGAATAACTCAATATAATAGCCATCTCCACCCATTTTATATTGCTTCTCCCTTGGACTTTGAGCCTTATCTCAATTATTGCATCCTAAGTGGAGGGGTGGCACATGGAGGAGCCATGCCACTTTGCATTTTATAATATTACTATTATGGATTATGTACAACACACCTTATGGGTCCTCTTACATGGAAGGGTGGCACATGGTCATGCCTTGCCACCTCAACCTTGGGCCCTATGCACACCATATTTGATTATACTATTGCCACATACACAAACACACATACATATTAATGCCTTTTTCCTTAGACAATTTTATCCATAACAGTACCCATTGTTGAAGTTCCTGAAAGCGAGCCTCCTCCACCTCTGCATTTGGGTATAGAGATTCCTTTATTTGAGGCTCGGGAGTTCATGTGGATGAACTCGGCTGCTCATTGCTTGGCAGAGGTGAAGGCACCTGTGCTTTCTTTTTAAGGAGTCGCTTTGGTTGGATTGGAATGTTAGGGTCCTTGGTGGCCTCTTTTTGTTGGCATGTAATTACATTTATAGGTTGTGAATTTACACTTGTCGGACCCAGACTTTGATGGTCCACCCTAATGATGCTGATTGGGACGTCAAGCTTAACCTCTAGTGAATCTAGGACCTTATTTTTCATGGGACAATCCATACAGGCATGTCTTGTGCCACAATCTCTGCAAAGTGGTTGGAAAGTAGCGAGGCTACCACGATGAGGGCACTCTGCGATCCGGTGATTTTTGCCTTGGAAAAGTCTCCCATGTGGGCTAGGCGGTTATGCACTCCCAATTGTGTGCGACAACCCTTTGCCTCAATTTTCCACATAAATCAAGCCCCATATCTCAAGTCTATGATACTCCCTTGGTCTCTTCCCAATTTTATAATATGTTCAAACCTTTAGGAGGACAAGTGGAGGGTTGGCACAAGGAATCTTGCCACCTCATCCTACTTTACCCATTATTTAACTTGCTCTCTTGGACCTTCTATACCTCCCCCACATGGGCCTATCCCATATGGAGGGAATAACACAATATAATATCCATCTCCACCTATTTTATATTACTTCTCCCATGGACTTTGAGCCATATCTCACTAAATGCAGCCTAGGTGGAGGGGTGGTGGCTCATGGAGGAGCCATGCCACCTTACGTTTTATAATATTACTATCATGGATTATGTACAACACACCTTATGGGTCCTCTTACATGGAAGGGTGGCACATGGTCATGCCCTGCCACCTCAACCTTGGGCCCTATGCCCACCATATTTTATTATACTATTGCCATATATACAAACACACACACATATTAATGCCTTTTTCCTTAGACAATTTTATCCATAACAATGGTTGGTTGGCTCTTGGGAGCAGAAGGTAGGCTGTGGCATTGCACACTAGCATGCAATTGATCATCCATAGTTTCAAGCAACCTGATTGCTTTGTTTCGATCAAGCTCTCAGGCACCACCATGACTCAATTCTTTCCAAGCTCTAGAAAAATGCAAATAACTTGGAATAAGAAGTCGATGGTCAAATTGCTTTGCTATTGTCATTGCACATTGGAGAGCTTTGAACTGCTACAAGTCGGCTGTTGGAGAAGCTGGTCATGGGCTATCGGGTCAAAGCCTTTCACTGGCAAGGTCACAATGGTTGCTGCCTTTAAGAGCTATGGTGTTGTTGTTGCCGGATATTACTGCTTCACCCTAGCTACTGAATCTTTTGTAAAGCAGCATTGCAAGTACAATCTGTGGTGTTCTGTAGTAGCTGCAAGGCAGGTGTAAACTATGGCCTACGTTGCTTTGGGCTACTTAGATGCTGAATCCCATGCTTATCTACGAGGGTGATCAAATCAAAGTGACCGACACCTTCCACCTAGACTAGGACTAATCTAGTCTCTCATTGGAGAACTAGGACTCTAAGTAGTCTCCCTATATATATCTCTCTCTCAAAACATATTTTTCTCAAAGCAGAATTTTCAAGCTTTTCCTCTCAAATTGAAGATGTGAACATGAGCAAGATCTAAGCTCTGATACCATGTGAAAGGCAAGAGATCAAGGAGGCTCAAAGTAGACTGAATAAGACATGAGAGGGAGATAGCAAATGTGTGGACTACTAAAGGTACTTTTATTAGAGGCTGTCATTATTGTCACTTTTATTGATGACTACAACAGAAAAGCTTGGGTGTATCTTATGAAAAAGAAAAGTGAAGTGTTTGGGCATTTCAAAGCTTTTAAAGCTGCTATGGTTGAGAAATAAAAAGGCCTGCAAATAAAATGCCTAAGGTCAGATGGAGGGGGAGAGTAGCTCTCAAATGAGTTTGCAAGTTTCCTACAGGAGCATGGCATAAAGCAGCAATATTCATGCAGTCATACCCCACATCAAAATGGACTTGCAGAAAGGAAAAACAGGCATATTGGAGAGGTATCTCATGCCATGCTACAGGGAAAAGACCTACCAAATTATTATTGGGCTGAAGCGGTTGCTACAGTAGTCTACATAATGAACAAAAACTCCCACTACAGCAATACATGGCATGACACCAGAGGAGAGGTATAATGGTGGGAAACCAGATATTTCTCATTTGAAAGTTTTTGGTTGCATTCCCTATGTTCATGTGCCAGATGAATTGAGATCCAAGTTGGATCCAAAAACTGAGAAGTGCATCTTTATTGGTTATTCTCTATAGCATAAAGGATATAGATGCTATAACCGTTCTACTCGTAAGTTTACACTGAGCAGAGATGTTGTTTTTTATGAGATGAGTAGCTGGTATAAACCAGTAAATGTGATTGATGATGTAGATGCACAAAATGGTAATGCTGCACAGAATTCACAGCAACAATCACAAAATATTAGTGGACCTGTAGTGTCCTCTAGCAGTGGTTCACATACTTCACCATGGATAGGCAGATTGAGATTAGGAGAATCTCCTCAAAGCAATGCAGATAGTGGTATGCAGGTATCATGAAAAGGAAAAGAGAAAGTAGATCAGCCCATGGTTGATGTGAATGCAGGTCACTCTTATGAGGATGGTGAATCTAGTGGCTCAGAATAGAGCATTGATGATGAGTTGGGTATTCCTTCTATTGTTACACCTAGAGTAAGGAAGACCAAGGATGTTTTGAGAGCACCTGGTAGTGAGCTGCACATGTCTACCAGAGCTTGGTATCCTATTGATAGGCTGAAATATGATGGATTTACAGCCATTCACTATGCCTACATGGTCAAAGTGATACAGGAACCAGAACCCACTTCTTTTGAGCAAGCCATGGGAAAAGAAAAATGGGAGAAAGCCATGGATGCCTTGGAAGCAAATGCTACATGGGAATTGGTGCCTTTGCCTAAAGACAAGAATGCAATTGGCTACAAGTGGGTCTATAAGGTGAAGCACAATGCAGATGGTTCTGTGAGCAGATACAAGGCAAGATTAGTTGTCAAGGGGTATGCACAGACATATGGCATTGATTATGAAGAAACATTCAGTCCGGTTGCAAGGATGGAAACCGTAAGTGCAGTCATTGCTATGGCTGCATCAAAGGGATGGTCTTTACATCAGATGGATGTAAACAATGATTTCTTGCATGGTGATTTGCAAGAAGAGGTCTATATGGAGCAGCCACCAGGTTATGTTCATGCTGTTGTTTGCAGGTTGAAGAAATCCTTGTTTGGCTTGAAGCAAGCACCCAGAGCATGGTCTGACAAGATAGGACAGTATCTTGTCACTATTGGCTTTTAGATTTCCAAGGAAATTTTCTCACTTTATGTGAGAAAAACAGAGAAAGGTATTATGCTGCTTGTCATTTATGTTGATGATTTGATCATCACAGGTGATAGTGATGAAGATATCCTTCATGTGAAAGTGCTATTGAAGCAGAAGTTTGAGATGAAGGATTTGGGAGAGGTGCGTTATTTCTTGAGCATTGAGGTTATTACCAAGTGGGATATGGCTCTTGCAAAGGCAGTATGGATTGGACATGCTGTCCAAATATGGGATGACAGGCTGTAAGCCTATTTCAATTCCTTTGGAGCAGAATGTGAAGCTGAGCGCAGATGTAGGCGAGCTTCTGCAAGACCCTACTATGTACAGAGGCATAGTAAGAATGATTTATATGACTATTACCAGGCCAGATTTGAGCTATGCTGTTGGATTGGTAAGTCAGTTTATGCAGGCTCCAAGGAAACTGCATTTGGATGTGGCTAGATGCATACTGAGGTATGTGAAGGCCACATTGCAGTATGGACTATTTTATGAGACTAGCATTCAGATGCAGTTGCATGGATACACTGATGCTGATTGTGTTGGTAGTATTTCTGATAGACGATCTACCAGTGGATATGTGTTCTCTTTTGGGAGTCCTGCAGTCACTTGGAGCAGCAAGAAACAGCCTACAGTTGCCTTGTCCAGCACAAAGGCTGAGTACAGGGGTGCAGCAATGGGTGCATGTGAGTCAGCTTGGTTGCATAAGCTACTTTATGATATGCATCAGTCTACAGATGGGCCAATTGTCATTTATTGTGACAACATAACCCAGTCTATCATGCTAGAACAAAGCAAAATTATCACTATGTGCGGGAGAAGGTTTTACTAGGTCTTATTGATGTGTGTCAGCACACAAGATCAGGTGGCTGACATATTCATGAAGGCATTGGGCATGGAGAAGTTGCACAAGTTTAGAGACCTGCTTGGTGTGCAGGAATTGGGATTGAGCTCAAGGGGGAGTGTTGAGATATCGAGCTCCACTTGTGATATGCCAGGGTGACTGTTGTGCATTTATGTCACCGACTTGTTAGATGCAGATGCAGTTGGTACACCGCTCATGAATAATAGCTAATGACAGCTATCTTTATGTACTCTAGTTCATGGCTTAGTTAGTATGCCACCTTAGTTAGTTGAGTTTGGTTTGAGACCCACATATAGGGTTCATCTATTCCTTTGTACTTAGAGTTCTTTTGGCTTTTACAACTAAGAAGAGGAAAACTGTTTTCAGCCTCCACCTTTGTGTGTATTCCCCCATTGTGTATGTGAGAAAGCTGCAAGTGAGACTCCTTCCTTCTCTCCCACTCTCTTCACGCTTTTCCCATAAGGAAATTCGTCATTCTAAACTTCCATGCTTGGAAGTTGATCTTGTCAAGCTTTTCAGTGACATTCTATGAAAGAGCATCAGACGTCATTACAGAACACTCAGGGGTGTCACTATGTATAAACCCTCTATATTACATGCGTTTAAGGCCTATTTCTAAAATCCCTTATCTGTAAAATTTCCATTAATAAGATGTACCCTTTTTCTATACGAATCTGTAACTTTTTTCCAAAATTGTTTTAAATAACCCCTTATGTAAATTAACTTTTGTAAAATTTAGAAATTAAAAATATCCTTCTGTTGAACTCACATGATAGGGTTACATATGATGAGCGACCCCCCGAGATAAAACATTGCAAAAATATTCTCTCACTGCAAAAACACAACTTCTGCCTCACAAGGGCAAATTTGCAAAAGTGACGAAAGTGATATTTGACCACACAATCACTTCCTAGTGACGATTTTGCATCAACAGGCAATAAGAATGATTCTATCACTCCCAATATCTCTGCGCATAGGCATACGATGCAATTTTTATGACAACTTTTCACCGACCTGCAAAACAATCATCGCACAGCAAAAATAGGGCACTTTTCTGAGAGCCTGCGGAGAACTTCCGCCTCTAAAACATGCCCCGAAATGGCCTCAAATCAAAAAAATAATTCCCTCTCGCCACACCACGAAGGGCGTCCCAATCTAAGATAGTGCACTCTTGCACTTTTCAACTATGCTACCTGCAGAGATTTGCTCCCAAACTCGAGAAAGGAAAGCAACATTGATCCTCTTACCAAGACACCATGAACTTGGTTTGCTTTCTTGAGCTCGTTACCACGAACTGGGGGCTCAGATACCATGTGAAGAGAGTGGGAGAGAAGGAAGGAGTCTCACTTGTAGCTTTCTCACATACACAATGGGGGAATACACACAAAGGTGGAGGCTGAAAACTATTTTCCTCTTCTTAGTTGTGAAAGCCAAAAGAACTCTAAGTACAAAAGGATAGATGAACCCTTTATGTGAGTCTCAAACCAAACTCAACTAACTAAGGTGGCATACTAATTGAGTCACTAACTAGAATACATAAAGATAGCTGTCATCTAGCTATTATTCATGGGCGGTGTACCAACCACATCTGTAGCTAACAAGTCGATGACATAAATGCACAATGGTCACCCTGGCATATCATGAGTGGAGCTTGATATCTCAACACCTGTAGCACTCCACCAGCCATAGCCATGACCAAGGGAGTTGCAAGATGGGGAGCCAAGGAAAATGGGTCGTCGTTGTTCCATCAAGCAGCACAGGTAGAGAACTCACCTTGGTGTTGAGACTCTTGTAATTGAGGACAACCTTCGGCATTGGGGAAGGAGATCTCAACTTGGTGATAAGCTGTAACACACTAAGAGCATGCATTAGTGTGCTAGAGCTCACCACCAAATTGAGTTCTTTGACCACTATCGAATGTTCTACTCGATTGAGCTCACTACCAAGTTGAGTTCTCTCTACCAGTGCCTTGAAACAAGCAATTCTTTGATAACCCTGCTAGTGCCTTGAAATAAGTTGCTATGATGAAGGAAATTCCTCGAAAGACTTGAAAGAAAAAAGTCATGACCAACCATGTTGCAAGATGGGGAGCCAAGGGAAACGAATCATCGTTGTTTTGTGAGGCACTGGGAGAGAAGTCAACTTGGTGTTGAGCCTCTCATAATTGCGCACAACCTTCTGCACTGGGAAAGAAACTCAACTTGGTGATCAGCTCTAACACATTGAGAGCATGCATCAATGTGTTGGATCTCACCACCATATTGAGTTCCATGTCCACTGTCGAATGTTGTGCTCGATTGAGCTCACCTCCAAGTTGAGTTCCCTCTTCCAATGCCTTGACAAAAGTTGCTATAAAAAAGGTTATTTTAATTACGAGGTGCTCGTATTGTCCCCTGCAAACGAGGAGTTCTAGGACAAAATTGTAAGAAAGTCCTACCTATGATAGCCCTATGAGGTGCTCATATTGTCCACTACATACAAGGCACCAGGTTGAAAGTGTAACAAAGTGCTAACAAGGGCAAAATGTGACACCCAGTCCTGCCATAGTGGTGGTGTTGACAAGTGCTTAAAGAAGTGTCACAAAAACAAAGTGCTAGCATCTTTGTATGTAATCTATTTTGTTAAATGTTTGCTTCGGATGTAATTTATTTTGTTTCAATTTTGATGTAATACTATTATCACAAAAACTATCGGATGTAATTTCTTAATGTAATTTCTTTTGTTTCAATTTCAATGTAGTACCATTATCGCCAAAACTATTGTTGGATGTTACTTCGGTAGTGAAAGTGGTTGTAAAGAAGAACAAATGGCATATTTCTGCCCTTGTTTACATTTTACTACAACCATAGGGATCATTGCACAAGAAATTATTGAAAAAAATATTCTTACTATAGTGAAAATGGTTCCAATAACTAGCACGGTGCTTTAGAACTATGATAACTCCAATAACCAGTGTAGTGGTTGCAAGGAAACTATACTAAATTACAAATGTCTACATTTTCCTTAGCTTGGAACTTAAATATCTCTAAGAATGTGTGTGGTGGTTGAGAAATTATTGCACAAGGAGTAATACGACTAAAATATCTCTAAAATGACACTATTTTCCTTGGTATAGAACTAAAGTTCAGCTCCAACATCCAGTGCAATGGTTGAGGATATGGACCTTGAGGGGTCCCGTTAGAGATTGACATGCCACGGTGGTCTTCATGCCAATGTGGTGGTCTCTCCATGCCAACATCATTGCTTGAACCAGCATGGTGGTTAGCACAGCAAAAGATTATGTTGCGTAGCGATAGGTGGCAAAGTTGCGTAATGACAGGTGGCAAGGCAAAAGTTTTTTGCTATAGTCAGGCCAATGTGATTGTGCTCGAACCAGCACGGTGGTCAGTGTAGCAAAAGATTGTGTTGCATAGCGACAGATGGCAAAGTTGTGCAAGCAAACATGGCAAGGCAAAGGCTGTGTGATGTAGTCAATAGGCCAGAGGCAACAAAGCAATAGTCTATGTGCTCATGAGTAAATGCATATAGTGCCACGTGTGGAGCTCTATGCTATTGACCATGATAAGATTGTGTCTCATTATTATACCAGTGCACATTCATGACATCAAAAAAATTTCTAGTGAGAGCGTGGGTCTGCACAAAATTCAAATATTCACCCAGAAGCTCATCGCGCCGTGGCCCCAAAATGGTCCCAAAAATAGTCCCATGATTGGCTACACTCAAGCAAACATTGACCCATAACAATTTTGGATGAATATGGCTAACCGAATTCAGGCATCATAGTCTCTTTGGAGCACTTCTTAGATGGTATCCCTCCCTCATCCCTCCATCGTAATGCTTGATAAGGTGTCATACCATGAATTGGTTCTGTAGGAAGATGATTAAGAAGCTAGTTTGCAGTGGCTATCACTTCTTCCCAATACCAATTCGGAAGATGCTTCTCACTAAGCATTGCTCTAGCAGTGTCTGCTAAAGTACCATTCTTCCTTACAATCTTGCATTCTGCTGAGGACTATCTGCACAAGTGAAATGTCTTCGAATGCTATGACTTATGAAAAAGTTCATGAATGCTGAAGACATGTATTTGCCTCCTCTGTCTGATCTCATGACTTTGATCTTTCTTCCTATCTGGTTTTCTCCAGGGATTTGAATTCTTGAAATCTAGAAAACACTTTAGATTTCTCTTTGAGAAAGTAGACCCAACAATATATGTTGTAGTCATCGATGAAAGTCAAGTAGTAAAGTGAACCATTGATCTTGCTTTAGAGGTGCTTATGCCGAAGTTGGTTCACCTTTTTTGCCAAAGCAACATGCTTCGCAAAATTTTCCAAGAAACTATAGCTTTGGAATCCCTACTGCCATATTTTCATTCCTGAGATCTAACAAGCTCTTGAATAACAAGCCCTATCTCTTGTGCCCTTTTGCGGATAGTGGCATTTATTGCAGTTGAGCTGACATGGCATGCAAATCTGGTACTATAGCATTCTATACAAGTGTCCTTCCTTGACACCTTTTCCTACTAGCTAAAGTCTTCAAGACTTATCTCTAATAGTGCATTCATCTCCGTTGAATATGACTCGGTAGTTGTGTTTCGTCATTTGACCTACTGACAAGAGGTTCTTGCTAAACTTTGGAACATAGAGTACATCTTTCACCAATCCTTTCGTACCAATGAAATTGTTCATAGGGATAATTCCTATCCCTTGAACTGGATTTGGTTAATTATCTACTATGTAGATGACATTTTTTTGACCTTCTAATAGTTTCATTTCTATGAACCATTCCTAATGATTTGTCATGTGAGATGATGCACTGATGTTGATGTACCAAGGATCCTGTTTTGCTTGGTTGACTTGATAGCTAAAATCCTCTTTTGTATTGAAATCAGTGTCTAGATACACTGTCTAGATACACTGTATCAATATTTTGCATTTCCTCATTTGTAAGAAACATATTTCCATGTTCATTTGAAAAATGACTGTGACTAAAATGTCCACCATGATGATTTCCTCTAACACAGAAATTCCCTCAATTACTACTAGACTAACCACCTTAGTCGTACTACTCTTGCGGCAATCTCTTTCATAGTGTCCAAACTTATGATAGTAGTTGCACTGGATGTTTGAAACATTGGTGGATGCGTTTCCTCATCCTTGAAATCTTCCTTGATTGGAATGATTTCCTCTTTGTTGATTCTGATGTTGCTAAGGATGATGTTGATGCTGATTTTGACTTTGATGATGACTTTGTTGCTGATGATGACCACTTCTCTAGAATGATCTACCTCTACCTCTCCCTTTGCCTCTAGTTTTGTCTAAAGCTGTGAATCCCTTATCAATAGATTGACCTTTGCATGGATGAATGACTTGCATCTTGAGCTCTTCACATAATACTGATTGAAGTCCTTCCAGTGTCAGAATTTTTTGTTGGATGGCAATACTGTGGACTAGATTCTTGTATCCTTTTCCTAGTCCATTCAGGACGACTTGAACCATTTCTGTTGGATTCATGGTCTCTCCTACTATTGCAAGTTGATTGTTGTAGTCTTTGATCCAGAGTACATAAGCATGACCGGTTTCACTGCTGTTGCTGAAACTCTGGTTGATTTGGTTTCTCTATGTGAGAATCTTGGAAGTGTTCTTAGACTCGTAGAGAGCTGCAAACATATCCCATGCTTCTTTCGATGTCTTGACGGTGTTGAGTTGTCCTAGCATGACATCTTGCACATTCTGCTTGATCAGATGATATGCATACTTATCTTTATTATCCCATTCTACCTATGCTCGAGCAATGGCAAGATCTACTATAGGTGCAAAAACTGATTGTGTAGATGGAGATCCTGCTGTAGATTCCACTGCTGGTGCTCTGACAATAGGTGGAGTAGAGCTATTGCTGGCTGGATCATCCAATGGTCTAGGTGTAGATCCATAGACATACTCCCATTTGTCCTGAAGTACAAGGACGCGATGGCCTGGAATTAATATGGATGGAACCCCGAGCTCCACCACCATGGTGGCTTGAAATTTATATTATATTTAAGATCCGTGGCATTGGGCATTTTACTACGTTGCTCTGATCCACCCATGCTCTGCTATTTTGCTCCACACCCCTCCTCTAGTTTTTTTTGGCCCCTGCTCTACTTTTCTCCACGCTCCCTCCTCCAACTCTCATCACTCATCTTCTCCCCTGCTCATCTGTTGCTCACCCACTCATCTTCAACATGTCTACTACCACCCCCCCTCGATGCTCTATGATCCCAATGTTATCTACCTTCTCATATAAGGTGATTGTGTTGCACTCACCTAGAGTAGAAATGCTAGCACTAGTGGAGACCCTTCGTTCCCATAGTCAATTCCCCACACATTTGCATGTCACCACCTTAGATGACATGCTCAGAGAGGACCTCTTTATGGCTGTGCTATATGGGTTCCCCCTAGATATCCATGAAGGCCTCAGTATTTTCAGAGCAGAGTACTCTCGACTTGTTGGGGGGGCGGTAATCTGAGTCTTGGCAATGTGCATGGTCTTCGGCCTCTCCATCGTATCCTCCTTTAGCTCCCTACAAATTTTGAATGCGACAAGCTAGACTGGCAAAAAACCGAGTTGTACAAATTTCCTCTTGCTGAGGCGAGGCTCTCAACAATGGCTAAATGTAATATTTTGGCCTCTAAGGCCCTCAATGATATTTTGGCTCACTGGATGTAATGTTTTGGTCTCTAAGACATTTATGTAATCTCTTTTTGTTCAATTTGAGGCTCTCAGTATGCACTATTGTTAACTTTTATATTTGAATGGTTATGGCCACTAGCTATAATCTTTTGGCCTTTAAGGCTCTCAACAATTGCCGAGTTTTTATAAGATCCTCTGTTCAATTTTTCCTCAGTATAAATTGATAATTTTTATATAACCTGTTATGGGACGTAGATGTACATTGTAATCTCTTTTACTTAAATTTCACTCAATAAATTGTACTTTTTCCCTCATTTATATTTACTGCAACAAGGACTAAAATACTAGGAAACAAGGATTACAATTTCCTTAGTTTATGACCAAAATAGCGCTAAAATATCTCCAACAGCCCCACCATTGTGGTTGCATGGAGATACATCTAGAAAAATACAATTAAACTTTCAAAAAATGCAATTGATGATATGGCCCTTGAGGGGTCCCCTCTAGGGGCAAGGGCCATATCAACATTGCATCTAGGATGCCACTAGATAGAAATGGCATGTCAATATGTCCCTTGCCCCTAGAGGGGACCCCTCAAGGGCCATATCGTCAATTGCATTTTGTTTGGTTGCATCACGGAATACATTTTCCTTAGTACACAAATATAGAACTCAAAGAACCAACATGATGCCTTTCATAGATCTCCTTCTATTTGCCTGCATGATGGTTGTCATAGACCTCCTCCTATAATACATAAAAGTAGGTAACCTCAGGGGGGTCACTATGTATAAACCCTCTATATCACGTGCGTTCAAGGCCTATATTTAAAATTCCTTATTTGTAAAATTTTTCATTAATAAAATGTACCCCTTTTCTATACAAATCTGTAAATTTTTTCCAAAACTATTTTAAATAGTCCCTTATGTATATTTATTTCTGTAAATTTTAGAAATAAAAAATATCCTTCTGTTGAACTCACGTGATAGGGTTACATATGATGAGTGACCCCCCCCCGAGTAGGTAACGGAGCTATAACTCCTGGAATGAGCGTGGTGGTCTCTCCAAGACAACCTTGAATTCTGAGCGATGACAAGTCATCAAGTGAGAGATTGCACTGAGGCGATGCTCAGAATGATAGATTGCATCTCATTATTACTTTCCTCCATGATTTCATTTTGTTTTCTTCTAGTATATAGGTTTTGGTTATCTATTAGAAATTTTCATATAGATACAAGAAATAATGCCAACTTAAGAGTGATAAAGAGTGATAGATCATAATAAAGTAAGATTGCCTGGGTGATTGGTGATTGAATAAGACTTCTCCTTTAAAGATTGAAAAATACTTATTTGAATTCTCAAACAAAGAAAACAAAATATTAAAGTAATAAAATTATTATTGCATGACACGTATGGTATGCCTTGTTCAACCTCTGTGAAAAGCAAGAGATCAAGGAGGCTCAAAGTAGATTGAATAAGACATGAGAGGGAGATAGCAAATGTATATCTATTGCAATGTGTATTCACCAATACATGATAGGCTTCTTATATAGAGGGACCCCTTAGAATATTCAACACTCGTGGGATCCTCTGATCCACATCTCTCCTTGTGGATGTCCTCAATCCACATCCTCACATCATGTAGTCCACATCCTAGGGTGGCTACTTTAATACATTCCTATACCATAACTTTGCCTCTAATTATGTGCAGATGGCACCATATCTCAACACCTCCCCTTGGTGCCATGATCCATTGACTACTCCAGGGTGGTTAAAAGTGGGTGTTGGCCCTTTCCCATGGCTTCCGTAAGAAGAGTAGGGTATTCTTAGTATGTAGGGTTCCGAGGCTTTTTGTCACCTACAGATATATCGGGGTTGTCGTTTGTAGTATATGTGTAGCTTAGGACTCGAGTCATATTCCAGTGAGAGATGTAGGCTTAAGTGTGTTAAGCAAACATAGTGCATGCATGTGTGAAAGGAATGTGCATCATCATGATTGAGGTAATGAAGCTTTCATCTTCAATGGGGGTTGAAGGGTTTAGAGAGAGGTTCCAGAGTTTAGAAGGAGTTTTTGGAGTTTAGAAGGAGGTTTCAGAGTTTAGAAGAGGTTCCAAAGTTTAGAAGAGTTCAAGGGTTAGAAGGAGGATCCAAGGTTCAGGGTATAGTACATGATGGAGAACTTGTCTCCCTCGTAGATCATGGAGGTTAAGGGTTGAGGAAATAAGGGTTTAGGGGGAGCATAGGAGTGGGAGAGGAAGAAGGTGTCAAAGCATGGGGGAAATAAGAGAGAGGAGGGAGGAGGAGGAGGAGGAGGGAGGAGGAGAAGGGAGGAGGAGGGAGGAGGAGGAGGAGGAGGGAGGAGGAGAGGGAGAAGGAGAGGGAGAGGATGGGTTGAAAGGTTGGAGGAGAGGGGAGGAGGAGTTGCAAGGTTAGGACCTGCTTTTGGACGTGGAGTGCAAGGAAGCATGGACACTTGAGAAAATTGCTTGGAATACGAAAGTAGAACTCAACACAATGCCCCAAAGAGTGTGGGCTTCATTCCATTATGGGGTATTTATACAAGTTGGAGAGCTTCTCTCTCTACATATAGGAATTGTAAGACATTCTCTCTCTACATGTAGAACTTGCATATAGAAGTTGCATGTAGGAGTTGCAAGTTGCATGTTGCATGTAGGAGTTGCATGTAGAACTTGCATGTAGGAATTGCAAGTAGAACTTGCATGTTGAGGATTCCTAAGAGAGATTATTCCTAGCCTTATGCAAGTACAAGAGGAGCTTTGCCGCTACTCTTTACACACATTATGTACTACCTAAGACTATATTGGCATAGAGACAACAGTGAGTTACAAGATCAAATCCTCCCCTCGGTGCTTTCATAGCTACTATCATGTGGTCAGGTTTGTTTACAAAAATATAGGCTAAAGGTGGAAAGGCAGTTGCTTATCAATACATGTTGCTCTTGTCATTTTGCTCATGGCTTGATGACTACTCCACGTAGTTGACCTGCTAGTTCTTCAATCTACAATCTTCTTCCTTGTGTCCCAGATTCCTGCAATGGTGACCAAATTAGGACTCAACACAATGCCCTAAAGAGCGTGGGCTTCATGTGAAGAGAGTGGGAGAAAAGGAAGGCGTCTCACTTGCCGCTTTCTCACATACTTAATGGGGGAATCCACACAAAGGTGGAGGCTGAAAACAATTTTCCTCTTCTTAGTGTGAAAGCCAAAAGAACTCTAAGTACAAAAGGATAGATGAACCCTATATGTGGGTCTCAAACCAAACTCAGCTAACTTAGGTGGCATACTAAATGAGCCACTAACTAGAGTGCATAAAGATAGCTGTCATCCAGCTATTATTCATGGGCGGTGTACCAACCACACCTGCAGCTAACAAGTCGGTGACATAAATGCACAATGGTCACCCTGGCATATCACGAGTGGAGGTCGATATCTCAACACCCCCCTTGAGTTAAATCCCAATTCCTGCACACCAAGCAGGTCTCTGAACTTGCATAGCTTCTTTGCACCCAATGCCTTCGTGAATATGTCAGCTACTTGATCCTCTGTGCTGACATAAACTAGATCAATAAAACCTACTAGAACCTTCTCCTACACATAGTGATAATGCACCTCAATGTGCTTTGTTCTAGCATGATAGACTGGGTTATTTGCCAAGTGTATACTACTCATGTTGTCACAATAAATGAAAACTGGCCCACTGATGCATATCATAAAGTAGCTTATCCAACCAAGCTACCTCACATGCAGCCATTGCTGCACCCCTATACTCGGCCTCTATGCTTGACAAGGTAACTGTAGCCTGTTTCTTGCTTCTCCAAGTGATTGAAGCACTCCCAAAAGAGAACACATATCCACTGGTAGATCGTCTATCAAAAATACTACCAGCCCAATCAGCATCAGTGTATCCATGCAACTCTATCTGAACCCCAGTCTCATAAAATAGTCCATACTACAATGTGGACTTCACATACCTCAGTATGCGTCTAGCCACATCCAAATGCAGTTTCCTTGGAGCCTACATAAACTGACTCACCAAACCAACAGCATAGCTCAAATATGTCCTAGTGATAGTCACATAAATCAAACTTCCTACTATGTGTCTGAACATAGTAGGGTCTTTCGGAAGCTCACCTGCATTTGCGCTCAACTTCACATTCTGCTCCAAAGGAACTGAAATATGCTTACAACCTATCATCCCATATTTGGACAACATGTCCAATCCATACTGCCTCTGCAAGAGCCATATCCCACTAGTGGATCTAATCACCTCAATGCCTAAGAAGTAACGCAGCTCTCCCAAATCCTTCATCTCAAATGCTTCAATAGCATTTTCACATGAAGGATATCTTCATCACTATCACCTGTGATGATCAAATCATCCACATAAATGACAAGCAGCATAATACCTTTCTCTATTTTTCTCACATAAAGTGAGAAATCTGCCTTGGAAATCTGAAAGCCAATAGTGACAAGATACTGTCCTATCTTGTCAAACCATGCTCTGGGTGCCTGTTTCAAGCCATACAAGGCTTTCTTCAACTTGCAAACAAAGTCAAGATGAACAACATGAACATAACCTAGTGGCTGCTCCATATAGACCTTTTCATTGCAAATCACCATGCAAGAAAGCATTCTTTACATCCATCTGATGTAAAGACCATCCCTTTGATGCAGCCATAGCAATGACTGCTCTTACGGTTGCCATCCTTGCAATCGGACTGAATGTTTCCTCATAATCAATGCCATATGTCTATGCATACCCCTTGACAACTAATCTTGCCTTGTATATGTTCACAGAACCATCTGCATTGTGCCTCTTCTTATAAACCCACTTGCAGCCAATTGCATTCTTGTCTTTAGGCAAAGGCACCAATTCCCATGTAGCATTTGCTTCCAAGGCATCCATTTTTTCATCCATGGCTTTCTCCCATTTTTCTTTTCCCATGGCTTGCTCAAAAGAAGTGGGTTTTGGTTCCTATATCACTTTGACCATATAGGCATAGTGAATGGCTGTAAAGCCATCTTTGGTAGACCTACGCAAAATAGGCTCACTACCAGGTGCTCTCAAAACATCCCTTGTCTTCCTTACTCTAGGTGTAACAACAGAAGGAATACCCAACTCATCATCAATGCTCTGTTCTAAGCCACTAGATTCACCATCCACATAAGAGTGACATGCATTCACATCAACCATGGGCTGATCTATTTTCTGTTGGAGGTGATGGCCTTCACCCTTGTACATGTGTAATAGGACATGGAAATACAAATGAAAGGGGGGGGGCCCCACGGTGATGACACGTGTACAAGAGGAGTATGCCATCCCATAAGCACTTGTGGCCCTTGGAGGACCTTGAATATAATAAGCCCTTGAGCCCTCCACAGTTATCCCCTCTCGAAACTTTTTGGGAGACTGTGGAGCTTTCTGTGTGGCTATGGGGTGGGTTGGGGAACCCCGCATTCGATGCATTTCCCAGTGACATGTGGCTGCTTGCCACAGGTCCCAATATTGGTATCAGAGCCAGTTCGAGCGATGATGGCTACGCAAGTGACACGTGGCATCGTGCTATTTCTCTGGATCTTTGGAATGTGTGCACTTGTGCAGAGGTGTCATCATCTACACGAGTGGGTGTTAAGTGCGACTCATCGTGGAGTGCCATGATTTGCGGTGATTTTGAGTGCGGTTGTTGACTACGTGGTCTTTGAGGCACTTTGGGCAACTTTGATCTATTGACCTCGTGGAGTTTGTCCACTTGGTTCTGTTGTACTACTGGTCTTGATTTGGTCAATGCTTGGATTTAATGCTTTGGGGTTCATCCGGGGGGGGGGGTGTTGGAGGTGATGGCTTTCACCCTTGTGTATGTGTAATAGGACATGGAAATACAAAGGAAAGGGGAGGAGCCCCACGATGATGACACATGTACAAGAGGAGTATGCCATCCCATAAGCACTTGTGGCCCTTGGAGGACCTTGAATATAATAAGCCCTTGAGCCCTCCATAGTTATCCCCTCTCGGGACTTTTTGGGAGATTATGGAGCTTTTTGCGTGGCTATGGGGTGGGTCTAGGGACCCTGCGCCCGACGCATTTCCCGATGACATGTGGTTGCTTGCCACCGGTCCCAACATTTTCTCTTTTCCTTTTTGTGATACTTGCATACCACTATCTACATTGCTTTGAGGAGATCCTCCTGATCTCAATATGCCTGTCCATGGTGAAGTATGCGAACCACTGCTAGAGGACACTACAGGTCCACTAATATTTTGTGATTGTTGCTGTGAATTCTGTGCAGCATTATCATTTTGTGCATCTACATCATCAATCACATTTACTGGTTTATACCAGGTGCTCATCTCATTAGAAACAACATCTCTGCTCACTATAAACTTACGAGTAGAAGGGTTATAGCATCTATACCCTTTCTACTGTAGAGAATAACCAATAAAGATGCACTTCTCAGCTTTTGGATCCAACTTGGATCTCAACTCATCTGGCACATGAATATAGGCAATGCAACCAAAAACATTCAAATGATAAATATCTAGTTTCCTACTAGTATACCTCTCCTGTGGTGTCATGCCATCTATTGCTACAGTGGGAGTCCTGTTCATTATGTAGACTACAGTAGCAAGTGCTTCAGCCCAATAATAATCTGACAGGTCTTTTTCGTTGAGCATGGCACGAGATACCTCTCCACTATGCCTGTTTTTCCTTTCTCCAAGTCCATTTTGCTGTGGGGTATGACTGCACGAATATTGTTGCTTTATGCCATGCTTGTGTAGGAACCTTGCAAACTCATTTGAGAGGTCCTCTCCCCCTCCATCTAACCTTAGGCATTTTATTTGCAGGCCTGTTTCTTTTTCAACCATAGCTTTAAAAGCTTTGAAATGCCCAAACATTTCACTTGTCTTTTTCATAAAATACACCCAACTTTTCTGTTGTAGTCATCAATAAAAGTGACCAAATAATGACAGCCTCCAATAGATGCAGCTTTAGTAGTCCACACATCAGAGTGGATTAATTCTAATGGCCTCTTACTCTCTTGAACATGTCTAGGAAATGCACTATTTTCCAAATTGACAGGCTTCATATACCTTATGCATTTCTGCAACCTTGAACTTAGGCAATCCTACAACAATATTTTGGGCCTGCATTAATTTAAGTCAGTGTACATTAACATGATCAATGCGTTTATGCCAGATATCAATATCTACAACTACACCAGTCCCATATGCAAACATTGCTGCACTCAATTCAGGCATGTCTGCATCCAACATAAACATCCTTCCCTTCTTCTTCCCTTTTGCTATGAAGCGACCTTTATTTTTCATATCCTCAACAAAGCATCCATGAGGATTAAATATGACCTGCAAGCCCTGCTCCACCATTTGACCAACAAAAACCAGGTTCTTGGTGATATTTGGGACATGAACTACATCAGACAGTTATTTCTTTTTCCCATCCTACAGAGACAAAGGAATTTTTCTAATCTGCACAATAGGATGTGTAGTATCATCACCAGTATCCACAAATCCTGGTCTTTCCATTTTCCTTGCATCGTGCATCCATTCTGCATGACCTGTCACCTGTGGTTTGATGCACCTGAGTCAACATACCACACATCATTTCTTTCTTCTGCATTTGTCATAGAATTGGTCATGTGTTGCTATCAAAGTGCGGATCGTACTAGCCTAGTGCACACAAGATTAGCGGAAGAACTAAGGAGGTTCAAAGCACACAGAATAAGACATGAGAGGGAGATAGCAAATCTATATCTCTTGCAATGTATGTTCAAGAATACATGATAGGCCAGGCTATTATTGGAGTCATCGTCCATGATGTAAGAGCCCACCGTCAGTGTGACAAGAAAAAAGATGGTAGAGGAACCAAGTAAGTGGGTGCCTAGCCAACATTCTCAACGTCTGTATCTAATGATGAGTCTATGAATCATGCACTTTGTTGCTAGATTTTTAATCTCATCACTCCCATCCCATTTTCCCTAGTCTTCCATTATTTCCTTTTGGTTCCTCTTCCTTGGGAATATGGATTGATGCGATTTCACAGAATTCTCATTGTCATAGTATTTTTGAAGCCAATCCATTACCCCTCAATGTGGATATTTTGCCTATCACTCTCCGAGTCCCAACAAATATATTTTGAGTGATTCCCAGGACGAGAACTTACAAGTCACCTATCACATAATGGTTTGGCTCTTGCAACTTCTCATGGAAATATTTCCACCTCATATCCTCACATTTACCAACCCTTGGCCTTGGTTATTCCCTTGGAATATCTACTTGCAAAAGTTAATATCCATGACCATGCCAATCATGGCTTCAACATGTTGGTTGAAAGAGAAAGCCAGGCAACAATGAGAACCTAAAAGGTTGAGTGGGTAGTCTATTATGTTGAGTGGATGAGATTTTTAGGCCCAATATTCATATGATCCCTACCTACTATGTGTAAGAAAATAATACAACGTCTATGCTCAACAGATAATAGGATCTCGTACACAAGAGAGAAAACAAGATAGTATGGAGAATCAAAAATGTGATTACTGTAGAACTGATACAATAGATGGTGCTACCTCCCAGCTGTGAGCTCCTATGAAAGAAGCTTCGATGGCGTGCTCGAAACAGTAGAAGACGGAGGCTGGATGCTAAGGAATCAGGGTTGCTGTAGCTAGTGATGAAATGGGCTTCATGGGCTTGCTCTTATATAGCCACCAATCATAGTCGGTTAGGTTCAATTGGGTGGCTGACCCAGTCTGCCCAAAATGGTGGACTGGGGGTCGGTCTCGAAATAGGCCACCGACCATACAATAGAACCGGTGTGCAAAACAAAGCAACTGACCTACGGCTCCCGTTTGGCCCACAGCCATCTGGGATCATCTGAGGCTCCAAACGGGCCCCGCAACCCGAGAGTGGGCTACCTCGGGAAATGCTCTGTCTACCCTCAGTGCAGTCAGTCAAGGGATGCCTTCCTGCACTTGCATGTAGCCTAGTTGGCGGTGTGCCAACTCTCTCTGAAGCCGTCCAGCCATCAGGCCACACATGGCCCCCATCTGGTGTCCAAACCAGGACCTACCGGAGAACCGAGCTACTCAAATGCCTTCTCCTCATATGGGGGGATTACAAGTAGAGTTAGCTGGTTCCCACATAGTTACACGAGAGTGGAGCATTGATATCTAACATCCCCCCTCAATGTCCACCTGCAAGTGAACTTACTTTTTCGGCCCAATGCCAAGTCGATGAAGATGCCTCTCCAGCAAGTCTCTTCCAAGAGCCTTCGTGAAGATGTCCGCAGCATTCTCTGTAGTCGGACAGACACCAAGTCGACCTCTCCATCCATGATCAGCTCGTTTACAAAGCGATATTGAATCTCAATGTGTTTTGTGTGAGCGTGGAACACCGGATTGTGACATGATAATTGCGTAGGCTTGTTCTGCACTGCACCCATGTCCCCCAAAATCCTCCTCAACCACACTGCTTCGCAAGAAGCAAAGCATGCAAATTTGTACTCGGCCTTGGTAGAAGAAAGAGCAACTATGGGTTGCTTCTTGCTGGCCCATGACACAACTCCAGATCCAAGTGAGAAACAGTACCCTATCACTGATCTCCTACTGTCCACATCTCTTGCCCAATCCGAGTCACAGAATCCTCTCTTTTCTTCTCACTTTTCCTCTCTTTCCTTCCTCTCCTTAGTTCTCTCTTTTCCTATCTTTTCCTTATCTCTTTCATTCTCTCTTTTCCTGTCTTTTCCTTCTATCTTTCATTCCCTCTTTTCCTCTCTTTTCTCCTCTCTTTCCTTCTCTCTTTTCCTCTCTTTCCTCTCTTTCCTTGTCTGTTTTTCTTTCTTTCCTTCTCTCTTTTCCTCGCTTTCCTTCTGTCTCTTTTCCTCTCTTCTCCTCTTCTCTCTTTTCCTCTCTTTCCCCCTCTATTTATTCTCTCTATTGCCCTCTTTCCCTCAAAAATTAACATAACTTCCTTGTATGAGACCCCAATTTAGCCCTTCAAGTACTCAAATTGATCGGCATAAGCCATCTACAGTCATCTATATGGTTAGGATTTTTAAATTCTAGCTTATAGAAAATGTGTGCAGAGTATTGTGCCCATCAAGTATGAGCACATTCCAATGACACACCTCAGATTCTCGTAACACTTGGTGAAAAATGGTGTTTGTGGTGAGTTTGACCATCCAAAGCATTTACTATGGGCACGATAATTTACACGCACCTCAACATAGCTTGGATTCACATGTGTAAAATATCATGACGATCAAGTATGAGCACATTCTTATGACACACCTCAAATAGTTTCTTTTGGTGGCTACTTGGTAAAAACGGGGTTTCTGGCAACATTGACCATCCAAAGCATGTATGATGGGCATGATAATTTTTACATGCATCAAAATATGCAAGATTTATGCCTACACATAGTATCATGTCCATCGGGTATGTGCACACTCGAATAGCACACCAATTGTGCGCATAACTGATGGGCATGATGCTTTGCACATGCATCAATCAAATCCATGTTAAAGCATGTGTAAAGTATCATGTCCATCGGATATGCTTTCGATGGTAGTTGACCTGCAGTTGACCTGCTAGTTCTTCAATCTACAATCTTCTTCCTTGTGTCCCAGATTCCTGCAATGGTGACCAAATTAGGACTCAACACAATGCCCTAAAGAGCGTGGGCTTCATGTGAAGAGAGTGGGAGAAAAGGAAGGCGTCTCACTTGCCGCTTTCTCACATACTTAATGGGGGAATCCACACAAAGGTGGAGGCTGAAAACAATTTTCCTCTTCTTAGTGTGAAAGCCAAAAGAACTCTAAGTACAAAAGGATAGATGAACCCTATATGTGGGTCTCAAACCAAACTCAGCTAACTTAGGTGGCATACTAAATGAGCCACTAACTAGAGTGCATAAAGATAGCTGTCATCCAGCTATTATTCATGGGCGGTGTACCAACCACACCTGCAGCTAACAAGTCGGTGACATAAATGCACAATGGTCACCCTGGCATATCACGAGTGGAGGTCGATATCTCAACACCCCCCTTGAGTTAAATCCCAATTCCTGCACACCAAGCAGGTCTCTGAACTTGCATAGCTTCTTTGCACCCAATGCCTTCGTGAATATGTCAGCTACTTGATCCTCTGTGCTGACATAAACTAGATCAATAAAACCTACTAGAACCTTCTCCTACACATAGTGATAATGCACCTCAATGTGCTTTGTTCTAGCATGATAGACTGGGTTATTTGCCAAGTGTATACTACTCATGTTGTCACAATAAATGAAAACTGGCCCACTGATGCATATCATAAAGTAGCTTATCCAACCAAGCTACCTCACATGCAGCCATTGCTGCACCCCTATACTCGGCCTCTATGCTTGACAAGGTAACTGTAGCCTGTTTCTTGCTTCTCCAAGTGATTGAAGCACTCCCAAAAGAGAACACATATCCACTGGTAGATCGTCTATCAAAAATACTACCAGCCCAATCAGCATCAGTGTATCCATGCAACTCTATCTGAACCCCAGTCTCATAAAATAGTCCATACTACAATGTGGACTTCACATACCTCAGTATGCGTCTAGCCACATCCAAATGCAGTTTCCTTGGAGCCTACATAAACTGACTCACCAAACCAACAGCATAGCTCAAATATGTCCTAGTGATAGTCACATAAATCAAACTTCCTACTATGTGTCTGAACATAGTAGGGTCTTTCGGAAGCTCACCTGCATTTGCGCTCAACTTCACATTCTGCTCCAAAGGAACTGAAATATGCTTACAACCTATCATCCCATATTTGGACAACATGTCCAATCCATACTGCCTCTGCAAGAGCCATATCCCACTAGTGGATCTAATCACCTCAATGCCTAAGAAGTAACGCAGCTCTCCCAAATCCTTCATCTCAAATGCTTCAATAGCATTTTCACATGAAGGATATCTTCATCACTATCACCTGTGATGATCAAATCATCCACATAAATGACAAGCAGCATAATACCTTTCTCTATTTTTCTCACATAAAGTGAGAAATCTGCCTTGGAAATCTGAAAGCCAATAGTGACAAGATACTGTCCTATCTTGTCAAACCATGCTCTGGGTGCCTGTTTCAAGCCATACAAGGCTTTCTTCAACTTGCAAACAAAGTCAAGATGAACAACATGAACATAACCTAGTGGCTGCTCCATATAGACCTTTTCATTGCAAATCACCATGCAAGAAAGCATTCTTTACATCCATCTGATGTAAAGACCATCCCTTTGATGCAGCCATAGCAATGACTGCTCTTACGGTTGCCATCCTTGCAATCGGACTGAATGTTTCCTCATAATCAATGCCATATGTCTATGCATACCCCTTGACAACTAATCTTGCCTTGTATATGTTCACAGAACCATCTGCATTGTGCCTCTTCTTATAAACCCACTTGCAGCCAATTGCATTCTTGTCTTTAGGCAAAGGCACCAATTCCCATGTAGCATTTGCTTCCAAGGCATCCATTTTTTCATCCATGGCTTTCTCCCATTTTTCTTTTCCCATGGCTTGCTCAAAAGAAGTGGGTTTTGGTTCCTATATCACTTTGACCATATAGGCATAGTGAATGGCTGTAAAGCCATCTTTGGTAGACCTACGCAAAATAGGCTCACTACCAGGTGCTCTCAAAACATCCCTTGTCTTCCTTACTCTAGGTGTAACAACAGAAGGAATACCCAACTCATCATCAATGCTCTGTTCTAAGCCACTAGATTCACCATCCACATAAGAGTGACATGCATTCACATCAACCATGGGCTGATCTATTTTCTGTTGGAGGTGATGGCCTTCACCCTTGTACATGTGTAATAGGACATGGAAATACAAATGAAAGGGGGGGGGCCCCACGGTGATGACACGTGTACAAGAGGAGTATGCCATCCCATAAGCACTTGTGGCCCTTGGAGGACCTTGAATATAATAAGCCCTTGAGCCCTCCACAGTTATCCCCTCTCGAAACTTTTTGGGAGACTGTGGAGCTTTCTGTGTGGCTATGGGGTGGGTTGGGGAACCCCGCATTCGATGCATTTCCCAGTGACATGTGGCTGCTTGCCACAGGTCCCAATATTGGTATCAGAGCCAGTTCGAGCGATGATGGCTACGCAAGTGACACGTGGCATCGTGCTATTTCTCTGGATCTTTGGAATGTGTGCACTTGTGCAGAGGTGTCATCATCTACACGAGTGGGTGTTAAGTGCGACTCATCGTGGAGTGCCATGATTTGCGGTGATTTTGAGTGCGGTTGTTGACTACGTGGTCTTTGAGGCACTTTGGGCAACTTTGATCTATTGACCTCGTGGAGTTTGTCCACTTGGTTCTGTTGTACTACTGGTCTTGATTTGGTCAATGCTTGGATTTAATGCTTTGGGGTTCATCCGGGGGGGGGGGTGTTGGAGGTGATGGCTTTCACCCTTGTGTATGTGTAATAGGACATGGAAATACAAAGGAAAGGGGAGGAGCCCCACGATGATGACACATGTACAAGAGGAGTATGCCATCCCATAAGCACTTGTGGCCCTTGGAGGACCTTGAATATAATAAGCCCTTGAGCCCTCCATAGTTATCCCCTCTCGGGACTTTTTGGGAGATTATGGAGCTTTTTGCGTGGCTATGGGGTGGGTCTAGGGACCCTGCGCCCGACGCATTTCCCGATGACATGTGGTTGCTTGCCACCGGTCCCAACATTTTCTCTTTTCCTTTTTGTGATACTTGCATACCACTATCTACATTGCTTTGAGGAGATCCTCCTGATCTCAATATGCCTGTCCATGGTGAAGTATGCGAACCACTGCTAGAGGACACTACAGGTCCACTAATATTTTGTGATTGTTGCTGTGAATTCTGTGCAGCATTATCATTTTGTGCATCTACATCATCAATCACATTTACTGGTTTATACCAGGTGCTCATCTCATTAGAAACAACATCTCTGCTCACTATAAACTTACGAGTAGAAGGGTTATAGCATCTATACCCTTTCTACTGTAGAGAATAACCAATAAAGATGCACTTCTCAGCTTTTGGATCCAACTTGGATCTCAACTCATCTGGCACATGAATATAGGCAATGCAACCAAAAACATTCAAATGATAAATATCTAGTTTCCTACTAGTATACCTCTCCTGTGGTGTCATGCCATCTATTGCTACAGTGGGAGTCCTGTTCATTATGTAGACTACAGTAGCAAGTGCTTCAGCCCAATAATAATCTGACAGGTCTTTTTCGTTGAGCATGGCACGAGATACCTCTCCACTATGCCTGTTTTTCCTTTCTCCAAGTCCATTTTGCTGTGGGGTATGACTGCACGAATATTGTTGCTTTATGCCATGCTTGTGTAGGAACCTTGCAAACTCATTTGAGAGGTCCTCTCCCCCTCCATCTAACCTTAGGCATTTTATTTGCAGGCCTGTTTCTTTTTCAACCATAGCTTTAAAAGCTTTGAAATGCCCAAACATTTCACTTGTCTTTTTCATAAAATACACCCAACTTTTCTGTTGTAGTCATCAATAAAAGTGACCAAATAATGACAGCCTCCAATAGATGCAGCTTTAGTAGTCCACACATCAGAGTGGATTAATTCTAATGGCCTCTTACTCTCTTGAACATGTCTAGGAAATGCACTATTTTCCAAATTGACAGGCTTCATATACCTTATGCATTTCTGCAACCTTGAACTTAGGCAATCCTACAACAATATTTTGGGCCTGCATTAATTTAAGTCAGTGTACATTAACATGATCAATGCGTTTATGCCAGATATCAATATCTACAACTACACCAGTCCCATATGCAAACATTGCTGCACTCAATTCAGGCATGTCTGCATCCAACATAAACATCCTTCCCTTCTTCTTCCCTTTTGCTATGAAGCGACCTTTATTTTTCATATCCTCAACAAAGCATCCATGAGGATTAAATATGACCTGCAAGCCCTGCTCCACCATTTGACCAACAAAAACCAGGTTCTTGGTGATATTTGGGACATGAACTACATCAGACAGTTATTTCTTTTTCCCATCCTACAGAGACAAAGGAATTTTTCTAATCTGCACAATAGGATGTGTAGTATCATCACCAGTATCCACAAATCCTGGTCTTTCCATTTTCCTTGCATCGTGCATCCATTCTGCATGACCTGTCACCTGTGGTTTGATGCACCTGAGTCAACATACCACACATCATTTCTTTCTTCTGCATTTGTCATAGAATTGGTCATGTGTTGCTATCAAAGTGCGGATCGTACTAGCCTAGTGCACACAAGATTAGCGGAAGAACTAAGGAGGTTCAAAGCACACAGAATAAGACATGAGAGGGAGATAGCAAATCTATATCTCTTGCAATGTATGTTCAAGAATACATGATAGGCCAGGCTATTATTGGAGTCATCGTCCATGATGTAAGAGCCCACCGTCAGTGTGACAAGAAAAAAGATGGTAGAGGAACCAAGTAAGTGGGTGCCTAGCCAACATTCTCAACGTCTGTATCTAATGATGAGTCTATGAATCATGCACTTTGTTGCTAGATTTTTAATCTCATCACTCCCATCCCATTTTCCCTAGTCTTCCATTATTTCCTTTTGGTTCCTCTTCCTTGGGAATATGGATTGATGCGATTTCACAGAATTCTCATTGTCATAGTATTTTTGAAGCCAATCCATTACCCCTCAATGTGGATATTTTGCCTATCACTCTCCGAGTCCCAACAAATATATTTTGAGTGATTCCCAGGACGAGAACTTACAAGTCACCTATCACATAATGGTTTGGCTCTTGCAACTTCTCATGGAAATATTTCCACCTCATATCCTCACATTTACCAACCCTTGGCCTTGGTTATTCCCTTGGAATATCTACTTGCAAAAGTTAATATCCATGACCATGCCAATCATGGCTTCAACATGTTGGTTGAAAGAGAAAGCCAGGCAACAATGAGAACCTAAAAGGTTGAGTGGGTAGTCTATTATGTTGAGTGGATGAGATTTTTAGGCCCAATATTCATATGATCCCTACCTACTATGTGTAAGAAAATAATACAACGTCTATGCTCAACAGATAATAGGATCTCGTACACAAGAGAGAAAACAAGATAGTATGGAGAATCAAAAATGTGATTACTGTAGAACTGATACAATAGATGGTGCTACCTCCCAGCTGTGAGCTCCTATGAAAGAAGCTTCGATGGCGTGCTCGAAACAGTAGAAGACGGAGGCTGGATGCTAAGGAATCAGGGTTGCTGTAGCTAGTGATGAAATGGGCTTCATGGGCTTGCTCTTATATAGCCACCAATCATAGTCGGTTAGGTTCAATTGGGTGGCTGACCCAGTCTGCCCAAAATGGTGGACTGGGGGTCGGTCTCGAAATAGGCCACCGACCATACAATAGAACCGGTGTGCAAAACAAAGCAACTGACCTACGGCTCCCGTTTGGCCCACAGCCATCTGGGATCATCTGAGGCTCCAAACGGGCCCCGCAACCCGAGAGTGGGCTACCTCGGGAAATGCTCTGTCTACCCTCAGTGCAGTCAGTCAAGGGATGCCTTCCTGCACTTGCATGTAGCCTAGTTGGCGGTGTGCCAACTCTCTCTGAAGCCGTCCAGCCATCAGGCCACACATGGCCCCCATCTGGTGTCCAAACCAGGACCTACCGGAGAACCGAGCTACTCAAATGCCTTCTCCTCATATGGGGGGATTACAAGTAGAGTTAGCTGGTTCCCACATAGTTACACGAGAGTGGAGCATTGATATCTAACATCCCCCCTCAATGTCCACCTGCAAGTGAACTTACTTTTTCGGCCCAATGCCAAGTCGATGAAGATGCCTCTCCAGCAAGTCTCTTCCAAGAGCCTTCGTGAAGATGTCCGCAGCATTCTCTGTAGTCGGACAGACACCAAGTCGACCTCTCCATCCATGATCAGCTCGTTTACAAAGCGATATTGAATCTCAATGTGTTTTGTGTGAGCGTGGAACACCGGATTGTGACATGATAATTGCGTAGGCTTGTTCTGCACTGCACCCATGTCCCCCAAAATCCTCCTCAACCACACTGCTTCGCAAGAAGCAAAGCATGCAAATTTGTACTCGGCCTTGGTAGAAGAAAGAGCAACTATGGGTTGCTTCTTGCTGGCCCATGACACAACTCCAGATCCAAGTGAGAAACAGTACCCTATCACTGATCTCCTACTGTCCACATCTCTTGCCCAATCCGAGTCACAGAATCCTCTCTTTTCTTCTCACTTTTCCTCTCTTTCCTTCCTCTCCTTAGTTCTCTCTTTTCCTATCTTTTCCTTATCTCTTTCATTCTCTCTTTTCCTGTCTTTTCCTTCTATCTTTCATTCCCTCTTTTCCTCTCTTTTCTCCTCTCTTTCCTTCTCTCTTTTCCTCTCTTTCCTCTCTTTCCTTGTCTGTTTTTCTTTCTTTCCTTCTCTCTTTTCCTCGCTTTCCTTCTGTCTCTTTTCCTCTCTTCTCCTCTTCTCTCTTTTCCTCTCTTTCCCCCTCTATTTATTCTCTCTATTGCCCTCTTTCCCTCAAAAATTAACATAACTTCCTTGTATGAGACCCCAATTTAGCCCTTCAAGTACTCAAATTGATCGGCATAAGCCATCTACAGTCATCTATATGGTTAGGATTTTTAAATTCTAGCTTATAGAAAATGTGTGCAGAGTATTGTGCCCATCAAGTATGAGCACATTCCAATGACACACCTCAGATTCTCGTAACACTTGGTGAAAAATGGTGTTTGTGGTGAGTTTGACCATCCAAAGCATTTACTATGGGCACGATAATTTACACGCACCTCAACATAGCTTGGATTCACATGTGTAAAATATCATGACGATCAAGTATGAGCACATTCTTATGACACACCTCAAATAGTTTCTTTTGGTGGCTACTTGGTAAAAACGGGGTTTCTGGCAACATTGACCATCCAAAGCATGTATGATGGGCATGATAATTTTTACATGCATCAAAATATGCAAGATTTATGCCTACACATAGTATCATGTCCATCGGGTATGTGCACACTCGAATAGCACACCAATTGTGCGCATAACTGATGGGCATGATGCTTTGCACATGCATCAATCAAATCCATGTTAAAGCATGTGTAAAGTATCATGTCCATCGGATATGCTTTCGATGGTAGTTGACCTGCAGTTGACCTGCTAGTTCTTCAATCTACAATCTTCTTCCTTGTGTCCCAGATTCCTGCAATGGTGACCAAATTAGGACTCAACACAATGCCCTAAAGAGCGTGGGCTTCATGTGAAGAGAGTGGGAGAAAAGGAAGGCGTCTCACTTGCCGCTTTCTCACATACTTAATGGGGGAATCCACACAAAGGTGGAGGCTGAAAACAATTTTCCTCTTCTTAGTGTGAAAGCCAAAAGAACTCTAAGTACAAAAGGATAGATGAACCCTATATGTGGGTCTCAAACCAAACTCAGCTAACTTAGGTGGCATACTAAATGAGCCACTAACTAGAGTGCATAAAGATAGCTGTCATCCAGCTATTATTCATGGGCGGTGTACCAACCACACCTGCAGCTAACAAGTCGGTGACATAAATGCACAATGGTCACCCTGGCATATCACGAGTGGAGGTCGATATCTCAACACCCCCCTTGAGTTAAATCCCAATTCCTGCACACCAAGCAGGTCTCTGAACTTGCATAGCTTCTTTGCACCCAATGCCTTCGTGAATATGTCAGCTACTTGATCCTCTGTGCTGACATAAACTAGATCAATAAAACCTACTAGAACCTTCTCCTACACATAGTGATAATGCACCTCAATGTGCTTTGTTCTAGCATGATAGACTGGGTTATTTGCCAAGTGTATACTACTCATGTTGTCACAATAAATGAAAACTGGCCCACTGATGCATATCATAAAGTAGCTTATCCAACCAAGCTACCTCACATGCAGCCATTGCTGCACCCCTATACTCGGCCTCTATGCTTGACAAGGTAACTGTAGCCTGTTTCTTGCTTCTCCAAGTGATTGAAGCACTCCCAAAAGAGAACACATATCCACTGGTAGATCGTCTATCAAAAATACTACCAGCCCAATCAGCATCAGTGTATCCATGCAACTCTATCTGAACCCCAGTCTCATAAAATAGTCCATACTACAATGTGGACTTCACATACCTCAGTATGCGTCTAGCCACATCCAAATGCAGTTTCCTTGGAGCCTACATAAACTGACTCACCAAACCAACAGCATAGCTCAAATATGTCCTAGTGATAGTCACATAAATCAAACTTCCTACTATGTGTCTGAACATAGTAGGGTCTTTCGGAAGCTCACCTGCATTTGCGCTCAACTTCACATTCTGCTCCAAAGGAACTGAAATATGCTTACAACCTATCATCCCATATTTGGACAACATGTCCAATCCATACTGCCTCTGCAAGAGCCATATCCCACTAGTGGATCTAATCACCTCAATGCCTAAGAAGTAACGCAGCTCTCCCAAATCCTTCATCTCAAATGCTTCAATAGCATTTTCACATGAAGGATATCTTCATCACTATCACCTGTGATGATCAAATCATCCACATAAATGACAAGCAGCATAATACCTTTCTCTATTTTTCTCACATAAAGTGAGAAATCTGCCTTGGAAATCTGAAAGCCAATAGTGACAAGATACTGTCCTATCTTGTCAAACCATGCTCTGGGTGCCTGTTTCAAGCCATACAAGGCTTTCTTCAACTTGCAAACAAAGTCAAGATGAACAACATGAACATAACCTAGTGGCTGCTCCATATAGACCTTTTCATTGCAAATCACCATGCAAGAAAGCATTCTTTACATCCATCTGATGTAAAGACCATCCCTTTGATGCAGCCATAGCAATGACTGCTCTTACGGTTGCCATCCTTGCAATCGGACTGAATGTTTCCTCATAATCAATGCCATATGTCTATGCATACCCCTTGACAACTAATCTTGCCTTGTATATGTTCACAGAACCATCTGCATTGTGCCTCTTCTTATAAACCCACTTGCAGCCAATTGCATTCTTGTCTTTAGGCAAAGGCACCAATTCCCATGTAGCATTTGCTTCCAAGGCATCCATTTCTTCATCCATGGCTTTCTCCCATTTTTCTTTTCCCATGGCTTGCTCAAAAGAAGTGGGTTTTGGTTCCTATATCACTTTGACCATATAGGCATAGTGAATGGCTGTAAAGCCATCTTTGGTAGACCTACGCAAAATAGGCTCACTACCAGGTGCTCTCAAAACATCCCTTGTCTTCCTTACTCTAGGTGTAACAACAGAAGGAATACCCAACTCATCATCAATGCTCTGTTCTGAGCCACTAGATTCACCATCCACATAAGAGTGACATGCATTCACATCAACCATGGGCTGATCTATTTTCTGTTGGAGGTGATGGCCTTCACCCTTGTACATGTGTAATAGGACATGGAAATACAAATGAAAGGGGGGGGGCCCCACGGTGATGACACGTGTACAAGAGGAGTATGCCATCCCATAAGCACTTGTGGCCCTTGGAGGACCTTGAATATAATAAGCCCTTGAGCCCTCCACAGTTATCCCCTCTCGAAACTTTTTGGGAGACTGTGGAGCTTTCTGTGTGGCTATGGGGTGGGTTGGGGAACCCCGCATTCGATGCATTTCCCAGTGACATGTGGCTGCTTGCCACAGGTCCCAATATTGGTATCAGAGCCAGTTCGAGCGATGATGGCTACGCAAGTGACACGTGGCATCGTGCTATTTCTCTGGATCTTTGGAATGTGTGCACTTGTGCAGAGGTGTCATCATCTACACGAGTGGGTGTTAAGTGCGACTCATCGTGGAGTGCCATGATTTGCGGTGATTTTGAGTGCGGTTGTTGACTACGTGGTCTTTGAGGCACTTTGGGCAACTTTGATCTATTGACCTCGTGGAGTTTGTCCACTTGGTTCTGTTGTACTACTGGTCTTGATTTGGTCAATGCTTGGATTTAATGCTTTGGGGTTCATCCGGGGGGGGGGTGTTGGAGGTGATGGCTTTCACCCTTGTGTATGTGTAATAGGACATGGAAATACAAAGGAAAGGGGAGGAGCCCCACGATGATGACACATGTACAAGAGGAGTATGCCATCCCATAAGCACTTGTGGCCCTTGGAGGACCTTGAATATAATAAGCCCTTGAGCCCTCCATAGTTATCCCCTCTCGGGACTTTTTGGGAGATTATGGAGCTTTTTGCGTGGCTATGGGGTGGGTCTAGGGACCCTGCGCCCGACGCATTTCCCGATGACATGTGGTTGCTTGCCACCGGTCCCAACATTTTCTCTTTTCCTTTTTGTGATACTTGCATACCACTATCTACATTGCTTTGAGGAGATCCTCCTGATCTCAATATGCCTGTCCATGGTGAAGTATGCGAACCACTGCTAGAGGACACTACAGGTCCACTAATATTTTGTGATTGTTGCTGTGAATTCTGTGCAGCATTATCATTTTGTGCATCTACATCATCAATCACATTTACTGGTTTATACCAGGTGCTCATCTCATTAGAAACAACATCTCTGCTCACTATAAACTTACGAGTAGAAGGGTTATAGCATCTATACCCTTTCTACTGTAGAGAATAACCAATAAAGATGCACTTCTCAGCTTTTGGATCCAACTTGGATCTCAACTCATCTGGCACATGAATATAGGCAATGCAACCAAAAACATTCAAATGATAAATATCTAGTTTCCTACTAGTATACCTCTCCTGTGGTGTCATGCCATCTATTGCTACAGTGGGAGTCCTGTTCATTATGTAGACTACAGTAGCAAGTGCTTCAGCCCAATAATAATCTGACAGGTCTTTTTCGTTGAGCATGGCACGAGATACCTCTCCACTATGCCTGTTTTTCCTTTCTCCAAGTCCATTTTGCTGTGGGGTATGACTGCACGAATATTGTTGCTTTATGCCATGCTTGTGTAGGAACCTTGCAAACTCATTTGAGAGGTCCTCTCCCCCTCCATCTAACCTTAGGCATTTTATTTGCAGGCCTGTTTCTTTTTCAACCATAGCTTTAAAAGCTTTGAAATGCCCAAACATTTCACTTGTCTTTTTCATAAAATACACCCAACTTTTCTGTTGTAGTCATCAATAAAAGTGACCAAATAATGACAGCCTCCAATAGATGCAGCTTTAGTAGTCCACACATCAGAGTGGATTAATTCTAATGGCCTCTTACTCTCTTGAACATGTCTAGGAAATGCACTATTTTCCAAATTGACAGGCTTCATATACCTTATGCATTTCTGCAACCTTGAACTTAGGCAATCCTACAACAATATTTTGGGCCTGCATTAATTTAAGTCAGTGTACATTAACATGATCAATGCGTTTATGCCAGATATCAATATCTACAACTACACCAGTCCCATATGCAAACATTGCTGCACTCAATTCAGGCATGTCTGCATCCAACATAAACATCCTTCCCTTCTTCTTCCCTTTTGCTATGAAGCGACCTTTATTTTTCATATCCTCAACAAAGCATCCATGAGGATTAAATATGACCTGCAAGCCCTGCTCCACCATTTGACCAACAAAAACCAGGTTCTTGGTGATATTTGGGACATGAACTACATCAGACAGTTATTTCTTTTTCCCATCCTACAGAGACAAAGGAATTTTTCTAATCTGCACAATAGGATGTGTAGTATCATCACCAGTATCCACAAATCCTGGTCTTTCCATTTTCCTTGCATCGTGCATCCATTCTGCATGACCTGTCACCTGTGGTTTGATGCACCTGAGTCAACATACCACACATCATTTCTTTCTTCTGCATTTGTCATAGAATTGGTCATGTGTTGCTATCAAAGTGCGGATCGTACTAGCCTAGTGCACACAAGATTAGCGGAAGAACTAAGGAGGTTCAAAGCACACAGAATAAGACATGAGAGGGAGATAGCAAATCTATATCTCTTGCAATGTATGTTCAAGAATACATGATAGGCCAGGCTATTATTGGAGTCATCGTCCATGATGTAAGAGCCCACCGTCATATGAATTGTTGGAGCCGTTGCTATGTAGGAGAGCAGGAGCCAACTGTGGAGCATAGTCTCTTATGAGAAGGTCGTTGTAGACGGATACCTTAGTTGTTGTAGAGACTGGTCGTTGATGAAGCTTAGGCCATGGGAGTTGGGCTTGCAGCAGCAGCTAGGAGTCGTGAGCAGCTGGTTACACAGAGCGTGGCTCCTTTGCATCCGGCGATGAGCAGTCAAGCCTCTTGGCGGCAGCTTATTGAGGGCGTAGCGTGAAGAGAGTTGCTGGTGCTGAAGCTAAGGACTGTTGTAGCATGGGAGCCCGTTCGCCTTGGTGTTGCTGAAAAACATGGGCGCTCAGAGATGGCAACGTCTGAAGTTGATGGAAGGCCTTAGAGCCTTAGTTTTGCTTTTGCTCTTTGTATAGGCTCTCACATAGAGTCTCGTTTACTTCTCCTAAGCCCTCCATTGATTCTCTCCCTCAAAACTCACGAGTCCTCGGAGAAATACTCTCTGTCTTTCTTTCTCAAATATGGAACTCAGATCTCTCTCAGCCAATTGAGTGAACACTCAAAAGAACCTCAATATCTCATAGAAGAAAAAAGAAAAAATTCTAGTTCTCCCAAGAATGGAAATATCTCAAATTCTCATGGACGGAATTCTCTCAATCTAAAACTAAAACTAACCTAGGAGAAAACATGTGCTCCTAAGGCAAGCCTAATCTAGGAGACTAGACCTAAGCTCTGATACCATATTAAAGTGCAGATCGTACTAGTCTAGTGCACACAAGATTAGTGGAAGCACTAAGGAGGTTCAAAGCACACAGAATAAGACATGAGAGGGAGATAGCAAATCTATATCTCTTGCAATGTATGTTCAACAATATATGATAGGCCTCTTATATAGAGAGTGCCCTTTGAATAGTCAACACATGTGTGATCCTCTCATCCACATCTCTCCTTGTGGATATCCTCAATCCACATCTCCACATCATGTAGTCCACCTGTTAGGGTGGCTGCTTTAATACATTCCCATACCATACCTTAGCCTCTAATTATGTGCTCATGGCACCATATCTCAACAGTTGCACCATAAACAGATTCTCAGTCATCACCCTATCTACTAGAGGATGCATAATTGCCTTGCTTCAATTTTCCAATCATGATGTCATTCTGTTTTTTATAGATACAAGTGGTGCCCATGTAGCCATCCCGATGATTCTATAGTACTTGGGGGAGGTTGTTCCAATGGAATTTTAGTCCCTTATGTACAATAGTCATACTATTGATCTGGCGCTAGCTCCCCTTGTGGCTCATCGACCAGCATGGCATCGATGGGTGGTTTGAGTGCTGATGTAGCCTCAGGCTCTGGTGTCGATCTTTCCTCCGGTGTCGGGTGCCAATCTTGTCTCGAGCTCTGGTTGCTGTTGTTGGTGGAGACATATTGGTTGCAGTTGTGCACTGAGCTGTAGCATCTCATGGGGCAATTCTGCAATCCCGATCTCTAGAATAGGTATTTCTGCTAAGGCATCTGAACTTATCAATGTGATAGTCGGAGAAGATGGTGACGACTCCCATACTGGTGAGAAGGGTATGTCGAACTCCTCAATTGGTTTTGGTGACTGGCATTTCTCTTTCTTGTAGTTCTTTTTTGATGATTATAGTCAATAAGTGTGGAATTTTACATTTTTGGCTTGAAGAACCATCGAGTTTCTTCATAAAGAAGAGGAAGTGCTGGACCCAGTCTTGTTTTAGCTTCCTACTCAGCAAAACAAATGTGCGGAGTGGAAGGGAGCGATTCTTGCCACACTTAACCCCCAGGATTGTGGATAGGAATTGTGCTGCTTCCTTGAGGTGATGGTCAAGGATTGTGTGAAGCAAAATGCCGTCTCTATGGATCAGTGTGCCCTTGGTGAGGAGAGACTATACTTTGAGAAACCTTGCATTAGCAAGCCATTTAGGGTATTTGCCACTTTGTGTTGGCAGTGAGAAAGCCCTTTGAATGATTGTACTATCGAGGATAATATTGAGTGGACTCTGCTGTACAATGATTGTACCATACTTGCCAACCGTTGCGTTGCTGGAGTAGTAAGAATGGAGAAAGTCCTTGATGTATGTGGTCATGGTAGGAATGTCCTCTAAGGATTTGAGGCTCTCATGCAAACTACCTAGACCCCGTTGCTCTAAGTAAGATGTTGCTTCCTGGGAAAGAGCATAAGTCAATGTGGATGGCCAAACAAGTTCTAGTGACTGGGCCCCATCAATGGCTGTGTAGGCTGATGGTGACTATGGTGGCATTTGTTCTGCTTGGTCATGCATTGAGTCCTCTTTGGAGCTATCGCTCTAGACCACAAATGTCTGTGGTTGCCATGGTTGAGAGGATGTAGATGGTTGTGAACTCTAGAGGGGGTCTCGTGGTTGAGGCAGTGGGCTCTTTCTATGCATCCTCTTTAGTGGCAGCATTTTTTTTGAACCCGCATCCATGTGCATGTAGTATATCATTGATCATTAGAGTGATTGGCATGCTGGTATGACCTTTCTTTGTGTGTATGTGAGAGAGAGATCTTATTTTTATACCTGCTTTGAGAGTGTGGAATGAAAGTGTGTGGTACAATTATTCATGCAATCATCTATGTGTCTAAGTGAAAGTGAGGTGAAAGTGTGTGAGTGCATGTGTCCTAGTAGCTAGGTAGGGACTAACTATGTGCTTTTTTTCTTGGATTTTCATAGGGCAACTAGAACTCATTCATCACTTCTGAGCCCTAGGTAAAATCGATTGATCCTACCTATATGTGCGAAGATGTACATATGCAAGTAAGTGCTCATGATATAATCTAATCCTAACTAAGGAAGACTTGGTTTCCCAAATCTTCATTTTCATCGGGGATGTCTTGCGTGTTGATGTAGTAGCGCTTCAGTCGGCTCCTATTTATTATTGTGTTGAATTGGACTCCATCCAATGTCTCTAGTAGCACAGCTCTGATGGGATTCATCTTTCATACTCGGTATGGTACTTGACCTAGATACTTAAGTATCTAGGTCAAGGACCAGAATGATGTAGCGTGCCTATGTTCCTTTTGCTGCTGGATGTATGGGACCCACATAGTCAATCCCCCATTTTTCAAATGGTTTTCGTGCAACAACTGTTGTTAGGGGATTGAAGTCTTTGTGTTGTGGTTTAATAGTCCGTTGGCATACACCACAGCCTTTTACATATTCATAGGCATCTGCGAACAGCAATGGCCACCAATAGCCTATGAGGAGAACTTTTCTTACTATGGCTTCCCCTTGGAAGTGTCCTCTTGCAATGCCTTCATGGACTTCACTCAGGATTGGCATGATCTCATGAGGCATTACACATCTGTTGAGAGTTCACGCTCAACATCATGTGATCATGTGTGCATAGCACCATCACGTGATCATATGTGCATAGCACTAACCTTATAGAGTGCTATAAAGGAAAGGGTTAGATCCCCTAACCCTAACCCTAAAAGGGTTTGTATATATTCTATTTTTTCAACTAATTCTAGTGTACAGTTAGTCATTTGTGGTGTGCTCTCTAGCTGTGCCCTCTCTCCTCATCTCCACTCTTCTCCTCTCCCCTCTTCATATTTTGTCATGGTATCAGAGCTCCCTTGCCTTCCGCTGAGGCATTGCGATTCTTGAGAGTGTGAGAGAGATTGTGAGATTGAGAGTTCTCTTGAGTGTTCTCCGTGAGAGTCCACTTCCGGTGAGAGATCTTCATCCGTCCATTTGAGAGAATTTCTGTCATTCCTTAAGGGAATTCCGTTCATTCTTGAGAGATTTTAGTTCCTTCTCTTGAGTGTTTGTGAGAAAGAGTGAGCATTGAGATTGTGAGAGAACTAGTTCTGTGAGAGAGATTTTTGTTAATCCTCCTTCCATTCATTCTCCTCGTGAGAGAGAGAGACTTTGGATTTATTGCATTCCGAGAGTGAGAGGGAGAGAGTTCAAAGGCTCCAACATACCCTTCTGCGCCAAAGGTCTATCCAGAGCATCGAATTCTTTTATGGCACTACATGCAAGTACAACAGCAACGATAGCTTCCATCTCCAGAGCTCAAGGCTCTAGTCGCCATCTCCAACACGCTCCAAGGTCTCCAAGCGCTAAATGCCTCACACGAAGGTAGCCGCCGCAAGCTTCAACGCAATCATCAATAGCAAAAACAATCGCCCGCTCCAATGGTTGATGCTATCGAATCGGCTCTTTAAATTCATGGAGCTGCAATAGAGACTCAATCTCTCCCTTTTGGCATCCGACATTACTGCTTGTTGTTGCTGGATGCAATCCATTTCTTGCGTGGTGGAAATCCACAAGCCCAAACTCATGGTAGGAACGTAGTTTGAGCTGGTGCAGTTTTGTTGCAAGCTGCAGCATTTTTGCCTCAACTGGTGTCTGGCGGCAAGCAGCGGCAGTGGCGCACACAAATCTGAAGAAGAAACTGCACCTCTGGAAAGCATTCCAACTCGCGGGAAAAGGAAAGCACGCAGTCTGGACGCTCCCGTCTCGAGCCTCGTTCCGATCATATTCTCCACATCTTCATCGCAGCTAATGGATATAAGAGCATCCAGATCCTCGCTGGGGAGCTGGTATTTGAGCCATAGATTGGATCCAAAGAGCTTCTCCAGCTTGCTCATGAGCTCTGAGAAACTAATGTTTTTTTTTTATGGTGATATGCACATCCATAAAAAAACACTCCCTTAGGTATGTTATCTGACCAAGTACTTATCGGATGGGTGTGCCACTTTGAGAACATTTCAATACCACCTAGGTTAAGAGGTATGAAAAGTATTGTGCCCATAAGATATCCTTTGCATGGTCAATGGAGCATTAAATACCATTTTTGCCTTAGTGTAATGCACATCCGTAAAAAAACACGCTGCTAGGTGTGTTATCCGATCAAGTACTTATGCGATGGGAATGCCACTTTGCATGTAAGTCAATTCCACATAGTAGAAGGTGTGTGAAAAGTATTGTGCCTATCGAATATGCTTTGCATTGTCGATCAAGCATAAAACACCATTTTTGCCTTAGTGTCATGCACAACCATTAAAAAACACGGTCCTAGGTGTGTTATTCAAACAAGTACTTATCGGATGGGGGCTACACTTTGCACGCAAGTCCGTTTCAACTAGGTTGAGGTGTGTGCAAAGTATTGTCACCATCCGATATGCTTTTCATGGTCGATCATGCATTATACAATGTTTTTCCCGTAGTGATATGCACATCCGCAAAAAAACACGCCCTTAAGTATGTTATCTGACCAAGTACTTATCGGATGGGTGTGCCTCTTTGAGAAAATTTCAATACCACCTAGGTTAAGGCATAGGAAAAGTATTGTGCCCATCGGATATGCTTTGCATGGTCGATTGAGCATTAAATACCATTTTTGCCTTAGTGTCATGCACATCCGTCAAAAAACATGCTGCTAGGTGTGTTATCCGATCAAGTACTTATGCGATGGGAATGCCACTTTGCATGTAATTCAATTCCACCTAGTTGAAGGTGTGTGCAAAGTATTGTGCCCATCGGATATGCTTTGCATTGTGGATCAAGCATAAAACACTATTTTTGCCTTAGTGTAATGCACAACCATAAAAAAACACGGTCCTAGGTGTGTTATTCAAACAAGTACTTATCAGATGGGGGATCCACTTTGCATGAAAGTATCTTTCAACTAGGTTGAGGTGCGTGCAAAGTGTTGTGACCATCGGATATGCTTTGCATGGCTGATCACGCATTATACGCCATTTTTCCCCTAGTGATATGCACATCCGCAAAAAAAATGCCCTTAGGTGTGTTATCTAGCCAAGTACTAATCGGATGGGTGTTACTATTTGAAAACATGTCAATGCCACCTAGATTGAGGTGTAGGAAAAGTATTGTGCCCATCGGATATGCTTTGCATGGTTGATCAAGCATTAAATACCATTTTTGCCTTGGTGTCATGCACATCCATAAAAAACACGCTGCTAGGTATGTTATCCGATCAAGTACTTATGCGATGGGCATGCCACTTTGCATGTAAGTCAATTCCAACTAGTTTAAGGTATGTGCAAAGTATTATACCCATTGGATATGCTTTGCATTGTCGATGAAGCATAAAACACCATTTTTGCTCTAGTGTAATGCACAACCATAAAAAAACACGATCCTAGGTGTGTTATTCAAACAAGTACTTATCAGATGGGGGCTCCACTTTGCATGCAAGTGTCTTTCAACTAGGTTGAGATGCGTGCAAAGTATTGTAACCATTGGATATGCTTTGCATGTTCGATCACGCATTGTACACTGTTTTTCCCCTAGTGATATGCACATCCGGAAAAAAACATGCCCTTAGGTGTGTTATCCAACCAAGTACTTATCTGATGGGTGTGCCTTTTTTCAAACAAGTCAATACCACCTAGGTTGAGGTGCAAGTAAAGTATTGTGCCGATCGGATATGCATTGCATGGTTGATTGAGCATTTTAAATACCATTTTTGCCTTAGTGTCAAGCACATTTGTAAAAAAACACGGTCCTAGGTGTCTTATCGGATCAAGTACTTATCTAATGGACATGCCACTTTTCATGCAACTCAATAACAGCTAGGTTGAGGTGGGTGCAAAGTATTGTGTCCATCGGATGTACTTTGCATGGTATATCACGTATTAAACTCTGTTTTGCCTCAATGTCATGCACAACCATAAAAAAACACGCTTTTAGGTGTGTTATCTGACCAATTGCTTATCAGATGGGTGTACCACTTTACATACAATGCAATACCACAATTGTTGAGACTCATGCAAAGTATTGTGCCCATCATATATGCTTTGCATTGTCGAACAAGCATTAAACACCGTTTTGGCCTTAGTGTCATGCACAACCGTCAAAAAACGCGGTCCTAGATGTGTTATTCGACTAAGTACTTATGGCATGGGCATGCCACTTTGCATGTAAGTCAATAATACCTAGGTTGAGATGTGTGCAAAGTATTGTGATGATTGGATATGCGTTGCATTGTCAATTAAGCATAAAACAACGTTTTTGCCCTCGGGGGGGTCACTATATATAAACTCTCTATATCACGTGTGTTCAAGGGTTATTTGTAAAATCCCTTATCTGTAGATTTTTCATTAATAAAATGTACCCTTTTTCTATACAAATCTGTAATTTTTTTCTAAAATCATTTTCAATAATCCCTTATGTAAGTTAAATTATGTAAATTTTAGAAATTAAAAATATCCTTTTGTTGAACTCACGTGATAGGGTTACATAAGATGAGTGACCCCCCCGAGTTTTTGCCTTAGTGTCATGGACAACAACCAATAAAAAACATGGTTCTAGGTGTGATATTCTAAAAAGTACTTGTTAGATGGGGGAGCCACTTTTCAAGGAAGTCAATTTCATCTAGGTTGATGTGCATGCACAGTATTGTGTCTATCGGTTATGCTTTGCATGGGGGATCACACATTATACACCGTTTTCCCCCTAGTGTTATGCACATCCGTCAAAGAACACGCTCTTAGGTGTATTATCATACCAAGTACTTACTGAACGGGCGTTCCACTTTGCATGGAACACCATACCATCGCTTTTGAGGCATGTGCAAAGTATTGTGCCCATCGGATATGCTTTACATGGTAGATTGAGTATTGGGGGTTTCCATTTTCTGAGCAAAAACCCCCGAGCGATGAGCGAACAAAAGGTAGGAGGGGTCAAAATATATAGGCTCAAGTCATTTTTGGGGAGCAAAAAAATCCAAATTATTTCAAGGAATATGTAAGTAAATATGAAATACTAATAAATAGATATAGATATAAATATACCTTTATATAATATACATATATAATGTCCAAGTGGTGACTTATTTGATCACTTTCAAAAATCCTTTCTTTTCCTTTCACCATTGGTTGGATCATGAAATTTTGAGCAAATATCCTCTTTATAGTTCCTCAAGATGACCTAAGAAAATAATATAATACTTTTTTAATAGTCCCTCTAAGTGTATTTTTCCAAAAGAATATGGTTTGAAGAGCTTGCCCCCCAACCCTATTCCGCCGGTGGAATACCCTTGGAGAGCCTACGTAGAAGGGGTCATAACTTTTGCTCCTTATCTCAGATTGAGGAGCTGTAAAAAGGAAAAATGTTCAAAATTTCATGATCTATGCAATGGTAGGCTTAAAATTATACTTTTGATAGTTATAAAAGATAAAAAGTAAAAATTTCAAGATGTATATGAGAGTTACAACTTCTCCCTAATTCAAATTATGGTAGGAAGGAGTTCAATAGAGACCACATTTCCTTAAAAGTACTTAGGTTTTGAGAATCGGGAATATTTTGAAAATTCATTCCTTGCCTTTTTATATTTGATAATGTATTAGAGATTAATTTATGATCGATTATAATGGCCTCAAGTATGAGGTTTCCAATATCTTTTTCCTACTCATCCAAGGAATATGGTATACATTGTTATATGAGAGCTTCAAATATGGGATTGCTAAAGATTAGGGAAACTCTTTTAAAATGATTTAATTACCATAATACTCAAAAGAGAGTATGGTAGAGAGGTATTTATAGGAGTTTCTAAAGTGTTCACTATTTGTTCATATATAGATGATGTTCTCTAAAATGAGGGTTATAGTGAAAAATAAGTAAGTATATGGTTCCATAAATGAGAAATTAAGAAAGAATTGTATATTCCTTTGAGAAATATACAAGCATGGTTGGTTTCAAAAATTATTGCTCTGACTTTTCTCCTCGTAGGTTTTTGCTCGGAAAGTGTGCACATCCAGTGAGTATTAATTACCATTTTTGCCTTGGTATCATGTAGAACCGGTCAAAAACACGATCCTAAGTGTATTTTTCAAACAAGTACTTACCGGATGGGGATGCCACTTTGCACACAAGTCAATACTACCTAGGTTGAGGAACGTGCAAAGTCTTGTGTCCATTGGATATGCTTTGCATAGTCGATCACACGTTATACACCATTTTGTTCCTAGTGTTATGCACAATCGTCATAAAATACGTTTGCAGGTGTGTTATCTGAACAAGTACTTATGGGATGGATGCACCACTTTGTATGCAAGTCAATACGACCTAGGTTGAGGCATGTACAAAGTTTTGTGCCCATCAGAGAAATGTAGATGCGATAATATTAGAAAATTTCTCGGTATGTGTATATGTGTGTGTGTGTGGCAAACAATTTTGATACAACAAAGTAAACACCTACTAGTGCACAAATTATGCACTTCATACCTTGAGTATTGTGTCAAAATAAAAGCTGAAATAAGCTTGTTGATGAGGATAAATACACCCTTGAATAAAAGCACAGTTGTTGTATGACCACAATAGGATCACTTTGACATCTGTGATTTTGCCCACATGTAAGTTTGCAAATAGTATAAAAAATCATATAATAATATATGAATAGTTTGCAAATGTGTATAGCAAGTGAGTAATGGGAAGTGGAAGTGGGAGTGAGGAGGGAGGAGTGGAATGGGAGAGGGGACGTAATAGGGGTGTATGATAATAAGCATAAAAAATAGTATAATAATATATTAATAGTTTGCAAATGGCAAGTGAGTAATGGGAAGTGGAAGTGAGAGTGGGGAGGGAAGAATGGAGTGGGAGAGGGGGAGGTAATAGGGGAGTAGGATAATAAGGAGTGAAATGAGTGAGGGGAGTTAATAGGAGATGAAAAAGAGGAGGGTGAGATGGGGGAATATGGGATTTTGGGAAATGGGACATGGTGGAAATGTGGGATGGGAGTGGTGGCAACGGGGGAGGAAGAAGAAATGGATGGGGGGAGGGCCAATGGAAGATTGGGATGAGGGATGGGGGTCCAATGGGAGAGGGGGAGTAATGGGAGCCAATGGGAGAGGGGAGAAATGAAAAGCCAATAGGAGAGAGGGGAGGAATGGAAAGCCAACAGGAGAGGAGGAGGAAAACCTAAATTTTCTTATATATAGTCTTCCTTCTTCATTCATTCTCCCTTCATTTCATTCATTAGGAGGAATTCCTTCTTTGCTTCCTTTAACATATTCTCACCTTGTGCCTCTTCGCCTTGTTCATGTGGAATATTTTTAAGAGTGTCTTTAAAGAATCGACTGAAGGTTTCCTCGAAATGTGTAGGCCCTGTAAATGTTATTTGATCCAAAAAGCTATTTTTGATTGGACAAAACATTATTGGGTGCAGGACCACATTGCTTGCCACAGGTTTCTTTCCATCTCTCAAAGCCTCATATATTTGCAGTGCATAGGATATATCAAGGCTTCGGCTATTAATAAAGATAGCTGCAGCTTCCACATCTTTGGCATTCACAAACCACATCCTTTGACCCTAGATATATCCCACATCATCATCTGTTATTGCTTCATTAAGACGCAGATTAAGATTTTTGATTGATGTGAGTTCATCCTGATCATCTTCAGCCTCGAGTTTTGAGTCTTCTTCATCTTTCTCTTCTTTTAACCGTTTTTCATCCACATGATCTTTCTCTACAGTGGGACGATGCCTTTTTTTACTGCTTGGAATTGTGGCTCTTGCAGTACTAGCCTTTTGCATGTCACGTCGTGGTTTGCTAGCAAGAGCTTCTAGCATAACTGCAGTGGATCGACCTTCATCTTCTTCAATTTTTTTAAATTCCTGTGAACTCAAGGCTTGTGTTTGATCATCCTTAGTGACATCCACCATTTCTTGCTCTAGAAGTTTGTGCTCATGTTCTATACATTTGTGACAGTGTTCATGTTCTTCTTGCCCCTGCATCGAAGTCTGTGCTTGATCTCCTTCATGTGAAGATCCTTGAATCTGAGGAGCATATTGTGCATCCTGAAAGTACTCAAACATTATCTTTGCATGCATCCTTTTTGCCACCACACTAGAAATTGCTCCCAAGTATATGCAAGAGCCTCCAATGCACTTTGCGGCTCTGGAAACTTTGATGGTTGAGGAGGAGGCATCATAAAGGTCTTTGAGTCTCTCCTTGACACAACAAAATGAAGACCGCCAACTTCAGGATCTGAACTCTTTGTGAAAATATCCATAAAAGTCTCTTTTGGCTCTATCATTATGCCTACTACAAGGCTTGAAGTCATATCTTTTTTGAAGAATGTAGCATCCCATGGATCTTCAACATCATTGAACTCCCTTTTTGACATAAGTAGAAAGAGTCTCTTTTCCTTTTGATGAAGAAACCAAGCTCTTCTGCCCATGTGATATCGAGTCCACCTACCAAAGCCGTTGGGGCTATATTCTTTTCCTTTCAAATTCAAAGTGACATCAGAGACCCATGCTCTAATCTCAAAGTCATTTAGGATAGCCCCCACATTAGTTGATTGCTCCATAATCCTACAAGAAAAGATAATGAAGAATTTAGATACATACAAGTAAAGTACAATATACAATGCTTGATACAATAAATGTGGGAAATAGCCCAAAAGGCTTTACAAGGCTTCATATGGCAATAAATGTGACCAATAGCAGAGAGGGCTTTACAAAGTATTTTATAGCAATAAATGTGGGAAATAGCCTAGAAGGCTTTACAAGGCTTAAATATTTGTACAAATGTAAGAAAATTAGCCAATAAAGCTTTACAATGAAATAAAATGTCCTCTAGTGATAAAGCTTTAATCTTCGTGAAGACATGTAATCTATCCATCCATTGATTTGCCCTCTAGTGATAAAGCTTCAATCTTCGTGATGACATGTAATCTGTCCATCCATTGATATCTGTGCACTGATACCCAACTGATGCAATCTACCCACTAAAAACTATTCCACTGATATCCACTTATGCAGCCCACTGATACTCGTTAAATAGTGAATGGTCGGGATGGTCGGGTTTATTACAAGGCGCTTCATATGGCAATAAATGTAAAAAATAGCCTAGAACGCTTTACAAGGTTTTTTATGACAATAAATGAGCTTAAATATTTATACAAATGCAATAAAAATAACCAATAATCATCAAGCTCCAATATGCCCCATGACATGTAATCTATCCACTGATATATGTAATCTGTCCACTGATATCTGCTATCTGCTCATGCAATCTGCCCACTAATAAACTTCTTGGTAAATGGTAAAAGGTCTTATTTAATAGCATGTTATGAGTGTTAAACCGCATGTGAGCGAAGGGACTGACAACGATTAGGAACTAGTTAGAAAAATTTGAGCATGGCTTCGATTGGCAACTTGGAGAATTGTCTCTCCTCTAAGGCAATCTAATCTATGCTAAACTATGCTAAACCAACCGTCGAAGCGAAGAAAAGCAATAAATAATTTCTTTTTCTGTGTTCATTTTAATGTGCTGGGGTTTAGGAGGCTTAAATATGCAAAAGAAGGGGTTTTGATGTAGAGGCTAATCCTGCATGTGAGAGAAATGAAGAACAAGTATCTAAAGAAAAGTTAACATTTTTCAATTTAAAAGATGAATATATATAAAAATATTATCTCACCTTCAAAACAAACCATAAATTCACTCTTTTATAATTTTTTAAAAGTATAATATTAAACATGTAAATATATAAAACTCTCTCTTTCCTCTGAACTTTCTCTCTCTCTCTCTCTCTCTCTCTCTCTCTCTCTGTCTCTCTCTCTCTCTACTCCTAATTCTCTCTGTAGCCATAGTCAAGACACCTCATTCTCTCTCTTAATCTCTCTCTCTCTCTCTCTGACAACTCTTATGTCTTTCCCTCTCTATCCTCATCCCACTCATTCTCTCTCTTAGTTTATCTCAAGTCTCTCTTTCTCTCCCTCCCATGGTGGCTAAGACTTATCATTCTCTCTCTTCATCTCTCTCTCTCTCCCTAGGATTTGTAATTATTTCTCTCTCTCTCTCTCCACCTCTTTCTCCTACACCGCAACCTAGGTGGTATTGAAACGTTCTCAAAGAGGCACACCCATCGGATAAGTACTTGGTCAGATAACACACCTAAGGGCGTGTTTTTTTGCGGATGTGCATATCACTAGGGAAAAAACGGTGTATAATGCGTGATCGACCATGCAAATCATATCCGATGGTGACAATACTTTGCACGCACCTCAACGTAGTTGAAACAAACTTGTGTACAAATTGGAGCCCCCATCCGATAAGTACTTGTTTGATTAACACACCTAGGACCGTGTTTTTTCATGGTTGTGCATAACACTAAGGCAAAAACGTTGTTTTATGCTTGATCGACAATGCAAAGCATATCCGATGGGCACAATACTTTGCACACACCTTCAAGTAGGTGGAATTGACTTACATGCAAAGCGGCACTCCCATCCCATAAGTGCTTGATCGGATAACATACCTAGTAGCGTGTTTTTTTACGGATGTGCATAACACTAGAGAAAAAATAGTATTTATTGCTCGATCGATCATGCAAAGGATATCCGATGGGCACAACACTTTTTGTACACCTCGACCTAGGTGGTATTGGAATGTTCTCAAAGAGGCACACCCAGCCGATAAGTACTTGGTCAGATAACACACCTAAGGGCATGTTTTTTTGCGGATGTGCATATCACTCGGGAAAAAATGGTGTATAATGCGTGATCGACCATGCAAAGCATATCCGATGGTGACAATACTTTTCATGCACCTCAATGTAGTTGAAACGGTCTTGTGTGCAAAGTGGAGCCCCAATTCGATAAGTACTTGTTTGAATAACACACCTAGGACCATGTTTTTATATGGTTGTGCATGACACTAAGGCAAAAACGGTGTTTTATGCTTGATGCACAATGCAATGCATATCCAATGGGCACAATACTTTGCACACACCTTCAACCAAGTGGAATTGACTTACATGCAAAGTGGCATTCCCATCGCATAAGTACTTGATCGGATAACACACCTAGTAGCATGTTTTTTTACGGATGTGCATGACACTAGGGAAAAAATGGTATTTAATGCTTGATAGACCATGCAAAGCATATCGGATGGGAACAATACTTTCCTACGCCTTAACCTAGGTGGTATTGAAATTTTCTCAAAGAGGCACACCCATCTGATAAGTACTTGGTCAGATAACATACCCAAGGGCATGTTTTTTTGCAAGTGTGCATATCACTACGGGAAGAACGTTGTATAATGCGTAATCGACCATGCAGAGCATATCCGATGGTGACAATACTTCGTACGCATCTCAACCTAGTTGAAACAGACTTGCGTGAAAAGTGGAGCCCCCATCCAATAAGTACTTGTTTGATTAACGCACTTAGGACCGTGTTTTTTCATGGTTGTGCATGACACTAAGGCAAAAACGGTGTTTTATGCTTGATCGACAATGCAAAGCATATCCGATGGGCACAATACTTTGCACACACCTTCAACTAGGTGGAATTGACTTACATGCAAAGTGGCATGCCCATCCCATAAGTGTTTGATTGGATAACATACCTAGCAGCGTGTTTTTTTATGGATGTGCATGACACTAGAGCAAAAATAGTATTTAATGCTCGATCGACCACGCAAAGGATATTTTGGCATGTGCATCTAATGAGTACTTGATCGGATAACTTCTCCCACCAATAAATTAAGTACTAATTAAAAATTATAATAAATGAGTAGATGATTAAAAAGAGACTAATATTTATGTAATTGTTGCTACTGTAGCTTGCTTGTGAAGGACTCTCACAAAGGAGATGGCTATAGATTTTGTTCCAGGGATGGATGTGATTTTATGTAGCAAAAGAGAAGTAGTTGCATTTGCTACAATCCATGATAGTGATCCCAATTCAGTTTGCCACTTTCGAAGACTTGGCGAAGATAAGGTGGCAGTTACTATATCAAAGATTCTTAGCGCACATGTTGAGCTAAAGTATAAATGTGGAGATATGGAAACACTTGGAGATGTTATGCCCTATAATACATCCAACAAATCATTTATAGCATGGGACAAAGATGAGACTTATGCAACAGACATTATCAAGAATACAAAGTGCACCACCTTGGATTTTACTATAGGGGACATTTTACAAATGAGATCATTTGCAAATAAGAGTGTAGCAGAAGGTGAAGTATTGGGATTTGAACAAGTGGAGCAATGGTCATTTGCACAGATGAGGATTTTAAAAGTCACTGATGATGGTATGGTTGATAACATAACATCCTTATGTGATCCCTACTATGAGGTAGACAAGAATATGAGATGGAGCATGCAGTTTTTAAACATGAGAAAGAGGCACGTGGTTTTCAATGATAAAGACAAGGTATACTACAATATCAAAGGACCTAAAAAGCGTGCCCATGTGCCAGGCTCTATCACTTCAAATGTGGATAATTTCAATATACTCAATTATAGAAGTGACATCTTATCTGGAGTGGATGAGTACATTGGTTCTGAGAAACAAAATGACTTTAGAAGCAAAGCCTTATCGCTGGTGGATGAATTCTTACACAGTGAGAAGGGCAAAGGTTTCAATAGCGATGTCTTGTCAAGTGTGGATGAGTTCATGCATATTAATAAACCTGGTGTCAATCAAGCTTGTTGATTTGTGAAAGCCATGCAAGATGTCCCAATGAGTGATGTTCTCTCAGGAGTGGAAGAGTTTCAAGGTTCTCAATACTCTCGTAGAATATTGAATTCATTGAATGGTCCTAAGAGTATGTTAAAAACGAGGATGAGATCAACAGAGGATTATTCAATATTTAACTTTGATTGTGATATGGCCAAGGATGCAACGACCAATCATGGATGCTTGGTTACAAACAAATGTGAGGAGAATAAGTGCATAAATACAAATAACAACGTGCATGAGGAACGAAAATGATCATACATATGCATGAAGAGAAAGCGCCCCAGGCAGATCCACAAAAGCAACCAAAGAGGAAGAGAGTAATCAAGGAGGAGAACATGTTAAACGCATTGGGATATCTATGTTGCAAGCGAAGATGTATGCGCTTCATTGATCTTGCAGACATCAGGGAATGTAGAGGACACGTGTGGCAAAGAAGAGGAAGCGAAAGAAATGAATACCTTCTCACAAGTCTCTCTTGCTTTCTTCAGAATGGCAATAAAAGGCTAAGTTCAAGACAAAAGGTAAAACCTCTCGTAAATGGAAAAAGCATTTGCAATAAGGCATATCGCAATATTACTAGATTATCCCATGGTACATATTGGGATTTAGTCACCAAGCCAAAGGGCAGCAACAAATTTAGCATTCACGGTAATAGAGGAAGGTCCAAATCAAGAATCTCAACTGTCAGGGAAGCAGCAATTTTGCAAGACTTCATACATGAAAATGCTTTATCTCAACCCCATATATCTACCAAACTCCCTAACGGTGACGCGATCACTGAAATGCACCTTCCAATGGGCTTGACAAAGCTCGAAGTATTTGACTCTATTGCAGAAAAGCAAAGGCAAAGAGGGGATGCCGTAGCTTCTTCTCATACTTTGTATACTCTTTGGAAGAAGAACTTTGGATATGTTAAAATCCCAAGGAGGCAAAAAATGTCAAAGTGCAATGTCTGTGATGATTTAAAGCGAGCGATTGAGAGTGCAACATGTCCAAATCAAAGGGAATTATACAAAAAAAACCAAAAATCTCATCATGACCTTATTCGACATTCCAGACAAAAATATGCATTTTGGAAGGAGCAAGCTATTTCGCATCTCGATGACTACATGTGCCTTATTGTAGATGGCATGGATCAGAATACAACAACATTGCCTCATTTTGTTGCCACTCCACCTAAATTACAAGAAAAGCACTTTCTAAAGACACATCTATGTGGAGTGTTAGTGCATGGAATTAAGTTATTTGCAGATATATGGATTGATTCCTTGCATCTACATGATAGCAATCAAGTTGTAACATCTATTATGAAGGCAATTCGCAATGTACATGTAGAAAAAGGTCGCCTACCACCGACTTTGAGAATACAAGCTGATAATTGCTGGCGAGAAAATAAGAATGTACTCATGTTTGCATTATGCTCCATGCTAGTTGCTCATCGAATCTTCAATGAGGTCGAATGTGGATTTTTGTATGTTGGGCATACACATGAGGATATCGATCAGGTTTTTAGCACAGTCTCAAGGGAGCTTAAATGCAAGGATGTGGAGACAATAGATGACTTGGTAAGAAGATGTGGTAGGCAAGTTGGTGGTCATAAGGAAAGTACAGTATGTGAGAGGCTCGAAAGAATGTATGATTGGAAGAGCTTCATTCTACCTTTCATACAAATGGGTGGCGATGCATTGACAGGTCATACCAATCCACACTACTTTCGTTTTTTTTTTAAAAGATGAAAAACCCATAATGCAATGGCAACAGTATTCTCATGATACAAAATGGGAACCTGAAGAACCTTACAGTCTCTTAACTTTAATTCCCAGCAAGGAAAGGTATCCAACATGGGCTCCTATACAAGAATTCAATGAGAGGTCTAACTGTGAAATAGAAGGATTAAAAGCATTTATTACATACAAAGAGGAAATGCTCCGGAGATATCCTGATTCGAAGCCTACTTGGAGAGAACACACTATCACTGTAATTAACAAGACACGAAATTTAATAAAGGACCTTGAGAGAATGCGAGGCTCAAAGGATGTCAAGGAATAATGCAATATGTTTTGGCCAAATGCTCATAACGATTTGCGCCTAGCTCTAGTCTTTGAAAATGAATTTGTATCATTACTCCCACGTCCATATTGTGGACCAAAGAAGAGAGAGTTTATGCCACAAGTAGATATAGAGGTCGATTGTTTTGTTGTGGTTCGGCCATCAGATGATGAATATGAGAATGTGAAGTTTTGGGTTGCAAAAGTAGTTGATGTGCAAAGAGATGACCAAGGGAGAGCTACAACATTTACAGCGGTATGGTATGAGCCAAAGGGTAGGAAGGAGAATATGGATAACAACACATTGTATACTAATTGTATAATAAAGGAGTGGGTCCCAAATGATGAATCAGTCTCTCAAGTTTTGACGGAGACAATCATAGTGTCTTGGCATTCAAGGGCAAAGAAATCAAAGAAGCGCATGGGATATGAGGTAGAAGGAAAAATAAAAATACCACAGCAAACTATTTTGCATATACACGAATTTTTAAGGATGCTCTCCATGGAGGAAGTAGAAGGAGATAGTGCAAATGAAGAATGTCCATGATTAAAGCTTTGTATTGAAGTCCATTGAAGGATTTTATTTGGGTACTAGGCAAAAAGCCAATCCAAGACAATTATAATCAGAGTCATCACCTCTTATGTCAAATGAGAGTCAAAATATGCACTGGATGTCACCCAAGGGTCAGGGCTTGCCAAGACAATAGGGAGTTAATGCAGATGGCACCTGGCAAGGGACTATCACATTGAGCAATAAGACAATGGGGAGTCAATGAACCCAAGGGGCAAGGCTTGGCAAGATAACTTGTGGGAGTTAATGCAGATGGCACCTGTATTTTGCACTGGATGTCACCCAAGGGTCAAGGCTTGGTAAGACAGTGGGGAGTTAATGCAGATATGGCACCTGGCAAGGGACTATTGCATTCAAGAGCAATAAGACAATGGGGAGTCAATGCACCCAAGGGGCAAGGCTTGGCAAGACAAGTGGGAGTCAAATTATGCAGATGGCACCTGGCAAGGGACTGTCGTGACATTGAGCAATAAGACAATGGGGAGTCAAATTATGCAGATGGCACGAATTGAGGCTCTTTAAGAGCAACAATGTAAATTGTAAACATATGTTCAATCTATATCATTTTGGATAAAGACTCTAGCTGAGAGCAACGTCTCTCAATGTAATCATATAATAATAGCTATAATTGCTATTATACCTCTTTGGTTCAATACAAAACTTGGGTCTTATGGCATCATGTCTTTTTTCTATTTATTAAAAGTTTTAAAAATTTTGTGCATATTGCGAGTGACAATGTTATTTTCATGAAATATTTAAGTCTCCTTTCATGGATTTATAAATTTATAACGTCAAGGAAAAACATCAAGGAAAAATATTAAAAATAATTAAATTAACAAATAACTTAGATATAGCTAGAATTTCTAATATAGGATTATTTCAAATTCTTGCATGTTGGTGCAAAAGTATAGATTGAAAAAACAATATTTTTATGTGAATATGATAGTGCCACAAAGTGAACTTTTGATTTGGGAAGAATATTTTCAGAAAGTAAAATTTTGATTTGGGAAGGATATTTTCACAAAGTAAAGTTTTCATTTGGGAAGGATTTTTGGGCTTTGTCCAAAAACAACATGAAAAGTCCAAAATTAATGAAATAGGTGTTTACCACTACTATGGTCCACAATGTAACAAGCCCAAAGATACATTCCAACCTCTAATAGATGTGAAAAATGGTGACTTGTGTTGTTGTGAGGCCAAGCAAAATTATTTATATAACCATGTTTGCATAAGAATAATGCAAGCAAGGAATAAGTGTATGCAAATTGTTGGGAGACGTTTTGGATGTGCAATGACAAGGATCCTACACACTAGGAGCAGACTCAATAATATGGAGCTGGACACTGAAAGGAGGGAAGAAGACCAAGACGTTTAAGATTCCACCTACTCTGCATGAGAAAGCAGAATCAGGCCTAGTAGGGGTCAATGAAGTGATCAACAAGAGTGTAGATTGAGCTAAGACTTAATGGTCTTAAGGTGTTGTTGTGTTTAAATTTTGGCTTGTATTCAATATTTATGCTCATTTTCTTCCTATTGGTTGAATGTTTATTGATAATGTTATGATGAATAACAAGCTTAGCTTGACTCAGGGCACTACTTTAAACAAATGGCATGATATCTTTACACCACTATTATATAAATGTGTTGATAATTCAACAAAGCTAACTCTCTTGTATGGCATTGCAATATTTTTTAGGTTTTCATTGTCAAATACTGAATAATTTAAGGTGAGTAGGTGGCTTGTGCAATGTTGCAATTGAACAAAATTTTTGAGTTTACACAACAAATAGTCCATTCCCAAAGTGAATGAAACATCTCACTTATTTTCTCATTAAAATGACATCAATGAGATGAATAAAGATCATATTCATCACTCCAAAAATTAATGAAACACTCTAAATTAATTTCTCTAAAATAATAAAACTAGAATAAATTTAATTTGACATTATTAGTCTAAGAGCCAGTCTAAGAGCCACTATAATATGAAACAAGAGATCCATTGTTCTTGAGCCAAGATGAAGATGGGCTAGAAAGATGAGAACATTGAGGATTCATCTCAACATCATGTTTAATATGTGCATAGCACTAACCCAAAAAAGTGTTAAAAAGGAAAGGGTTGGAAACCCTAACCTTAACCCTAAAGGGGTTTCTATATATTCTTTATTTTCAGCTAAATCTAGTGTGCAATTAGTCATTTGTGGTGTGCTCTCTCTCTGTGCCCTCTCTCCTCATCTCCACTCCTCTCCTCTCCATATTTGTTCATTGGATAAAAGCTACCTTGCCTTTCATTGAGGCATCGTGATCCTTTAGAGTGTGAGAGCATGAGAAATTGTGAGAGTTCTTGAGCAATTGAGAGTTCATTTCATCAGTTTCACTTCTTTGATAGAATTTCCATCGTATTCTACCAATTCCATCATTGAGAGATTGGGTTTGAGTTCTCCTTTATGTTATGAGATATCTCATTCATTGAGAGAGATTTTTGTTTGGAGAACCTTTGTGAGAGATTCAAGGCATTGCTTGAGAGGTTCATTTCTTGATTTTTAGGAAAGAGTTCACTCGGAGAGAGAGAGATACCTTCTATTACTCTACAATAGACTCAGCTCCTAAGGTTCATGGTAGAGGTGACTACTAGCCAAAGAATGCAACAGACTAAGGACACTGACTGTGACCTAGCCATCTCAAGGCAAATTAAAGCTACTCTAAGTGCTTGAGCGACCAAGTACATGCAAGCAACTCTATCTAGTTCACTAGCAAGCAAGCTTCACAATGATGCTCAATCCTATAGCCTCTCGAAGGGGTCACTACGTATAAACCCTCAATATCACGTGCGTTCAAGGCCTTTTTGTAAAATCCCTTATCTGTAATTTTTCCATTAATAAAATGTACCCTTTTTCTATATAAATCTGTAAAATTTTCCCAAAATCATTTAAAAAACTCCCTTGTGTAAATTAATTTCTGTAAAATGTAGATATTAAAAATATCCTTCTGTTGAACTCAGGTGACAAGGTTACATATGATGACTGACCCCCCCGAGTATAGCCTCAACTAACTAGCCGATTGGCTCATACAAGCGTCTATAGTCTAAGCGCACAAGGCTTTGAACCTACGACAACAAACTTCATGGCACACAAATCTATACATAGCAAGAAACAGCTGTGACCAATGAATCGCTCCAACTCCTGCAGCCTCCACCTAGACCTAAAGCCAAAGCAAGACTACAGCTACTCTTCAATTCCATGGCTTCATCGACAAACTACACAGCTCCTTCATGACAACAACGAATCCAACTCACATATGGACAACCTAAAGCAAGCTCCTAGATAGCTTCACATAGGGGCCTCTCTACTCCATGCACAATGCTATAATGACCTCGCCTATAGACTTCTACAAATGTCCATGGCCTCAATGGCTACATGGCACAGTGCTCACATCAATACCATTTACTACACAACAGCCAGTCACTGTGCCTTTACCCCAGTTATGTACAATACTCAAATGCATATATAAATGAATGAAAAAGAAGATTAGGGTGTTCTGCACCCACCAAAACTTGTGTGGCTCTCTGTTTCTCTCTCTCCCTCTTCTGTTCTTGCTTCCATTGAGAGCACTCTCACTCTCCTATCCCCTTCCATGCTCTCTCCAAGCCCCCTTCTACCCCTATGATAAATCCTCGGGGGGTTCACTTCTCATATGTAACCCTATCACGTGAGTTCAATAGAAGGTTATTTTAAATTCCTAAATTTTACAAATTTTAATTTACATAAGGGAGTATTTAAAGTAATTTTTTTAAAAACTTACATATTTGTATAGAAAAAGGGTACATTCTATTAAGAAATTTTTTACAGATAAGGGATTTTACAAATAGGCCTTGAACGCACGTGATATAGAGGGTTTATACATAGTGACCCCCCTGAGGATAAATCTTCTTCTGCAACCTCAATGCTCCATAATGTTGCCCAAGTCATGAGATCCATTTTTTGCCTTGGCTCTCCATCCTGCTATGAAAAGAGTGGGAGAGAAGGAAGGAGTCTCACTTGCGGTTTTCTCACATACACAATGGGGGAATACACACAAAGGTGGAGGCTGAAAATAGTTTTCCTCTTCTTAGTTGTGAAAGCCAAAAGAACTCTAAGTACAAAAGGATAGATGAACCCTATATGTGGGTCTCAAACCAAACTCAGCTAACTAAGGTGGCATACTATCTGAGCCACTAACTAGAGTGCATGAATATAGTTGTCATCCAGCTATTATTCATGGGCGGTGTACCAATCGCATCTGCAGCTAACAAGTCAGTGTCATTAATGCACAACGGTCACCCTGGCATATCACGAGTGGAGCTGGATATCTCAACACTTCCCCTCGAGCTCAATCCCAATTCTTGCACACCAAGTAGGTCTCTGAACCTGCACAAATTCTCTATGCCCAATGCCTTCGTGAATATGTTAGCTACCTGATCCTCTATGCTGACATAAACTAGATCAATAAAACCTAGTAGAACCTTCTCCTGCACATAGTGATAATGCACCTCAATGTGCTTTTTTCTAGCATGATGGACTAGGTTATTTGCCAAGTGTATACTGCTCATGTTGTCACAATAAATGACAACTAGCCCATCTGCATATCATAAAGTCGCTTATCCAACCAAGCTACCTCACATGCAGCCATTATTGCACCCCTATACTCAACCTCTATGCTCGACAAGGCAATAGTAGGCTGTTTCTTGCTGCTCCAAGTGACTGCAACACTTCCAAAAGAGAACATATATCCACTAGTAGATGGTCTATCAGAAATACTACAACCCCAATTAGCATCAGTGTATCCATGCAACTATATCTGAACCCCAATCTCATAAAATAGTCCATACTACAATGTGGACTTCACATACCTTAGTATGCGTCTAGCCACATCCAAATGTGGTTTCCTTAGAGCCTGCATAAACTCACTTACCAACCCAACATCATAGCTCAAATATGGCCTGGTAATAGTCATATAAATCAAACTTCCTACTATGCATCTGTACATAGTAGGGTCTTTCAGAAGCTCACCTGCATCTGCACTCAGCTTCACATTCTGCTCCAAAGGAACTAAAATAGGCTTACAACATATCCCATATTTGGACAGCATGTCCAATTCATACTGCCTCTGCAAGTGCCATATCCCACTTGGTGATCTAATCACCTCAATGCCTAGAAGTAATGTAGCTCTCCCAAATCCTTCATCTCAAACTTCTGCTTCAATAGCATTTTCACATGAAGGATATCTCCATCACTATCACCTGTGATGATCAAATCATCAACATAAATGACAAGCAGCATAATACCTTTCTCTATTTTTCTCACATAAAGTGAGAAATCTGCCTTGGAAATCTGAAAGCCAATAGTGACAAGATACTGTCCTATCTTGTCAAACCATGCTCTGGGTGCCTGTTTCAAGCCATACAAGGCTTTCTTCAACTTGCAAACAAACTCAAGATGAACAACATGAACATAACCTAGTGGCTGCTCCATATAGACCTTTTCATTGCGGAACTAAAATAGGCTTACAACATATCCCATATTTGGACAGCATGTCCAATTCATACTGCCTCTGCAAGTGCCATATCCCACTTGGTGATCTAATCACCTCAATGCCTAGAAGTAACGTAGCTCTCCCAAATCCTTCATCTCAAACTTCTGCTTCAATAGCATTTTCACATGAAGGATATCTCCATCACTATCACCTGTGATGATCAAATCATCAACATAAATGACAAGCAACATAATACCTTTCATTGTTTTTCTCACATAAAGTGAGAAATCTGCCTTGGAAATCTAAAAACCAATCGTGACAAGATACTGTCCTATCTGGTCAGACCATACTCTAGGTGCTTGCTTCAGGCCATACAAGGCTTTCTTCAACCTACAAACAAACTCAGGATGAACAACATGAACATAACCTGGTGGCTGCTCCATATAGACCTCTTCTTGCAAATCACCCTACAAGAAAGCATTCTTTACATCCATATGATGTAAAGACCATCCCTTTGATGCAGCCATAGCAATGACTGCTCTTACAGTTGCCATCCTTGCAACCGGACTGAATGTTTCTTCATAATCAATGCCATATGTTTGTGCATACCCCTTGACAACTAATCTTGCCTTGTATCTATTCACAGAACCATCTGCATTGTGCTTTACCTTATAAACCCACTTGCAGCCAATTACATTCTTGTCTTTAGGCAAAGGCACTGATTCCCATGTAGCATTTACTTCCAAGGCATCCATTTCTTCATCCATGGCTTTCTCCCATTTTTCTTTTCCCATGGCTTGCTCAAAAGAAGTGGGTTCTTGTTCTTGTAGCACTTTGACCATATAGGCATAGTGAATGGCTGTAAATCCATCATATTTTAGCCTATCCACAGGATACCTAGATCTGGTAGACCTTTGCAAAATAGGCTCACTACCAGGTGCTCTCAATCCATACTCTAGGTGTAACAACAGAAGGAATACCCAACTCATCATCAATGCTCTGTTCTGAGCCACTAGATTCACCATCCACATAAGAGGGACCTACATTCACATCAACCATGGGCTGATCTACTTTCTCTTTTCCTTTTTGTGATACTTGCATACCACTATCTACATTGCTTTGAGAAGATTCTCCTGATCTCAATCTGCCTGTCCATGGCAAAGTATGTGAACCACTGCTAGAGGACACTAATATTTTTTTATTGCTCCTGTGAATTTAGTGCACCATTACCATTTTGTGCATCTACATCATCAATCACATTTACTAGTTTATACCAACTACTCATCTCATCATAAACAACATCTCTACTCACTATAAACTTACGAGTAGAAGGGTTATAGCATCTATACTTTTTCTACTGAAGAGAATAAACAATAAAGATGCACTTCTCAGCTTTTGGATCCAACTTGGATCTCAACTCATCTGGCACATGAACATAGGCAATGCAACCAAAAACTTTCAAATGAGAAATATCTGGTTTCCTACCAGTATACCTCTCCTCTGGCATCATGCCATGTATTGCTGTAGTGGGATTCCCATTCATTATGTAGACTAATGTAGCAACTGCTTAAGCCCAATAATAATCTGGCAGGACTTTTTTGTTGAGCATCGCATGAGATACCTCTCCAATATGCTTGTTTTTCCTTTCTTCAAGTCCATTTACTGTGGGGTATGACTGCATGAATATTGCTGCTTTATGCCATGCTCCTACAGGAACCTTGCAAACACATTTGAGAGGTACTCTCCCCCTCCATCTAACCTTAGGCATTTTATTTGTAGGCCTGTTTCTTTTTCAACCATAGATTTAAAAGCTTTGAAATGCCCGAACACTTCACTTTTCTTTTTCATAAAATACACCCAAACTTTTCTACTGTAGTCATCAATAAATTAATGAAATAGGTGTTATCCTCAAATGGCAAGTCTACTTCCTCGGCTTGTAATTGATGTATGGGAACTGCCTGAGGAGCTAGATTTGATGCTCTTGGATATGGTCATGGATTTAGATTCCTGAGTAGTTGTGGGACTTGTGTCCAAATGGGAACATGATTTAGCCTCAAATCTGAGGGCGCTTGTGCAAGTGCCAGTTGCCCATATACTAGCATGGGTGTCGCTTGGTATTGTTGAGGGCGAGGCGGGTTGTTGTGCATGTTGAAGATGCAACTATTCTCATCATGGCCGCCAATGATGCAGATATGGCACCACAGCCTTGGTGGTGGATTTGCTTGTGTAGTGATCCTGGCTCTTAGGACCGGGCACTCATTTGTTGTATGATTGGCCATGCAATGTGGACACCAGACATTTTCTCGTCGTGGATATGTCTGAGTTGGCGGCTGAGACAAGTGAAGTTTTTGTTCCATGGTCTGCATCATGTCAGCTTCATGGTCAAGGCCTCTAGGCAATCTTCATTGGATGTTTTAGTAGTGTCCTTTGATTTACCCTTTTTCGAGCACTTATCTCGTGTACTAGATCTACCATCATCACTGCTAGTGTCTGAGTCGGTCATGCCATCCTCGATGTCAATGGCTGCCGCATGAGCAGCACTGAATGTTTCATAGCTGCTTATCTTTTTCATATCCTTTCAAATTTTCTTTCTTAGTCCTGCTATGAACCATGCCAAGAGGTACTTTGCATTTGGGCGTGGGTCACATTTGGCAATTAATGTCTTCATCTTACCCAAGTATGTGCGTACATCTTCTCGCTGGCCTTGTTTCAAGCTTGCTTAGTTGGAGAGCGGGATCATATTGTAGCCTCTCTGTTTGAAAGAATCGTTTGAATTCTATTTAAAGTAGGTCCCATGTGGCACGCTCTTCCTGTAAGAAAACAATACAATGTCTGTGCTCAACAGATAACAGGATCTCATATGCAAGAGAGAAAAACAGATAGTATGGCAAATCAAAATTTTGATTACTGTAAAACTGATACAATAGATGGTGCTGCCTCGCAGCCATGTGCTCCTGTGTGAGGAGCTTTGATGGCATGCTGGAAATAGTAGAGGACGGAGGCTAGTTGCTAAGGAATCAGCATTGCTATAGCCAGTGATGATAATGGGCTTCACGGGCTTGCTCTTATATAGCCACCAGTCATAGTCGGTTAGACCCAATCGGGAGACCGACCTAGTCCGCCCAAAATGGCCGACTAGAGGTCGGTCCCAAAATAGGCCACCGACCACAGATAGAACTCTGGCGCACAATAGAGCAACTGACCTACAGACGCTGTTCGGCCCACAAGCATCTGAGATCATCTGGGGCTCCAAACGGGTCCCGCAACTCGAGAGTGGGCTGCCCCGAGAAATGCTCCATCTACCCTCAGTGCGGTCAGTCATGGGATGCCTTCCCACACTTGCATGTAGCCTAGTTAGTAGTGTGCCAACTCTATCTGAAGTCGTCCAGCCATCAGGCCACACATGGAACCCATCTGGTGTCCAAACCAGGACCTGCCAGATAACCGAGCTACTCAAATGCCTTCTCCTCATATGGGGGGCTTACAAGTAGAGTTAGCTGGTTCCCGCGTAGTTACACGAGAGTGGAGCATTGATATCTAACACCCCCCCTCAATGTCCACCCGCAAGTGAACTTACTTTTTCGGCCCAATGCCAAGTCGATGAAGATGCCTCTCCAGCAAGTCTCTTCCAAGAGCCTTAGTGAAGATGTCCACAACATTCTCTGTAGTCAGACAGTACACCAAGTCGACCTCTCCATTCATGATGAGCTCGTGTACAAAGTGATATTGAATCTCCATGTGTTTTGTGTGAGTGTGGAACATAGGGTTCTTTGCAATCGCCATGACGCTGATGAAGGTTGGTAGGAAAGTTGTTTAGGGTCCATCCACCTCGAGTTTTCATATCACGATATTTGCTCCAAAATTCCTTGATGGGGTTACTAGGAAGTGGTATCTCATCAAAATCATACCCATCATTGGAACTTGGCATGGGAGTACGAATTGGATTATCTGGATCCTGATATTCGAAATCAAATACTGTGTCATTTTTTCCTAATCTAAGCACAAGTAGTGTTGGAGGTGATGACGGGGTAGGGAGAGAATCTTGGGACATGGGGGAGAAATATGGAAGAGTGTAAGTTGCAGAAGGGGGAGCAGAGGGGAGGGGGGGAAGAACAGGGCAAATAGTTTGAGCAGCTTGGTAATACTCAAGGGTAGGATTAGCAAGGGAGGGGAAAAAGCTAGGTGTGAGGGGCTCATAAGTTTGTGACTGTTGGGTTAGTTGAAAATGGTGGATCTCGAGGAAGGTTAAGAGGGTGGTAGCAGCAAGGGTAAGTGAGGTTATGATGTTGGCAGAAAGAGTGGTTAGATATGGGAAGTTGGATGTGAGATAGGCCCTGTCATCTTCTGACACTTCTTTTTGCTGGTGCGTGATGGGATATCTCAAGGTGTATGCCTCAAGCACACCTTGGTTTCTATGTGTGAGTGCTAGAGGCACAGTTAGGTGCCCACAAGCACAATTAGGTGGTGGAAAGCCACATAGGATGATTGAGAGAATCTAGGAGCAGATTGAGGAGATGATTGTGGAGCTCTGAAGTCATCAGTGATGTCAGTGAGCATGTATGAGGTGCCTACTTAAGGACCTCACTCTTCTTCATTCCATAATGCAAGTATTTTGAGTTTGTGTCCACTCTACTCTTTCTTTTCAGTTTACCAACATGGTATCAGAGCCCTTTGATCCCCCTTGAGCCCATTTCTGCCACATCATCATCTTCTTCTCCATCTTCTTCTTCACCATCTCTTCCTCTTCTTCCCAAAGTTTGCTTAAGCCTATTCTCCTCCGGTTCTCAACCATTTCCCACGCCTTTCCTATTGGAGATCCACCTCGAAGGGGCAAACCCATGGCTGAAAGAAATTGACAAAACTCGCGCTCGTTTCGTCGCCATTACACGCAGTTCGTCGACTGTTGCTTCTGTGTTTTCTCTCAGCATACTCCATACTTCTCTAATTCCTTTCAGGGGGAGGTAGTCCATACCTAGAGATACCCTGTGCTAAAATTTGAGCAGCAATGGCTGCATATTCAAGGCTAAATCAGTGAAAAACCAATTGACTTTGAAGGGGCAAGCTATGGTGCCCTGACGCATTTTTGCACTTTCTCTTCCCAGAGGACCTTCTATGGTATATCAACTCTCTTTTGCCTTAAAAACCCCCTTTTCCTTTTCTTTGAAGAGTAAGCTACAAGCCCTCCAAGTTCAGTCTTTTGGTTTTGACAGTTTTGACAAGTTTTTGAAGATGATGCTACATAAGACGCTATTCTAGCATTTCTAGTTTTTTGAAACTTTCAATAACATCAGTACAAGTGTGGCTTCAGTTTTGCTTTGAATTGCTATACCTGATTTTGATTGGAAAGTATTCATTTTAGCCACCTCTATGAAGCATGTAAGAAAAAGCATCATTGATTGAATATTGGTCACTAGTCTTTGCTACATCAAGTGCTTATATTTTGAAAGCCTTTCAGTTTTTTTTTGCCTTGTAAGAGAGAAAGACACTACCCAATATCTAGGTTAGACCCTCTCATGGCTACCCTATTGAATCTAGAGAAGATGTTCAATGGAAAGGGCTTCCACACATGGCAGATGAAGGTGAAATTTGCATTGATGAGGGAAAACCTCTGTGGACTTGTCAAACCGACTTCAACCGACTTGTCAAACCGACTTCAACCGCTTCTTCTACAGCCTCCAATGCTGGAGAATCCTCAACTCTGACATGCCCGGCAAGGGATCCCGCTAGAGAGGAGAAAGCATATGGTATCATTGCTCTTGCTTTAGGAGATGATTATATTCATCACATCTCTGGCTTAGAGTCTCCTTCAGAAGCTTGGCAGAAGCTTGACATGATTTTTGGTGCTAGCTCTCACATCTCTAAATTATCACTTAAAATCTCTTTCTTTGAATTGAAGATGGTTAGTGGCACTACTTTGGCAGCTCATGTCAACTACATGCAGAGTCTTATGACTCAACTAGCTTCTATCAACTCTCCTATTACTCCAGATGATGCTATGGCAGTGTTACTTAAGAGTATGCCTGAAGATTATGATCACAAGTTACCACTTTGAAAAATCTTCCTAATCCTAATCTTGAAGGTATTATCTCTGCTCTCCAAGAAGAAGAAAGGCATATGGAGCTCAGGAAAGGCAATGACACTGTTTATGCTGTAAAAATCCAGAAGGGCAAGTTGACACCTTGCAATCACTGTGGAAAGACAAATCACCTTTCAAAAGACTGCTTCAAAATCAATCCATGCAAACACTGTGGCAAAAACAACCATCATGAGAAGTTTTGCAGAGCCAAAGCAAACACAGAAAATTCAAATCTACTTTCAGTTGATGAGCCTCCACAAGTTGAGGCATCCTTTAAAGATTATGCATTTTAAATCATCTCTATGTATGCTCCAGATCTCTCTTTTTATGTCAAGGTACTCAGCCTGGATAGTCCTCCAAAATGAATAAAATAAACTATTGTGTTTTGTGTGTTTTGTAAACACCTCTGGTCACCTTATGATGTAGGCCATGTGTATGTTTTGCTCCATGGTACCTCTTGGAGACATTGTGTGCATGTACATGTAGGGGAGATAACCATTGGAAGGTCTTTTTGTATCCCTTTTTGTTTACCTTACACCCATGGGAACCCTTGCTAGCATGAGAACCTAGCCATAGATTTATCCTTGACCACCATGAGATGGCATGAGAAACTATGAGACTAGATGTATCCTTGACATAGCCTGAGGCATTCCCTTGAGGGGGGTTTGATGGGATATCTCAAGGTGTATGCCTCAGGCACACCTTGGTTTCTATGTGTGAGTGCTAGAGGCACAGTTAGGTGCCCACAAGCATAGTTAGGTGGTGGAAAGCCACATAGGATGATTGAGAGAATCTAGGAGCAGATTGAGGAGATGATTGTGGAGCCAATCCTCACATGCTAGCATAAAGCATCTTAGAGGGCATTCTTGTGACTTAATAGCATGGTTACTTAGGAATGACAACAAACCTGCAATAACCCTAAGGGGAGGACTACCCATGAGGCATACATATGCAATGAAGGCATCCGTCGCGAGTGCTATAAACTCAGCATGTGTAGACAGGCAAAAGATATTTTTCTCATCTTCAAACAACAAGTCTTGGCAAATTATGCACAGGGTTTTAGTCCCGATGGAACGTTCCCATTAGATTGTTGGATGAGCAGATAAGATCCTGATTTGTTGGAGTTGCTTCCATTGGATAAGCACGCGTGCATTGAGGTGATCTTCCACTTGTAGAGCAGCCACAAGATCTTGGTACATCACTGTTGTGCATTGTAGTGGGGCATCATTGGTGTTGTCTTCCAATGCCTCATTGTTATGCACTAGCAGTTGGAGTTCAAGCTTGGAGATGATTATCTTTTAGGAGTGCATCTCATTCATTTTTTCTTTGTATTGATGGTAGATGGTTGTGTATGCCTCCTTAAGCTTTCTCATTTACATGGTGACCTTTGCCTATTGAGGAATGTCTTTAGTGGTATTGGACCATTGGGTTCTTGTGAAGTGCTGGCCTCTTGAATGGTAGCCAGTTGGTCTTTTAAGATTCTGCATTCTCTTATAAGGTCATCAATGCTGAAGGCACATACTGCCAAAGATTGTTTCATGTCTTCAAGCTTGTCTTTGCAAACTTGGAGCTCTCCTTCTTTGTGAATTAGAGTCAGTCAAGCTTGTGTCACTACCTCCATCTATTGTGCATGTGCGGATGTCAAGGAGTTATAGTAGGTCTGTAGGATTGCCGTTGCTTCTACTATCGTAGTCAACTATGTTTGACTTTGGTGGAGGTTGGAGGTCACATGCCTTACTGCCTTCTCTTGAGTTTGGAGAGCTTGGTTCATGCGCACTTCTTCTACCTCCTCCTCATCTATCTGTGCCCGAAGTGTCTTGACCTCTATGGCGACTGCTTGGAATTGGTCTTCAATTTTTGATACAGTCTGCCTTTCCAATTCTCTTGCATATTCTTCCTTGGCCAAGCTAGTGAATAGTTTCGACATTTGGATCATTTGGCTAGCTTGATGTTAGAGAATGACAGAAAGTGATGAGGTCTGGCGATATTGCTGATAAAAGTGCTACCCATGTAGCCATCCGATGATTCCGTAGTACTTGGGGGAGGTTGTTCCAATGGCATTTCAGTCCCATGTGTACAATAGTTATACTGTTGATCTGGCACTAGCTCCCCTTGTGGCTCATCGACTGGCATGGCGTCGATGGGCGGTTTGACTACTGATGTAGCCTCGGGCTCTAGTGCCGAGCAGGTCTAGGTGCCAATCTTGTCTTGAGCCCTAGTTGCTGCTGTTGGTGGAGACATATTGGTTGCAGTTGTGCATCGAGTTGTAGCATCTTGTGGGGCAATTCCGCAATCCTGACCTCCAGAATAGGTATTTCTGCTAAGGCATCTGCACTTATGAATGTGATAGTAGGAGAAGTTGGTGACGGCTCCCATACTCGTGAGAAGGGTATGTCTAACTCCTCAATTGGTTTTGGTGACTGGTGGGGCAAAGTCATTTCTCTTTCTTGTGGTTCTTTTTGGATGATTATAGCCAATAAGTGTGGAATTTTACATTTTTGGCCTGAAGAACCATCGAGTTTCTTTGTAAAGAAGACGACGAAGTGTTGGACCTAGTCTTGTTTTAGCTTCCTTCTCAGAAAACAAATGTACGGAGTGGAAGGGAGTGATTCTTGCTGCACATAACCCCCAGGATTGTGGATAGGAATTGTGTTGCTTCCTTGAGGCGATGGTCAAGGATTGTGTGAAGCAATATGCTGTCTCTATGGATCAGTGTGCCCTTGGTGAGGAGAGATTGTACTTTGAGAAACCTTGCACCAGCAGGCCGTTTAGGGTATTTGCCACTTTGTGTTGGCAGTGAGAAAGCCCTTTGAATGACTGTACAGTCAAAAAAAAATAAAGAGTGGGCTCTGTTGTGCAGTGATTGTACCGTACTTGCCAATCGTTGCATTGCTGGAGTAGTAAGAATGGAGAAAGTCCTTGATGTATGTGGTCATGGTAGGACTATCCTCCAAGGATTTGAGGCTCTCATACAAACTGCCTAGACCCTGTTGCTCTAAGTAAGATGTTGCTTCTTGGGAAAGAGCATAAGTTGATGTGGGTGGCCAAACAAGTTCTAGTGACTGGGCCCTGTCAATGGTTGGGGTGGCATTTGTTCTGCTTGGTCATGCACTGAATCCTTTCAGAGCTATCGATTTGGACCACGAATGCCTATGGTCGCCGTGGTTGAGAGAACGTAGATGGTTGTGAACTCTGGAGGGGGTCTCGTGGTTGAGGCGGTGGGCTCTTTTTATGCATCCTCTTTAGTGGTGGCATCTTTTCTGAACGTGCTTCCATGTGCATGTAGTGTACCATTGATCATTACATTGATTGGCATGCCGGTATGACCTTTTTGTGTGTGTGTGATAGAGAGATCTTATTTTTATACATGCTTTGAGAGTGTGGAATGAAAGTATGTGGTACAATTATTCATGCAATCATCTATGTGTCTAAGTGAAAGCGTTTGAGTGCACGTGACCTAGTAGCTAGGTAGGGACTAACTATATGCTTTTTTTGCTAGGATTTTCATAGGGCAGCTAGAACTCAAAGAATGTGTTACAACTTCTACATGTAGAAAGAGAATGTGTTACAACTTCTATATGCGACTTCTACATGTAGAAAGAGAATGTGTTACAACTTCTACATGTAGAGAGAGAATGTGTTACAATTCCTACATGCAGAGAGAAAAGCTCTCCAACTTGTATAAATACCCCATAATGGAATGAAGCCCACACTCTTTGGGGCATTGTGTTGAGTCTACTTTGGTATTACAAGCATGTCCTAACCTTGCAACTCCTCCTCCCCTCCTCTCCAACATTGCAACCCATCCTCTCCCTCTCCTCCTCCCTCCTCCTCCTTCCTCCTCCTCCTCCCTCCTCCTCCTCCTCCTCCCTCCTCCTCCTCCTCCTCTCTCCTCCTCCTCCCTCCTCTCTCTTCTTTCCCCCATGCTCTTACACCTTCTTCCTCTCCCACTCCTATGTTCCCCCTAAACCCTTAGTTCCTCAAGCCGTAATCTCCATGACCTATGAGGGAGACGAATTCTCCACCATGTACTCTACTTTAAACCTTGGAACCCCTTCTAACCCTCGAACCTCCTTCTAAACCTTGGAACCCCTTCTAACCCTGGAACTCCTTCTAACCCTGGAACTCCTTCTAACCCTGGAACTTCTTCTAAACCTTGGAACTCCTAACCCTGGAACCTCTTCTATACTCTGGAACCTCCTTCTAAACCTTGGAACCCCTTCTAAACCCTAGAACCTCCTCCTAACCCTTAAACTCCTCCTAAATCCTACAACCCCTCGTGAAGGTGAAAGCCTTCATTACCTCAACCATGATGATACACATCCCTTTCACACATGCATGCACTATGTTTGCTCACCACAATTAAGCCTACATCGAGGTCCTAAGCTACACGTATACTAAAATCAACAACCCTAATATATATGTAGATAATGACAAAAAGCCTCGGAACCATGCATACTGAGAACACCCTGCTCTTCCTACGAAAGCTATAGGAAAGAGCCAACACAGAACCTTGCATACTGAGAACACCTTGCTCTTCCTACAAAAGCTGTAGGAAAGAGCGAATATTTGGCGCCGCTGCTGGGGAGACTAACATCTCAAGTAATGTGTAAACATATGCAGCTATATGTAAAAAACAAACTACTTCCAACTTTCACAAAAATAACACTCAAGGGCAAGGAGGGTAAAATTTTTTTCTATTTCTAGCCAAACATATCTACCCCAAGCATCAACCTTGGGTTACTACCTTAAGAAATTTCCTTTATTTCTTAAATATAAGCCACTTGATAAACAATTAGGCTAGGTACTAGACACGAATGCGTAGAGCTTGCAATTTTGATCATTTCACCTTTTTGTAGAAGAGCAAACTGAGCTATCCATAAAAAGTTATGGCTCGGGAAGAGTTTAGGGTTAAACCCTAAAACTAAACTCATTTCCTATAAAAACCCACTCCACCTCCTCATCCTTGATCTTTCACATTTTACCTCCATCCTCTTCTTCATTCTGAGCCCTACGCAAGACACTCCTCCCTCTCCATCGACCACCACCTTACTCCCATCCTCGCATTGGAAGTAACTTGGCTCGAACCATCTCGCAGCGATAACCCAGCCATCCACTTACCGTCCATTGTTCCTCAACAATCCCATTACATTGAGAAAGACTTGGAGAGCGTTTAAGTGACCACCTCTCACCACCCCCTCCTCGCTCTCCCCTCCATCTCCACCACCCCCTCCCCCCTCCATCTCCACCACCCCTACCCCCTACCCCCTCCACCACCCCCTACCCCCTCCCCCCTCCATCTCCACACCCCCTTCCCCCTCCCCCCTCCCCCTCTCCAGGGGGGGTCGGTTCACCCCCTCCCCCTCCATCTCCACACCCACCTCCCTCCCCCCCCTCTCCCCTCCATCTCCACCTCCCTCCCCCTCCTCTCCACCACCCCCTCCCCCCCTCCACCCTCCCCCCCACCCCCTCCCCCCTTCCCCCTCTCCCCTCCCCCCCCCTCCCCCCTCCATCTCCACCACCCCCTCCCCCTCCCCCCTCCCCCTCTTCCCCCTCCCCCCTCCATCTCCACCACCCCCCTCCCCCACCACCACCTCCCCTTTCCCTCTCTCTCTTTCTTTCTCTCTCTTTCCCTCCCCCTCTCTCTTTCCCTCCCCTCTCTCTTACACACACACCTCTCTCTCTTTCTCTCTCTCTCTCTTACTCTTTCTCTCTCTCACACTCTCTCTCTCTCTCACTCTCTCTCTCTTACACTCTCTCTTTCTTTCTCTCTCACTCTCTCTCTCTTACACACACACTCTCTCTCTTTCTCTCCCTCTCTCTCTTTATTTCTCTCTCCCCCCTTCTCTCTCTCTCACTCTCTCTCTCACTCTCTCTCTCTCTCTCTTTCTCTCTCTCTCTTACTCTCTCTCTCTCTCTCTCTCTCACTCACTCCTCTCTCTCTCTCTCTCTCTCTCTCTCTCTCTCTCTCACTCTCTCTCTCTTACACTCTCTCTCTCTCTGTTCTCTCCCTCTCTCTCTTTATTTCACTCTCCCCCCTCTCTTTCTCGTTCTCTCTCTCTCTCTCTCTCTCTCTCTCTCTCTCTCTCTCTCCCCTTTCTCTTCTCTCTCTCTCTACCCCACTCTCTCTTTCCCTCCCTCCCCTCTCTCTCTCTCTCTCTCTCTCTCTCTCCACCCCCTCTCGTCGTCCGCTCCCTACCATCTACCCTCACTCCTAAGCACTCATAAGCAAGGGCCTAGGCCCTCGCTGTTGCAAGCCGACGGTGCATGCAGCGACGTCCACGATAGTGCTTGCATTGCCCGACTGCCCTACTACCCTACCGTGCCACTGCTCGATCGCCCTTCCATGCTCTACCGCGCCCCTCACCGTGCCACCTCGCCCTACCATGCCCTACTCTGCCGCTCACCCCGCCCGCCCACACCTGACCCCCGCCCACCACTCCCCTCTCACTCCCACCCCCTCCCCCTTTTCCCCTGCTCCCCGATCATCCCGGCCCCTATCCCCTCTTCCCCTGCGGCCCCACTCTACCCTCCCCTCCCCTACAACCCCCCGCTCGAAAACCTCCCTCCCCCCTCGCCGCCGCTCAACAGAACACCCCCCCTCCTGCCGCCACGACAAACCCCCCCCACATAGTGTTACAAAAAAAAAAACTAACCTAACCTACTACTAACTAAGGTTAGGTTAGTTTTACCCTAGGTTAGGCTAGTTTTAATCACAATTCAGTTTGTTTTAACCGAGGTTAGTATTAACGTAGGTTCGGTTAGTTTAACGGTTAGCTAGCTACACTAACTAGACTATAATTAGGTTAATTGTGGTCAGTCTAACCATCACTAGGTTAGGTTAGACTAACTGATTAGCATCTAACTTCACAGTTATGTCAGTTATACTAATTGGCTAGTTAGGCCAACTAAACTAGGTCAGTTACTACCCCTCAGCTAGTATTAAAGCCCATTCACACCAACCCTTGGGAACCCCCCAACAAAAAAAAAAAAGCAAAATTTACCCCTACTTTAACCCCTCGTAACTCATCTGTTTGGGACTGAAACTAGACCCCATTTGAACCCAAATTTCACACACGAAAACACATGCTATGGGGTATTTCTCAAGACCATTGCACACCATTTCGACATCCCTAGCACTCGCTCATTCACGCCCCCGAGGGCCTCGTTTCGCACAAATTCACTCATATCTTCACACTGTGGCCTTCGATTAACGATCCGTCTGCACCAACACATTTCCCTACACATGTAGGACAATCTTAGGCACATTATTAATAGGACGGTCCCTACAAAACTAACACCACTCTAACCCTTCCAACAAAACTACCTCCACACCCGCACTTGTGGCAGAGACACCCTTGGCAAATCTCGTCCACTCTGCATGCAGCTAGGTTCCGGCCAATGCCTTTGACTCGAATGCTTGCAACATCCACATATAACTCGGCTGTAACCACGGCCCCTGCCAATCCTCTACTGTGAATCCCCCCTGAGATTCAACCACTCCCTTTAACTCCACGCCCCAACATGGATAGATGCCATCATGACAATGATGGGGATATCGACCTCGATGCAGAGGCTAAAAATTTCTTCAATCGAAGAAATAACAACAATCAAGGCCGATGCCCCTTGAGAAAACTGGAACTGCCCAAATATAATGGTAGGGGAGATCGCTTCCTCCAACATTTTGATGCTGCATGCCACGCAAGTGGAGATCAATCCCATGAAACCAAGGTGGCTTGGTTTCCCATGGCCTTAACTAATGAAGCGTCTGAATGGTACCTAGACCTTCTAGTGGAAGTGTTAGATATCAATGCTCCACTCTCGTGTAACTATGCGGGAACCAGCTAACTCTACTTGTAAGTCCCCCATATGAGGAGAAGGAATTTGAGTAGCTCGGTTATCCGGTAGGTCTTGGTTTGGACACCAAATGGGGGCCATGTGTGGCTTGATGGCTGGACGGCTTCAGATAGAGTTGCACACTGCCAACTAAGCTACATGCAAGTGCGGGAAGGCATCCCATGACTGACCGCACTGAGGGTAGACGGAGAATTTCTCGAGGCAGCCCACTCTCGGGTTGCGGGACTTGTTTGGAGCCCCAGATGAGATCTCGGATGGCTGTGGGCCGAACGGTGATCGTGGGGCAGTTGCTCTATTCGATGCCATTGTTCTATCATGTGGTCGGTGGCCTATTTCGGGACTAACCTCCAGTCGGCCGTTTTGGGTGGACTAGGTCGGGCTCCCAATTGGGTCTAACCGACTATGACTGGTGGCTATATAAGAGCAGCCCTGAAGCCCATTACCATCACTAGCTATAGCAACCCTAATTCCTTAGCATCTAGCCTCCGTCCTCTATTGTTTCTAGCATTCCTTGAAGCTCCTCACACAAGAGCACACAGCTGGGAGGTAGCGCCATCTATTGTATCAGTTTTACAGTAATCAAATTTTTTATTCTCCGTACTATCTGTTTTTCTCTCTTGCATACGAGATCATGTTATCTGTTGAGCACATACGTTGTATTGTTTTCTTACATGGTATCAGAGCCTGGACTCTAGCAAGAAGATTTGGTAGTGTGTTTCTGTTTGCGAGCAGATTGTGACAGATGGCCCAGCTTGCAAGACTGCGAATCCCACTGTTTGGCAAAAGCAAAAAGTTGGATGGGACTAAGACAGAGGTGGTGAGTTCACATCAAGTGAATTTGAAAGTTACTGCAAAAGTCATGGGATCAAGAGGCAGAAACCCCCACCACATACATCACAGCAAAATGGAGTAGTAGAATGCAAGATGCGCGTCATTTGCAAAATGGGCAGGAGTATGATGAAAGGGAAAGATTTGCCAAAGACTTTCTGGGCTGAAGCATGTAACACGGTAGTTTACATTCTGAATCATAGCTACACGAAGCCTGTGAATGGGATGACTCCACTGCAGGCCTTTTTTGGTAAGAAACCTTCAACTGCACATTTCAGAGTTTTTGGATGTGACTGTTTTGTGGCATGTCCCTGATGCTAATAGGACCAAATGGGAACCAAAGAGCCGGAAGTGTATTTTCTTAGGCTTCAGTGAAGAGGCAAAGGGTTACCATTTCTATAACCCTGTTACCAAGAAGGTAATAGTAAGTCGCAATGTCGTCTTCTTAGAACAGCCGCATTAATTAGAGGAGGATGCTTCCTTCCCAGACAACCAGGACCAGGATATCATCCAGTACAATCACCAACAGCAGACTGAACTCCCCAATGGTGCTTGGGAGGATTCAAGATAAAGAAGAGGAAGAAGAGCCTGCGGAACCACAACGGCAATGGCCATTCCTAAAGTGGGTAAAGTAGCATTTGGATGATAGAGAACCTCTAGCCATTGAGGAGGAACCCTCCGAACACCACCGCGGTCCAAGAGATTAGAGGAGCAAAGAAGGGTGCAAGAACACTGGTCAACTATGCTTTGATGATAGAGGTGATCCATGCTGAAGAACCCAAGTGTTCTGAAGAGGCACAGGGTGATGATAGGTGGATGGAGGCTATGCAGTCGGAGTATGGCTCCATAATGAAAAACAACACTTGGGACCTTGTGGATCGACCACCAAAATGCAAGGTAATCAGAACCAAGTGGGTGTACAAGACCAAGTACAAGTCCGACGGCACGTTGGATAAGTACAAGTCTCGGCTCATGGCAAAAGGATTTGCACAAGTACATGGTTTTGATAATCAGGATACTTTTACTCCCACAGCTCGACTAACCACAATTCGCATTGTTTTGGCTATAGCAGCACAAGAAAGTTGGCCTGTGTTTCAAATGGATGTAAAATCTGCCTTTCTGAACGGAGATCTCAAGGAGGAGGTATACGTGGAACAACCATCAGGTTTTGTGATCCCCGGTTCCCATCCCCGGTTCAGAAGGTAAAGTCTGTAAACTAAAGAAGGCACTTTACAGGCTGAAACAGGCCCCACGAGTGTGGTACCAGTGGATTGATGCCTACTTTCTACAAAATGGGTTCAAGAGGAGCCCATCTGATGCAAATTTGTATAACTACAGAGAAGGAGGCAGGTGTATGATCATGGTCCTTTACGTGGACGACCTTGTCATAACAGGGAACCATGAAGAGAAGATCTCGCAGACAAAGCATTTGCTAGGGAGAGAGTTTGAAATAACAGACCTCGGACTCATGCATTTCTGTTTGGGGATTGAAGTTTGCAAGAGCGAAAAACAGATCATCTCATAGCTAAAGTATGCTGGAGAGATACTGAAGGCATTTGGCATGGCTGAGTGCAAGACAGTAAGCACCCCTATGGAGGTTGACGTGAAGCTCTCAAACGAGGATTCATCACCACTGGTGGATGAAGCGAAGTACATAAGGCTTCTGGGCATCTTGATTTACTTGTGCAACATGCGGTCGAACATCAGCTTTGCGACTGGTGTACTAAGCAGGTTTTCCAATAAGCCCAGGGAGAACCATTGGAGGGCAGGGATGCGGGTGCTAAAATACATCAAAGGCACACTTGATTATGGCATCACCTATACCAAGGGCAACATCTTGATCTAATTCTGTGACTCGGATTGGGCAGGAGACGTGGACAATAGGAGATCAGTGACAGGCTACTGTTTCTCACTTGGATTTGGAGCTGTGTCATGGGTTAGCAAGAAGCAACCTACAGTTGCTCTTTCTTCTACTGAGGCGAAGTACAAATCAGCATGTTTTGCTTCTTGTGAGGAGTGTGGTTGAGGAGGATTTTAGGAGACATGGGTGCAGTGCAGAACAAGCCTATGCTAAAGAGAGAGGAGAGATGAGAAGACTTGAGGGAGAGAGGAAGGTATGCGACTAGAGGAAGGTTCGGAAGGTATGCGACTAGAGAGAGAAATATATGCGACTAGAGAGGGAGCTCCATTGCATAGAGAGGGAGCTCCATTAGAGAGACAGGTCCCACTACATAGAGAAGAGGAGAGGAGTAGAGGGAGAGAGGTCGAATTCTTACAACTAAGAGTAGAACGATCACGAGCAAGAGCGACAAATAAGATTTGACTTACGAGAAGAATGAAGAGGGACTTACGAGAAGAAAGTATCAAGAAGAATGTTGAACAAAAATTTAAATTCAAAAGGAACGTACGAGAAGAAAGTATCAAGAAGAATGTTGAACACAAAATTTGAATTCAATTTTATCTAGAGGAATGAATTCAAATTTTTCCTCTCTTTTTAAAAATTCAAATTTATTCGTGAGTGGGAGGAGTGGGCTAGTTTTTCTTATATATACTCTTCTTTCCATGCATTCATTCTCATTCTCTCCTCATTTCATTGAAGCAACCAACAGTGGAAGAGAAAGGATAAGTAGAGCCTTACTTTTTTCACTTTTTCCAGGTACTTGCGATTCTTTTTCTTTACTCGCAATTCTACAATTCATCTTGTAATTCTTTTTCTTTACTTACAATTCTTTTTCAATTAGTTTCTTGTTAAAGTTTTTGAGTTCTATTTCAATTAATTTCTTATTGAAATTTGTGTATTAAATTTGAAAAGAGAGATAGAGAGAAACAGAGAGCTAGAGAGAGAGAGGAGACAGAGAGAGAGTGTGAGAGAGAGAGCAGGAGATTAAGAGAGAAAAGAAAGGAGGGAGAGAAAGTAGGAGAGAGAGAGAGAAAGAGAGAGAGAGAGAGAGAGAGAGAGAGAGAGAGAGAGAGTGAGAGAGAGAGAGAGAGAGTCTATGTGTGTGTGAGAGAGAGAGAGAGAAAGAAGAAAGAGAGAGAGAGATTAAGAGAGAGAGAGGGGGCGGAGGGAGAGAGAGAGAGAATGAAAACTCTTGGCGGCCGTGGCAGCTAGAGGAGGGGGTTTTTTAGTAGGCACTTTTCTTTGCGTTTGAATAAAGTGTGGTGATGTGTATTTTGGCATATTTTCTTTTTATATGTCTGTAGTATTCATTGTTCTTTTGAAATTAGTTTCTTATTTGAGATTTTGAGTTTTATTTCAATAAGTTTCTTATTTAAATGTGAGTTTGTAAATTTGGGAAATGAGAGAGAATAGGGAGGGAGAGAAAGAGAGAGGAGAGAGGGAAAGAGAGAAATTAAGAGAGAGAAGAGGAGCTCTTGGCGGCCGTGGCCACCAAAGGGAGAGAGAGAATCAGAAATGAGAGAGAATGAGAAATGAGAGAGGAGTAGGGAGGGAGAGAAAGAGAGAGAGGAGAGAGGGAGAGAGAGAGAGAGATTCAGAGAGAGAAGAGGGGCTCCTTAAATGAGAGAGAAGAGTAGGGAGGGAAAGAAAGAGAGAGAGAGAGAGGGAGAGAGAGATTAAGAGAGAGAAGAGGGTTTCCTAGCAGCCGTGGCTGCTAGAGGGAGGGAGAGAGTAGGGAGAGAGAGGGAGAGAGAGAGAAGGAGAGAGAAAGGGAGAGAGAGAGAAGAGAGAGAGGGAGAGAGAGGGAGAGAGAGAGAAAGAGAGAGAGGGAGAGAGAGAGGGAGAGAGAGAGAGTTTAAGAGAATGAAACGTGGCAGAGAGAAGAGAGGGAAAGAGAGAAATTAAGAGAGAGAAGAGGGGCTCTTGGCGGCCGTGGCCACCAAAGGGAGAGAGAGAATGAGAAATGAGAGAGAAGAGTAGGGAGGGAGAGAAAGAGAGAGAGGGAGAGAGACAAGAGATTCAGAGAGAGAAGAGGGGCTCCTTAAGTGAGAGAGAAGAGTAGGGAGGGAAAGAAAGAGAGAGCGGAGAGAGGGAGAGAGAGATTACGAGAGAGAAGAGGGTCTCTTGGCAGCCATGGCTGCTAGAGGGAGGGGAGAGTAGGGAGGGAGAGGGAGAGAGAGAGAGAGAAGAGAGGAGGGAGACTTAGGGAGAGAGAAAGAGAGAGAGGGAGAGAGAGGGAGAGAGAGAAAGAGAGAGAGGGAGAGAGAGGGAATGAAACTTCTGGCAGCTGTGGCTGCCAGAGGGAGGGAGAGAGTAGGGAGGGAGGGAGGGGAGAGAGAGAGAGAGAGAGAGAGAGAGAGAGAGAGAGAGAGAGAGAAAGAAATGAGAGAGAAGAGAGGAGGGAGACTTAGGGGGAGAGAGAGGGAGAGAGAGAGGGAGAGAGAGAATGAGACTTCTAGCGGCCGTGGCCACCAAGAGAGGGAGGTAGAGAGAGAGAGAGAGAGAGAATGAGACTTCTCGCGGCTGTGGCCGCCAAGGGAGGGAGGGAGGGAGGGAGAGAGAGAGAGAGAGAGAATGAGAAATGAGAGAGAAGAGGGGAGCGAGAGAAAGAGAGATTAAGAGTGAGAAGAGGGATAGAGGAGAGAGAGAAAGGGAGAGAGTGAGGGAGGGAGGGAGGAAGGCAGGGGAGAGATTAAGAGAGAGAATTCAAAGAGAGAGAGAGAGAGAGATAGAGAGGGAAAGAATGACAACTCCTAGCGGCCAAGAGGATAGAGGTAGGGCGTAGAGAGGGTAAAAGAGAGAGAGAGAGAGAGAATAATAAATCTCTAGAGAGAGATAAGGTGTAGGAAAAGTATTGTGCCCATCGGATATGCTTTGCATGGTCGATCGAGCATTAAATACCATTTTTGCCTTAGTGTCATGCACATTCGTAAAAAAACACGCTGCTAGGTGTGTTATCCGATCAAGTACTTACGATGGGAATGCCACTTTGTATGTAAGTCAATTCCACCTAGTTGAAGGTGTGTGCAAAGTATTGTGCTCATCAGATATGCTTTGCATTGTCGATCAAGCATAAAACACCGTTTTTCCTTAGTGTCATGCACAACCATATAAAAACACGGCCGTAGGTGTGTTATTCAAACAAGTACTTATCGGATGGGGGCAAACAATTTTGATACAACAAAGTAAACACCTAGTGCACAAATTATGCACTTCATACCTTGAGTAAATAAGTTTGTTGATGAGGATAAATACACCCTTGAATAAAAGCACAGTTGTTGTATGACCACAATAGGATCGCTTTGACACCTGTGATTTTGCCCACATGTAAGTTTGCAAATAGTATAAAAAATCATATAATAATATATTAATAGTTTGCAAATGTGTATAGCAAGTGAGTAATGGGAAGTGGAAGTGGGAGTGAGGAGGGAGGAGTGGAATGGGAGAGGGAAGTAATAGGGGTGTATGATATTAAGTATAAAAAATAGTATAATAATATATTAATAGTTTTCAAATGGCAAGTGAGTAATGGGAAGTGGAAGTGAGAGTGGGAGGGAAGAATGGAATGGGAGAGCGGAAGGTAATAGGGGAGTAGATAATAAGGGAGTGAAATGAGTGAGGGGAGTTAATAGGGATGAAAAATAGGAGAGTGAGATGGGGAAATATGGGATTTTGGGAAATGGGAGGAGTATGGGACATGGTGGAAATGTGGGATGGGAGTGGTGGCAATGGGGGAGGAAGAAGAAATGGATGGGGGGAGGGCTAATGGAAGATTGGGATGAGGGATGGGGGTCCAATGGGAGAGGGGGAGTAATGGGAGCCAATGGGAGAGGGGATAAATGAAAAGCCAATAGGAGAGAGGGGAGGAATGGAAAGCCAATAGGAGAGGAGGAGGAAAACCTAAATTTTCTTATATATAGTCTCCTTCTTCATTCATTCTCCCCTCATTTCATTCATTGAAGCAAGAAAGCAAGGACGATCAAGAAAGCAAGGAAGGAAGAGCAAGAAAGCAAGAAAGAGCAAACTTACAAACTTTTTCCAGGTACTTGCAAATTTTTTGATTAATTCTTTATCTAGATTTTTTTTTTTTAATTGAAGAGAGAGAAACTAGAGAGAGAGAGGAACTAGAGATAGAGAGGTTCCTGGCGGCCCCCAGGAGGGAAGGAGAAGGAGAGGATGGAGGGGGGGGAGGGGAGGGGAGGGAGGGGGAGGGGAGGGAGAGGCGGGGGCGGGGTCGAGGGGGGGAGGGGAGCCGGGTAGGGAGGGCGGGGGCGAGGTCGGGGTCGAGGGAGGGAGGGAGGGGGAGGGGTTCTAGCAGGGTCGAGGAAGGTAGGGAGGGAGGGGAGGGAAGGGCAGGAGCGGGGGGGGGAGGGAAGGGGCGGGAGTGGGGGGGGGAGGGGGTCTGGCGGCCGTGGCTGCCAAGTCCCCTGGGAGGGGGGAGGGGATGGAGGGGGTCAATCCGGGTGGGGGAGGGAGGGGGGGTTTGGCGGCTGCGGCCGCCCAGAACCTGAACCTCTTGGAGGGGGAGGGGAGGGAGGGGCGGGGCGGTCTGGTGGGGGAGGGAGGGAGGGGGGTTTTCTGGCGGCCGCGACCGCCAGGACCCCCTGGAGGGGGGGGTGGGGGAGGGGAGGGGGGGAGGGGTCGAGGGAGGGAAGGGGGGGTCTGGCGGCCACGGCTACCAGAACGAGGGGAGCCAGGTGGGGGCGGAAGGGGGGGTCTGGCGGCCATGGCCGCCAGGACCCCCTGGAGGGGGGAAGGGGGGCGGAAGGGGGGGGGAGGGGGAGGGGGGGAGGCGAGCTAGGTGGGGGAGGGAGGGAGGGGGGTCTGGCAGCCACGGCTGCCAGGACCCCTGGAGGGGGGGAAGGGGGGCAGAAAGGGGGGGAGGGGGGGGGAGGGGAGCCAGGTGGGGGAGGGAGGCAGGGGGGGTCTGGCAGGGGGAGGGAGGGAGGGGTGGGGGAGCACGAGCGGAGGGGAGGGATGGTGGGGTGAGGGGAGGGAGGGGGGGAGGGGTTGAGGAGTCGAGGGAGGGAGGGGGGGCGGGGGGGAGGGGGTGAGGGGAGCCAGGTGGGGGAGGGAGGGAGGGGGGGGTCAGCGGCCGCGGCCGCCAAGACCCCCTGGAGGGGGGAGGGAGGGGAGCTGGGTGGGGGAGGGAGGGAGGGGGGTCTGGCAACTGCGGCCACCCGGACCCCTGGAGGGGGGAGGGGAGGGAGAAGGTGGGGGAGCGGGAGCGGAGGGGAGGCAGGGGGGGGTCGAGGGGTCGAGGGAGGGAGGGGAGGGGGGGTTTGGCAACCGCGGCCTCCAGAACCCCCTACAGGAGTGGAGGGAGGGGAGGGAGGGAGGGGGGGGAGGGGAAGGGAGGGAGGGGGTGGGGGAGTGGGAGCGGAGGGGAGGGGAGGGCAGGGGGGGGAGGGGTCGAGGGAGGGAGGGGGGTCTGGTGGCCGCGGCCGCCAGAACCCCCTGGAGGGGGGGAGGGAGGGGAGGGGAGGGGAGGGGGGGAGGGGAGCCGAGTGGGGGAGGGAGGGAGGGAGGGGGGGTTTGGCGGCCGCGGCCGCTAGGACCCCCTGGAGGGGGGGGGAGGGGAGGAAGGGGGTGGGAGGGAGGGAGGGGGTGTTCTGGTAGCCGCGGCCGCTAGAACCCAAGGAGGGGGAGAGGAGAGGGGAGGAGGGGAGGGAGGGGTAGGGGTGGGGTCGAGAGGGGGGAGGGGAAGGGAGGGCAGAGAGAGGGGGGGGAAGGTATGGGAGAGAGAGAGAGAGAGTGAGGGAGAGAGAAACAAGGGAGTAGAGGGAGTAGAGAGAGAGAGGTCGAATTCTTACAAGAGCGACAAATAAGATTTGACTTAGGAAAAGAATGAAAGGGACTTACGAGAAGAAAGTATCAAGAAGAATGTTGAACACAAATTTGAATTCTTACAACTAAGAGTAGAACTATCACGAGTAAGAGCGACAAATAAGATTCTTGCTCAAATAAGATTTGACTTACTATCACGAGCAAGAGCGACAAATAAGATTCTTGCTCAAATAAGATTACTATCACAAGCAAGAGTGACAAATAAGATTTGACTTACTATCACGAGCAAGAGCGACAAATAAGATTTGACTTACGAGAAGAAAGTATCAAGAAGAATGTTGAACAAAAATTTGAATTCAAAAGGAACGTACGAGAAGAAAGTATAAGAAGAATGTTGAACAAAAATTTGAATTCAAATTTATAATGAATTCAAATTTCCCTCTCTTTTTTGAAAATTCAAATTTATGCATAGGAGGAGTGGGCTAGTTTTTCTTATATATACTCTTCTTTCCATTCATTCATTCTCACTCTCTCCTCATTCCATTGAAGCAACCAAGAGCTGAAGAGCTCTCTCTAATGATTTAATAGTCAAGTGATGGAGATTTAATTCCATAGAAATTTAAAGTAACTGTGAAATTTAATTCCATAGACTTATGTGTTTTCTAAAGTAACTGTAATAGACAAGAAATGAAACTACAGTTCCACAAAGACTTTTTAGTTCTCTAATGTAAAGTTGTAATAGACAAGAGAGACAAAGATGACATCTTCTAGGCTGTAATAGACAAGAGAGACAAAGATGACGTCTTCTAGGCTGAGCTAATGGAAGGTGTTTTTTAACACCATATGGCTTTGAGTTATATGATCTACTTCTTGTACAAATGTGTCATGCTTTTTTTTAAATGTACTCTAGTTTTTTAAATGTACTCTAGTTTTTTTTCTAATTTGTTTTTTTTTAATCTAATTTGATTTTTTAAAATCTTACTTTTTGTCTCTTTTAACAACATGAAGTCCTCTTTTTTTAATGTACTCTAGTTTTAATAACATGTCACGTCGTTTTTTCTAATTTGCTTTTTTAAAATCTTAATTTTTGACTCAAAGTTTTGTTTTATAAGAGCCTCTTTTTTGGAAATGCTTTACCCAAAATTATCTCACAAAATGAATTTGGACAGTGCACTAGTCCAAAATTAATGAAATAGGTGTTGGTATTTTAGCACCTTTAAACCCAAGAAACCTTCTTTCTTCCATGTTGGTGGTCTGTTCTATTGCATGTGTTGTTTGTGGCCAAAAGCCTCTCTCTCTCTCTCTCTCTCTCTCTCTCTCTCTCTCTCTCTCTCTCTCTCTCTCTCTTTGTGCATAGTTGATGTAGGTTCTTACAATACCTTGATCATGTTTTCCCAACACTGTATCACTGGAATTATGTACATAGATAAGGATCTAGTGAGCCCTTGTCTATGCAAAGCTTGTCCCAATATTTTACATAGTCCTTTATGCCATTCACCACTTGAGCACTATCTTTTAAGTTCTCACACATTGGAAGCACTGTTGGTTCCCCAACTGGAAACAAAGGTTTTCCAAGAGTATCCCTTTCCACAACTCTATGCCACCACCCTTTGGCATCAAATGACCTTATGTGTGAATCATTTTGTACTGGTTTAGTGGAATGTTATCTTGCATGAAAAAAAAAAATGCAGTGGCTTTGAATGCCTAATAAGTTTATCTTGTCCTTCACATAGGTAACCATCAATAAACCCTTTGAATTTAAGAACCTCTATCATCATAAAGGTGCAGGCCCTTGAGCTTGTGCACTCATTGAAGGTTTTCATAAGATGTGCTAAAGTGAGAGAATGACTCTTCCTCAACTGCTCCAAAAAATGACTAAACAATGCATCAATATCTTCATGGGTATGACTAACCATTAAGAAATTCATCTCTATCATTAAGAAAACCCACCTAGCCCACCAATAAAAATAGGTATGCAAAAACATATATGTTTTTATTCTTCGATCCACAATTTTCTAATTGCAACAAGAGTCAAGGTGGAAGATTTTTGAAAGCTGAAGTGGATGTGTTACATGTACTTGCAAGCATCTATTGAGCATAAGGAGTTGACTTTACATCCATTGATAGATGAATATCCATGGCTGTACTCGAGGTTACATACATAATTTAGGACCTAGCTTGAAGTATTTAAAGCACTATGTACAAGATCACCATACTCATGCTTGTCTTCTCTTTCGAAGTTTTGAAGACATAGTGCTAGTGATACCATGGTAAATTTTGGGTCTGTGGGCTAAATACCAAGAAAAAAATATGCCTATGCTTCTTGTCCATGTCCATGTGTTAGCATTTTAGTTAGTAATACTAGCAACTGATATGACTCTAACTTTGAGCCTTGACATGGTTGTCTTCTGTTGATCCATCTTATCATGTATGATGCATAAGACTTCTTGGGGGTCCTTCTCTGATTTGTAATGCCATGAATAATATACATGCCAACAACTCATTTGTTGTTTCATGTGATGAATCCTCTCTTCAAATAGATTTTCACGTTCTGCTTGTATCTTAGTAGCACCCAATTTCAACTTTATTTCACTGCAAAAGCTACACTTCTGTAATGTGCTTGTATGAGAAACCAAGACCTGACTAAAGTCCATGTTCCAAATTATATTGAAGGTTGATTTTGGAACCTCCTTGTACCCTAGAGTTTTCATGGTCAAATTGATCTCATGCACTTTGTCCACTTGTTTGTATGTATCTAGAATGATTTGTGTTTCTCTCTTTCCATCCATTGTTGCTCATGCCTTATGGGGCATCCTTTCATACTTCTGCCCATTTCGCAGATGACGTGCATCTTGCACTCTGCTACTCCATTTTGTTGTGATGTATGTGGTGGGGGTTTCTGCCTCTTGATCCCATGTTTTTTACAGTAACTTTCGAATTCACTTGATGTGAACTCACCACCTCTATCATCTCAACTTCTTTACCTTCCTCCCCGTTTATTTCCCGACCATTACATGCCATTCTTTGAACTTACTAAAAGCCTCACCTTTATTCTTCAGAAAGTATATCCATATCCTTCTACTGTAGTTGTCGATCAGCGTCATGAAGTAGTAGGAACCACCCAAAGCTTCCGTCTCCATCTTTCCACAGAGGTCCGTGTGAATGAGCTCTAGAGGAGCCTTTGCCCTACTGGCCTCTTTAGGAAACGGCTGCCGATGCTGCTTGCCCATCATGCAAGCTTCACATACATCATGCAGATCTGTAATTTCTAGTAGGTCTGCAATCATTCCACTTTTATGCATCTCCTTTAAAGAACTAAGGTTTGGATGACCAAACCTCTCATGCCACAGCTTAGTGTTGCTCACATCGGCTTGAGCACTAAAAGCTGAGAGTTTGTAGATGTTGTTGCGCCATGTATCTTTACCAATGACCTTCCCTTGAAGATCCAAAATCTGTGTGCCATTCTTATCGAAGTGAACTTTGAGGTCCTGCTCCGTGATCGCAAAAACAGACAACAAGTTCCTCTTGATATCTGGCACATAAAGAACATCGGACAACTGTTTTACAACTCCATCTGACTTGAGAGCAATCGTACCTTTTCCTTTTGCTGGACATTTTGCTTCATTGCCAACTGCTACTAGGATGTCATTCCCTACCGGATGTAGAGAGGTATTGTGATGCCAAAAATTGATATTTTTAATTTGGCATTGGTATTGTTTTTCTCTATGTTTGATAAGAGTTTGAGTATCAAGTGATAGCCTAGTGGCTCTCATTTCTATTTTTCTAAGATATTGTATGGGATTGAGAGGATGAGTGGAATGGCTCATTGTAAATACCATAGGTATGAATTATAAATACCTTGGCATGGGGTGAGAGTTATTTGTGTATGGGATATTATGGAGTTTTTAGAAAATAGGAAGAGTGAGTCATATAAAGAGGTGGGCTCATGTCCATGTGTTCCAATAATATAAGAGAGGCCACATGCCAAGCATGTGGAAGGCATGTGGAGGAGTGTGAAGTAAAGAGGAATCCTTCTAGAATTCCTATGTGGAATAAGGAGGATGTGGACATGTGGAAAAGAGAGGGTCCCTATGGGCTCCATGTGGGGAGACTCTTGACTTTCTCAATATTTTAAGAGTCTTGAGCATCTTGTGATGGGACACATGGCAAGAGTAGCCAAAAAGGACGTGGATGGTGACATACGGGCTTATGTGATTGATGGGGAAAGGAATCTACAAGCAACAATTGTAAATGGGTGAAGGAGGGTAACAAAATCTCTATAAAAGAAGCCCTCCTCTCCCTTGTTCATTAATCTCTTCCACCATTAGGCCTCATGTTACTATAGCTCTAGTCTCCTCAAGCCTCTTCCATGAGCCTTCTCTCCCTCTTGAAGATATTCTCTTATGTAGACTCTTGAGTCCATTTCTCTCTAGTTTATTCTCTCTCTATGAGTAGTCTTAGAGCTTCCACTCCCTCTTGTATGTATGAAACCTCTTCTTCTCCCTTGTGTTTGTAGTGTTGGAGTGGATTCTCACTCTATTGGTAATGAAGGTCACTTCAAGTTCTCTCTCTCTTGAGTGTCTCTTCCCTTTTTTTTCTTTCAAAGCCTTAAAAGTTCTTTCTATTCGGCTGCTCACTGTGCACACATGGTCCATCTATTTCCTGAGCCACCATGCAAACTCCTTCCCCTCTTCTAGGCAAAATCTATGAGGGGTGGATCATTGATGAAGGTGGAGTCTTAAGGGAGCATCCTGCTCAAGCAAAATTAGCATGGGTGGAGGGCAGTTTTCATGACAGTTTGACCCCCTATTAGTGTTTTGCTCATAACTTTCTGCTCGATAGTCCGATTTTAATGAATTTATATAGCGCAAAGCTCTTTTTAAGGCGCATGTTTGTATATGATCGGATCTTGAATCAAATATTGCTGCAAAAAGTTATGAGTCTCAGTGTCTAACAGTCTGTTTTCATGATAGTTTTTACTCCCTTCCAGTAAATTGTCCATATCTCTTCAACCGTCTATCTGTTTTCAACAAAACTTATATCAACGCGAACTCATTTCAAAGCGCATCTCTTTGTGTGTTTGAATCTCTAATATCATGTCTCTATCGAAAGTTATAGGCCTCTATGCCTAATGATAGTTTTTAGAGTGTTTTGAGCTAAGTGTAAAGGTGTCTATGAAGGAGGTGCAGTGTTTCCTCATAATCTACCTATCTGACCCAATCAGCCCCTTCAAACTCCTTGATATATATCAGTTCATGTCATGTTGAGTTGCAAGATCTTCTTTTAACAACGTATCACTCTTCTCTTTGGTGCAGACCGGCTCGCTGAGATTATGGCCTCTGCTGATCCTTTCCTTCTCCCTATGCTTGAGTACAACATCACTTGGGATGTTACCATCTTCATTCTCATATGGGGGAGGAAAGTATGGTGTTGTATCTTGGCATAAAAGCTTCTTTTTAATGTCCCCTTTTCAATGATAAATATCTTTGTCAGTCAGTTCGAAAGCAGCATGAAGTGAAGAGGTGCATGAAGTTTATTACCCCCAACATGTCACAATGTGGCGTGATGCACCACTGTTAATAATCCAAGGTTCATCTGCAGGTACATGAACTGCCTCCATGCAAATCTCCTCAATTGCTACGAATAGCTCTACTGGTACTGCCTGCGTGCTGTTGTTGGACTCTTTCTTTACTCCGTTCTTCTCATCTGCAATCTTCTTCCGACACTCATTCTGCTTGTGCCCTGCCTTGTTGCAATAGAAGCACTTGATCTTCTTCTTTCTCTTTTTATCATTAGAAGAAGATGGGTTACCAGATTCCTTACCCTTACCTTTCTTTAATCCAGTCGAGAAAGCCAAATCTTCTCCAGTCCTCATCTTTTGACGGATATCCTCCTCCAGAAGCATTGCACTAAAATCCTCAACGTTGAGGGGCAGATTTCTATTCTGCGTATTCAGTGTCCTAACAAGACGGTCGTACTTTGGTGGGAGAATCCGTATGCACCTTCATGATAAATTCTCGCTGGTGATGGTGATGCCAATCACAGTCATCTAATCGCGCAGATTCTTCACCCTGGTGATGAACTCTACCATTTCAGACTCATACAGTTTCTTGTTCACGAGTTGAGTCTCCAGATTTTGAATTCGCGTATGATTCGTGGTCTTGTACTGATTTTTCAAGACCGTCCATGCCTCCTCCACTGTGGTGACATGTTGAACTAATGCCATGACAGAATCACTTACACTGTAGACAATAGAACACAGCGCATCTGCATTTCTTCTTGTCCATGCGAGAAACTGATCCACAGTTGGTACTATCTGTTGTCCTACATTGGTTGGATTCGGTCTCGCAACCGGCTTCACGTCCACCCCAGTAGCAGTATCCCAAAGCTCGTATGCATTTAGGATGGTCTTCATCTTGAACTTCTACAGTGGATAGTTAGTGCCGTCCAACTTTTCGCTTTCACCAAAAGGTGGGATTCGCAGTCTCGGGGGGGTCACTATGTATAAACCCTCTATATCACGTGTGTTCAAGGCCTATTTCTAAAATCCCTTATCTGTAAATTTTTCATTACTAAAATGTACCCCTTTTCTATACAAATCTTTTTTCCAAAACTATTTTAAATAGTCCCTTATGTATATTTATTTCTGTAAATTTTAGAAATAGAAAATATCCTTCTGTTGAACTCACGTGATAGGGTTACATATTATGAGTGACCCCCCCGAGTTCGCAGTCTTGCCAGTTGGGCCATCTCTCACAATCTACTCACAAATAGAAACACAGTACCAAATCTTCTTGCTAGAGCCCAAGCTCTGATACCATGTAAGAAAACAATACAACATCTGTGCTCAACAGATAACAGGATCTCGTATGCAAGAGAGAGAAGTAGATAGTATGGAGAATAAAAAATTTGAATACTGTAAAACTGATACAATAGATGGCGCTACCTCCCAGTTATGCGCTCCTGTGTGCGAAGCTTCGATGGCATGCTGGAAATAGTAGAGGACGAAGGCTGGATGCTAAGGAATCAGGGTTGCTGTAGCCAGTGATGATAATGGGCTTCACGGGCTTGCTCTTATATAGCCACCAGTCGTAGTTGGCTAGACCCAATTGGGAGACCGACCCAGTCGGCCCAAAACGCCCGACTGGAGGTCGGTCCCAAAATAGGCCACCCTCGAGGTCGGTCCCAAAATAGGCCACCCTCGAGGGGGTCACTATGTATAAACCCTCTATACCACGTGCGTTCAAGGCCTATTTCTAAAATCCCTTATCTGTAAATTTTTCATTAATAAAATGTACCCCTTTTCTATACAAATCTGTAAATTTTTTCCAAAACTATTTTAAATAGTCCCTTATGTATATTTATTTCTGTAAATTTTAGAAACAAAAAATATCCTTCTGTTGAACTCATGTGATAGGGTTACATATGATGAGTGACCCCCCCCGACCACATGTTAGAACTGTGGCATAGAATAGAGCAACTAACCTATGGTTACCATTTGGCCCAAAGCCATCCGGGATCATCTGGGGCTCCAAACGAGTCCCGCAACTCGAGAGTGGGCTGCCCCAAGAAATGCTCTATCTACCCTCAGTGTGGTCAGTCATGGGATGCCTTCCTGCACTTGCATGTAGCCTAGTTGGTAATGTGCCAGCTCTATCTGAAGCCATCCAGCCATCAGGCCACACATGGCCCCCATTTGGTGTCCAAACCAGGACCTACCGGATAACCGAGCTACTCAAATGCCTTCTCCTCATATGGGGGGCTTACAAGTAGAGTTAGCTGGTTCCCACATAGTTACACGAGAGTGGAGCATTGATATCTCACAATTCATACGATGCCCTACAACATATTTCCCTCCCATCGAAGCCAAACAAGTGTGACACTACACCTTTTGAATCAATCCTTAAGCATTAGCAATACTATTGAAGATATAGGTCATTTGATTCTCCAAGTTCGTGCTCCGAAAAGCCACTCTCATTTGCAAAACTAAACCATGATCTGCAATCTAGAAACACTTCAACTTGCAACAATCTATAAGTGCCACTTGTTGAACATCTTTGTGCATGAACTTCTTCTCCAAATTATGTTCAATTTCCTCTCTAGGCTTGTTTTCTTTTTGTGTGAAGTGGTTCTACATTTAGGAAAGTACTACCATTCCCATCTTGTGCTTTGAAATTTTCCAACAACTGGAATAGAAATTTTAACCTTGTCACTACACAAATTCTCTAAGTGTGATAAATTATCTTCAACTATCACTCCTATATCATTTACAACCAGCTCTTGGAATTTTACAACCTCATAAGGTTGTACTAGAGACACTACCCCTTTGGGTGAAATTGAACTTGAATTGGGGGAAGATATTCATCTGCTAATCCAAGATTGGTTTTAAAACTTATGTTAGATTGGACGATGAATGTAAAAGCCTATGGACATTGTCACCTCAACAAAGATTGGTTTTGAAACCAAGCTTGGTTGAGGGGATGAAGGGCAAATTATCACCTTCATCCCCCAATCCATGGTCGGGTTTAAATCCACTATAAACTTGATCTTAGATTGGGCGATGAAGGCAAAAGCCTTTTGCCCTCAACCGAGATCTTGGATTAGGATATGGAGGTCATCCCCCAATTCACCCAGATCAGTTTTGAAACCATGGGGATGAAAGGCCTAGCCTTTTTTGATGGGCAAAAATACAACAAAGGCAAGACCTTTGAGGTCCCAACAAGATTGGATTCAAAATAGATCATGGTTAAGGGATGAAGGGAAAATGCTAGGCCTTTAATGTCCCAATAAGATCTTGGTTGGGAAAGAAAGAGCCTAGACTTTAGCCTTCATCCCTCCAACCAAGATCAATTTTTAAATCAATCTTGGTTGGGTGGTGAATGGGTAACCTTTTCCCTATATACTTAGTCAAGATCGGTTTCAAAACTGATATTGGAATGGAATTGAAATGCTAGGGCTAAATTTGGCATTTAAATTTGAATCTTGGATGGGTCTCTTTTAATTTTTGAGTTCCACTAAGGTTCCACTTACAATCTTAGTCATTCTAAATGCAAAGTAAATTATGCATATGAAAAGTGGTTGTGTTTGGTTTTGTATTTGTGTTTTATTCTGGTTGATTTGACATTGTGTTGTGAAATAGGACATGGCATGTAAGAGCACTGAAATGTCGACCAAGAAGTCAAAAGGAAATCTGAAAGAGAGTAAGTGGAAAGACTGGTGATATTAGTGCAACCAACAAGAAGCACAAGCCCTCCTAGGATGTCTATAATGGTTGCAATGATCCACTGTGAAAGTGGTAAGCCTTTCAAGAAGGTCCACTTGTTTGTTTTAAAAAATGATTCTTTGGACTTTGAAGATGTTGGGCATGTAATAGGAGTAAATAAGGGTATAGTGGGTCAAGAAGGTGATGAGGCCATCTTTATCCAAGTAAGCTTAAAAGTCTACTACCTACCACCTAGATATTATGATGAATCAAAACATAAGAAGGGAAAGAGGAATTCCATGGAAAAAATGGGCTGGAATATTGTGATTGATGAAAACACAACTCCTGACATGATCATTGATGCAATCAACACAATTGGCTAGACCATTAAAATGCTAAGAAAAATAAGTGATGGTAATGTAACACTAGTAAATACTGGGGAGGTACATGAAAGAGCCTTGGTGACTATCACTGAAGTAGAGCCATTGAGGATAAACCCCAAAAAAACTCAAATAAATCTTTAAACATATGATTTTTCTATTAATTTCCTTCCAAATCAATCAAAATGCCTTTGATATTTGAATCAATGGAATGATATAGTATTTAGCCAAATAAAAACAAAGCGCCTTTGATTTTTGGGATTTTAAAAAAATGGAAATTTTGATTTTCCCAAATTTACTAATACAATGTTGTAGATGCAGTGGCTAAGAAACACTCTTCTCCCTACCAAGTTGTCTTAGAAGCCTCTCCAATTCTCTAGTCCTCTAAATTTATTTAAAAACCACTCCCATATGTCTTTCATGGTGACTTCAAAACCCATAGGGATACCCAGCAGCCTAAAAAACCTCAGGGGGTGCATTACTAATAAATCGTAGGCATCACGTGCATTCAAGGGGTATTTAAAACACTCCTCGGCTAAAATTTCTTCCCCAATAAAATTGCCCCTCTTTACTTATGAACAAATGGATTTTTTTCTAAAGGTTAATTTAAAAACCCCTCCTGTTATTGTAATCCTGTTAAAGTTTTCTCAAAAGTGAGACTAAAATACCCCTCCTTTTGAATGCACATGGTACACAAAATTTTTTGGAGTCGAACCTCCTGAGCTAAAAACCTTGCCTTTGGGAATTTTCTTGCACCCGAGTTATTCGAATTTGTTTTGCTCCTTCTTTATCAATTCTACATGCTTAGATTTGGAGTGATTTACTATGGAGATACATGCTACACAGAATAAGTCCAAGCATTTAAGTGTTGTTGGATAGATCTTGTGGAGTATTCCTCAGTGCAAGGTTAGTATCATCTGCAAATTGTTGATTAACCAATCAGGAAGAACCACCAAGAAGTTCAATGCATCTGAGTGCTCCCTCATCAATCTATTCTTGGAATAGCCATCCCAGGGCATCAGCTAAAATAGCGCAGAGTAATGGGACAATGGGACAACCGTATCTTATAGACCTTTTTAACAAAAAGGGTTGGGTCATTTCACCATTGACACAATTTTTTGTAGAAGCATTGGATAGTAAAAGCTTAACAAAGGAGGTAAATTGTTAACCAAGGATTGGATTAGGAAATCCCAGCTCAGTCTTTCATATGCCTTATCAAAATACACCTTAAGAAAATAGATATCTTGATGTGTCTCTTTAGAATATATATTCACCTCCTTCACAGATGATAGCAATTTCCTCAAGAAGATGCCTTACTTTGATGAAACCTTTTTGTTTTGGTCATATCCATTTGTCCATTCTACTATAAAGTCTTAGGGGTAAAGATTTGGCTAAAATTTCGTAAGTACAGTTGAGGCCTCCAATTCTATGCATAGTTTTATCTCCCTCCTTTGGAATGAGGTTATCAACCCCACCATTCCAATGAAAAGGAAGATTAATAACCCCATCATTTAAATGAAAAGGAAGCTTATCCAAGACAATTATCTCATTCCAAACTTTCAGTGGACAAGTGCAAATAGTTTCCTAGAAACACTTGTGTGTTGAGATATCGAGCTCCACTCGTGATATGCCAGGGTGACCGTTGTGCATTTATGTCACCGACTTGTTAACTGCAGATGCGGTTGGTACACCTCCCATGAATAATAGCTGGATGACAGCTATCCTTATGTACTCAAGTTCATGGCTCAGTTAGTATGCCACCTTACTTAGCTGAGTTTGGTTTGAGACCCACATATAGGGTTCTTCTATTTCTTTGTACTAGAGTTCTTTTGGCTTTCACAACTAAGAAGAGGAAAACTACTTTTAGCCTCCACCTTTGTGTGTATTCCCCCATTGTGTATGTGAGAAAGTCGCAAGTGAGACTCCTTCCTTCTCTCCCACTATCTTCACATGGTATCAGAGCCTGGTTCGTGGTAAGGAGCTCAAGAAAGCAAACCAAGTTCATGGTGTCCTGGTAAGAGGACCAGTGTTGCTTTCCTTTTTTGAGTTTGGGAGCAAATCTCTGCAGGTAGCACAGCCAAAAAGTGCAAGAGTGCATTGTCTCAGATTGAGACGCCCTTCATGGTATGACTTTATTTTTCTGATTCGAGGCCATTTTGGGGCCCGTTTTGGAGGCGTAAGTTCTCCGCAAGCACTGAGAAAAAGGCCCTATTTTTTATCTACGACCACTGCTCTACAGGTCACTGAAAAGTTGCCGTAGAAATTGCATTGTATGCCTGTGTGCAGAGATATTGGGAATTACAGAATCATCCTTATTGCCTATTCATGTATAATCGTCACTAGGAAGTGACTGTGTGGTCAAATACCACTTTCGTTAGTTTTGCAGATTTGCCCTTGTGAGGCAGAAGCTGTGTTTTTTGTAGTGTCAGAACATCTTGCAGTGTTCTGTATTAGCGTATGATTCTCTTTCACAGATTGTCACTGAAAAGCTTGACAAGAATAACTTCCAAACATGGAAGTTTAGAATGACGAATTTCCTTATGGGAAAAGGCTATTGGGAGTTCATTATAGGAAATGAAGAAGAACCAGTTCTTCCTAATGTTCCCAATCAACAGGAAATGCAGGCATTTAAAGGTTGGCATGAGAGAGCCAAAAAAGTTATGTACTGGTTGTCTATCAGTATTTTAGATTCTATGATTGTGCATATTCCAGATGCCAGTACACCAAAGGAGGCATGGGATACTTTGGCAAAAATGTACAGCACAAATACGCAAGCCAGAAAAATGTAGCTCAAGCAAGAGTTGCACAATGTGCAGAGAGAGAATATGAGCATCAATGACTACCACATGAAGGTGAAGAAAATTGCAGATACACTTGCTTCCATTGGGTCGGTAGTGGAAGATGATGATTTAGTCTCTGTGACCTTGAATGGTCTAGGAAAGGATTGTGCATAGTTTCGGACATCCATTGCCATCCGTGAAAAATTTCATCACTTCAAATGTGGATGATTTCAATGTACTCAATTATAGAAGTGACATCTTATCTGGAGTGGACGAGTTCATTGGTTTCGAGAAACAAAATGATTTTAGAAGTGAAGCCTTATCTGGGGTGGATGAATTCTTACACAGTGAGAAGGGCAAAGGTTTCAATAGCGATGTCTTGTCAAGTGTGGATGAGTTCATGCAAACCTGATGTCAATCAAGCTTGTGGATTTGTGAAAGCCATGCAAGATGTCCCAATGAGCGATGTTCTCTCAGGAGTGGAAGAGTTTCAAGGTTCTCAATACTCTCATAGAATATTGAATTCATTGAATGGTCCTAAGAGTATGTTAAAAACAAGGATGAGATCAACAGAGGATTATTCAATATTTAACTTTGATTGTGATATGGCCAAGGATGCAACGACCAATCATGGATGCTTGGTTACAAACAAATGTGAGGAGAAGAAGTGCATAAATACAGATAACAATGTGCACGAGGAATAAAAACGGTCATACATATGCATGAAGAGAAAGCGAATCCAGGCAGATCCACAAAAGCAACCAAAGAGGAAGAGAGTAATGAAGGAGGAGAACATGTTAAATGCATTGGGATATCTATGTTGCAAGCGAAGATGTATGCACCTCATTGATCTTGCAGACATCAGGGAATGTAGAGGACACGTGTGGCAAAGAACAGGAAGCGAAAGAAATGAATACCTTCTCACAAGTCTCTCTTGCTTTCTTCAGAATGGCAATAAAAGGCTAAGTTCAAGACAAAAGGTTAAACCTCTCGTAAATGGAAAAAAGATTTGCAATAAGGCATATCGCAATATTACTGGATTATCCCATGGTACATATTGGGATTTAGTCACCAAGGCAAAGGGCGGCAACAAATTTAGCATTCACGGTAATAGAGGAAGGTCCAAATCAAGAATCTCAACTGTCAGGGCAGTACCAATTTTGCAAGACTTCATACATTAAAATGCTTTATCTCAACCCCATATATCTACCAAACTCCCTAACGGTGACGTGATCATTGAAATGCACCTTCCAATGGGCTTGACAAAGCTCAAAGTATTTGACTCTTTTGCAGAAAAGCAAAGGCAAAGAGGGGATGCCATAGCTTCTTCTCACACTTTGTATACTCTTTGGAAGAAGAACTTTGGATATGTTAAAATCCCAAGGAGGCAAAAAATGTCAAATTGCAATGTTTGTGATGATTTAAAGCAAGCAATTGAGAGTGCAACATGTCCAAATCAAAGGGAATTATACAAAAAAAACCGAAAATCTCATCATGACCTTATTCGACATTCCAGAAAAAAATATGCATTTTGGAAAGAGCAAGCTATTTCGCATCCCGATGACTACATGTGCCTTATTGTAAATGTAACATTGCCTCGTTTTGTTGCCACTCCACCTAAATTACAAGGAAAGCACTTTCTAAAGACATTTATGTGGAGTGTTAGTGCATGGAATTAAGTTCTTTGCAGATATATGGATTGATTCCTTGCATCTACATGATAGCAATCAAGTTGTAACATCTATTATGAAGGCAATTCACAATGTACATGCAGAAAAAGGTTGCCTACCACCGACTTTAAGAAAACAAGCTGATAATTGCTGGCAAGAAAATAAGAATGTACTCATGTTTGCATTCTGCTCCATGCTAGTTGCTCATCGAATCTTCAATGAGGTCGAATGTGGATTTTTGTATGTTGGGCATACACATGAGGATCCCGATTAGGTTTTTAGCACAGTCTCAAGGGAGCTTAAATGCAAGGATGTGGAGACAATAGATGACTTGGTAAGAAGATGTGGCAGGCAAGTTGGTGGTCGTAATGAAAGTATAGTATGTGAGAGGCTCGAAAGAATGTATGATTGGAAGAGCTTCATTCTACCTTTCATACAAATGGGTGGTGATGCATTGACGGGTCATACCAATCCACACTACTTTCGTTTTTTTTTTTAAGATGAAAAACCCGTAATGCAATGGCAACAGTATTCTCATGATACAAAATGAGAACCTGAAGAACCTTACAGTCTCTTAACTTCAGTTCCCAGCAAGGAAAGGCATCCAACATGGGCTCCTATACAAGAATTCAATGAGAGGTCTAACTGTGAAATAGAAGGATTAAAAGCATTTATTACATACAAAGAGGAAATGCTCTGGAGATATCCTGATTCGAAGCCTACTTGGAAAGAACACACTACCACTGTAATTAACAAGACACGAAATTTAAAAAAGGACCTTGAGAGAATGCGAGGCTCAAAGGATGTCAAGGAAGAATGCAATATGTTTTGGCCAAATGTTCATAACGATTTGTGCCACGTTCAGCCATCGGATGATGAATATGAAAATGTGAAGTTTTGGGTTGCAAAAGTAGTTGATGTGCAAAGAGATGACCAAGGGAGAGCTACAACATTTACAGCGGTATGGTATGAGCCAAAGGGTAGGAAGGAGAATATGGATAACAACACATTGTATACTAATTGTATAATGAAGGAGTGGGTCCCAAATGATGAAGCGGTCTCTCAAATTTCGACGGAGACAATCATAGTGTCTTGGCATTCAAGGGCAAAGAAATCAAAGAAGCGCATGGGATATGAGGTAGAAGGAAAAATAAAAATACCACAGCAAAGTATTTTGCATATACACAAATTTTTAAGGATGCTCGCTATGGAGGAAGTAGGAGACAGCGCAAATGAAGAATGTCCATGATTAAAGCTTTGTATTGAAGTCCATTGAAGGATTTTATTTGGGCACTAGGCAAGAAGCCAATTCAAGACAATTATAATCAGAGTCATCACCTCCTATGTCAAATGGGATGTCACCCAAGGGTCAAGGCTTGGCAAGACAATAGGGAGTTAATGCAGATGGCACCTGGCAAGGGACTGTCGCATTGAGCAATAAGACAATGGGGAGTCAATGCACCCAAGGGGCAAGGCTTGGCAAGACAAGTGGGAGTTAATGCAGATGGCACCTGTGTTGGGATATCTCAAGGTGTATGCCTCAGGCACACCTTATGTTTCTATGTGTGAGTGCTAGAGGCACAGTTAGGTGCCCACAAGCACAGTTAGGTGGTGGAAAAGCCACATAGGATGATTGAGTGAATCTAGGAGCAGATTGAGGAGATGATTGTGGAGCTTTGAGGTCATCAGTGATGTCAGTGACCTTGTATGAGGTGCCTACTTAAGGACCTCTTTCTTCTTCATTCTATAAGCAAGTATTCTGAGTTTGTGTCCACTCTACTCTTTCTTTTCAGTATTCCAACATGGTATCAGAGCCATTTGATCCCCCTTGAGCCCATTTTTGCCACATCATCATCTTCTTCTTCATCTTCTTCTTCCCCATCTTCCTCCTTCTTCCCAAAATCTTAGAGAGCTTGGTTCTCCGCCTACAAACGACCATTGCCCAAACCCTCTAAGCTGGAAACTCCTCTAGCATGGACGAACTTCCACCTGCAAGCAATTGAAGAAAAAACGTCTGTGGTGGCTGCCATTCTCCAAACAGCGAATTTCTTCTGTTGCTCAATACTCCCTGGCTGCTTTGCCATTGCCTGAGCCCTCTTAGGAGTAGATGGGCGACCTCAAGACGAAGATTTTGAGCCATTTTTCAAGTCATTTGGTTTAGTAACGAGGGAGAAATCGTCAAAACTCAGTTTCAGACTGTAGCAACTCTCCCGGGCAAAAGTGCGCACCATTTCGTCCAACCTCTGTGCTGGACCTTCTCTGGTATATGAGCTTTCTTTTGCTTCAGAAAGCCCTCTTTTCCTTGCTTTGAAGAGTGAGCTACAAGCCCTCCAAGTTCAGCTTTTCATTTTTGACAGTTTTGGACAAGTTTTGAAGATGATGCTACATAAAATGCTACTCTAGCATTTCTGGTCTTTTGAAGTTTTCAATAACTTCATTACAAGTGTTGCTTCAGTTTTGCTTTGATTTGCTAGACCTGGTTGTGATTGGAAAGTGTTTATTTCATCCACTTCTATGAAGCATGTAAAAGGAAGCATCATTGTTTGAAATCTAGTCACTACTATTTGCTACATTAAATGCTTATATTTTGAAGCATTTCAGTTGTTATTCTAAGCCCTGTAAGAGAGAAGACACTACCCAATACTTGGGTTAGAGCCTCTCATGGCTTGCTTATGCAAAATATGTGAAAAGCCAAAACATAAAGCAATGTCTTGTTATGCTACAAAGGATGAAAATGCCAAACTGACTTCCTTGTTGAAGATTGCCAAAACAATGGTTGCCAAAAAGGAAGCAACTATAGAGATCTACCCTCTCATGGCACTTTTATTTGACTCCAAGTACAAGAAAAAGATGAAGCTCAGATACCTAAGATATGCTTCTCTACACAACTATGGAGGTGACAAGATAATTGTTCTCTTGAAGGATATGACTTCCAGATCCACTTGTTCTATCATAGTACCATCTTATAAGGCACTAGACACTGCCCATGTGGTAAGACCTTGCCTTGACATGGATATTTTGCCTCCACAAGATGAGGCATCCCATGAAGATTATGCATTTTAAACATCTCTATGTATGCTCCAGATCTCTCTTTTTATGTCAAGGTACTCAGCCTGGATAGTCCTCCAAAATGAGTGAAAATAAACTATTGTTTTTTGTGTGTTTTGTAAACACCTCTGGTCACCTTATGATGTAGGCCATGTGTATGTTTTGTTCCATGGTACCTCCTGCAGACATTGTGTGCATGTACATGCAGGGGACATATCCCTTTTTGTTTACCTTACACCCAAGGGAACCCTTGCTAGCATGAGAACCTAGCCATAGATTAATCCTTGACCACCATGAGATGGCATGAGAAACTATGAGACTAGATGTATCCTTGACATAGTCTGAGGCATTCCCTTGAGGGGGGGTTTGTTGGGATATCTCAAGGTGTATGCCTCAGGCACACCTTATGTTTCTATGTGTGAAAGCTAGAGGCACAGTTAGGTGCCCACAAGCATAGTTAGGTGGTGGAAAAGCCACATAGGATGACTGAGTGAATCTAGGAGCAGATTGAGGAGATGATTGTGGAGCTTTGAGGTCATCAGTGATGTCAGTGACCTTGTATGAGGTGCCTACTTAAGGACCTCTTTCTTCTTCATTCTATAAGCAAGTATTCTGAGTTTGTGTCCACTCTACTCTTTCTTTTCAGTATTCCAACAACCTGCTAGCAAGGGACTATCATGACATTGAGCAATAAGACAATGGGGAGTCAAATTATGCAGATGGCACGAATTGAGGCTCTTTAAGAGCAACAATTTAAATTGTAAACATATGTTCAATCTATATCATTTTGGATACACAGACTCCAGCTGAGAGCAACGTCTCTCAATGTAAACATATAATGATAGCTATAATTGCTATTATAATTCTTTGGTTCAATTATACAAAACTTGGGTCTTATGGCATCATGTCTATTTTCTATTTATTAAAAGTTTTAAAATTTTTGTGCATATTGCCAGTGACAATGTTATTTTCATGAAATATTTAAGTCTCCTTTCATGGATTTATAAATTTATCACGTTAAGGAAAAATATTAAAAATAATTAAATTAACAAATAACTTAGGTATGGCTAGAATTTCTAAAATAGGATTATTTCAAATTCTTGCATGTTGGTGCAAAAGTATAGATTGAAAAAACAATATTTTCATGTGAATATGATAGTGCCACAAAGTGAACTTTTGATTTGGGAAGAATATTTTCAGAAAGTAAAATTTTGATTTGGGAAGGATATTTTCAAAAAGTAAACTTTTCATTTGGGAAGGATTTTCGGGCTTCGTCCAAAAACAACAGAAAAAATCCAAAATTAATGAAATAGGTGTTTTTCCTTTTCATGATACCTGCATACCACTATCTGCATTGCTTTGAGGAGATTCTCCTGATCTCAATCTGCCTGTCCATGGTGAAGTATGTGAACCGCTGCTAGAGGACACTACAAGTCCACTAATATTTTGTGATTGCTACCGTGAATTCTGTGCAGCATTACCATTTTGTGCATCTACATCATCAATCACATTTACTGGTTTATACTAGCTGCTCATCTCATCAAAAACAACATCTCTTCTCACTGTAAACTTATGAGTAGAAGGGTTATAGCATCATACCCTTTCTGCTGCAGAGAATAACCAATAAAGATGCACTTCTCAACTTTTGGATCCCCAACTTGGATCTCAACTCATCTGGCACATGAACATAGGCAATGCAACCAAAAACTTTCAAATGAGAAATATCTGGTTTCCTACCAGTATACTTCTCCTCTGGTGTCATGCCATGTATTACTGCAGTGGGAGTCCTGTTCATCATTTAAACTGTTGTAGCAACTGCTTAAGCCCAATAATAATCTAGCAGGTATTTTTCATTGAGCATGGCATGAGATACCTCTCCAATATGCCTATTTTTCCTTTTTACAAGTCCATTTTGCTGTGGGGTATGACTGTATGAATATTGCTGCTTTATGCCATGCTCCTACACAAAACTTGCAAACTCATTTGAGAGGTACTCTCCCCCTCCATCTAACCTTAGGCATTTTATTTGTAGGCCTGTTTCTTTTTCAACCATAGCCTTAACAGCTTGGAAATGCTCAAACACTTCACTTTTCTTTTTCATAAAATACACCCAAACTTTTTTGCTGTAGTCATCAATAAAAGTGACAAAATAATGGCAGCCTCCAATAGATGCAGCTTTAGTAGTCCACACATCAGAGTGGATTAATTCCAACGGCCTCTTACTCTCTTAAACATGTCTAGGAAATGGTTTCCTTGCCTGTTTTCCAAATTGACAGGCTTCACATACCTTATGCATTTCTGCAACCTTGAACTTAGGCAATCCTGCAACATTTTACCATATGACCCATTTTAACACAGTAATAGCATTTAACATTGCTATTTGCATTTTGGCCTCTCTGCCATCCACCACGACCTCTTTGGCTCCCCTTGCCTCTAAAGTTACCACGTCCTCCTCCATAGGACTGGTTTTCTTGAATTTGCTGCATATTCTGATTTTTGCCACGGCCTCCAGATCGGCCTCCTCTACCTCTGCCTCTACCTCTTCTAGCATTTGAGTAGAAGATAGTTTCTTTTGAAGTTCCTCCTGAAGAATATGCACCACCATTTCTCTACTCTTCAGAAATTAGAAGAGCAATCAACTCCTCAAAATCAGGAAAATTCTCACAGACGGCAATGGATGTCCGGAACTGTGCATAATCCTTCCCTAGATCATTCAAGGTAACAGAAACTAAATCATCATTTTCCACTGGCGACCCAATGGAAGCAAGTGCATCTGCAATCTTCTTCACCTTCATGTGGTAGTCATTGATGCTCATATTTTCTCTCTGCACATTATGCAACTCTTACTTCAGCTACATTTTCCTAGCTTGTGTATTTGTGCTATACATTTTTCCCAAAGTATCCCATGCCTCCTTCAGCATGCTTGCATCCTGAATATGCACAATCATAGAATCTGAAATACTGAAAGACAGCCTGTACATAACTTTTCTGGCTCTCTCATGCCAGCCTTTAAATGCCTACATTTGTTGTTGATTGGGAGCATTAGGAAGAACTGGTTCTTCTTTAGTTCCAGTAATGAACTCCCAATAGCCTTTTCCCATAAGGAAATTTGTCATTCTAAACTTCCATGCTTGGAAGTTGTTCTTGTCAAGCTTTTCAGTGACAATCTATGAAAGATAATCAGACGCCATTACAAAACACTGCAAAATATTCTGTCACTGCAAAAAACACTTCTGCCTCACAAGGGCAAATTTGCAAAACTGCCAAAAGTGGTATTTGACCACACAGTCACTTCCTAGTGACGATTTTGCATCAACATGCAATAAGAATGATTCTGTCACTCCCAATATCTATGTGCACACGGATACGATGCAAATTCTATGGCATCTTTTCACCGACCTGTAGAACAGTGGTTGCACAGCAAAAATAGGGCACTTTTTTGAGTGCCTGCGGAAAATTTCTGCCACCAAAACGGGCCCCGAAATGGCCTTGGAGAAAAGTGGTGGAGCCAAGCCCAAGCCAAAGAAAAGGAAGAATAACAATGATGATGGGACCGATTCACCAATAAAGAACAAGCTCAAGTCTACTATCCAAAAGGCTTTAAGTGAGGTGGGTTACTGGGGCAAGCCAATATCTAACACAAATTGGTGCAAGAAGTGTTCTAGGAAGGGAAATACAAACGAGGATTGGCGCAATCTATAGGCCACTGGGATCCTCATCATGTGATGCAAAGGAGGGTAGGTTTTGTAGCCTAAGGTTTCTATGGGAGCCAATGGTTTGCCCAACGAGAGACCCTGAGTGGCACATGATTAAATTCATTCATGGCACATGCAAGCATTGTAGTTTGAAGTTGAAGAAGAAGACGTTCAATGTCTGTCCCAATGAAATAAGGGAAGACAACCATGTTGCTCTAAAATGGAGGAGATTTGAAAATGTCAATGTTGAAGGATCTAATAAAAAGAGATGGCTACTACTGTCATATAAGAGCACCCAGCCAAGGAAGCATGGTTCAAACCATCCCAAAATATGTGCTTCAAAATTTCACAGCCAGCTAGCAGGATAAGCAGTTCAAGACGTGCCTTGCCAATTTTCCTCGTGACACTATTGTATCTGTCATAGATTTTGCAAAAAATTATTCTTTTCAAGAACAAGATGAGATACAAAGTGCTCATTGGTACAACAAGCAGATAACAATTCTTGTGTATATCACATACAATCATTTGCTTGATTCTTCCATGCCTTATGCCAATCTGCTTGATGACTCACATGAGTCTAGGTCAGTGCAACGCACATACCATTTCTACATTTCAGATGATGCAGCATGCTTTTCTACTACATTGGGAATGGCTGAAAAAGGAAAATCCCCATGCAAAAAATATAAAACAACATTGGGTGTGGTCAGATGGTGTTGCCTCTCAATTAAAATCAGCCCGTAGATTCTACTTCATCTCAAGGTTCAAATCCCTGACCAGTCTAGACATGATGTGGAATTTCTTTGTGTCTAGCCATGGCAAGGGTGAACATGATGGATGTGTTAGATATGGTCAATGCCCCACCCTCTTGGTAAACACTAGTGGTCCAAGGTGCTCAAATTGTAAGGCCCCTATATGAGGAGAAGCCATGTGTGAGCCCAGGAACTGGATGGATCCTGACTTGGATCTTGACTTGCATGTCAGATGAGGTCTATCAATGAGACCATTTATGGTGGAAAGGTGATTGTGTGGGAGCCCCTTGCTCTTGCTAGGGTCTGGAGACCAGTTGGCCCCCATGTAGGGGGTCCTAAGGGGGCCAGCAACCCCCCTGGTGGGGGTTCGAGGGCGGTGGAGCCCTCGAGATGATGGTATAGAGAATATTCCTTGAATATTCCATGGATGACTAGTTGGTTCCACCGACTAGGTTGATTGGTCGGCGGCTTCACTGACTAGGTTGACTAGTCAGTTCCACAAACTACGTTGATCCAACTACTGCCCTCATAGCTATAAAGAGGCGACCTCCCCAGTCCAATGTACTAGATCAGATCTTCCAGTAGAGATCTTCCAGCTAGTAGCTCTTCACCTAGTATCTGTCTAGATTGCCATCTAAGCTCCACTGTGGGAGCGCACGGGTGGACAGAGCCATCATCTGTACTACATTGGTATTGAAGGAAATTTTTGTTCATCTCCAGTTTGCTGTGTACTCTCTATTCTTTGTTCAGTTTTTGTTCCACTGTGCCGTGTACTTTAACATGGAATTAGAGCCCGGCTCTAAGGATCGAAGAGTAGAAGATAGGCAAGGGCTTCAACAACATACAGAGTGATGGCAATAGGAAGCGACTTGAGTTCTCAGCAGCTGTAGCTGCACTAGCTTCACCAACAATCCAGGCATTGAGGATTCGCCCACCAGCCTTCACTAAAGCCATGCTAGATGGTATGAGCTACACTCTGTGGAAGTTTAAAATTACTACTATTTTGGATTCATATGAGCTTCTGGAGACAGTATTGGGGACTGACCCAAAACCACAAGGAAGCCCCGACCCAGGAAATCCAAAGAGTACGATATCTCCTAATGCAGAACTTCTATGAGTTTGGAAATATAGGAATGCAGATGCTCTGTGTGCCCTGGTTACAAGTACTACTAATAGTGTTTTGACTTTGATTCAGCATACATCTAAGGCAACTGTGGCCTAGAACATATTGAAGAGTCAGTATGAGACGCAGAATCATACAAGGATCCAGAACTTGGAGAATTAGCTTGGAGTTGAGAAGTTTAATGAAGGAGAGACAGTAGAGGCGTTCATAACCGAATCAAAAATCTGCATGACCAGATGGCTGGTGCTGGGATACAAAAGACTAGTGAAGAGCTAGCTCAGCGGCATCTCCGAATATGTCCACCAAGGTTTGATGGATTGGTAATAGCGCTTAACACTCAAGTGAGACCCCAACCATTGTCATTTGAGGAAATCTGTGCTTTACTTATGGAGGAGGAATCGAGGCTTAAAGCTCGAGATGGAGACGGCAATGGGTATGCTGCATTCTCTACCACTGCGAAAGGCAAAGGTGGTTCCTCCACCAAAGTTGAGTCCTCTACTAGTGGTGACAAAAAGAAAAAGGTCGGCAAGAAGAAGTTTCAGGGAGAATGCTTCTACTGCAAGAAGAAGGGCCATGTGATTGCAGATTGTCGGGTCAAGAAAGCATATGAAAAGAATGGTGCCCTAAAGAAGACACATAAGGGGAAAGAGATAGCTAACACAATGGAAGCAGAGTTGGATCTATTTCTGGCCATTGAGGAAGAGTGTTCCTTAGTTCAAGAAGCTTCAACCAGTGATTCATGGGTGTTGGATAGTGGTGCCTCCTGTCACATGACCTGCAAGAAGGGTCTATATTATTCCATGCAGCCTCTACAAGAACCCATCACCATGACAGTTGGTAATAATGCAAAATGCCTTGTTGTGAATACAGGTATGGTTTCATTTGTTTCTGTAAATGGAGATGTTAAGAAACTATCTAATGTGCTGTATGTTTCACAAATCAAGAGAAATTTTCTATCAATTGTTTCCATAACTGACCTTGAGACCTTGACCATGAGGTGAGGTTTAACAAGAGAGGAGCAAAAATTCTGGATAGTGCAGACAATGTTGTTGGTACAGGAGTAAGGAGGGACAACCTGTATGAGCTAAGTGCTCTTACAGCTACTGCTGGAGTGGGCACAAGTAGACTTTGGAACGAAAGATTCGGCCACATCGGATTTGCAGTGCTGAAGGAGATGCAGAAGCAAGGTATGGTTGCTCACTTACCTGTAGTCATAGAAATCAAAGAACCGTGTGAAGCTTGCATGATGGGCAAGCAACAGAGAAAGGCATTCCCACAAGAAAGCAAGAATAGAGAAAACGCTCCTCTAGAGTTGGTGCATGTTGACTTGTGCAGTAAGATGCCTACACAGGCCTTGGGGGGATCTTCCTATTTTTTATTGATTGTCGACGACTATAGTAGGAAGACGTGGGTGTATTTTCTTCGCAAAAAGGCTCAAGCTTTTGGTAAATTGAAAGAATGGCTACAGCTTGTTGAAAATGAAACAGGGAGAAAAGTGAAGAAAATCAGATCGGATGGTGGTGGTGATTTTGCTTCCACAGAGTTTGGAGATTTTTGCAAGAGCAAAGGGATCACAGGACAAACGACGACACAACATATGCCTTAGCAAAACTCGGTTGTTGAACACCGAATGCAGACCACCGTGGAGATGGGGAGGTGTATGTTGAAAGGTGTTGGACTGCCAAACCACTTTTGGGCTGAGGCTGTCAATACTATGGTTTACATCCTTAATCGCAGCCATACAAAGGCACTCAAAGGTAAAACACTACATGAGGCTTACAGTGATAGGAAGCCATCTATCTCCCACTTCAGAATGTTTGGGTGTGAATGCTATGTGCATGTACCAGACAAAGAGAGAAATAAGCTACAATTGAAAAGCACCAAATGTATCTTCTTAGGCTATTGTGATGAGAAGAAAGCCTATAAGTTGTATGACCGAGAGGCAAAGAAGATCATAGCGAGCCGTGATGTGGTGTTCAGGGAGCAGCTACATGCAGTGGAGGCAGAGAAGAGCTCTTCCACTTTATCATCAAGCAAAGAGGTAATTCACTATGGACCTATCCCAAGAGCTATAAAGGAGGAGGAAATATCAGATGATGAAGGTATAAGTCACCAACCTATTGTTACACCACTGGAAAATCCATTGCCGTGATGGGTAAGGCAGCTCTATGACCATGATAACCAGATGCCTATGTCTGTTGAGTAGCATGCAGATGGACCAAGGTGGTCTCAGAGAATCGAGGAGCAAAGGAGGGCTTCTGCTCACATAGTCAATATGACCTTGATGGCTGAGAGCCTACGAGTTTGGAGGAAGCACTTGCAGACCGAGATTGGAAAAATGCTATGCAAGTAGAATATGACATCATCTCATGAAGAATGAAACTTGGGAGCTGGTAGATCGACCACCTAACAGAAAGGTTATTGGCACCAAGTGGGTTTGGAAGGTAAAGTACAAGGCTGATGGGACTTTGGAAAAGTACAAAGCCAGATTGGTTGCACAAGGATTTTTGCAAGTTGAAGGGTTTGATTTTCAAGAATCTTTCACTCCGACTGCCAAAATGACCACTCATAAAAAGTAACCAGTTTATTAAATAGATGTTAAATCAGCATTCTTGAATGGTGACCTCAAGGAGGAGGTGTACATGGCTCAGCCACTTGGGTTTGAGGCCCCCCGTTTCGAGAACAAGGTATGTAAGCTGAAGAAGGCTCTGTACGGCCTGAAATAGGCCCCAAGTGCATGGTACCAATGGATAGACAAATTCTTTCATAAACTAAACTTCAAAAGATGTGCCTCAGATGCTAACTTGTATGTGTACAGGAAAGGTGGAAAATTTGCTATTATTGTTCTATATGTGGATGATCTCCTTATTACAGATGACTATTAAGACTTGATCCAACAGACTAGAAAGGCATTGAGAACAGAGTTTGAAATGACAGACTTAAGCTTGATGCACTACTCTTTGGGGATTGAAGTCTGGGAAGAGCCAGGCAAGATCTTCATCTCTCAGTAGAAATATGTAAGGGAGATCTTGAAGGCATTTGGTATGTCCGAGTGCAAGGAGATAGCTACACCTATGGAGGTAAATGTGAGGCTGTCTATGGAGGATGCCTCATCACTAGCAAACATCGGGAGGTATAGGAAGTTGGTCGACAGTCTCATCTATCTGTGTAACAGCAGATCGGACATCAGTTTTGCTATTGGCATTTTGAGCAGGTTCTCCAATCAGCCCCGAGAGAATTATTGGAATACAAGGCACTCTTGATTAGGTATCACCTATGGTACATGCACTCTTGATTAAGGCATCACCTATGGTATGGGCACTTCCTTGGCTGGTCATTGTGACTCAGATTGGGCTGGAGATGTTGACTCCAGGAAATCAATTTCTGGATATTGTTTCTCTTTAGGTTTAGGTATCTTCTTTTGGATCAGTAAGAAAAAACCAACAATGGCATTGTCTTCTACCGAGGCTGAGTACAAGGTAGCATGTTTTGCTACTTGTGAAGTAGTATGGCTGAGGAGGATCTTATGGCACATGGGAGTGCAAGAGGATGAGGCAACTGTGTTGAGGTGCAACAATCAAAGTTTCATGGCCATTGCTAAAAATCCAATGTTTCATGCACGCACAAAACATATAGAGATTCAGTATCACTATGTGCATGATTTGATCGAGGACGGTATAGTGGAATTGGTTTACTATCCAACAAATCAAAATGGAGTAGATATCTTCACCAAGGCACTCGGGAAGGATCAGCTTCAGGGTCATCTTCAGAGACTCGGCATTGGGCCGAGAAGGTAGTTCACCTACGGGTGGACATTGAGGGGGATTGTTAGATATGTTCAATGCCCCACCCCCTGGTAACTACCAATGGTCAAAGCTGCTCAAGTTGTAAGGCTCCCATATGAGGAGAAGCCATGTGTGAGCCTGGGACACTGGATGGATCCTGACTTGCATGTCGGATGAGGTCTATCAAAATGAGACCATTGATGGTAGAAAGGTGATTGTGGGGGCTAGTGGCCCCCTTAGTGGGGGTTCGAGGGGGAGAGCCGTCGAGAGGATGGTATAGAGAATATTCCTTAAATATTCCATGGACAACTATTCGGTTCCACCAATTAGGTTGATTGGTTCCAGCTAGTAGCTCTTCACCTAGTATCTATCTAGATCACCCTCTAAGCTCCACTGTGGGAGCACACGGGTGGACGATGAAGGGGAAAATTGATGTGTGTGTGTTTATGCCTATGGGATTGGAGTCCTATGCAAGATGTGTGTGAGTGTAGGTGTGCTAGAAGGTTCTAGCTAGGTGTGTTAGGTTGGTGTGATGAGTGAGTGATCATACGAGGTGATTGATTGAGATAATCAGGGAGATGATTGTGGATTTGGGATCTACCTACATGGAGGCAGTTGCCTATATATGTAACCACTCTATGAATAAACAACTACATTTGTGTCTCATTGTTTCTATATGGTTCTACATGTGGTATCAGAGCTTGGTTAGAATATGAGTTCCAAGAATGAGATTCTTAGAAGATTCCAACTAGATTCCTCCTCCTTTTCAAATGCCTTCATGTCTTCCATTCTTCTACCTTGAGCTTTGATAGCTCTGTTCTCTCCATCAATGCAATATCTTGAGGAGCCCTTTTAGCTAGACCTTCCCTACTTCTGAGAGACCCTTCTGACTGGTGGGATCTCTGAAATACATCGCCATGAAGATGCACTACCTCTCTGAGTATTCCGTGCCACTTCTATAATGATGCTCACCTCAGTCAACAATCTTGTAATTCCTCTTAGAGGAAGTTGGGTGACATCAAGAGCTATCCAAAGCTCAAATCTAAGGGCAAATGCTCTAGTAATTGATGCGTATTGACAAAAAACTCAGTCGACATTGGAGCTTTCGGCTATGACGACCTGACGTGACATTTCACCCAAGCTTGGTGTTAGGTCTTCTCTAGTCGTATATCTTTCATTGCGCAACAAAACCCCTCAAAGATCTGCTCTCATCTGGTTGAATTTCATCCTCCAAGTTGGTGCTATCTCTTCTTGCTATTTTGGACTATTTTAGCTTTGAAAAGTTTAACCAAGTCAACAAAAAATTGGGGCTTTTTATCTTGACTAGAAGTTTTCAGTATATTGACTCATCTTGAGAAATAGAAATCAGTTCAGAGATTATTCTTCAAATGTTAATCTCTTGACAACATGCCAACCTCAAGTTCTCAAAGCTCTTCAAAAGTCAAGAAGACTACAAAGACAAAGTACAAGGTGAAGAAGACTCTAGTTAAGAGGTTGTGGGAGAAGCCAACTGGTTATGATTATGCCAAACAATTAGGTTTTTTCAAAATTCTTATCTTGCAATTTGCATCTATATGGTGAAGGTGATTTTTTTGTTCAGAAAGACTGACGTTTTGTAAAGGGATTAGACACTGCCATTAATTTGGTAAGACCTTCCTAAGTGGCTTGGACAAACTGAAAATAGATAAGTTTGAAGGAGAGGGGTTCCACACTTGGCAAACAAAACTGAAGTTTATTCTCATGAAAGAGGGAATATGGAAGGTAGCAAGGGTCACTATGTATAAACCCTCTATATCACATGCGTTCAAGGCCTATATTTGAAGTCCCTTATCTGTAAAAAATTTCATTAGTAAAATGTACCCCTTTTCTATACAAATCTGTAAATTTTTTCCAAAACTATTTTAAATAGTCCCTTATGTATATTTATTTCTGTAAATTTTAGAAATAAAAAAAATCCTTCTGTTGAACTCACGTGATAGGGTTACATATGATGAGTGACCTCCCCGAGGTAGCAAATGGCAAAGAAACTAAACCTACAACTAGAGAAGGAGAAGCTTCATGGCTTCCAAAAGATGAAAAAGCTCTTGCTATAATTGCTCTTGGTTTGAGTGATTCCTTTATTCATCTCATCGATAGGTGTGAGACTGCTCATGCTGCATGGACTCATCTTGAGCATGTGTTTGGAGCACAGGGAAGATGATCTAAGTATAGCTTGCTTATCAAGTTCTTTGACTTAAGATTGGATAGGGGGGAGTCCATCTCTTCACATATAAATTCAATGAAGAGCATTTTGACATAGTTAACTAGCAGCAAGTTTAATCTTGATGAAGATATTGTAATTGCCATCTTACTTAGAAGTCTCAATGAAGAATATGGCACAATTGTAACCACACTCACCAATATTCCAGGGGATTCACAAGGGAAAACTTATGATATCACGTGAGTGTACAATAGGGGGGATTTGTTAGATGAGGCATAAGCTTATACATTAGGGGTGGGGGCCCTTTTTACTTTTTCCCAATCTTAAATTTAAGTTACGGGGGACTTGACAACTTTGGGGGGGGGAGAGGGAAGGGTGTATGGAAATACAAGTTTATACTCTCTAAACATAAAAAAGTACACACACATACACATTTGAATAGTGACAATCAATCATGTACCAAGTCTGCATGAACTAAGCCTGAGCTATGGCTAGTTTTAGGCCATGGTACGGGGTGGGGGCCCTTTGTACTTTTTCCCAATCTTAAATTTAAGTTAAGGGGGACTTGACAACTTTGGGGGAGGGAGAGGGAAGGGTGTATGGAAATACAAGTTTTTACTCTCTAAACATAAAAAGTACACACATACACATTTGAATAGTGACAATCAGTCATGTACCAAGTCTGCATGAACTAAGCTTGAGCTATGGCCAGTTTTAGGCCATGGTACGGAAACAAATGAATATTACCCATTCATGAATATTTGAAGATGGTTTAATCTACATCATCTAAATTTTATTATGGTCTTATCTAAATAATCAAGAAAGAACATAGATTCAAGGAAAGCGGGACATAGTGTGCTTTTGGTGGTATCCTTATAAGCTTCAATAGGGGTGTTTTATTATGCTACATGGTTCATAAATAGGGGGTTTTCTTGAAGCTCATGCACGTAGGTGACGTCGCCCTTGTATTAAGAGTGAATCCCCGGAGGGTAGAAATTGAAGCATCACTCTTAGAGGAGGAGAGAAAGATCAAACAAAGAAGGGGCATATTTGACCAGAAGCAACTTAAAGCAACTTCAAGGGAAAGAAAAAAATGAAATGTAACTTTTGTGGAAAACCTGGACACTTTGAAAAGGAATGTTATGCCAAGAAGAGATGTTCAGCCAATCTTGTTGAGGAAGCAGAAGCTGAAGAAGAAGAAGAACCAGAGAATGTCAAAACTCAAGCTCTCACTGCTTAAAACACCCAAGTCAAATTTGACAAGGGTAATGATCCATATGTTTTCTGAGTTATGTGTGTATGAGGTCAATAATGGTTCTCTACCATGGATAGTCCATCCTTAAATGATTGTTAGTCTTTTGAGATTTTTCCTTGTTGGACTCATTGGGCTTTACATACAGTGTCCATCTCCCAGTTGTAAACCAAGAATCCTATGGGTAAGTCACAAGTTGGGGCCATGAGTGTTGCCACATGATAGTGGGCAAGCCATGGAGCATCCCATGTACTACTACTGAGGGATGAGGTCATCAATTTGTGAGGGGGAATGAAGGGGCAAATTGATGTGTGTGTGTGTGCCTATGGGAGTGGAGTCCTATGTAAGAAGTGTGTGTGTAGATGTGCTAGAAGGTTCTAGTTAGGTGTGTTAGGTTGGTGTAATGAGTGAGTGATCATAGGAGGTGATTGATTTAGATAATCAGGGAGATGATTGTGGATCTGGGATCTACCTAAATGGAGGCAGTTGCCTAGATATGTAACCACTCTATGAATAAACAACTACATTTGTGTCTCATTGTTTATATATGGTTCTATAAACGGAGCCATTATCTGAAGGGAAATTTTGTTCATCTCCAATTTGCTGTGTACTCTCTATTCTTTATTCAGTTTTTGTTCCGTTGTTCCGTGTAATTTAACAGGATGTGATGCTGTTATGAAGCAAGCTCTGTTTAAACACCAATTAGCATCATGGATGATTTTTTCAAGCTAGCTTCGTTAAGAAGCTAAACTTTTATTTTGGCATCGAAAGTTTGTATGCCCTAATAAAAACAAATGTTTGAAACATTTGCCAGATTTTGAAACTTTAATGCAAAAAAAATTAAAGTTTCGCCAAGATTTACATTTTTTCCTCCAAAATTCCAAAGAATATATATAAAAAAGTACTACATTCTACTAATATTGTGAATCTTAAAAAATGATCTTGAAAACTTTCGCCAAGATTTTATATTAATATATAAGCATAGCTTTGATAAAAACATCCCTGATTAGCATGCCCTCAAGAAAAACTCAATGATGCCCATGATGCTATAACATGGCTTACAACCAACCTCTCCATAGGTGCACATTCATCAACATATAGTAAACAAAGCCTTAAGAATATTGTAGTACGCAAAGTGTTCCATGAAGTGAAAGTGGATGAAGTGCAAAGGAGACGCCCGCACAATTGCAAGAAAATTAAAGGAGTTCATGGTCTGCACAGCATATGGGGCTTTTCAAACAACCAACTGATTAAAACAAGAAAACTTTATTGTTTCTGCAGTGCGTGTATCATAGGGGATCATGACGATTGTGATAACATTGCAACTATGAATACATGGGAGTGAGTTCAAGTTTTCCCTCTATGTTCAGATGGAGTGACAAACAATGAAGAAACAAATGACCTCACTGACTATCTCAAAGAGGGGGATAACTTTTTAGTTGCTATAGATTTTGGGGAGAACGAGGAAGATGACCCATACATTCTGTTGTAGTGCACAAAACCTAAGCACAAGGTTGAGGAAATATTTAAGGATAATTGGGGAACAACCTATGAGAAATGGGATGTAGTAGTTAGAGCTTTTTGGTACAAAAAAACATCCAAGATAGGCCACAATTATGAACTGCTACATAAGAGTCTACAAACATGTTTGTACACTCATCTAGTAAGAGCTATTAAGTTCCACATGGAACCTATGCCACAATGAAAGAAGGGCAAGAGTGTCTTCAAATTGGATCTAGACATGCATGAGCACTGTTAAGGGCAAAAGCAGCAACAGCAAAGAGGAACTAGGGGGGAAGTCCTTAGATCATTATCATTAATACCTTGTATCTAGTTTATAGTGAGATATAAAATGACGGAAGTTCTAGGACCAGGCGGAGAACTGACGAGGCACGGCAACCATCACGGCAACCGTCACGGCAACCGTGAAGGAGTTATGTGTGCCGATTAGATAAAAGAGAAGAGAGCGATCATTCAGGGGGCTCATTGATGAGGATCGGAGCAAGGATCAGTGTGATCAGAAGAGGAACATTGTTATGTATCAGAGAGTACGGTGTTGTACTGCTCGGAGAAGTGTAATACAGATATTCTATTGCATCTACCTTATTGTTTTATCATGAATGATTCTGTCGATCACTGTTCTACTCTATGAATTTTCATACGCAGTTCTGAAGTTCGATTACGCATGTAAATCTGTCGCAGTAGTGCGTTTCGAGTTAGTCTTCAGAGTAGAGAGGGCTAACACTTTGGCGACCACGGAAGATTTCCATGTTCGTCGTGGTGGATACCCCGGAGAGGTTGGATGCTCCCCATCTGTAATACTCTGATTCCTCGGTGCGTGGACTAGCGCATGAATGACGCTGGGAGTGCGCCAGGGGGAACATCGCACTCTCCGGAACGGCCTCGGGAGCCTGCAACTCCAGTATCGGCACGTACAACCCGCGAGGAACGGCATGACAGATATGTGGCTCAACGTGATCTTCTCTTCGGCTTCTTCACGGATAGTGAGAGTAGTAGCCGCTCTGACACACCTCCGCTGATCCCAAGAGAGGAAGGTCCAGTCGTTTTCGGTGTTCAAGAGGAAGGTGAATCCTCCGGACGCAGTAGCCCGTTCGATTTAACAAGTACTCCTCCGGAAGACGAAGCGTCACCGTTGCGGAATTCCCCACCACCGAGTCCCAGGAGACGGAGGGGTGGTGTGCCTGCAGGAAGCGGAGCCCCAGGTCCGTCACCAGATCCCAGTAGGGGAGGTGGAGGCGGTGGAGGCAGAGGCGGGGGTGGAGTTCCGGCGGTAAGTAGCGCGGCTATTCCACCACTGGTACCCAGGATGACGGTGAAGTACCCCAAGTTTTCGGGAGGGGATAAGGAGGATGCGGATGCACATATACTGTCATTTGAGATGGCATGGATGGTGAATACGGCTCCACCAGTGCAGGCGACAGATCTTATGAAGATGGCGACTTTCATCCCGACACTGCAGAAGCAGGCGGCAGTATGGATCGCGCAATATGGAGCTACCCATTTCGCCACGTTTGATCTACTGCGGGATGCCTTTTTGCTCCGGTTTCGGGAGGACAAGACCCGTGTTCATGTCCTGGCCAAACTGGGGAGACTGGAACAGAAGAACCAAGAAGTGGAGGCGTATGCGGCCAGGTTTCCGGTCGTTGATCTGCCGCCTCGATGCAGCAACTACCCCGGCAGTCCCCATCCAAAATGCTTACTTCATGGAGGGGCTGATTAAAGGATTGAAAAGGTCCCTGGCATCGTTGGATCTGGAAGCTCTTTCATTGGAAGAAGTCGTCCAAGCAGCGGTGAGGGCGGAACAAGTTCTGTTTACTTCCAAGGGAAGGAAAGGAAAAGTGAAGTATGAGGAGGCTGAGGGAGACTCCGATACCGATAATGAGGAGGAGTCGGATCAGTCGGATGAGGAGGAGGACAAACGTTCCATGAGGCGGAAGGCTGGAAAAGCGGCAGGGAAGTCATTTCCGGAAGGATCTGCTGCCGGAGCCAAAAGCCGGGATAGTGGAATAGGGTCCTCTTCAAAAGTTCGCAAGGATACTTGGTGTAATCGGTGCCGGAATGCAGGACACTTAGCAGAGGAATGCGGTTTGAATGAGCGGTGGTGTGCGATTTGCCAAACAGCGACGCATACCACGGAGATCTTCCGCTATAACGCACGAATAGCCCCGACACCAGCGGTGGCGGCGGTAGTTGCGGCACCAGCCGCAGCACCAGCCGCGGTACCAGCAGCACCGGCGAGAAGACCTTGGCGGCCGAGAACGGCTGGAACAGGTGCAGATGAACCAGCAGGGGAATGGACGTTCCTATGTTTTTATTGCAATCAACCCGGACATCGAAAGGTAGATTGCGAATTATTCAAGCGCCACAAGGCGGAAAAGGAAGCAACCCGGGGATCCGGAGAAGGCAAGTCCGCACCAGCAGTGAATGCGGTTCTGATTATCGAATGCGATGATGCCAGTCAGCAACAGGATAGCAAGGAGCCTAGTCCGAAGTCCGAAGAAGTACCGGAAGTACCGGCAGGTGTCCCTGTTGAAGGCAAAGTGGGAGGAAGTGCGAGCGGAGATGTGCTCGTGGTCACACGATCCCAGGAAAAGGTGCGGGAATACAAGGTCCAGCAAGAGAAGGGGAGACCTACGGCGTTGGACTGGCAGGCACAACAAAAGGTGCGGTCGACGGTCGGTGAATGGGTCCAGAAAACCCCAACGGTGTTACCTAGGCCGAGCGCGGAAAAGGCAGTCTCGGTGACGGAGAATGGTGCGAAGGTGGCAAGGCGCCTGCAAGGAGAGCAGCCAGAAGCGACTTGTCTACCTACCAGTCAGAAGGACAGCCTGATGACCGGCGAGGAGGGTGTTGAACCATATGATTTATGGCAGGATTTGCGGAAACAGCAAATACACATGACAATGGAGCAATTGTTAGCATTGGTACCCAATTTCCGGAGTTCTCTCATCAAACAATTGACGGAACCAGTCAGGGCGATGGAGTCGGAGATGGAAGCGGTAACAATGGAAGTGTCGTCAGACGGATCTGCAAAGCCTGAAGCGGAAGTACAGCCTCCTGTTTTTGACGAAGCGGTCCCGGTAATTTCCGTAACACTGGAGAACAGCCGTGTGGGAGGGGTGTTGCTGGACGGAGGGTCTGGGGTCAACATCCTGTCCGAACAAATGCTGGTGCCATTGGGTATCACAAAATGGGAATCAGCACCCTTCACCGTTCGGATGGCAGACCAACGGAGAGTGCAGCCGTTAGGATTGCTCCGTGGATTAAAAATGGAGGTTTGCGGCGTGAAGTTCGAAATCGCTGCGGTGATTCTCCGGATGGAGGATATTAGCGGGTCATACCCGTTATTGCTCGGAAGACCGTGGTTGCGGCAGGCCCGTGTGAAACAAGACTGGCAATCAGACCGCATCACCATTCGGAAAGGAAAAAAGAAGCTGAAGCTCTCGGTACATACCAAACAAGGGCTGAGGACACCATTCCGACCGACGATGGCGGAAGGTATCCATATGATGGACGGAATGGGGGTCGAAGAGGAGGATGACCATTGTCGCTAGTTTTCCATAACAAATCCACACATCCTACAAATCCATTCATCTTGTAATAATAAAAGCAAACCACTACACTAGTGGCTATTAATATCCTAGTGCAACCAACCAGCGTGCTGGCATAACTTATCCTGCATTACTACCATGCTATCCCTACACTACTGCCATCCTATCCTAAAATTTGTTACACAGTGCTAGTGCCCTTTATACTGGTTATCATTAACCATCATATTTCAACCACCGAGCTAAAACATTTAAGTACTAACATGGAAGCAGGTCGATACAAAATCAGGTATTATGAGCACCATAAGAAAGTCTACAAGTCCAGCTCTTTAGGCCAATCTGATGCACAATGGCAGACCTCTTCACATACTCGGATTACACACTGCTTGCTTGACTCTTTGACTTATACACCCATAGTACAAATATGGGATGACAGGCTATAAGCCTATTTCAGTTCCTTTGGAGCAGAATGTGAAGCTGAGCACAGATGCAGGTGAGCTTCTAGAAGACCCTACTATGTATAGATGCATAGTAGGAAGTTTGATTTATATGACTATTACCAAGCCAGATTTGAGCTATGTTGTTGGATTGGTAAGTCAATTTATGCAGGCTCCAAGGAAACCGCATTTGGATGCGGCTAGACGCATACTCAGGTATGTGAAGTCCACATTACAGTATGGACTATTTTATGAGGTTGGGGTTCAGATACAGTTGCATGGATACATTGATGCTGATTGGGCTGGTAGGATTTCAAATAGACGATCTACCAGTGGACATGTGCTCTCTTTTGGGAGTGCTGCAGTCACTTGGAGCAGCAAGAAACAGCCTACAGTTGCCTTGTTAAGCACAGAGGCTGAGTACAGGGGTGTAGCAATGGCTGCATGTGAGGTAGCTTGGTTGCATAAGCTACTCTATGATATGTATCAGTCTACAGATGGGCCAGTTGTCATTTATTGTGACAACATGAGCAGTATACACTTGGCAAATAACCCAAACTATCATGCTAGAACAAAGCACATTGAGGTGCATTATCACTATGTGCAGGAGAAGGTTTTACTAGGTCTTATTGATCTAATCTATGTCAGCACAGAGGATCAGGTAGCTGACATATTCATGAAGGCATTGGGTGCAGAGAAGCTGCGCAAGTTCAAAGACCTGCTTGGTGTGCAGGAATTGGGATTGAGCTCGAGGGGGAGTGTTGAGATATCGAGCTCCACTCGTGATATGCCAGGGTGACCGTTGTGCATTTATGCCACGCTGCAAATGCGGTTGGTACACCGCCCATGAATAATAGCTGGATGACAGCTATCCTTATCTACTTTAGTTCATGGCTCAGTTAGTATGCCACCTTAGTTATCTGATTTTGGTTTTGAGACCCACATATAGGATTCTTTGTATGTGAGAAAGCCGCAAGTGAGACTCCTTCACATATGGTTTCACATCATCACATTACCTGAAACCTGATGTTCATTGGTTCAATGAGCCGACTTAAGAGTGTTTAGAGGCATTGCCAATTGTTCAGTGGGAAGATAGCACAAGATTTGATTTCACATGCACATGCCATCATTATAAAGCCTACTTGGCTATTTGACGGCATTGTGGACATCATTTCGGCCCTGTAAAGCCTTTTGGCTATTCCCGACATCATTTGCCACAAGCCTTGACATATAGATCGGATTTTATATATTGCACTTATATCTTCACCAATGGTTCAGATTTCACTTGGCACAATCAGTGTTTTTGTAGTTGATTCATACAATGATTTTCACGACACTTTGAGTACATTTCTTGCACCATGTCTACGACTAGCAACTTCAATCTAGAGGCATCTGTTAAGCTAGATAACTCCAATCATGACACAAGGAAATACCGCATGGATACCATTCTTATACTTCAAGACAAATGGGAGTATGTTGATGGATCTACACCTAGACCATTGGACGATCCAGATACCAGTAGCTCAAATCCACATGTTGTCATAGCACCAGCAGCGAGATCTACAATGGGATCTATAGCTACACAAATAGTTTTTGCACCTGTAGAGATCCTTCCATTGCTCAAGATCAGGTAGAATGGGATAAGAAAGATAAGTATGCATATCATCTAATCAAGCAAAATGTGCAAGATGTCATGCTAGGATAGCTCAACACAGTCAAGACATCAAAAGAAGTAAGGGATACGTTCGCAGCTCTCTACGAGTCCAAGAACACATCTACGATTCTCACATTGAGAAACCAAATCAAGCAGAGTTTCTGCAATAGCACAGTGAAATCAGTCTTGCTAATGTACTCCGGATCAAAGACTACAACAATCAACTCGCAGTAGTAGGAGAGACCATGAATGCAGCAGCAGGATAGGCCATGAATCTAGCAGAAATGGTTCAATTAATCCTAAATGGACTAGGAGAGGGATACAAGAATCTAGTCTAGAGTATTGCCATCCAACGACAAATTCCAACATTAGAAGAACTTCAGTCAGTGTTACTTGGTGAAGAACTCAGGATGCAAGCCATTCATGCTCACAAAGTCATTCAGATGACCAGGCATTCACAACTTTAGATAGAAATAGAGGTAGAGGAAGAGGCAGAGGTAGATCGTTCCAGAGAAGTAATAATCATCAGAAACAACAACAAGGTCATCATCAGCAAAGTCAGAATCAGCATCAGCATCATCCTCAGCAATATCAGAATCAACAAAGAGGAAATCATTCCAACCGAGGAAGATTCCAAGGACGAGGGAATGCATCCACCAACATGTCAAACATTAAATGCAACTACTGTCACAAGTTTGGATACTATGAAAGAGATTATCACAAGAAGTAGTATGACCAAGGAGGTCAATCCAATAGCAATCGAGTGAATTTCCACAACAGAGGAAATCATCGTGGTGGACAATCTAGTCACTGTCATTTTGCAAATGAACATGGGAATATGTTTCTTGCAAATGAGGAAATGCAGCAAACTGATACAGTGTACCTAGACACTGATGTCAATACAAAAGAGGATTTCAGCTATCAAGTCTACGCAGTGGAATGTGATCCTTGGTATATTGATAGCGGTGCATCATCTCACATGACAAATCATCAGGAGTAATTCACAGAGATGAAACCATTAGAAGGTCAGAAAAATGTCATCTACATAGCAGCAGATATTATACTGAATCTAGTTCAAGGGACAGATGTTATGCCTATGAACAATTTCACTGGTACAAAAGGATTGATGAAAGATGTACTCTATGTTCCATAGCTCAGCAAGAACCTCTTGTCAGTAGGTCAAATGACGGAACACAATTATCGAGTCATTTCTGATGGAGATGAATGCACTATCAGAGATAAATCCAAAAAATATCAGCTAGTAGCAAAAGGTGTCAAGGAAGGATGCTTGTACTTACTGCTAGCTACTATACCAGATAAGCATGCCACATTAGCTCAACTGCAATAGATGCCACTATCTGCAAAATGGCACAAGAGATATGGTCATGTGAATTTCAAGTACTTGTTAGATCTCAAGAATCAGAATATGGCAATCGGGATTCCTAAGCTATAGTTTCTTGGAAAATTTTACGAAGCATGTTGCTTCGGCAAATAAAAGTGAACCATGGTTCACTTTACTAGACTTTCATCGACGACTATAACAGATATTGTTGGGTCTACTTTCTGAAAGAGAAAATCTGAAGTGTTTTCTAGATTTCAAGAATTCAAAGCCATGGTAGAAAACCAGACAGGTAAAAAGATCAAAGTCATGAGATCAGATAGAGGATGTGAATACATGTCTTCAGCATTCATGAACTTTTGCAGAAGTCACGGCATTCGAAGACTTGAATTCACTTGTGCAGATACTCCTGAGCAAAATGCAAGAGCTGAAAGGAAGAATGGGACTTTAGCAGATAGTGCTAGAGCAATGCTTAGTGAGAAGCATCTTTTGAATTAGTATTGGGCAGAAGCAGTAACCACTACAAACTATTTGCTTAATCGGCTTCCTACCAAATCGATACAGGGTATGACTCCTTATGAAGCATTCACTGGACATAAGCCACACATTGGGCATCTTCGTATATTTGGTTGCATAGCATATGCCCACATACATGATGATCATTGCAGGAAATTGGTTGTAAAGTCACACAAATGCATCATGGTTGGCTACAGTGAAGAAAGCAAAGCATACAAGTTGTATGATCCCATCAACCACAAGATCATTATCTCCACAGATGTAATCTTTGATGAGAAATAAGAATGGAAAACCTCAAACATGCAAGCGATAGAAGCATAAAGTTCATAGTCATCTACAGAACAGGTTGATGAAGAAGAGCAAGAATTGCTAGCAACACCCCAAGCAGAGCCACAGCAGCTCAGATGGTCTACTAGGGAAAGCAGACCTCTAGCTAGATTGACATATGCTCAGAAAGGCAAATCAATTTAGGTGGAAAACACCAACTATGCTCTTATGACTACCATCATGGGTACAGAAGAGCTAGTGTACTTCAAAGATGCAATAGACAAGCCAGAATGGCAAACTGCTATGAATGAAGAAATGAATGCTTTGTATAAGAATAATACTTGGGAATTATGTGACCTTCCATTAGGAAAGAAGGCCATAGCAAAAAAATGGGTATACAAAGTGAAGTACAATCCAAATCGCAATATTCAAAGATACAAATCCAGACTAGTTTCAAAAGGATTTGCACAACAATATGGTCAAGATTATGATGGACTTATGCTCCAGTAGGAAAGATGGACTCCATATGGTTCTTGATATCACTAGCGACACTTAGTAGATGGAATGTGTATCAGCTTGATGTCAAGAATGCATTTCTCAATGGTTACCAAGATGAGGAAGTCTACATGCAACAACCAGCAGGTTATGTTGAACCAAGAAAGGAGAATAAGGTTTGCCATCTCAAGATAAATCTCTACGGCTTAAAGCAAGCACATAGAAGTTGGTACAATAGAATTAACAAGTATTTTGTTGATCTGGGATACATGAAGTCCGATGCAGATCATACTCTCTACTACAAATTTCAAGGGGAAGACATTACTATTGCACTTTCATACATAGATGATTTGATTGTGACTGGAAGCAAGGATAGCTTCATCACAAAACTGAAACAAGACTTATCTTTAGAGTTCGACATGAAAGATCTTGGACTTATGCACTATTGTCTTGGAATTGAGTTCTGGAGAGATTCAGATAGCACATTCATGAGTCAACTCAAGTATGTTGACAGTCTCCTTAAGAAGTTTCATATGGCAGATTGCAAGATTGCAACCACTCCCATGGAACAGAGTTTGAAACTTACTAAAGATTCAAAAAAGCCTATAGTCAATGACAGATACTCCAGGCAGCTCATTGGATCTCTTATATATCCAATTATCACATGGCCATATATTTGTTATGCAATAAGCTCACTAGCATAATTTATGGCAAATCCAAAATAGTCTCACTGGAATGCAGCCAAAAGAGTCTTGAGATACATCAAAGGTACAAGACAATTTGGGATAGAATACAAAGGAAGTCATCCACGATTGCATGGATACTGTGACAGTGACTATGCTAGAGATCATGAGGCCGGGAGATCGACACACGGATATGCATTTTTCCTTGGTCAAGGTGCTATATCATGGTTGTCCAACAAACAACCAACTGTTAACACTTATTTCATTAATTTTGGACTCATATGTCTATATTTGGACGATTCCTAAAACTCCTTCCCAAATGAAAAGTTTACTTAATGAAAATGTTGTTCGAGAATCAAAAGTTTACTTTTCGGCAGTGTCATTTCCATGTAATAAAATTTCGAATATCTCTCTATAATTTTGCACTTAATAACAATTTAAATTAATAATTTAATAAAAAATAATAGTTTAATTACTCTTAAATTAATAAAAGCAATTTACATGTATGAAAAAATTATATGTATGCATGCATGCATGTATGTATGGATGGATGCATGCATACATACATGCATGTATGTATGTATGGCCCATGCATGACATTAATTTACCATAAGAGTCCTCTAAAATCTTCAAGATATCATAACGGTATTAACAAACACCTTTTGAGAGTTTAAAAACTCTAAAATCTGGTAGATATGGAGTCACACACAACGCTGCACATGCATGCATGGAACGTGCATGTCCTTGGTTTATCGATCAAAGGCCATTGATACATATGGTGAGACCAGTGCACTGCACTGTCCACGTGGCATGGGCATGCCCGTAAGACATATAGTTAAGGTCCATGTATGAGATTAATTCACCATTTGAGTCTTCTAAAATCTCCAAGACTTAATAACGGTGTTAATAAACATCTTTTAGAGTTTAGAGTTTTGGAACTCAAATTGCCAAGACTTAATAATGGTGTCAATAAACAGCTTTCAAAGTTTTTGTAGAAATCCTAGTATAATTTTTCATTTTAAAGAATCTTCATTTAAAAGTCTAACTTTTTCTTAACCTATTAAGTGTGTGTACATGTGTACGTATGTATGTATGCATGTACATACATATGTATATATATATAAGGTCCATGCATTAGATTAATTAACAATGAGAGTCCTTTAAAATCTCCAAGACTTAATAACGGTGTTAATAAACACCTTTCAGAGTTTTGGAACATTAAAATCTCCAAGAGTTAATAACAGTGCCAAAAAAAGAAAAAATGGTATAATCTCAAAGAACTTTATAATGGTGACAATAAACACCTTGCAATAGTTACAAAGATTTTTTAAGCAAACACCTTCAAATGACGTATCTTAATGGAGGGGAAAGAGAGAGAAATTTGTTTTTTTTAATTAAAATTAAAATTTTTATTTTATTTTGTTTTGTTTTGTTTTATTTTACTTTATTTTGTTTTGTTTTATTTTGATTTGTTTTGTTTTGTATTGTTTTGTTTTGTTTCGTTTTGTTTTGTTTTATTTTATTTTTGTCGCCGCCTCCGCATTGCCGATCTCTTGGACAAGGGAGGGAGGAAGGAGAGGAGAAGGGAAGAGAGAGGGAGAGAAGGGAGGAGAATGGGAAGAGAGAGGGAGAGAAGGGAGGAGAAAGAGAAGGAAGAGGGAGAGGGGGAACAAAGCGCAACGTGAGGGAGAGGGAGAGGGAGGAAGGGAGGGGACCATTATGGGAGCGAGAGTAGAAGGAAGGACTAGAGTAGAAGGAAGAGGGAGAGAGGAAGGGAGAGGGAGAGAGGAAGGGAAGAGTAGAGGAGGGAGTAATAATTTTTTAAAAATAAATTTAATAGATAGGTGGGTGACGAGGAGGAAGGGAAGAGAATGGAGAGGGAAAGAGAGGAAAGAAGAGGGGAAACGAATGAAGGTAAGGGAAGAGCAAGGGAAGGAGAGAGAGAGAGAGAGAGAGTCGTGCTATAGTGGCAGCCAATACATATATATATTTGTGTCATCGCTCGCCGCCATCGCACTGCCGTGGCAGCGTGACTCTCTCTCTTGATGTGTGTGTGTGTCGCCACCATACACTATAGAAGAAATGGAGGTCCCCTTCCCCCCCCCTTCCCCCTTTCCCCTCTCCCCTTTTCCCCCCCCTCTCCCCTTTTCCCTCCCCTTTCCCCTCCCCTCCCCTCCCCCCCCTTTACCCCTCCCTTTCCCCCCTTCCCCCCCCCCCTCTCTCCCCTTTTCCCCTCCACTCCCCTTTTCCTCCCCCTCCCCCTTTCCTCCTCCCCCTTCCCCCCCTTCTTTCCGAACATGCACATAACCGATGGGCATGATACTTTCTACACACATGAATCCAACCTATGTTAATGCACGTACAAATTGTCATACCCATTGTATATGGTTTGGATGATCAAAGTCGCCACAAACCCCATTTTCCATCAAGTGTTATGCACAACCATCAAAAAATATTATTTGAGATGTGTTATTCGTACGCGCACATACCGGATGAACACGATAATCTTCACTTATGTCAATCCAACCTATGTTGAGGCTTGTACAAAGTATCCTACCCATTGGATATGCTTTGGATGGTTAAACTTGCCACAAACCCCAATTTTCACCAAGTGTTATGCACAATCACCAAAAAACATCCTCTGAGGTGTGTTATTTGAACATGCACATACCCGATGGGCATGATACTTTGCACTTGTATAAATATAATCTATTTTGAGCTTTCTGCAAAGTATCATGCCCATTAAATATGCTCTAGATGGTCAAAGTCACCACAAACCCCGTTTTTCACCAAGTGTTATGCACAACCGTAAAAAAATAGTATCAAAGGTGTGTCATTCGAATGCACTCATACCCAATGGTCATGACATGTGATTGGCAATGTAGTGTTGGGCACCTTTGCAGACCACTATTTTGAAGTTCTTGAAGGAAGAGGAGCCATCTGGTTATTCTTCCTATTGTACACAGACGGTTCACAAGATAAAGCAATGCTTGATGGTCGGTGTAGAAGACAAAATCATTTGCCAGTAGATAGTGCCGAAACTTTTTTACACTATACACCATTGCTAGGGCTTCTCTTTCTGTGGTTGTATAGTTAATCTCTGCATCATTGAGTTGTGAATGGGTAGTCTTTCTTATGTTCACTAGGTTAACAAAGCACACTCCCAATTGCATACTTGGATCCATCAGTATGAACATGAAAATCAATATCCCAATTGGGAGATATAAGGATGGGTGCTGTGACATGAAGTTGGGGGTAATAAACTTCACGCACCTCTTCACTTCTTGCTACTTTCGAACTGACTGACAAAGATATTTATCATTGAGAATGGGACATTAGAAAGAACCTTTTATGCCAAGATACCACACCATACTTTCCTCCCTCAGATGAAAATGAAGATGCTAACATCCCAAGCGATGTTGTAATCAAGCATAGGGAGAAGGAAAGGATCAGCAGAGGCCATAATCTCAGCGAGCCGGTCTGCACCAAAGAGAAGAGCGATACGTTATTGAAAGAAGATCTTGCAGCTCAACATGACATGAACTTATATATATCAAGGAGTTTGAAGGGGCTGATTGGGTCGGATGGGTAGATTCCGAGGAAACATTGCACCTCCTTCATAGACACCTTTACACTTAGCTCAAAACACTCTACAAACTATCATTAGACACAGAGTCCTATAACTTTTAGTAGAGACATGATATCAGATATTCAAGCACATAGAGAGATGCATCTTAAGATGGGCTTTGCACTGATATAAGTTTTTTGAAAACAGATAGACGGTTGAAGAGATATGGACAATTTACTAGAAGGGAGTAAAAATTGTCATGAAAACAGACTATCAGACATAGAGACTCATAACATTTTGCATCAATATTTTATTCAAGATCTAGGAACATAGAGACATGTGCCTTAAAAATAGCTTCATGCTAATATTTTTCGTAAGAAACAGAGAAGCGGCCAAAAAGTTATGGACAGTTTACTAGACGGGGGTAAAAACTATCATGAAAATAGACTATCAGACACAGAGACTCATAACTTTTTGTAGCAATAATTGATTCAAGATCTGATCAATAGGAATATGCAGCTTAAAGAGAGCTTCGCGCTGATATAAATTTCATTAAAATCGGACTACCGACCAGAAAGTTATGAGCAAAACACTAACATGGGATCAAATTGTCATGAAAACTGCCCTCCACCCATGCTAATTTCGCCTGAGCAGGATGCTCCCTCAAGACTCCACCTTCATCAACGATTTACCCCTCATAGATTTTGCCTAGAAGAGGGGAAGAAGTGTTCATGGTGGCTCGAGAAACAGATGAACCATGTGTGCACAATGAGCAGCCGAATAGAAAGAACTTTTAAGGCTTTGAAAGAAAGAAAAGGGAAGAGACACTCAAGAGAGAGAGAACATGAAGTGACCTTCATTACCAATAGAGTGAGAATCCACTCCAACACTACAAACACAAGGGAGAAGAAGAGGTTTCATACATACAAGCGAGAGCGGAAGCTCCAAGACTACTCATAGAGAAAGAATAAACTAGAGAGAGATGGACTCAAGAGTCTACATAAGAGAATATCTACAAGAGGGAGAGAAGGCTCATGGAAGAGGCTTGAGGAGACTAGAGCTACAGCAACATGAGGGCTAATGGTGGAAGAGATTGATGAACAAGGGAGAGTAGGGCTTTTTTTATAGAGATTTTATCACCCTCCTTCACCCATTTCCAATTGCTGCCTGTAGATTCTTTTCCCCATCAATCACATAAGCCCGTATGTCACCATCCATGTCCTTTTTGGCTAATCTTGCCATGTGTCCCATCACAAGATGCTCGACTCTTAAAATATTGAGAAAGTCAAGAGTCTCCCCACATGGAGCCCATAGGGACCCTCTCTTTTCCACATGTCCACATCCTCCTTATTCCACATAGGAATTCTAGAAGGATTCCTGTTGACTTCACACTCCTCCACATGCCTTCCACACACTTGGCATGTGGCCTCTCTTATATTATTGGAACACATGGACATGAGCCCACCTCTTTATATGACTCACTCTTCCTATTTTCTAAAAACTCCATAATATCCCATACACAAATTACTCGCACCCCATACCAAGGTATTTATAATTCATACCTATGGTATTTACAATGAGCCATTCCACTCATCCTCTCAATCCCATACAATATCATAGAAAATAGAAATAAGTGAGAGCCGCTAGGCTATCACTTGGTACTCAAACTCTTATCAAACATAGAGAAAAACAATACCAATGCCAAATTAAAAATATCAAATTTTGACGTCACATCTTTTCCCCCCCAGCAGATCCTCTCTAATGACAAAGAGGGTCTGCTGGCCCTCAAGGTGGTTGAGCATAGAAGAATTTAAGGCGATACTCATTGGTGCATCTGGGTATCACCATGTTGTCAACATCCTCAAACTGATAGGTTCCATTGGTGACATTCATATACATCCTTAAGGAGGCGTGGCCAAAAGTAACCAATCTTTGCTTCTGTTGTGGAGTTAACCCTCGAGGAAACATGCCTTCTTCCACATATTGCTGAACATCTTGTAGTTTTGGCCATTTGGTGTCTACCCAAGAAACCACCCCCCGGTCTGGTACTACAATGGTTTTAGCTAACTCATCTACCCTTTGATTTTCTTTTTTGTTTACATGAACAAACTTGTAGAAATCAAACCGACTACATTGTGCCATAGCCTTTTTATTAAGCTCCTTCAAATGAGGACTTCTTGTCTTATAATGCCCTTGCATTTGCTTTATAATAAGCTGAGAATCTCCTCTTACTTCCAATTCTATAACTTGACTTTGAAGACAACCCTCCAAACCAAGAATCAAAGCATTATACTCAGCTGCATTGTTAGTTGTGATACTTGGAAGCTCTTGTCCTCATGCCCATACTTCTCGACCTTTAGAATTCATCAAGACCATCCCCCCGGCTCCTTGTTGGCGTGAAGGACTAAAAGCCCCATCAAAATACAAAACAAAAGCTGTTGGTGGTATATCTCTTTCATCTTTAATGTTCTCCTTACATTTCTTTTCTTCTCCTAGATCCTCCTGTCCTGTGAGCAAATCTGCCATAGTGGACCTAGTGGTATTTTCAGTGACAAAAGAGAAAGAGAACTCTTGAAGCTCTGACAACCATTTTGCAAATCTCCCCCTAGGATTAGGCGTGCGAACTAGATATGCTAATACAGACTGAGAGGTAAGGAAGAAAAATGGTCGAGGTAATAAATAGGAGCGAAACTTTTTGACTGAAAACACCAAAGAGAGAGCTTGCTACTCCATTTCTTCATACCTTGTTTCCACATCTGTAAGCTATCGGCTGGCATAATAGATGAATTGCATTCTACCTGCCTCTCCTTTTTGTAGCAATACAGCACCAACTGAATGCAAAGATACACTTGGATTTACATAAAAGTCTTGAGACCAATCAGAGGGCTTCAATATTGGGCCCTTACTCATGGCCTCCTTAAGTTGTTGGAAAGACTCTTGTTGCTCCACACCCCATTGGAAAGAAACTCCTTTTCTTATCAACAAGTTCATGGGATGCACTATCTCTATGAAATCATCACAAAAGCGTTGATAATACTTGCTCTTTCCTAGAATTTTGCAAACACCAGTGACACTCTCAGGACTTGGCAATGCCATGATTGCTTGAACCTTGTCAGGATCCATTTGCAGGCTTTCTTTAGACACAATATGCCCCAACAAGACTACTTTTATTTGAGCCAAATGACACTTGCTAGGATTTAGACACCCTTTTGCTTAATCAATCCTAGCTAAGGCCATCTTTAGCTTCTCCATGTGATTTATGCACCGAGAATAAATGCAAAAATCATCCAAAAACACCCTTATGAACTTTCCCAAGTAAGGCTCTAGGATGTGACTCATGAACCTTTGAAATGTAGCTGGTGCATTGGTCAACCCAAAAGGCATCACTATGTAAGCAAAAACTTCCTAAGGTGTGACAAATGATGTTTTCTTTTGATCTTCCTCCCAAATACGAATTTGAAAGTACCCAGAATACTCATCACATACAGAATACATCTCATGCCCTGCTACTTGGTCTAGTATTTCATCTTGGAATGGCAAAGGAAAATGATCCCTCTTAGCGCATGCATTCAAAGGACGAAAGTCCACACAAACCCGCCACTTATTTCCTTTCTTTGGTGTGACAACTACAGGAGATATCCATTCTAAATCATCAACAAGAAAGATGAATCCCGCCTCAAGTAGTTGTGTTACCTCTTTCTTTAGTGCCTCAGCTTGGATCACCCCCAATCGCCTAAAGCGTTGCACAACTGGCTTGCTTTCTAGCTTCAACTCAATATTGTGCTCCACAAGAGAGACTGGTCGAACCTGTGAATAGCTTGTTGCAAAGAGACATGGAAAATCATCTAACATATATAAGTACTGGAGCTTCTCACTACCTGATAGAGAATCACCAAGAAGCTCTTCATTGCATTGGCGTCATTTAGTGTGCTCCACATCCTCCACATGAAGTGTCTCTACAAGATCTTCTTGCACCACCACCTTGTTCCTTCCATCTCGATCAGCACCAAGACAAAGACCAAAGGCCACTCCTTCCACCTCACCCTCTGAGTTGGAATCATCGGAGCTTCACCCTGTCTCTTCTTCTTCATCGGTTAGAACTCTGTGATGTTGAAGACTCCTCCTTGACCACTTTCTTTTTGCGGCTTCTGATGTTGTAGTGCACCTTCTTATCATTTCCCTACAAAATCAATTCTCCAGTATCCCACTTTTGAACAGCCTTCACCTTGTGTAGCCAAGGCCTTCCCAAAATCAATGGATCTAGGCACCTGCATCTGGCTTGGTAGGGATCACCTGAAAAGTAGTCGGCACAAAAATTCCACATACCTCCACTTCTAGATTCTTCACAACTCCCAAGGTTTTAACCCTAGTGTTGTCCGCCAATTTGATGCGATAAGGAGAGGTAGTACTAGAGTATTTTAAATCAACATCTATCATGGTCTTCTCACTCATGACATTAATCGATGCACCTCCATCAATGTACACATTAAAAATCACTTGACCATCAATGATCACATCAACCATAGGTACATCATCACCAACATCTATATCTACCTTTTGAACAACAGGAATGGCACTTTTCTTCTTTTTCTTCTTTGACACTCTTGTGCTTGCTAGCTTTCCCCGTTCCTTCCGTAGTTTTGGAGACAAAGCAAGTAATTGACCAAAGGTGATATGAGCTTCCTTTTCTTTAAGGTCGGACAACAAGTCATAGCTTCTAATTCCTTGTCTTAAAGGAAAGTCTGACTGGCTAATTCTCCTTCTAGATGCCTTCTTTTTCTTACTACGGTGTTCCTCTTCCTGATGTTCCTCATCTACTTCTTCCTTGCTTTCTTCTTCTTCTTTTGCTTTGCCACGCCCCCGTTTAGCCATGATTACCTCTCTTTCCTCATCCCTTGAAGAAGCTTCTAACAAGGATACTTGTTTTTCTTCTTTCTTTCTCAATCTAGGACACTTGGGGCAATAGTGACCTTTTTCATTACATTTATAACAAGTGACCCCACTCTTATCTCGATGCCTATCTTCACTCTTTGGTGCTCTACGTTGTCGTGCATTAACCAAATGCAATTTCAAATCAACAAACTCTGCCATCAATTGGGAGATATTATGATCTAACTCAAAGGACTTTGGTACCTCAGGAGTGCCCATTACCTCCACCTTAGAAGTTGAAGCTATTGAAGACACAAAAGAGGATTCAATATTTAGAGAAGCTTCTTTCTTGGTTGCAATGCGAAGTGCCTCCATGTATGTTGTTGGATCTTTACTCATTACTTTTGAGCGAAGACGAGGCTCCAAAGCCATAACAAATTTGCTCATCTTTAAGTGCTCCATCCCTGAGAGACTTTGAGGGGCCGATGATGTAGATGCCATAGCTCGCAAAGCTGCCCTTTCATACTTGACAAAATATGAAGAGGGGAGAGGAGAAGAGTGGAGATGAGGAGAGAGGGCACAGCTAGAGAGCACACCACAAATGACTAACTGTACACTAGAATTAGTTGAAAAAATAGAATATATACAAACCCTTTTAGGGTTAGGGTTAGGGGATCTAACCATTTCCTTTATAGCACTCTATAAGGTTAGTGCTATACACATATGATCACGTGATGGTGCTATGCACACATGATCACATGATGTTGAGCGTGAACTCTCAACACCTTCCCTCAAGATCAACATCATGAAGTAGGCCTTCCCTCAAGATGATGATTCTGGGGAATCGAAGAAGGACTGAGCATTACATTCCATCACATCCCTTTAATGGGAATGTCCTTTCTCTGCATCAAACCAAGAGCTAGTCGGTGTTTCTTGAATAGCTCTTTACCGAGTGGTTTGGTAAAGATGTCTGCAACATTCTCTTTGCTATCACAATGCTGCAGTGTGATGTCACCAAGTAACACTCTTTCTCTGATGAAGTGCTCTCTGACATCAATGTGCTTTGTCCTGGAGTGATATACTGGATTTTTGGCCAATGCTTGAGCCGATTGATTATCATAGTATATTGTTGTTGGCTTTGACTCATCAAAGTAATCTGTTTCTGACAATAGTCTTCTGAGCCATATAGCCTCACATGCACCTGTAGTGAGTGCCCTATATTCTGCTTCAGTTGAAGACAAAGAAATAGTTGGTTGTTTGTTTGACAACCATGATATAGCACCGTGACCAAGGAAAAATGCATATCCCTGTGTCGATCTCCTGGTCTCATGATCTCCAGCATAGTCACTATCACAGTATCCATGCAACTGTGGATGACTTCCTCTGTATTCTATCCCAAACTGTCTTGTACCTCTGATGTATCTCAAGACTCTTTTGGCTGCATTCTAGTGAGACTGTTTTGGATTTGCCATAAACTGTGCTAGTGAGCTTACTGCATAACAAATATCTGGCCGTGTGATTGTCAGATATATAAGAGATTCAATGAGTTGCCTGTAGTATCTATCATTGACTGTAGGCTTTTCTGAATCTTTAGTAAGTTTCAAACTCTATTCCATGGGAGTGGCTGCAATCTTGCAATCTGCCATATGAAATTTCTTCAGGAGACTGTCAACATATTTGAGCTGACTCATGAATGTGCTATCTGAATCTCTCCAGAACTCAATTCCAAGACAATAGTGCATAAGTCCAAGATCTTTCATGTCGAACTTTGCAGATAAGTCTTGTTTTAATTTTTTGATGAAGCTATCCTTGCTTCCTGTCACAATCAGATCATCTATGTACAAAAGTGCAATAGTAATATCTTCCCCTTGAACTTTGTAGTAGAGAGTATGATCTGCATTGGACTTCATGTATCCCAGATCAGCAAAATACTGGTCAATTCTGTTGTACCAACTTCTGGGTGCTTGCTTTAAGCCATAGAGACTTTTCTTGAGATGGCAAACCTTGTTCTCTTGTCCTGGTTCAACATAACCGGCTGGTTGTTGCATGTAGACTTCCTCGTCTAGATAACCATTGAGAAATGCATTCTTGACATCGAGCTGATACACATTCCATTTACTGAGTGTCGCTAGTGATATCAAGAACCGTATGGAATCCATCTTTGCTACTGGAGTATAAGTCTCATCATAATCTTGACCATATTGTTGTGCAAATCCTTTTGCAACTAATCTGGCTTTGTATCTCTGAATATTGCCATCTGGATTGTACTTCACTTTGTATACCCATTTGTTGGCTATGGCCTTCTTTCCTGGTGGAAGGTCGCATAATTCCCAAGTGTTATTTTTATACAAAGCATCTATTTCTTCATTCATAGCAGTTTGCCATTTTGGCTTGTCTACTGCGTCTTCGAAGTACACTGGCTCTTCTGTAGCCATGATGGTAGTCATAAGAGCATAGTTGGTAGTTTCCACCTGAATTGCTTTGCCTTTCTGAGCATATGTCAATCTTGCTGGTGGTCTGCTTTCCCTAGTAGACCGTCTGAGTTGCTGTGGTGTTGCTTGGGGTGTTGCTGGCAATTCTTGCTCTTCTTCATCAACCTGTTCTGTAGATGACTGTGAAGTCGATGCATCTATCTCCTGTGTAGGTGAGGTTTTCCATTCTGATTCCTCATCGAAGATTACATCTCTGGAGATAATGACTTTGCGGTTGATGGGATCATACAATTTGTATGCTTTGCTTTCTTCACTGTAGCCAACCATGATGCATTTGCATGACTTCGCATCCAATTTCTTGTGATGATCATCATGTATGTGGGCATATGCTATGCAACCAAATATGCGGAGATGCCCAATGCGTGGCTTGTGTCCAGTGAATGCTTCATAAGGAGTCATGCCTTGTATCGGTTCGGTAGGAAGCCGATTAAGCAAGTAGTTAGCTGTAGCTATTGCTTCTGCCCAATACTGATTCAGAAGATGCTTTTCACTAAGCATTGCTCTAGCACTGTCTGCTAAAGTCCCATTCTTCCTTTCAGCTCTTGCATTTTGCTGAGGAGTATCTGCACATGTGAATTGTCTTCGAATGCCATGATTTTTGCAAAAGTTCATGAATGCTGAAGACATGTATTCACCTCCTCTGTCTGATCTGATGACCTTAATCTTTCTGCCTGTTTGGTTTTCTACCATGGCTTTGAATTCTTGAAATCTGGCAAACACTTCAGATTTCTCTTTCAGAAAGTAGACCCAACAATATCTGCTGTAGTCCTCGATGAAGGTCAAGTAATAAAGTGAACCATTGATGCTGCGGGTCTGGGCATAACCCCATACATCTGTATGAATCAAATCAAGGATACCTCGTGCACGAGAGGTACTTCTGACAAAGTTGGTTCGCTTTTGTTTGCCGAAGCAGCATGCTTCACAAACCTTTCCAAGAAACTGTAGCTTCGGAATCCCAATTGCCATATTTTGATTCCTGAGATCTAACAAGTACTTGAAGTTGACATGACCATATCTCTTGTGCCATTTTGCAGATAGTGGCATCTATTGCATTTGAGCTGACATGGCATGCTTATCTGGTACTGTAGCTAGCATCCTGTATAAGCGTCCTTCCTTGACACCTTTTGCTACTAGCTGAGACCTCTTTTGGATTTGTCTCTGATAGTGCATTCATCACCATCGAAGATGACTTTGTAGTTGTGTTCCGTCATTTGACCTACTGACAAAAGGTTCTTGGTGAGCTTCGGAACATAGAGCACATCTTTGACTAATCCTTTTGTACCAGTGAAATTGTTCATAGGGATAACACCTGTCCCTTGAACCGGATTCGGTGTATTGTCTGTTGTGTAGATGACATTCTTTTGACCTTCTAATGGCTTCATTTCTGTGAACCATTCCTGATGATTTGTCATATGAGATGATGCACCGCTGTCGATGTACCAAGGATCCTGTTCCACTTGGTCGACTTGATAGCTGAAATCCTCTTTGGGATTGAAATCAGTGTCTAGGTGCATTATTGTATCAGTCTCATGCAATTCCTGACTTGCAAGAAACATATTGCCATGTTCATTTGCAAAATGACTGTGACTAGAATGTCCACCACGATGATTTCCTCTTCCTCGGGAATTCCCTCTACTGGATTGACCGCCTTGGTCATACTGCTTCTTGCGGCAATCTCTTTCATAGTGTCCAAACTTGTGACAATAGTTACATTGAATGTTTGACACATTGGTGGATGCATTCCCTCGTCCTTGGAATCTTCCTCGGTTGGAATGATTTCCTCTTTGCTGATTTTGGTGTTGCTGAGGATGATGCTGATGCTGATGTTGATTTTGACTTTGTTGATGATGACCACTTTTCTGATATGATTTACCTCTGTTTCTACCTTTGCCTCTGCTTCTGTCTGAAGCTGTGAATGCCTGATCATTAGAATGACCTTTACGTGCTTGAATGGCCTGAGTCCTGAGTTCTTCACCAAGTAGAACTGACTGAAGTTCTTCCATTGTTGGAATTTGCCGTTGGATGGCAATACTCTGGACTAGATTCTCATATCCTTCTCCTAGTCCATTCAGGATTACTTGAACCATTTCTGTGGGATTCATAGTCTCTCCTGCTGCTGCAAGTTGATTGTTGTAGTCTTTGATGCGGAGTACATAAGCATGACCAGTTTCACTGCTGTTGTGGAAACTCTGGTTGATCTGGTTTCTCAGGGTGAGAATCCTAGATGTGTTCTTGGACTCGTAGAGAGCTACGAACATATCCCATGCTTCTTTTGATGTCTTGACTGTGTTGAGCTGTCCTAGCATGACATCTTGCACATTCTGCTTGATCAGGTGATAGGCATACTTGTCTTTCTTATCCCATTCTGCTTGAGCTCGGGCAATGGCAGGATCTGCTACTGGTGTGGAAACTGATGGTGTAGATGTAGATCCCGTTGTAGATTCCGTTGCTGGTGCTGTGACAACAGATGGAGTAGAGCTACTGGTGGCTGGATCGGCCAATGGTCTAGGTATAGATCCATCGACATACTCCCATTTGTCCTGAAGCACAAGAATGGTCTCCATTCGGTATTTCCATATACTGTAATTGGAGTTGTCTAACTTAGCAGATGCCTCCAGATTGAGGTTGCTAGTCGACATGGTGCAAACAATGTACTCAAAAAGTGTCCTGAAAACTCTGTATGAATCAACTACAAATACACTGAAGATGCCAAGTGAAATCTCTGTACCGTCGGTGAAGATAGAACTGCAGTATATAAGATCTGATCTGTGTTACAA